>NC_071576.1:35801795-36447948 GCF_024509145.1 Vidua macroura
GCTCACTTACTGATTTGGTCTTTCTAATCTTGGCTATTTCCTTCATTCTCTTTAGGCAGGAACCTGTACAAAAAATAATGATCTGGCTAGATGGTAATGGCTCTAAATGTGGGCAGGGGAAAGGCCCTAAACAGCGAGTTTCACTTCTTACTGAATTCCTGTGTCTTATGCTTTCCTATTACTGAGAGGGAAGTAGACCTTTCATGTTCTTATTAAACAGGGTTGCTAGATAGCTGCTTGCAGGAGTAGTATTTTGGAAAGTGGATACACTGAAAACTGCAAGCTGTTGGGTTTTATATTACAACTGAGTCGTACTTTTTCATATTCTGTACCTTATCTGGTGTAGGAACATTGAGTACAGAATTAAGAATTAGTACAGAGGCATGCAGTGTGAGCAGTATGAAGTATTGTTTAATAGACATTTCATCATAGATCAAACTGATACTAATAATAGAAAATAGTTTGGTACAGCTGTATGCCTGTTTGGTTGGTTGAGTTTTTTGTTTGGCTGTTTCTCCCTTTTAAATTACAAGTAATTTTATTTGATTAATGGTTAGACATCACTTTTGGTCTAAAAATGGCTTCTTTTAGCTGCATTTCATATTTCTATGAGCTATTGAAAGTCAGTATTTGTGTTGTAATGCCTACGTCAAACCTTTTAGGTGCAATAGTTCTGTCCCACTTAATTTTACCATAGATTTTCCTGTAGTGTAGTCAAATACTGAAATACAACATTGTTTTAAACATGCAAAATTGCTCAGCCCCTCAGATTTTACATTTTTTATATTCAGAGTGGTTATATGTATCATAGCATTTGCTATATGTTACTAACCCAATTGATTATGCACTTGAAAAGGAGTTGTGGATGACACTTCAAATATGGATAGCAAGGTAAGTTTCAAATTTAGAATTGACTTCTTTGTTTTTTCGACTAACCAGTCACAGGTCTACTTAGAGGCTTCTTGAAAAAATACCATGTTGACGTTTAATCCTGTTTTTATTTTGAAATATAAAATTCCCTTTAAGTTACTTTCTTAATGCCTTTTTTGTGGGACCATTTTAAAACAGGGTTACTGGCATATGTATGACTTGTATTCAAAAGAGCCGAGAAGTGTATTTTCTCATAAAACCTCTATCTCGTACCAGGTTGAAAAGGTCAAGCTGCATTTCCTTTTCCCGATTCCTCGCGGCTGGTCTCAGCGAGTGTTCGTTCACTCTGCTATCCAGCCAGCCTCTCCCGACCGCTGCCTTTCTTCAGTTCCCACCCGCGTTTCTCGGTTCCCGGCACCTGCTGACGGCAAAGCTCTCGGCGTGCTCTTTGCGAGGCGCTGCACCGTGCGCTCGGCTTGCCAGGCTTGCCGGGGCCGGCCCGGGTGCGGCGGGGGCGCGGTGCGGCGGCTGCCCGGGCCGGGGACGCTGCTCACCGCCCGTCGGAAGTGAGGTGGCGGCGGAGGGCGGGGCGCGGGCCGGAAGCGAGCGGGGCCGGGCTGCGGGCGGCGAGGAGCCGGTGGCGGAGCGCGGGGCAGGGTGCCGTGCAGGTCCGTCTGTCGGCGGGGGTCGGCGCAGCCCCGGCGGGGCGGGCGAGGGCGGGGTGCCCGGCGGGCCGGGCCGCGCTGGGAGGCCGGGCGCGCTGCGCCTCCGGGGGCGGGCCGGGCCCGGCGCGGTGTTTGGGCGAGCCCTGCGGCACACGCCCACGGGCCGCTCTCCGCTGCCCACTGCGCCGGGCCTGGGCAGCTGCCGGCACCGAGCGGGGACGGGCCGGGGCCTGACCCGCACCCTCAGCACCGCGGAGGCCTCCCAGGGGCTGGGACCGCTGTGCCTCGGCTACGGCGAGGCTGCTCCGGCCCGAGGCAGGGCTGAGACGGGGGTGGCGGGGTGCCCCCAAAGCGGTGGCAGCTGCTTCTTGCTGCTCACTTGAAGGAGAAAGCACGGGTTAACTGCGCCGCGTTTGTCTGATCGATACTTGCTTTGCTTTCTCTTCTGCGAGCAGCTTACTTGGCGTGTCGCCTCTGTTTATTAGGCTAAATGTAAGCGCATGACAGCGACAGTTGTAACTCCTCTTCTGACCTAGGAAAGTCAAAGGAAGCAAGGAAAAACTTTTTTAGACAGGCTATTTTAACATTAACAGCTTCATTAGGAAAAAAATGTCTTGGTGAGTCCCTTTTCAGGTAAAACAAGCAAAGTTTTAGTTTGTGTCTGTTTATGCACAGTTCATTCATTCATAGTGACGTTTCAAATAAAAATTTCATTTATTTAGAAATATAAAATGAAGTTGTTTGGGAGGATGTCCTGAATCCCTTTTCAAAAGAAATTGTTTTAACAAACCATAAATTTTGAGGTCTGTCATTCAAACTTTGGTGCAACTCTTCCATCAGTTACTCCTCCCTGTCTTCTGATTCTCTCTGCTCATCAGTAGCTGAGGTTTTTGTTTGGTGGATTTGTGCTGGCTTTCTTTACCAGTCTATAAGTAGGATTTTGTGGTTGGTGTTTCATTTTGGTTTTCTCTCCAGTTTCAATTTAATTAGAATTTTAACGTGCTGCTATGTGAAAAACCTCATTCTGATAGTCCACATCTGGTTGAAAATTTTCAATTTTTTCAATTGTGGTTGCCCTGTCACTGAGAATTACTACCAGTAGCAGCCTTAAAACAACATTGTTTTTATTTTGTAGCCCAACCAAAGAATTAGAGTAAAATTTTAAAAGCAGGAGCAATGTAATTAATATTTATTTTCATCTAATCTTACATTTAAATTATATTTTAAATTAAATGTGCCTTATTTTTAATGGCAAATCCGGAAGGGAGCTAGTATTCTAGTGAATACTACATTCACTTTCTTTTTCCCAAACAGTTTGCATGCTCCCAGTAGACTTGTTAAATTGGTGTGGCTTCCTATTGGCTCTTCACTAAGTTAGCTGCCAAAGTTAGTAAGCACTGTGCCCTGGTCTTGGTCGGTACATATTTATTCGTAAATAGAGAAACAGCTTCTGTTCTGTTTATGAAAATAGGCTCAGCTCTCTCTTTAAGTACGATGCTGTCTTGCAGCACTTGTGTCTTGCTGCTGCCTAAAGTGAGAGGCTTTGCTTTGTGATGTCCTCTGTTGTAAGAGTTTTTCGAGATCTCTCAATACATAAGCTGAGTATACTAAAGCAGCAGAAAAATATTCTTGTTTTCTTTTCCTGGATTTGTTTTCTTCCATTTTAGTGAGTAAAATTACTATAAAGAGTTCTGGTGAGTGCTGGAATTCACACAGGGTAGGAGCCACTTGGGATGGACTGGCACTCCACCCTTGAGGTGTATTCATTATTTATTTTTTATGTGACCAAGCCTGTGATTTGTCTAGGCCTGCTCATTTTCTCTTAAAATTATGGGGCTCTTTCCCCATTTAATTAGGTCAAACTTCTTCTTTTCCCTATATTGCTGTATTTTATTGTGTTATGGAACATATAGTTCACATAGGAAAATTTTCTTATCTGACTTTCTTATGGAAGAACATATAAAGCTGTTACATACGTGTGGCATGTAGATGTAGCTGGTACATAAAGGGAACTGAATGCATGTTAGTTGTTGAGGCTCAGCTGAAATACTGTCTTATGTAGCACTAGGTTGCTCTTGCAAGATCACAGTGTTGAGGATATGTCTAGATTTTGAATAGTCAAGTGTAACTCAGTCATCCTTGAAAACTACTGTTAACAGCAGTCCAAAACAGAACAACTTGGAGCAATTGTGCTCTGCTAAGATAAAACATGGAAGCTGTGCTCTGAGCAAGTATGCAGTGCTTCTCGTTTATTGCACAAGAAGGAACGAAGACCTGTTTAAATTATTAGTTTGTTGCTGACTGATTTCTGTAGCTGATGAACTAATGTGATAACACTTAGAGGCGCTTATTTCTGTGCTGGAAAATCCCTTTTATGACCTCTTAGTAGATGTGATAGTTTGGTATCATGGTTAAATACAGAATGGTTGTCTTTGCTATATGTGAACTCCAGAAACTGGAGTAGGGAGGGGAGGGAAAACCTGTTCATGTTAAGAACAGAAGTTTTTTACACATCTCTTTCCTTTCAGCATCTCAAGAAGAAAGGTGCATTTTGTGTGGAAATAAGTGATTCCCAGAGAACTGTCCCAATGACAGAGCTGTCTGCGCATTTACCCCAGTTTCAGCATGGGCAGCTGACAGAAAACTTCCCTGATACCCACCTCAGCAACACCGTATGTAACAAACAATTTTAGTATCTGGTAGCAGTTAAATGG
This sequence comes from Vidua macroura, assembly GCF_024509145.1. Taxonomy (NCBI): domain Eukaryota; kingdom Metazoa; phylum Chordata; class Aves; order Passeriformes; family Viduidae; genus Vidua; species Vidua macroura. Next base: position 35,806,045 of record NC_071576.1, read on the forward strand.
GGATGAATAGTTTGTTGGGATTAATTTTATCTTTCTGAACTGTTGTGGTGATAAGCAGTGCCAAAAGAAATATGCTGCAAAATATCTGATGTTCTAAACTCATTTTTATGTACAAATAAGACCTCCCCAGTTTAAAGTGGTGTTAGAGTGACCAAGCCATCAAGGGCTAAAAATAAAGGTCAAACACTCTGGTATCAAACACTGACATTTACAGTATTTAGTGAGCTCTGTTCGTCTGCCTGGCTGTGGTCTGCTTGGTTCACAGGTTTCTCAGTCAGAGTTAATTTTAGTCTAGGTAGAGCTTGAAGCCTGGGTTTTGTTACTGCTATTGCTGGCGGACTGTTCCTATGCAGGAAGAACAGCTCTGTCTTGTCTTACTTGTGAATAATTTTCAAGGTGCTCTCCTGGTTCTTGAGGTTTTGGGTGAGGAGGAACTCAAAACCTGAAGTTTTATATAATTGCTTTGAAAGACCTGAGGGCATACTTGTTGCTAAAACTATACCATTGTACCCTATATATTTTGGAAAAATCGGGTTTAGATGATCTACTTGGGTGTGGTGCTCAGGCTCTTAGACATGTCACACTGTTCTTTGTTCCTGCTATAGCTCTTGAGTATCAGGTTTCCTTGTGGCAAGGAAATGCTTTTGTGAGGCTGGGCCACTTGTAGACATGTCTATAGCAGTAATTCAACAGAGTGTTCTGATTCCTGCTTGAGCTCTTCTGTACAATCAGGAGTTTAAATAGAATTTTGAAAAATCCTCAGATAAGCATCATGCTATCTCAAAAATATAAAATATTTGAAAAAATTAAAACAGAAAAGTGAGAACTTTCTTACTGCATCCTTTATCCTTTTATTTCAGAGGGAATTAAAATGTTTCTTTTCCTCTTGAACAGTTGAGAAATTAATTGTTATTGAACATTTCTGCCAGATTAAAAAGGCAGAGCTCAGTAATAACCTGTGGGCTCACTGTCCTTGCAGATAACTTGGTGGTGCTCCTTACCAGCAAAGGGTTCTATGTTCTTCTCACTGACTGTACTGGTGAATAACTGCTACTTGTGCCTTTCCTTTCCATGTTTAAGTAACTGTTGTTTTGATACTAAGTTATAATGATGTTTCTCCCCTTTCCACATCTACTTTGTTTTTGTACACACCTACAAAAGTCCTTTCCTGCTCAAGTATACTAAGCTTCTGTGGCTAGCAAGTCAGCATGTGAAATCACTAAATACTATAATTTGCCATCTCTTCTTCTAGTCACACACTAAGAGTTCAATTCAGTCTTCAATATCTGCCACTGCATAATGACCTTTTAACATCAGTGGTGTATGTGAGAACCGATGAAGTCCATGCCCATTGTCAGGCATGGTGGTCTGCTCCTGAAGGATAAATCTGGATTTAATAGCTAAAAACTTCTTATCAAATATGTTATGTTTTTACCTCTTGGTTCAGGGGCATTGGTCTGGGTTTGCTATTAACTATTTTCCTGATAGGGAAAGAAACCACTATCATTTGCTTTTGATATTGTTTATTCGCCTGAAAGCGCATAGTTCATAACTTACATTTGCTTACGGTGTTACAACAGGTGTTACTGACTTTTTAGCTTCAGAGTTTTCACTTTTAACTATGTCTGAGGAAAGTGAAGAGTCTGTTCCTTTGCTTCCACTTCAGCAAGAGTCCATGGCCTCTGCTCTGTTTAATACTGATCAGGTAGGCTATAAGTGCACTTTGTTCTTTTAAGCAGTGGGGCACGCGCATGACACGTTTAGGTACACTTTAGTAGCCTGAAAGGACAACTTATTTTCTAGCTTTAAGTGCAAATGAGAGAATAACTTGTGTAACTCTTGACGCTGATCTGGTTTTCATGCACTGTGTTTTAGTATATAAAGGCCTTTTTTGATTGCATCTTTGTTCCTATCTAGTGAAGGGAGTAAAATGATACATATTGGTCTCATTTCTTCCCGTTTTCTCTTTGTTTGATATAACAGGTTTTTGTAGTGGTGTGCTTAGTTGATCAGCTTTTCCTTTGGATGTTTTTGTGTTTGCTCTGTGAAGCTGTAGATTTTTAACTTATTTCAATATATTTCTGTTCCAGAGATGGGGTAAGTGCTCCCTCATGCAAGACTGTTATTACAGCAGAGAAAAAGCGACACATTCGGCAAGTGTGCAGAAACCTAAGTACTCAGTCAGCTCTGCTTGTGCAGATTTCCAAGGCTCTGTTCATCTCCAGTGTGTTATTACTTATGGTCATCTTAGGCAGTTTATTTAGGTGCTTAAGTTTATTATTGTCTTGCTGTAGACTGAGAGAAATGGAGTATTTTACTATCAAAGTGAAAAATGTTACATTTCTGCTATAATCTGTACAGAAATAGGTTTAGTTGTAGCCAGCATTTCAGATTAATTAAACATGATCTCTTTATTTGCATTCTCCCTTATTCCCATTTCTGACTATCAGTAATTGTATGTGAGGCCTTTATGCAAAATGCCAAGTAATTTATAATAAATTTTTCATTTAGTAAGAAATAATTTTGATCCCAGCATCTTTTTCAGTACGTATTTCAAATTAATGATACTAAATTCAAACTAAGGTTAAAACCATGACTCTAAAAATCTAGGTGTGTCCTAGTTGTAGTTGTTTAATTTAAATAATTTTAGTTTGGGGTTTTTTCTCCTCTTACATTCCATTTCCTTATTGAAAAATGAAACAGATTTTCTTAGAGGACATATCTTGAAACCCTACTGAGCTTGATACTGAGGATACCACAAAAAAAGGAAGGAATAGGCAGAACATCTGGTGCATATTATTACTTTGTACTGCTTTGTAGAAGCAAATTTTTCATGAGTTGGGGAAGTTGTAAAGCTTCAACCAGGGTTTTAGCAGTGTCACTATTTACAGTTCAAAGTCCAGGGACTTGTGCTCCTTAATCACTTAAGTGCTTTTAAAAACCCCACTAGAAGTTTCTGAGTGTGTACTTGCCATCTTCTCTTTTCTGAGGGTGGGGCTGGGAAAATTCTGTAGAGAGAATCTCTAATATTATTATTGATTTATCGAAAACCTGCAGTGAATTAATGAGATACAAATCAGTAGTTATGTTTGGAAATGCTACTGAGATCAGGTAATTAGACTTTAACATTGCATATTTAAGGAAAAAACTACCTGAGTAGGAATATTTAAGGAAAAAATCATTAGGTTATTTTCAGTGCCCTGTCTTATGTCCAGATCAATTTTAAGAAAACTGAATGATATTTTAAAGGTATTGCAAAAGGTATCATCCTTCAGTTTATTGTACATTTTAATCTAATGCTGCTTTAGTGCACTAAGTCAAACAGAACTGTTCTGCAGGAACTAATTCAGAAGAAATGAGATTAATTTTGTGAGGAATCAAAAATATTTTTTTCTCCTATATTAAGTTTCTTTAATTTGAACAGTACAGCACTGATATTGGACATGGTAATGCACTAAAAAAATGACTGGTCTGTATCAACTGTCACATTTTAGTGCTTGTTTAGAGTGTCTGGTAATGGTTTTATTTCTTTTTAGTCCAGAAAAGGTAAAGCACAGATCACTCTCCTGATGTGCTCTCTGTATGTGCATACAGCATATAAAAGGTGAATGCCCCATGTTTATGGTGCTTCTTGAAGAGGGCACAAAATATTTGTGCCAGGAGCCTGGAGTGCAGGCCTGATCATTTACTAATAGCTGATGTTCCCAGTTTGTGCTTTTGCTTCCATTGGAAGTTCACCACTGTCTTGGTGTTTGAATTATATGCTTGATGTTTCATGTGTTACACTCTTCATGTTTCACTATTAGGAAGGACAAGAAGCTCTTTCATACTTGTGATAAGAGTGGTGAAATCTCTTCAATATCAGTGAAAGGACGTGGCAGTAGTTTCCTTGGGAAAGAAGAATGCTTAACTTTCCATGCTGAAACTTTGGGATCAAATAGCAGTCTAAAGACCGAGAATAACCGGAGTTTTATCACCATTTCTGTGTCATTCTTACTAAAAACATGAGAACATCATACCTCATGAAAATCCATTTTAATATATATTCTACTTACTATACTCTAGTGGGGGTAACACAGTAAAGGAAGGAGACATTTGGCATTATTCTTAAGGGTCAATACAGCTCATTCTTGTCAAGTTGTAGGCATTCTACTGTCATGCATCCTTTTACCAGCTGTAGTTTGAACCAAGGGAAAAAGATGCCTTTATTCATCTTTTGAAATTCTGTTTAAAGGGAAAGCTCTTAGATGCAACCAGCCTACTTTTGACTGTTGTTGTTTTTAATGTAAATGTTTCTAACATGATCCTGTGCTCCCATTCTTTTAATAACTGTGATGCAATTAATTACTACTGTTTAAATCCCTGCTGTAGCAAGTGTTCCTGGCAGTAAATATTATCTTACATGTTTCCTCCTCAGGGTCATCTTTAGCTTAACATACAAGCACATGATAGTGGAGAGTCACTGAGGAAACTGCTTTTTATGTGTTGCAGAATGACAACAGTGAAAGACGTCGCCATGATAATAGTGAGCGCAGAAGAAATGACAATGCCGAGTCTGAGACTAATGGGCAGCCACAAAACAACATTCAGCAGGTGGCGGAGCAAGATGAAGAAGAAGATGAAGAGCTAACACTGAAATACGGGGCAAAACATGTGATTATGCTGTTTGTGCCTGTCACGCTTTGCATGGTGGTTGTTGTTGCAACTATCAAGTCTGTCAGCTTTTATACACGCAAGGATGGACAGCTGTATGTATCAGTATTTTCCCCTGTCTTTTTAGTGGAGATAATTAGATTAGATTAATTTAGATAATTTTCTTCAAACTCCCAATTCTTTTGGAGTCTGATTCAAGCAGTGAACTTCCTCTCGCCTCCTAAATTTTCCCCTTCTCCAGTCCAAAGATTGTTTTTTTTTTTTTATTCCTTCCAGAAACAAGACTCTTCTCTTTGTGGTACTATTGACATTTGTTGTTTGTCTGGTGACCAGTGGGGATAATATCTTGGTTGTTACTGCTTGATTCAAAACCTTGTCCTCATTTTAATACTTTATCATGCTGTGTGGTATTTATAAAATAAACTCCATCTTGAGCCAAAGCCATTTCCCTTGTACTATGCTAGAATACAAGAGTTTTGGAAAAGGAACAAAACTACTAGTGTAAATGAAGTAACATATATGCCATGTTCTGGTTTGCCCATGCTGTTTGATAAAGAAATTCAAATGCAAGGGGAATATAACTTCAAGAGGTTCACTTCTGGTGAAGTTAGAGAAACTTTCCTGGCAGATGTTTCTGTAGAAGTTTTTGGGATTTTGGTAAAATATTAATGTTGCCAAAAAAAAAACCCAATTCCTGTGAGAGCTGATTTGAGAGAAAGGGGCAAAGGAAGAATACTGAGCCTGTCAGAAACTGCAGCAAGTCATAGAATCACAGAATGGTAAAGGGTTGGAATAGACCTTAAAGATCAATCGAAATGTTCCACTGTGAAAACTTGTAGACAAAATGATTCAAAGTGTGTTTGGCTTTGAAATGTTTGTATAATATAAGCATGCCATAAAATGTTTCAATGAAACACAAAGTTCTTCATTTTAGATTTTTTTTGATGGAAGACTTTATTTTTTTTTTTATTATAAGTCTCTCTGTCTCTCCTTCCCACCCCACAATGAAGCAGTTGCCCCAGGAGATTGTATTTCTGTACAAAAAAGTGAGTTGAGCCCATACATTGTGTTGTTGAAATCACAGGGGAGCCTTTCATGGTGAATCCGTAGGTGAAATTCCAACTGCACTGGGCAGCACATGAGTGGTATCGTGGGAGAGTAGCAGTGACACACAACATGGGAGTAGCCATATCAAACTGTGGGCAGCTGTGGGCTTTATCTGCTTTACAAAGCAGAAACCAGTAGTAATCTAAGAATGTAGGAAAGGCAGGTCTTCTAAGGAATTCAAGTTTGCCTAATATGATACTATGCCACCTTTCAAGTTTTGCCTTATTAGAAAGTAGATGTGCTTTTACAGCTCTGAATTGAAAGATTACTGCAGTTTTGTTTGATATCGGCCTTACGTACCAGAAACTTTCAGTGTTATTTCAGTTGACTTTTTGTTTTTGTAGCATCTACACTCCTTTCACAGAAGAGACAGAGACAGTAGGACAGAGAGCCCTGAATTCTATTCTTAATGCAGCCATCATGATCAGCGTTATCATTGTCATGACCATCCTCCTGGTTGTGCTTTACAAATACAGGTGCTACAAGGTAAGCAGTTATGCTAGTTTTATTTATTAGTACAGATTATTTAGAGAATGGAACAAAATGAAGGCTTATCAAGGATGAGTGAGTGAAAGTAGCAGAACTGGTGATTTAATTCACCATTTCAATTTTGTTGCTTCTGTTCATTTGGCACAAAGCAGGGCAAAGGCCCAGTGCTATCACAGCCATCTGTTTTGTTAGACATAGGGTGATACTGCTTCTATTCTTTTGAAATTTTCATGCACTCAAATCTTTCTGTAGTCAAGATATACAAGACAGACTTGGTCCTATTCTGTGGGCTTCCCTTTCCCCAATACAGCTGTCTCCCATCAATGTGTGTGGCTGTACCCACCAGGCAGTATTCATATGGCAAACACAGAGACTTTGTGAAAGGCTTCAATCTTGTAATGATGTCACCTAGGCAAGTCCAGGCTTAGCATAATTAATTGCAGTGCCACCTGCATGGGAGGAGTTGTCCATGAAAATTCCTGGTTTGTTTTGGTCTTAATGATCCATTTGATAAGGCTTAGCCTAATAAAACTTCACAGTATACAGTCAAGACCTTGAATCAGTTGTAAAACACATAGTGGATTCAAAGGTTTCCTTCATTTCGTTTTCAAGAGGGAACAGTGGTTTTGGTCTTCATGTCTGTGGGTGAAATCCCTTTACAAATTATCTGTGGAGTGACAGGGGAAATTATTTTTGCCTGATTCTGTGTACATTGTGGAATACTGATTTTTGATGTATGGACCTTGACTTTTATCATAGTGTGGTGTTACATCTGAACTGAAAAAGTGTTCTTGTTAAACTGGCAATTCTCTTCATTCTAATGAAGTCAACTACTGTGCTTTAACTAAGTTCCTTGGTAGCCACTTGGTTCTCCTCAAGTGCTGAAGGCAGCAACTAGTTTTTACTAAGCTTTTCACATTTCTGTTTTCCTTCTTAACCTTTTTAAGCACAGCACATTTTCCTTACAAAAAAAATTGTTCTACTAAAAATTAGAATTATTACATACCATAAATTTCCTGTGGTTATATTTTATGCTAATTCCACTAAATAATTAACTTATTTTTAAATTTCCTGTCAGAGTATTTCTATGCTGCTATATCAGAATGCTGTGAAATGTAGTTACCTGCAATTGAGTTCTATTTTACATGCAGTTCTATCTGTAGATTGTAGTCCAGATTATGGGGAATGGAATTTATAATGAAAGAACATTAGGTCTTCATCTGGTGGTGATAATTTGCTTATCCTCACAAGATTTTTATCTGAAAACTCTTTTGAAGAAAGGAAATACTGCTTCAGCTTCACTGTTGTTAGTTTTTCCTGTGGTTGTCTTGTACATGATATGTTAAGCATGGTCCTGATTCTAGCTCCTCAATCTAACCAGAAACAGCATCTTTGAAGGGGATTGTATTTGATTAGCTTTTTAATTTATTATTCTTTGCATTCTTCATTGTTTCACTCTGCCTAAACAAAATCTGACTGCTGTAGCTCATTTTAATTCTCTGCATCCTGCAGCCCTTCCTTAATTTTTATTCAAGTTGTAGCAGGTAAAGCCAAATTCGTACCAGCAATCAATTAGCATCAAAGTTGTTGTTAAATGACAAATGAAAGTTTTTTAATGAGAAGGCAAAAAACTTGTTGTGGTACCCTGCTAGGAAAACAGCAAGCAAAACTTTAAAGAAGTGCTCTGGAAAAGTCACTTGTAAGAAAAGAGACTAGTGATCTGGAAAATGCTATAGTAAATGAGATACATTCTGAGAATAAAGCAAACATCTGTGTGTAAAATACCAACTTGGATCAACTCTTGAAACTACCTCCTCTAGTTCTGTTGACAGTAGTTATGCAAGGTGTGTGTAGAAGTTTGCTGGACTATGGCCTTGGTGTTTGACACTGTCAGCATTCACTACTTTTTTAGGATGAAACATTACTATTCACTTTATTTTCTTAAGTGATAGGAGTTTAAGAGCTTTTTTACAAATACAAGAACTACAGGTAGAAGTCATGAGAGAGCTTTCTTTGCTGTTTTCTTAAAGTAGTTTCAACTGATTTTACAGAGGAATAAAATTACTCTTGTTAGGTCCCTGCTTAGTAGCTTTACAAGTTGTTGGAAAATTTGGTTCTGTTTGAATCAATATATACTGATATTCACCTTTGAAAGGTTCTTTCTCCCACTTGCTGTGTGTGGTGAAAGTTTGAAATACTGAGACATACTTTGGCAGTTTTCCTGCAGCATCTTTACAGGCACCGTGCTTACTGCATGTGGGAATTTATTAAGTCTTTTTGAGAACATACTAGCAAAAGCCAGTCTGTTAGACAAGGAGGTTAAATGACAGGCTTTATTAGGTTGAAAGTTAAATTTGAACCTCTTTTGAGAAGCAGTGTAAAGGAGGAGAGTGCCTGTCTCAAAAATGACCAAAAATTTTTAAAATGCATGTGAAAAATGTATCATTAGACTCAATGTACTAAATTACTAGCTGTAATGGCTGGATTCTTAATTTGTCAGAAAGTCCTGTTGCATCACATAAATGTGATTCCTTTAGTCTTTGTGTATATGCACTTTACTTTTAAGTTAATTTTTGCTAAATATTTTAAGAACATAAGATGTGTTCTACTACACATCTTTAAGAAGAGGATAAAGAGACAACACATTTTTTTAACAGCTTCTGAATACTTTAATCTGATGTACATATATAGCAAATTTAGCCAGTTAATTTTCCACTGACTGTGTCTGTGGAAAGCAGGATTCCTTATATAGTTTTGATTTCTAGATTATTGCATCTGACAGGTTGTCTACTTGTAATACTGGGTCAGGTTTTATAAAAGAGATTCTGTGCTGGGAGTTTGACAAATATATGTTCATTCTCAGTTAAGAGATGTTAAGACGTTACTGGAGTTAAAGAGGTCTTCAATCATCAATCATGGTTTTTTCACTTTGCACAATAAATACCAGAAGGGTGCACTTCTGTCAGTGCAAAGTCTAAGTGTCTGTCATTTCCAGGTTTAAATCTTTGAGTGCCCCTGCTGAGTACAACACTGAACTGTTCTTTATTGAATTGTTGGGCATGTAAGTCTGCTCTCATATATCTCAAAATTAGGGATTATGTCTGTAGATAACTGATAGAGAATATTGAAATCTTTATATAGTCATTCATCAATGACATTTCAACAGATAAGTACTGAAGGTTTTTCTGGGTTCCAGCATTTAATTCTATAACTGGATTCTGAAAATGATTTGAAATCAGAGCAGCACAGAAGTGAATCATGTTTTCCATCTGTGTTCATGCTGGATGATTCTGCTGTGTTATAATGCCACTGGTATCAAAATGGTCTAAAAATAGGCAAACAGTAGTTTTCAACAGAGCTAAAGAACATCTAGTGAAAGTTCACAAAGCACTTAAAATTCGTAAGTATAAAGTGAAATACACCAACGTGCATAGACTAAACATGAATGTAGCACCAACCAAAGAGGGAGATATCTTAAATAATTTTCTTGCTTTAAACAAAAGGAAAAATAACCTTAAAAGCCTTTTAATATATGCTAAATTTAAAATAACAAGTCTAAAAACATCATATTGATATCTTCTTCTCCAGGTGATCCATGGTTGGCTTATCATTTCTTCTCTTTTGCTGCTTTTCTTTTTTTCATTCATCTACCTGGGGTAAGTGAATTAAACTATTAATATGCTATTTTTCATGTATCACTTTATGTATGTATTTATTTTAGAACTAGGCCTTGAACCTTAGGAGGAATGATAGTGAGTAAGCTATTGCAATAAAATATTTCATTTTGTATAGGCTGAAAGAGTGCACATAAAAGAAAGAGTGATTCATAGGTTTATAAAGCATCTGATTAGGTACAGAAGCTGTCCATCACATTCATAACCAGAATAAGCACATCTTGCTTATCAGAATAAGTATATCTTGGGAGGAGCTTGTTCTGCTGACATGTCTTCTGATAACTTAATTTTTCACTGACATATGACTCAAGGGCAGTTATTTACATCATGGCTTTGATTGTTAGCTATATTTTTAAAGGCTGTTTGCATGGAAGTGGTGGAGTCAGCTGAAAAGAATCTACTATCTCACCAAAATATATTCGGTGCTTTTCTTCTCAAATTTCAAAGCATGCCCTTGTCCAGACATCAAGAAAATTTGGCCAAAATACTCAGTATTGTCTAAAATGAGCAGCCTCCTCAGGGTTTGTAACTAGAGTTATGTCATTAAATTATTATATGCTATATATAGTTTTTTGTTTGTCACTTGATGACAAACACTTCTCTTTGAAGAAGCTTATTTAATTTGGTGTCTGGAAGAAGAATGTGGTCTTCCCTTCAGTCACTGATTTTTGCTAAAAGTGATCTGTAATGCCTTTTGTGGTCAGTAGTTTCTCTAACCCTAACAATGGCTTTTGAAAGTCAAGGCAATTCCTTCATCTGTCCCTCCTGCCTTACAGCAGTGTTGGCTTCCTTTTGCCAGAGGTTCAGAGAGTGAGGGAGCTTGTAGACCAATTATGCATGAGGACAGTAAGGGTCATCCTGTTAACACTGTACATCTCAAAGGTCAGCTGACAGCTGCAGAGAACAAGTTTCCTGGAGGAAAGTATTATGCAAATTATAAGGTTCTTAGTGGCTTGATGAGTTGATAGCAGCAGATTCTGCAAAAAGGTTTCACAGCCATTTCTTCCTTGAGTCAGCAGAAATCACCTGTCACTTGGTGATGGCATTTGTCTATTTTGGTTTTACTTATTGAGGTTCTTAATTAGTTTATAGTATTTGGTGTGACAGGGACATGGTTCATCCAAAAGTAAAGCTTTTTACTTCAGTGTTTATGGGGAATAATAGAATAAACATGTATCTTTACAGTTATCAAAGCATTCCACAGACAGCATGTTAGTAGAAAGAGATCTTTGCCTGCCTTTAAAGATCCATTATAACCTCACAAGTTTTGATTATTCTGATTTTTAAAAGTTATGAGCATAATCAAAGCGACTGATTTTGAAGTAATATCCTTTCCTGTCAGCTTCTGCTTTGATTGAGAAGGAAATAAAACCTTAACGAAAATTTTCGAAAAAGCAAAAGAGTTGGTGAGAAGCAAATACTGGCAAAATTAATTCTATTGTGAAGAATAATTAAGAACTAATTGGAGAAAGAATTTTACATTTATGCCACTACATTAAATACGAAAATTTTTAAAAACGTATTCTGAAGTCTGCATCTGTAATTTGTTTCCATTGTTTGAAGCAAATGCCATCTATATTATTTTCCTTTTTTTTTAGCGAGGTTTTTAAGACATACAATGTTGCCATGGACTACATTACGGTGGCACTCATGATCTGGAACTTTGGTGTTGTGGGAATGATTTGTATCCATTGGAAGGGTCCTCTTCGGCTCCAGCAGGCATATCTCATTATGATAAGTGCTCTCATGGCCTTGGTGTTCATCAAGTACCTTCCTGAATGGACTGCGTGGCTTATCCTGGCTGTCATTTCAGTGTATGGTAAGTTTGGGAGCAAGGCACAGTAGCAGGTCCTGTGGTGGGAATTTCTTTTATTCCCTGACTTTTCCACTTATCTGACTAGACCTTTAAAAAAAAGTGTGTTTGTGTGTGTATGTATGTATCATCCAAAGTACCAGATAAGTTGATTACAGACTTCATGAATAAGATAATGATCCTAAACTGAGATCAGTTCCCTCTGCAGCTGAGGGCTTTGTATTAGTGTATGATCCCATCTTCCTCCATGTTTCCTGGACTCTCTAGATTCTATGAGGAGGAGAGCTGAAGTAATTCAAGAGACGAGGAGATGAGAGAGACCCGTTTTGATCTTTTTTATCAAGGTGGTGAACCTTCAGCTTCTCATTTTCCCCAAGAATCTTTGGAGTCCCCTGTACATGCAGAATTTAGGAGCTTGTTGTTTCTGTACAACAAATATAGATTTACCCAACCCATGAATTGCTCAAATTTGTGGACATAGAAACAGCAACTTGATCCATACCTGATAATATAGTGAGAAGGAAGGAAGGATTAAGAACAGTTTGCACTGGCCAAAGTAATTTTATATTTAGAAGGATATGGTTGTGAGATCTCTTTCATTGGCTTTTTTTTTTTCTTTTTTTTATTCATTGTAGTTGTCAAATATTGCTTTTTTTCAGAATGATGGCTGAGAGAAGCCTAGATGTAGTATTTCCATAAAGCTTTAGGGGGCACTGAGCACTTGGTAAGAAGATCACTGTATCCTAAATATCCATTTAATTTCCAGGCAAGACTAAAATTCAGTTACTTAGACATAATTAAAACATTACAGCTAAGTGAAGATGTGCTCTTAATTTGAATTTTTTGGAAGCTTGTAAGTGTGCTGAATGTGTGCTCTCAAAGTCACTGATCTTGATAAAGACCGAGAATCTGTCCAGATGTAAGTGCAGGGGTTGATAAGATTTGATTAGCTCTGATACGTCAATGTACTCCTTAAGTGTCCTCTTCCTTCAGAGAGAGGAAAATTATCCCTTGTGTATATGCTCATGGATCACAAAGCACATTAAGAAAATCTTCCCATCCCCCAGCCCCATTTCCACCCTTCATACAACTGGAACAAATCTGAGTGCTCCAAGCATTCAGCCTTTATTCAGTGATAGGAAATTGAAATTATTCAAGATCGAGTTCCAAGACCATGATGTAGTTGTTTTGAGTACAGGGGATGTAAGTTTTCAAAGCCTACAACCCCATTTCAAAGCCTGCAAATCCCAGTTTTTGAGTTGGACCAGCAGTGGTGCCAGGGCAGTTGGCTCAGGTGCAGAAGGCCTGCTCTGGGTAGCACACAGCTCCTGACAAGTCAGCTGTTCCTTTCAGTGTCAAATTGAGTTTCAAATTAATTTAAAGACATATGGTGAGTGGACAAGTGCAAAAGGCAGTAGCAATGTTAGAGCTCTCTATCCCAATGTGCCTGTTTCACAGGAATTAAGTAAGCCTCACCTGTTGTCTTAAAATTTCTTTTAGCATTAAACTTAGATTACAAAAAGCTTTCATAGTAGAAGGCAATTTCCAAGATGATAGTTGAAGAGTAGCTTTCTTGAATTATTCACAGGTCAACATATAGGCATAGGTACATTTGCAGTTACATAATATCTTAAATGAGGAATATAATGTTTTAAAATTTGTATGCATATTACAGTAGTATGTAAAATAGGTTGCCTGAGAATATTAAAAAGCATTGCTGTAGGATACTGAATTGTGGCCAATGGCTGTCTTTGAAATCTTTATTCAGGGTGCATTTTCTTACTTCAAGTCTCTCCGAGTGTCATAGAAAAGAAACGTAACTGTGTCTGCAGGGATGTAAGATCTGTTTGCTTTTCCTTTCAGATTTGATTGCTGTCCTGTGTCCTAAAGGTCCTCTTCGTATGTTAGTTGAAACAGCTCAAGAGAGAAATGAAACTCTCTTTCCAGCACTTATTTACTCCTGTAAGTACATTTTGTTAAATTCTTTAAGCTTGCAATCACTCACTCATCTGAAGCAATCTTCTCATTTTTTTGGGTTTTAATAAGATGCTTTTCAGCTGAATTCTTGATCTGTTCACTTGGGCCGCAGTTTTTGTTTACTGTTGACTGAAAAATGTGGAACATCATCTGACTGAAACATTTAATGATAAAAACCAGCGTGTTTTGTTCCAAAATACAAACAGGAAGAATGGTAACAGACCTTGTTTTGAATAAAGTACTATGTCCCTAGGCTGTGAATTAAGCCCATTCAAAGGGAGCAATTGTTTCCAGAAAATATTTACCAGCTTTCAGTCCTTAAATAACCTGTGTCTTAGTATAAGAAATGTGAGAAATTACTAGAAAGAGGTTTGTTTGTGTGACTGTTTTCTCAGTGGCTTGTCCTTTTTGGTCAATTGTTTCTCCCTGCAGTTGTGAAAAATAACCTATTGAATTAAAGTTGCTGTTGTGACCTGTGTATCAGTTAGTACATAATTCCATGGTTTCTGAAGTTCCCTGTTGCTACTTGTAGTCATGTGGATAACAGTGAAAGAGGCTAATCATAAGTCATTTTGCTCCTGGTGCTCCAGACAGGCCTGTATATGGAAGCAGGAAATGTGCTGCAGACTGGGATGAGCTTACAGTGGAGAAAGGGGAGGACTTTCTTTATCTGTCACTGGTTCTTTCTCTGTCACACTTGCACAGCATCAGTAAAATGTGGCATATCTGCCTGTTACTCTGTTTTGTGAGAGAAGAGGTTAACACAGAGAGTTTGAATTAAAATATACCTTTTATATGTAACAACATTTGGTTACCTTCAGATTGGGGGATTTTTTGTGATGGCAAAGGCAGAGAACAATTAACTTTGATGTAAATACTGCCTCTGAATTGACATAACTCTGTAACAGTGTTTAGGGACCTTTCTACTTGCTGATAAAAGAAATGATTAACGAAAAAAAAAAAGAAGTTGTTGATTTTCAGAGCGAGCCTCATATGTAGAAGTAATTTGTCTGGCAACAGCTGTTGCCATTTTATTTCAAAATCTAGTAGAAATAAAATTTTATTCACCAGTTTTTGTAAATGTATTGTTGCTGGTACTGGCCGTGTTCGAGATATTATTGTGCTTTAATGAGAGTAAAATAGCCTGTTGGAGAAGATAGTTGTATCCAAAAAACCATGAAAAATGAGAAATGATGGATTGATGCTAACACTATCTCAGAATTTCATACATCTGAAGATACAATTAGCTATGGTGTTGTGGTTTGGATTTCTTTGACAGCAACAATGATATGGCTTGTGAACATGGCTGAGGAAGATCCAGAAGCCCAACGGAAGTCCAAAAACTCCGCTTTTGATAAACAAGGTGAGCTTTGCTTTGACAAACCTTTGTCACTGCATTGGAATACATGTTTATGGATACTTGTCTTTAGTTTTTCAAGAGTCCTGGGTGCTGTAGAAGAGTGAAAGCATGGAAGCTAATTAAGAATGATGAATCTGTCAAGACTTGAAAAATTGTTTACTTATTGTGCAGTTAATGTTCTTGCATTCATTTTTCTGGGATCTGGGATGTTGGTGTTGAAATGACTCAATATAAAACTATTAACTGAGCTCAACTGCTTGTCAGACTGGGATGACACAGTGTAATACCAACTCATTTATATTTGTGTTAGACAGAAATACGCCTAGCCCTTTTGGCTATGCAGAGAGTGTTTAAAATGTGGAGTTTATTTATATGTGTTACTAAAGCAGAGTGCAGTTCCTGAATTTAACATGCTTGAAGGCATCCACATATATGTAACTTTCAGTAAAGTTTTCTATTTTACTGGAAAATTAACCTGTCAGTGTCAACTAAAGAAGCTAATTAAATATTAGATGATAGTTTATTCCTTAAATTGTGATTTTGTTAGGTCACCACAGAACTTCCACTTTCATGTGGATGTACTCCTGAATACTAGGACTTGAGTGCAACACATAGGTGCTGTGATTGCAGAGTGTACATTGACTCCTGAATGTTTAAGTAAATATTAAAATCCTAAGAGGATGTCTTGAGATTGTGTGTGCCAGTGTTAGATATTGCTAAGTATTATGGAATACTTCTTTCTATCTTGGACTTCTGCGATCTTATATGTGGAGAGACTTTCGTGTTTTAGAAGGTATATTTTTGGAGGAGTCTTAAATGCCTTTCTTCCTTTGAGCTCCGGCAAGCCGGACCCAGAATGAAGATGCTGAAGCAGATGATGGTGGCTTTAGTCAGGAATGGCAGCAACAAAGGGACAACAGAATAGGACCCATTGAATCAACACCTGAGTCACGTGCTGCTGTTCAGGCTCTACCCAGTAACTCTCAAACAAGTGAAGACCCTGAAGAACGTGAGTGTGGACTACTGTGTCTGAAAAGCTTACTAAATCTGAAGCTAGTCAGTCAGGCATCCTGAGTGCACACGTGTAGGATTCTGTGAGCTATTAGCAAGCTGAAGAGATATACTTGCTCCTGATGAATACTGATATGCCTCATAGGAATAATGGTTTTTGCTAGCATTTCATTTTGTTGCAGGGGTGAGTAATATTGGCCAAATTGCTCTTTAGTTTGATACACAGACTCAAAACTTTTGTTGCACAAACTGTTTTCAGACCGTTACATGCTCAGTTGTATTAGCCTTTGTCTTTTTCATGCAGTGTTCTGCTGTGTATCACCTCTTTTTGATTTTAGGCCCTGTAAATGGAGTCATTAACAGTTTTTTTATACCTCGAGATTAAACTGCTGTAATCCACTTGGTAGGAAGCAATGTTTAAAACCTGATTGGAGATTGAAATTAGTGCAGAATGCCTTGGGCTTGCTTAGTTTTATCCAGCATCTTGCTAAGGTGAAATATCTTTGGAAAGTGTATGATGCCAGTACTCACATACCTGTTTTAACAGACTCATGATTTCCAGTTGAAGTTCAAGCTGCTATTAGATATGCAAAGCTCTAAATAAATTAGGGTGTGCCTGTCATGTGATACTGCCATAGTTTAACAGGTGCAGTTTCTTCCTCTGATGATCAGGTGCTCCTCTGTTTAAAAATACAGAGACTTCTACTTTAAGAACAGTTTTAAAATTTACTTACTAAAAAAGTCCAAATTCAGCATGCTGCAAATCCTTTTTAATTTCCAGAGCTTAAAAAATAACATTAAGATGCAAAAATTTTAGCAAAGCAGCTATTTCAATTAAATTTTTAGCTAAAACTCTAGTGTGGCCAGGCTAATAATTTTCTCCTTCCTGTATTCCTATAGTGAGTAGTAATGATGCAGTCAGACTTGTCAGCCAGCATTAGTTTACTACAAGTCTGGAGCATCCAAGGTTGTTTCAGCAGTTTAAGGGTGTTGTAGTGCTTAAGAGCTTTTCATGAATGCACTGTTCTAGGCATTTTATTGGAGGCCTGTTGAAAGAGAGTAGGGTTGCCTTTTTTCTTTTATGCATTTTCTCCCTTTTTTTCTTTTTCCTTTCCCCTCTCCCCCGCCTTCATAATTAATCAGAATCCATCTATGTTTTGATGTTCTTAGTTCCTCTTGGAACTCTAAAATGAATGTTGGGCTGGACTGTAGTGAGGTGGGAAACTAATCAGTAGGCCAAATGAAAACAGCTGGTCACCTGATGCTGGCCTTTCTTAATTAACATCTTGGACTAAAAGCTCAGAATGTGAACTGGCATTCAGGAAATCTTACAGTGCTTGCAGAAATAATTGAGTATTGTGCTTCCAGAGTTGTTACTAAAGTAGTAATTACTATATAAAAAAATAAGAGAGAATGAATTTTCCTAAATCTCACATCTTGGACTAAGTATCTTGAATTTTTGCCAGGATTTTTTGCCAAAATGAAGATTACCAGGAAAAACTCAGAGGATGTTCAGAAGAAAATACTTCATGAGCAGTGTTGTGTATTGTTATTTTGAAATTGATTTCTTATCAATGTGTGTGATATGCGCTGTACTTACAAGTGCTTTTAAGAACTACCTGCATAAGAATTCTCTAGGAAAATTGGGAAAGCAGTGGCATATTTTGCAGTTTATAGGTTTCTAACTGACAAATAATATATCTTGTGCAAGGGATTTATTTTTCCCCTCTCTCAGCTAGTTTAAAGGAATTGCTCTTCAGTATTCTGTTGAATATGATAAGACAACCAAAAGTGGATACCCCATCACAAATAAAATTACAGATATCTGAGTTTGCATATACTGCATTTATATGTTCAGAAAGATAGGAGTACAGGGAAGTTCTAATTAAAGGGTGAATTAATTGAGTAGTGTAGTGTTTCTAAGCCATCTTGTTTCACAGGAGTTTATCACTTGATTCAGGAGTGGTACTAATTTTGAAAATAAAATGTTATTTTTAGCAAGTCCTGTTAATAGTTAATGTAAATATGTATTATTCTTCAATAATTACTGACATGTAATATTAGTAGACAGATACTTAATGCTGCCATACGTTCACTTTGCAGGAGGAGTAAAGCTTGGTTTAGGAGACTTCATTTTCTACAGTGTCCTCGTTGGCAAAGCCTCTGCAACAGCAAGTGGTGACTGGAATACAACTTTAGCATGTTTTGTAGCCATATTAATTGTGAGTATAATGTAAAATTATAATAGAGATAGTTCCTAATGATCATCAAGGACAAAGTTGTAACTACTGCATTTTGTCTTTGATCTTGTTTATTGGGTGGCCAGACTGAAAACTGGTGAGGACTTTAGCTGTGATTGTCATTGGCTCTACATCTGTCACTAAAGCCTTTAGTTTAGGAAGACATAAAACATAACCTGTAGCATTAATATTTATACATAGGTATATTTTATATATTATTTTATATATTATTTATATATTATTTTATATATTTTTTTCTTATCAGAGTTCCCTAATTTCTCCTTATGTCTCTGTGTTTTGTTTTTTTTCTTCCCCTCAGGGTTTGTGCCTTACACTTCTGCTTCTTGCCATCTTTAAGAAGGCCTTACCAGCTCTTCCAATCTCCATAACCTTTGGGCTAGTTTTTTACTTTGCTACAGATAACTTGGTGCAACCATTTATGGACCAGCTAGCATTCCATCAATTTTATATCTAGCAGACATAATGCTGAAATGGATATCTGTAGCAAATCTGGGAGGAGGAAAAATGGTTTTCCCTCAGTTCTCAAGCGAGACTGAAGTCAAATTCTCAAGATTCCAAGACGGAATCATTGCGACTTCCTCCGATGGTGGTTTTTGCTTTGTGTATTTTCTGAGACAACTGCTGCACTGGGCACCATATGAATTTTCCTGTGTGAAAGTGGCTTCTTCCCGACGGCCAGTCTAAGCCAGGTGCTGTTATATCAGAGGTCATCTGATATACATGTGTCTGGTAAGGACCACCTGTATGAAATTGCAAATGCTTCCACCAGCAATGTGATCTCTTACCACAGGCTGATTGTTTT
The DNA here is from genome assembly GCF_024509145.1 of Vidua macroura. Taxonomy (NCBI): domain Eukaryota; kingdom Metazoa; phylum Chordata; class Aves; order Passeriformes; family Viduidae; genus Vidua; species Vidua macroura. Next base: position 35,825,192 of record NC_071576.1, read on the forward strand.
CACAGCACTAAGGGTGCTCAGGACTTCCTTGATGTTAACAGAGGAAGCTGACAAATCACATGGAACTTGTCCCTGTAACCGCTTGAAGAGAGAGAGCCCAATCTGGACTTCTTCAGCAGTGATATTTTGACAGTGGAGTCCCACCTGTGTAATGGGAAAGGACTTTGTAGCAATTTGACAAAGGGAGAAAATACTGTCACTCTAAGAGTGCTCCATGACTTCATAGCCTCTGTGCCTGAGTGTGTTTGGTTTAGTAAATCTAAAACTTTTTTTCTTTTCCCACACTGGAACTAGAGCCTCTTCTCAGTTTTAATACTTTGCATTCTCAAGCATGGAGTGCACCTTCTGTACACCTGCTCCTCTTTATTTAGCTGCTTAAACTTGGACTGAATTATTTGGCAATAGAGGATCATAAGGTCCTAGTTTGGATCTTACATTCTAAAAGGTTAATAAACTACATTAAAAAAGCAGTTTGGGGACTTACTCTTTGTGCTCTGGCAAATCATTTTGCTAGAACACCATTTCAAACCCTGTGTTTGAAAATAGTCACTAACAGCACGGACTGCATCACTGGTGGATGTTCCTTCTGTTGGCATTCTTATGAAATAAGTAGGCATTTGCAGCAATCCCAGATGGAGTTTAGCTTGCCAGCTCTAGAGATCAAAGTGCTATTAGGAGCTCTTCTATTGCATTCCTGAAATTCTTGGTCATCTAAAATGTGGTTTAGAGTTCTGTTGACCTGAGTATTGGTCACTCAGCTGTCTTAACACCTCAGGCTGGCAAGGATTTTTTTTGTGCAGTGTCTTTATTGGTGAGGATGCTTAAGTTAGGTGAGAGATTGCTTAATGTCACCAAGGAGCAAAATTCATGAACCTCTTCACTTTAATTACCTCTCTTGTGAGGAACTGGTGATTGGCAAAATGAAGGATAATTCAATATCACTGAAAAGAAGATAGGAGATTTTGAACTTTTTATAAGAAGAGTCTGTTCAAACCTTAAAACTGCTGAACTCTGATTTCTTCATTTGAAAGAACTCGTTTATGAGTAATTGTTTGGAAACAAGACAGGTGAGATGAAGTTGGTTTTGCCATGAATTCTTACTGTGTACAAGTAATGTTTTTTCTTGGGAGCCATAGGGAGTGGATGGGCATTCTATTTTACTTGCATCTTGATACTGGAGTCCTTGCCAAGTAGAGCAACTGTCAAAATCCTAACACTAGCTCCTTTTACCTTTTTTTCCTGGGATTTTGTTTCAGTGCCTATATATTCATAGGACTGAAACATCAGAGATGCTCACCAACCATTGCCCAAGTAAAGAAAGAAAGACTGTGATGTATAAATTTGCTTTAAAACCAAGAAAGGCTTTCTTTGATTGTCCTCGGTAATATATGTCTTTTCCGGTATGACTTGTTAACTGTAGTGTTAGCATTTACATTTTCATAAAATACATTGTCTTGTCTCATCTAAAGTACTTTTATTCATCTCATTTGTGTGCTGATTCATTGTGGATAGCATTAATAAACCAACTATATCAAAATTGCTTACAGTGACTTTTCAAGTCAAACTTGTTTGTGTTTTCTAGCTTAAATTACTGTTCCATATTATGTTGCAATGAAGTCTGACTTAAAGCAGGTTGGTTGGTGAGGGTTTTAGGGATTTCTGTTGTCATTTTTTGATTGGTTTTTGTGTTTGGGGGTGGTTAACAAGATTTTGAGTTGTTTTTATACCATTGTAACTTGTTCCTTTGCTGAGCATTACACCCAAAAAAATTCCCTCATGTGTTTTATTGGGCATCCCAGCTATAGTTCCATTGTATAGAACAGGTTTGCTAGGAGCTGGCATTGCTGGCATTTGTGTATCTGAGCTGGCTCTCAGTTATGGGTTGTTACTTAAATGCAGAAGTCGTCTCTCTTACTTCTTTTTTGGCTTCAATATGCACTAGGGGAGCATTAGCTCCATTAAGAGTTGCTTTAGAATATGTAGAAATGTACAAAAGCCTTTTCATATACTTGAATGGGTGTTAGATGTGCAACCCAAGGAAGAGCTCAGAACCTTCCAACACTAAACTGCCAGTCTTCCACTTCCCAGAGCTGCTTCTGTTATTCCGAAGGGTTCATTTTTGAGCTACTGTAGAGTTACAGTGGTGGAGACTATAAAATTTGTATTCACAGCAGCTGCTCAAGTTTGTGTTTGAATCTCAAAATAAGTTTAGAAGGGAAATTGCTTTTATAAGGAGCTATATGTTAAAGTACATTGCTTATTACCAGGTCTTAGGTACACCTTCAAAAACCAGATGAAATTTTCTAGATTTGCCCTCTCAGGCCAAATCATGGTAGCTTATGTTTCAGATGAGATCTTCAAGCTAAGGATTATCTCAGAACAGAGGTCCAAATAAAGTCCAGTTGCCAATAGGTTTTGTTTGCATTTGGGTTGTTGCTACACAAGTGTGAAGGTTGTGTCACTTTTCTTTGTCTTAAAACACCAATCTAATTTGAGGATTCACCTCGGTTAGACTGTTGTAACTGAAAGATTTTTTGTAAGTAATCTGCATTTTTGAGAGAGTTTCCATTATTATTAAATTAGTATGTCAATGACAGCATATTAGGCTGTAGCTCTGAAAGGTGTATTCTGTAACCTGAGTAGATTCATCCCTTCTGTGCTCAGGCAGATTGACTTATAGCTGTTGTGTGGCTGTTCCAGTGTTCATACTTCGAAACTTGGCTATCACAGTAGCTTTCTCTCCCCATTCAACTTACATCAATAGGTCTCCTTCTTTGGCTAAGATTCAATTCAATATATAAATGAGAAGACATAATAGTTTTCCTAAGATCCAGGCACTTCCATTTATCTTTTTTTTTTTTTTTCCCTTCTATGGGGGGATTTAATCCAGGGCAAAGAAAGAGACCCCTGGAAGTTGATTTTACAGCAAAGGCTTAGGGTGCTGTTGTACCTGTGTGTGGCTGTTATGGTCACACTCAAATTCAAGTGTCATCTGTAAGAGGTGCATCCTGAAGGTGTAAGAATGTGATACTGCAACACATTCACGATAGTTCCGGATGGGTAGATGATGACTTCTTTGAGGCAAAAAAATCAAGGGCTGTGCTCCACTAAAAACAGCTGATCTCCTCAATGTAGGAAGCAGACACAGGCTATTTCAGGCACGGGAGGCTGGTGCTTCTCGGATATACAGATATATATCTGTACCTACAGAGATACAGATTCATGGAGACTGCACCTGTAGATGACAGCTCTTCTGCCATTAGTGTGGTCAAGGATTAAATAAGCCGAAGTAAATTTTGGGTTGATGGTACTGTTCAACAAAATTTATCAAAATGCTTTATTTCAAAAATTCTGACAATGCTGTTGAAACAAGTTTAATAGACTGTGGAACATGTCTGCACTGTGATTGCATCTCAGTGGTAACTTGGTCATTGGAAATGTTGAAACATGAACTAGAATGGAATTCTTTTACACTCAAAGCATTTGCTGTTTTCTTTTTTACAGACACTGGTTTGTACATAACCTGAATTAAATGTGAATGTTTTTTAAACATCTTTCCAGTTCTTGATAAGATATGGTTTTGATAGATTATTGCAAATTTTCCTGTATTTGTCTAATTATTAAAATAAAAGTTGCATGAATCCTGATTCATCTTGCCTTTACTACATTATTTTAAAGCCATCACTTAAAGCTCTTGGAGGCATAAGCACTGTAGTTATTTTTATTCAGCATTTAATGAGTAAGATTCCTTTCTTAAGTCATTTTAAGGCATCATATTTCCTATCAATAGAGCTTCAACTGATTTTAGTAGAATTACTTTCTTCTAAAAGCTACTTTTTGTGTTCCATTAAAGAGTCAGTCAAAGCCTGTTGTAAAAGCACCCATGAGGTATAATTAAGGCACGAAAAATGAGATTATACTGAAACAGCTGCTGGCACAATGAAGATTACCAGGAAAAACACATAGGAAAGCACTTCCAAGGACATGAAGGACAAGAGGACGATTGCGAGCAACTATCAGGAATTTATAAAGTGAAAATCATGCTTGACCAACCTTCTTGCTTTCCACAATGTCTTGCTCAATAAGGAGAGAGCAGATGATGTTGTTTACTTGGACTTGTAAAGCTTTTCACACCATTTCCCATAACCTCACCATAGACAAGCAGATGAAGTATACGTTAGATAAGGGAATAGTGAGATGGGCTGAAAACTGCCCCAGTGCTCTGGCCCAGAGGGTTGTGATCAGCAGCACAGAGTCTAGTTGGAGGCAAATCATTAGTGGCATATCACGGGGCTCAGTACAGAGGTCAGTGCTGTTCAGTCTATTAATCTATGATTTGAATGATGAAAAGGAGTGTTCCCTCAGCAATTTTGCAGATGACACAAATATCTGAAGCAGTGGCTGATAAACCAGATGACTGCAATGATTTATAGGGGCTTCAACAGGCTGGAGAACTGGATGGAAAGCAATCTCATGAAGTTTAACAAGGAAAATACAAAGCCCTCCATCTGGGGAAGAGTAGCCTCAGGCATCAGTACCTGCTGGGGTCTGAGCAGCTGCAAAGTAGGAAAATTTTATCTCAGGCTAAATACTCAACTTGGAGCTACAATCTAATATGCTAATTTAATTACCCCTGTGTTTTCTTACTTCAATTTTTTAATGTAGTCTTTTGGGGATAGGTAAATAAGATTCCTTTATTGACAGTGTCAGCTCTCATAGAGAGCTCAGCTTGATGTCTAGCAGTTACTGCTAGGTATTTTTTAATTACCAAGAAATCTCAATTAAAGTTATATTTAAGGCCATTTTCTGGCCTGAAATGTCAGGAGTTTATGGACTCTGTAGAGAAAAGCATCTGCCTTCATTGGCAGGAACTAATAGAACTGAACATTGGGTAAGGAAACAATCAATTGCTTCCCGAGTTTTACAACCTGTATTTGTTTTTCTTCTCCTTTAATCGTGATATGCTGCAGGAAGGATGATTTCAGCTTGGCATCAAGTGATGTTGGCGGTTGGTACCAATGTAATTGGATTTATTTTGATTTTTCTTTGGTTTGAAATATGTTCTTAATCTAAACTGACTGGAATAATGAATAGACTTCTGTGTTCATATTAATTTTCTGATTTCAGTACTGTTAGGGGTTAAGCACTTTGATCTGGGGTAGTGCTGCTGTCAGAATTAAATGTTGTACTTCTCACTGGCTTTGTTGTACAAGTCAGCATGAATGTACTTGGAGAATGCCTCAGAGCACAGCTGGATGTTCATCAAGTGTAGCAGCTCTATATTTGATTGAATCAATGGTTTATTTAACCATCCTCAGTAACAAAATGCTAATCACTGATTCAATAGCATACTCAAGTGAAGAAGAACTACCATGTAGTTATTGGCACACTTACACCCAGGCCTCACTGATAACTGTGTGACAAATTCTACTTCCAGTTGTTCCTATGGGGGAGGAATTAATTTAGTCTTAGACATAACAGCATATCTGTGGGCATCAAGGGGAACATTTGTAAGGACAAAAATGGCAGCATGGAGCAGATAGAGGCCTGATGACAGCCCATGGTGCAGAGGTGCTGCAAAGGCGTGATTATTGTTTGGTGGCAGTGCCTGTCCTGGTGTCTGCAGCCAGCACCCAGCAGTAATCACTTCTAAAGCTGTAATCACAGCCACATGGCAGCACTGTGCCTTTTTTACTGCTTTCTATTCATAGTGCTCGTAACAAGGGATTAAAGAGCAAGATAAAAATATATACTTAAAAAAGTAGACTGCTATAAAATGATTTCTTTTTGGAGGACTGTATTTAGTACATGATGAATCCTGTAGGGGAGGCATATGTGCATTTCCAGTCACTGCTAAGGTTTTGAAACTATTTTAAGAACAGCAGAACCTGGCTGTTGTCATAGTAGCAATAAACCTTTTAATCCCACTTCCTCTGGAGATGAAGCTGTTGTGTACATAATCTGCTTAAAGATTGTCAAGGCTGTTTATGTGACAGGGAGCTAGGGATACGGTACTGAGAAGATGCTACTTGTTGCCCCCAGAAAATTTAGTACTTTTTGTCTACTTTGATAGTGTTTGAGATTTGCTGAGAGACTGATCTTATGACAAGCTGTTCTCCAGTCATCTGGGAAGCCAGCCTTCATTTTTACCAGTGTTTTGGCATTGACAACTTGTCATGGTTAAATGAAACTGTTCCTAGGCAGTTCCTTAGCAAGAGCTTGCTGATATCAAGCTTCTCCCATAGTTTAAAAGCATCCTTTTTGAGGAAGTCCTTTCATCCTGAATGCTTCCATTCCTTACAGTCTCTGAGGTTTCTAAATCAACGTTGAGTTGTATTTTTATATTGCTGAATAGTGAACACAGTTAACACTTCCTTGATGTATTTGGCTAATGCAGACTGACTTATTCTTAAATGTACAACAGGTAGTCAAGGGAAATCCGCAGACAACTGAGAAGTTCTTCAGCTGTGTTTTGGAGATTGGTTTAGCTGGGTAAGGAGAGTTTTAAATGTCATGTCAAAATAATCATTATAATAGAATTTGGCATCGTGAACCAAAAATGACGTGAGTGTTTGTTCACATGTATCTAGAACTAAAAGAGGCCTTTCTTCTCACCAGATCAAATTTCTCAGTAATTACTGACATCTGCGCCACTGCCAGTTTGTTTGGTGTAGTCTGGTTACAGGACCAGATTGCATAACGCCATGTCCTGCAAATAATCAGTGGGCATCTTTTCTTTTATTTGAACCAGTATTTCAGTTCATATGTACTGAATAATAGCAACAGTTAGGGAATTTTTACTTGTTTGTTTTCCTGTTTGGGTATTTTTACTTGTTTGTTTTCCTGAAGTTTGCATGTTCTGTCAGGATGGACACTCAGTCTTTAGGAAAAAATCCCACTGCAGAATAAATGAAAGAATGTTTCTAAAATTATTTATTTGCAAATTAAAATATATTTTTTCCCCCTCTATAATGTTTTGCTTATGGATAATTGTTTTCTGCTCACTCCCCTCCTTTCCAGCAACCCTTAATTCAACATGACATGGAAAGATGTATAGGCAAACCATTGACTGTTGTGTTGTCATCAGATCTAATTACTCCTCGGGGTGTGTTGCTCACTGACTTACTGAGACCATCATTTGAATCCTGTGCATCTGATCTGCCCTTGCAGGCTGTGGAGATGCTGGCAGGCCCCAGTCTGCTCTAAGGGACAAGGAAGATGTTTCCTTCTTTTTTCCCTTTCCTTCTCACAGCGTTGACTTCAGGCTCTATGGAGAGGGAGCACCCTCACAGGCCAAGGAGGCTGGTGTAGGGGTGAAAGCCCTTTGAACAATCCCCTGTGGTGTAGTTTCCTCACCAGAAATGTGGTTAGGTGCCATGGAGGGTGTCTTCCCAGCAGAACTCCTTGTGCTATTGTTTAGAGGGGCTTTGCAAATTTTCCGGTTTGACATTCTGAACAAAACCATTTCTTATTTAAAGAGGAGCTTTTGTTTTGAAACATTCTTAACATTTAAAAATAGTCATTAATATTTTTCACTCTTTGATTTAATCTGAAGGATTCATCACTGTCCTGCTCTGGAAATTTTTTCACCTCAAATATTAAATAGTTTTATGACATGTGGGACCTGTTTTCTTCTTCTCCCTAGATGGTAAAAATCCTAGTAAAGGGTTGGAGGGGGTTTTATTTCAGTTTATATAAAAGTCACCTGTCACTACTTGGTATTTTTCTTAGCCAGTTGATTTCTTAAGGAGAAATCAACCCAGTTTGGAAACAATTTTGTTAAAGGTATCAATTTTTATTTTACTGAGCTGTATTATGCTGAATTAATAGTTTTGATCTGGCTGATGAGTAGATAGAGGCAGAATGGGAAAAGGTACCTCTGTATCCATTAATACCTCTCTCGACACCTGCGCTATTGAGACATATTATTTGTGTCAAGGATTTTGATCACAATTTTGGTAGGTATCCTTTTGGTGCAGTATTTTAGATCAAAACCTGTAAATCATGTAGTTTTATGTGCAGCTAAACTCAAGTTCTGCCAAATTGCATGAGATATGGTTAATGCTTACAATAGTGGCAAAAAATAAATCTCGTGTTTTAATAGGAGAGCAGATTATATCAATAGTCTCTGAACTCTGCAGGATGAGATCATCATTATGTCAATGTCTTACACAGAGCTGAGTATTTGGGCACAGGGAACAATGGTATTTGTCTTTTATTAGAAACAAATTGAATAGCAGGGGACAAATGTTTCCCACTCTGGTGCAGGAATGGTCAGTGCCTCCAGGTGCTGCTTGGTCTTTAGGGAGTTTTTATGTTGTTTTGATTTTGTTTTGTTTTTTCAAGTGGTTTTACTATGAATATAGAGATGAGAGCTCCTTATACTTCATCTTGTAATTATTTTGTATAAAATGCATTTACCCTAGTAGACTTAGATGGTGAAGTATGGAGGTTGCAAATGCTGCACTGGCTGCTAGACATACCATTGGGGATAAATCAGGTTTAAGTGAAAAGGCTGCAAGAAAAAACAGATTGGAGGGCTCTAATGTTTTCACTACAGCTAGTGGCATACTATATGTCTTTTAAAAAAATCAATTGTTAAAATAATGACCATTGTTAACTGAGGATGATAACCTGAAGCTATCTACTAAGAAACTACAGTGCTGTCTCCCACAACTGTTGTGTGAACATTGCATTGTACTTTTGCATCTGTGACTGGAAAAACTAGAAGTAGATACAGCAATCTAAGTATGTGCCTGAGAAGATAAGAAATGTGAAGCTTTATTTTGCAGTGTTTGTACCAAATAGCTTGCTTTTTCACCCCGAGCAGTTATTTAAAAGCCACTTTTCCATTTAAAATTCTAGGATAGTGAATTGTCCCTCTTGTGTTGCTGGGAAAACTACAAAGAGAGAGTGAGGTAGCTTAATGATTTTCTCCTCAAATGTTCCCAGGGCCCCTGTTAAATACACTAGAAGCTGGAACACCCGTGGTCTGCTTTCTGAACGAGTATGACTTTTGTGTCTCTTTTTCAGACTCTCAGAGGTATGAACGTGATGGGAAAACTGCATTTCTGGCTTGTGTGTGCCTCTGAGTGAAAGGAGTAGGTGATTCTCTGGCTCAGAGACCTGTGAAGAAGCACAAGTATGTCTCACATGAACCATCCTTAGCTTGGCAGCCTCATACTGCCATTTGCTTCTAGTGCTAAAACCAGCATAGTTGAGTGTGGTGAGGTAGTCAGATGATGTAGCTCCCACCCATTATGGAAAAGCACAAGAAGTTTCACTTGTACTAGTGCCACTTTCTACAATTTTCCTTCCATCCACAAGAGCAGGAATGGGTGCTCCCAGTGGTTGCTCCCCTGTTTTGTTCTTAACTAGCTCTGTGTTTCCTTCTTTCATATATCTCAAAGCCATATGCAGAGTGAAAGGTGGAATAGAGAAAGAATATGCACAAAAGAGCTGATAGATTTGTCAATGGTGTCTCTCAGTGTAGCATGTACTGTAGTGAGAAGTTTAACACTAATTTTTCCTGATTTAATATGGCTATGAAATAACAAGAGAAGTACCATTTGGCTGAGACCACAGAAATCACAGGTGTTTTCAAAATTACAATTGCACAGTCAAGCCCTAAGAAATTACAGAAATATTCTTCCAGCAGAGCTATCTTTCCTAGAACATGCAGAGGACCTGGACATAATTGCAAAACAGTCTTAGAAATACCTTGCCATGTAGTTTTCAATCCTTCTTCTTAAACTTGGTTCATAGAGCTCACATTTTTTGATATCATCATTTTCTCTAAACACTTGTCTAAGTTTCAAACTCTTTCTTGGTCCCTTTATGACAAATGTCCAGAACAAAACATTACATTTCCCTCCAGCAGGGTGGAGGGAAAAGCTGGTCCTACCTCATTCCCTTACAGTGCACTGCTTCTATGAAATACAATCTAGCAGTGCTTTATTATTTTCCCCTGCTATATTGTCACTAATTTCTGTCTTTCTGTCAACAGCCCTAAGACTGCTGTTTGCTGTGTGTCCATGTGCTCTGAATTCTTGTGGTTTTAATTGTTTTTCTCAGGTATGCTGTTCTGCATTTTTCCCCAGCTGGATTCACTATTGGTGTTTGCCTTTTTCTCCAGTTTATCTGCAACAGTGGAGTCCAGCAGTGACTAAAGGTAAGAAGCTACAGTTCAAGTTAGTCTTGTTGCAGTAGGTCTAGTGATTTTTGCATCATTCTCTCACTGCAATTTTCATGAGCTTTTAATTCCTACTTGTTACTTCATCAAATATTTTAAATCAAACAAAGCATAGTAACAATACCCATATTTTTGTAGAAAATCATCTCATGCTACTCCTTGTTTTCATTTTATATTGTTATTTCAGTAGTGTCTCTTACCCCTTTTCTGTTGCCAAGATTCTGTCTGTATCCAAGGCAACTTAAAGAATTTTGAGAGTAAGACAGTGAGAGATGATGTATCAATTACTGATAACCAAGTAGATGGCCTCTGTGGCACTCCCTTTGTGCATCATTGTAATTCTGCTTGATTTAAACTGTTTGGGTGCAGCATGTACAGTTGTGGAGACAGGGAAGATTCCTCACTAATGAAGACCTGCTGTTTTGTAATGCTGCAGCATGTTCCAGCCTATTCCAGTACCATGTGCATCACGTGGGATCTGGGCTGACAGCCAGTGCAAATGTTTCTTCAAGGACTTTAGGACATATTCTAATTATGTTTAGATTCTCCCACTCTCTTTTCATCTGAAGGATGTCACTCTGCTCATTTCAAAGTGTGGTGCAAAGTGCTCCATCTGCCAGGATGAGAGGGGTCTGCTTGTGCACTTGTGTGAGAGGCAGTAGGATGGCTGGCTTTGTGAGCAACTCTTTAACCTCCAGCTGTGAGAAGTCCCAGGCCTTTGAACACTGTCAGATCTTGGCCAACATCCAGCAGTGTTTTCATCCAGTGCTGGAGGAGATGTAAAACTTCCTGGAAGAAAGAGCTTTATTTCTCTGAGCTGAGCAGGGAAAAAGGGGCAATGAGTTGTGGGATGAAGCTTCTGAAACTCTTCGTAGCTGAAAAAAGCAACGTTTTTTGGAGAAAAGTGAAGAAAAAATGTATTTGGGGGAGCTCTGCACATGAACACGTGTATCCTCTCTCAATCTGGTATTGAATGTATGTGATGGTACTACAGGCTCCTTTTAAGGGGACCTGGAATTGCAAAACAGCATGCAAGAGTAAAGGCCATTATGCAATACTGTGCACTGGAATGTGATTCTGTGAGGTGAATGCAGTGAGCACAGATCCACGTCTTTGTGCTGTATGGCAAATGAGATTCTGCCTTTCTCTGGGTATGTAGAACAATTTGAAGGCTTCTGAAAAGGTGCAGATTCAGCCTGAAGGAAATATTCCTCATGTGGGGACGAAGGAGAGCGACATACTTTTCTGTCCTTAGTTTGCAAGTTCCCCAAGAGAAAACCTTCATTCTTGTCTCTGCCATGGTCTGTTCCCCCTGGCCACACAATCAATGCTAAATAGCATGGGTTCTTTCCTGGGGTGCCACATATGATATCACCTCAGACAAATTAATTTCTCAAGGGTGATATTGTTACATCAGATACTTGGCTAATTAATGATACTTATTGTCTAGGTGAGTGCATTAATTAACTGGATACATAAGAAAGTCTGGGTCAAACTTCAGAAAGTCGGCCAGACTCACTTAATCCCTTGTGGCTGCTGGGATCACCCTGCTGTATGATGACCTGAGTAATCGGGGTGTTGAGCTTGGCATGTCTCAGTTGTGATTCTCACAAGTTCAGTAGTGCTCTGTAGCCATTTGCCACCCTGTTGTGGGTAGCAAGTGTGTACAGGAGTAAATTTTTGTGTGAATTCTGGGGCCAGTGTTGCTGATGGAGCTGAAGGGAGGGAAGGGGTAGCAGGGTTTAAAATTTCTAGCCTGCATGTCCCTAAAAGAACACAAGCCACCTTCATGTGGTACATGGCCCAGCAACTGTGGTTGCCACTGATTGAGATAACCATTGTGACTGCTTTCAAGAGAAGATGAGGCTGCTGCAGCATTTGTTGTTGGATAGATCTCCTCCTGGGAAAAAAAACACACGAATTTTATATTTCATTCCTTCCATCTTGCTCAAACATAAGATTAAGAGAGAGGAGGAGAAACTGAGGTTAGTTCTCTTTGCCTATACATGATTTGTATTGCTGTAAGCTTGCTTACATATGTAAGCATACATATGTACATATGTACATATACTAAGCTTGCTTAGTATATGTAAGATGAAAGTCAGGCTGTGCTCTTGGGTCTGGGTGCACAGGACTGCAGTAGGCATCTGGCTTGAAGAGGTTTCTTTGTACTTTAATGGGTACTGCAAGGAGTTCCTAAGAGAATTCTCCAGATGAAAGCTGTTTTTCTGTGGACAGGCTGCACAGAGTCTCATTATTGCTCTGGCTTTTGCTGCACAGCACATATGTTACTGCAGGGCTGTCAGCCCTTCAGTCGATTTCTACAACGCAATAAAAATAAGTAGATTAACCAAGCAAAGAAGATTAGAGACACTTTGGGGGAGGAAAGGGAAGGGAGGAGGAGGAGGATGAGCAGCAGGGAGTATAAAAAGAGACCACAAGACTGTAATTGCCAGACGTCCTGGTGCATGTTGCACAGAGTGGCTTTCTTTGTCCCTTTTGGGTTTGGGTTGGGCAGACTCAATAGAACTGATCCTGACACCATGTCCAAAGAGAAACTGGAGTCACTGGTCAAGAACATGGAGATCATGCTCTCTGAGGTAGAGCAGCTGAAGATCCACTGCACCAAGCAGACGGAGGAGGTGAACCAGGTGGTACAGGAGCTGCGCCGAGAGAACAGAGAGCTGACAGAGAAGTACGAGCTCATCTGTCAGGACCTGAAGGAGGCCAAGGAGGCCATTGCCCAGCTGCAGGACACAAAGTTTGCCTTTGAGGCAAAGGAGCGGCAAGCACAGAAGCTCAACCGGCAGCTGTGAAGTGGCAGGAAGGAGAAGCAAGAGATTTCTTACCCTGATCTAAGAGTAAACAGAAACCTTCAACTGCTGCAACTGAAAATCCCTGGATTGGTAAAAGCAACCCTTTCCCTTTCTCCTCAGACTAAACCTGTGTGCTGGAAAAAAGTCATCTCTATGGAGGCAAGATCTCAGGCGCAGCTGGAATTCTACCCCAGAAGGCTTCTTTGTTAATGACTAAAGACTTCATTATGCTGGGAGAGAAATCTCATTCCAGAATCCCTTGTCAGAGATCTGAGCCATAGGCATATGGAAACAGCTGCCAAGGTTCTGGGCACCTTCTCATGCCCTGTAGGGGTTGCACAAGGACAGAGCCTGGGAAAAGAACTGTCACTGCCTTGAGCCACTTGAGAGAGCTGTACCACGAGAGTCTGCTGAGATGGAGAGAAGGATCATCGTTTTGACAGCCCCTGTTGCTCCGTTTTGTTGCTGACTTTTCTCTGCTGGGCAGCAAGGCTGTAATGCTGTCCTTAGTAGGGTATCAGCTTCCTTGCTGCCTGATGCTGGAAGACATCAGCAAGAGCTTATGTGTGCCTCATGCTTCCAAGTACTTTCTATCAAGGGCATGTTGTTCCAGAAGATCTGTTAATGCAATTACAGTTGGTGTTGTACTCTTCCAATTCCAAAGTGGAGTATAAGAACTGGAAAGGTTTCTGTCTCCATTTCCATTTCAATGGTGTTAAATCCTAATGACTCTGTGTTTAGTATGCTAGAGTTAAAACCTCTGCTGAATATAACACTTTTTTAACCAAAGGGCTATGTTTTGGCACTGGATTTACTTTTCTTTAGCGGAAGTAATGTGTATAAATGGACTGGGAATTACGAGGGATAAATGCATGTGGGCGTGGGGGTGAGAATTGCTTGTCAGAGGTTTTGCTTTCAACTTTTTTCTCTGCTTCTGTATCTCCTATGCAGCATTTGTGGTAGGCAGTGCCAAGCCCAGCTAAAAGCAGGTGACTTTAGACTCCACAGTGAATAGCATGAGATCTCTGGGGGGAGTGTGGAAAGAGTGCTGAGAGAAAAAGCCTGAATGTTTAAATGGAGAATAGCTGGAATAGTTCCAGGACGATCTTTCTTCATGTTGGCTTTGATGTAGCCAGCTTCTTTTTTCCCTCCAAAGCTTTGCTATATTGTTATCTCTGCCTGGCAAGCTCCCTATTCCCAGCAAGGGCTGATGCTTGTGAGAAGCAGAGAAGCTGTTTCCATTGCTGAGGGCCTCAGGGTGTGAGGCACCAGGAGCCCAGGTACACTCTGTGGGGGGAAAGGGAGTCAGCTCGGAGGGAAGGGAAACCTGCCTGTTTTGGTTTTCCTACAGGTTTGGGCAGGGCAGAATAGTTCAGCAAGACTTTCTCTTAGGACTCAGTCCAGCCATGGTGAAAGTAACTGTAGTTTTGTCAATCATTACAAAATACTGAGATCAGGCCTAGAATTAGCTGGTTACTGTTCCTTCTTTGCCCTCCTCTCTGCCACATCAGTCTATGCCAAGTCCAAAGCCTTTGGAAATTCAGATTTTGAATGAGCTCTGGGCAAGACCTTCTGAGCAAAGGGCTGATGTTTGTGTGGCATCCATGGGGAACAGGTTCTTCTGGTTTTGTTTCATGTGATAACATGTTTTGTTAAATATGTGTGATGTAGACTTTCATTTTTTTATATTTTGGGTGGAGCAGATTGGATTATCCAGAAAACATTTGGGAGTTTGGAGACTGCCCTTTATGTTTTCAAATGTTATCTGAATACAAATGGCCAGCCTTGACCCTTTGCTCCTTGATCACTAGCAACAGCTTAGGGAGCACAAGAAATCGACATTAATCACTACATTTGTTTGTATAAGAACTAAAAATGTTTTCCCTTGAAATCAGTTCTCTAGCTCAAATCTGCTTACCAGCTGTGGTTTCTTCTACTTTTTATATATCATTAAAATGTAAAACCAAAATAAAAGGAAAACAAACAGCTGAGGGAGTGTCTGTTCTGGATAAGGCATTGCCTCATTTCATACATGTATATATTACTTTTTGAGTGTGTGTGTTTATGCTTGCTGGATATAATTATTCTTGTTTAAATCCTGTGCATCAAGCAGTGGACACAGACCCTCCAGATCTCTCAGTGTTCACAGGTTAATCTCTCTAAATGAGATTCTCTGTGTGGCTGCCAAGTTTGCCCTACACAATAAATCCATGATACAGAAAAAGAAAATGGGATCACAATGCCCTTATGATCAGTTTCTTAATAATTAGCAGGATTCAAAGTGTCTGCTTATAAGGAAAGCTGTTAGAATTATTTCCTGTAAATATCCTAAGATTTGGGGTGGGGCATCAGAAAAACTAGATGTGCTATTCAATGCTAGAAAAAAATTAACACCACTTCCCTTCCAACAGACTCAGTTGTGTCCTGGTTTTGCTGTACATGACTTAAACTCAGGAGTAGTTAGGCTGGTTTAAAAACAATGTTCATTCCATTGCATGTAGTTCCTCTGATTTTTACAGGCAAATCTTTGTGTATCCAAGTATAGTCTTAGCAATGGAATGGTGCCTTCACTTGTATCCTGAGGTGCAGTGTACTGGAGTGCCTTTCACAACAAAGTTTGCATGGAATTAGTCACAGCACTTTGAAGTTGGTTTTTGCTTTTTGAACACTGACATTATCATTACATGCTGCTTTTCTTCTTTAAACGGTCTTTAAACGGCCAAGCTGAAACTTGGTGTAGTGCTATCAGCTTGTTTAGAAAGGTGGCCTGAATAAAAGTTTCACCTGATTTGGTTGAGAATCAAAATAAATATGAAGTGACAGGCTTGCCATTTCACTTATCTTGGAAATGGATGAAGAGAGGTATCTAATTCTTTGAATATGAAGAGTAAATTTATTTGAAGGCTCTCTTGGAGAGCACAGCACAGGAATTGGCTCAGTTGTCAAGAAGGGACTAAGAGAATCCTGCTAGACCAAGTGCCTATGAGTGGCTCTGTTCCTGGAGCAGATTATAGCAAA
The DNA here is from genome assembly GCF_024509145.1 of Vidua macroura. Lineage (NCBI taxonomy): Eukaryota > Metazoa > Chordata > Aves > Passeriformes > Viduidae > Vidua > Vidua macroura. Next base: position 35,841,218 of record NC_071576.1, read on the forward strand.
ATACTGATGTCTGCTTTGGTTTCCACAGTTCTGAGCTGCATTATATGAAAGTGTCCAAGAAGGGAGACTAGGTAGGAATGAAGCTGATACGTCTTTGTTCTCTTTCATTGCTGACTTCAGTGGCTGTATGCTGGCAAACCACAATAAAATCAGCTCTGTTTGCAGCTGTATCTATACAAAAGTACAGGTCAGCTCCTCTGCAGCAGCCCACAGCAGGTGAAAGAGTCCATGTGTTTCCAGGCCCCTACAGCAGAGATAAACCAGTACAAGAGATACTGCAAGAGGATGATGGGCTTTGGTGCAGTTAACTTGTACAGCAGGGCCCATTGGTGTGTAATACACTTTCCGGCCTTCCTCTAAGGACTTTGTAATGTCTCCTGAACATGGAATTGAGCTGCTTTTCCTGAAGGGTTGACAGGATTCATTCTGTATACTGAGAAGCTGTCATTCAGAGGACTAAATGACATGCCTATCTTGCAAAGGTGAGTGAGAGTCTGGGAAGAATGCAGTTATTGGTGCACTATTCAAATTTGAAAAAAGCTCAGATCAGGTTGAATCAAAACTTACTTTACTATGATTTCTTTAAAAAATTATAAGTTAAAAAATCAGTGTGTCAAAAGTCTTACTGTTTTCAGAATAAGCTGAAGCCTACAGACCCTTGTGCAGCTGATGGAAAGAGAGACATGCCATATGTCCCCAGTAGCAGTGGACTCGATTTGACATCCCAGAGACCCTTATTTCTTTATCTTCTCATTCAGCCATCAACACACTTGCCTTGGATGTAAGATTACTGTTCAGTATTATTCTGTGCTTGGAAATATTTGAGCATATCCTCTGGGTAAAATGCAAGTAGTAGGCTAAATGCAATGGCTGTCCATTTCTCTTCATAAGGCCATTGCTCTTATCTAAGAGCATTATTCTGAAAGCAAAGTATGGTATCCATCCCATTTTTTTAAGAACATGACCCAGCCATAATCACAACACCCCAGATCCTTGCTCTTTGGCTAAATGGCAAAATTAGCCAACAAGAACACCAGTTTGTAATGACTATGCCATGGTTTCCTGATCACAGTAGTCTCCTGGGAGGTTCAAATTGTGAAACCAAACTGAACACAGATTCTTCTCTTCCTTGCATGAGTGCCCAAGCTTCTCTTCTGGAGGCTTTGTGAGTCTTGCCTGAATTTTGTGGTTGCTGCTCAGCAGGAGAGGACAGGAGGTAGAAGAGTTAGGTGTTAAGTACCCCCTGGGGAAGAAGCAGGATATTTTGGTTTTATTTCTCAGTAATTAATTTCTCAGAAGTCAAGTTTCTTTTGCCCATGACAGCAACCAGTGAGTAATCCTCCTGTATTTATCATGTTTGACAAGTTTTTCCACCAGTTTTTCTCTCTCTGTCATGTTGAGGATGAGGAGTGACAGAGCACCGTGGTGGGTATCTGGTGACCAGCTAAGCGCTGCAGTGCTGTAAGTGTTAGCCATAACTAGTTAGACTGGAGCCCTGTCCAGTAAAGCATGCAGATCTTTCAACAGTCTTTGGAAACAGCCTCTAGCAATAAGGAATCCTGGTAGTTTATCATGAATAGTATAACAAAAGAGAAAGCAGAAGTCTTACTGCTGACCTCTGGCCATGTAACTGTTGAAATCCCAATGCCACAACTCCTGTAGAGGTTGCTTCTTGCCAAAAGCACTGCAGTGATCAGGCTAGAAGGGATATCGTGTTCAGCAGTATCCATTCACTAGGCATTCATCTCAACTGTTTCTTCTTGACCTCATCTGGGACACCCAGATGCCCAGCTAGCCACTGGATAGACCTAGTGGCAAGAGGCAAATGCCTGTGGTCCTGCTTTGTTCATTCCATAGTGACCTGGCAGTGTCCTACCAAGAGATGAGAATGGTCTTGGAGAAGTGTATTATCTTGTTTTCACTAAAGGGTGAATAGGTACCATTCCCAGAGGAATGGTACCTATGCAAAACTTTCTGTGAAACCACAGGGCAAAGGTTTACTTCATATTTGCATTGCCTTTTTCTAGGTAAGCACTGGCCTCAAGCTCAAATCCTACACTAACAGCTTCTGATTTTGTCACATCACTGCAGGAACCAGGAAGTATGAGCAGATTATTCTTATTTTTTTTTTTTTTTTAATAAAATAAATGTAATTGATGTCTCATGTTGCTTAGTTGTGGTAAAAGTCTGCTCAGTTCTTTTTTTTATTTCAGCATCTCAGGAGCTCATCTATTAAGTCTGTATGGGGTTAAAATTAATCCAGATGTGTTTACACTGCTTTAGTGCAGTAGGCACAGCTGTTTTTTTGGATGTATCCTGGCTAGATTCCAACATGAGCAGTCACATTTCCCCTGTCTCTGCCTTGTAGCTTATCAACAAGAACACAAAAACTACAAGAACATTATTAAGTTCTTAAGTATGTAAAAAAGAAACATTAATTGAGGATCCCACTATGAGAGGCATTTTAATGATTGGGTATTTATAAATTCATCTGAAGCTGTGGGGGGTTTTGCCTTCTAGTTTTTGAACCTTTGGGATTGGATTTCCAGCTTTTTCTTGCCAATGGGCTAAAAGCTTTAAACTGATATGAAAGTTAAGTTTATTCACAGAAGGTCAGGGCTTCAGGTATTGGTTTGACCAAATATCATTAAGGGTTAGGATATAAGGTGACACCTAGCAGGATGGCATTAGCCAGTGGCTAATTGAGAGTACAGGTGGAAAAATAAAAAGCACATGCTCATGTAACCACTTTGTGATGCAAAAGGAGGGATCACAGCTTGGCCCACAGCCCAAATTTATTTTTCTTAAGAGAAGATTTGAATCTAAGGAGGCAGGACAATAATTTCTATATTGTTAAATAGGCATTAACAATGTTAAATTTTTGTTTCTCCTGACAAGGAAAACATAAGTAGCCATGCACCTGCACCACCATTAGATGCTCTTCTGGGGTGTATTGTGTCTTTCAATATCTTGTGGCTCCCCTGCTGCTTGGTGGTGTTGCCATTTTGTGTTGGGTTTCCTGTTAGGGCTTATCCTTGTTTATTGTGGCAGGGTTAGCTTTGACAGGAAAGTACAGGATTGCTTTTGCTTGTGGAAAAGATGTGACTTTTATTTGAACTCTGTCTCCTGTGGGATGAGTAATGGTAGGATTTGAGCACTGTGTACCTTTCATGGCTAGCTGCTAGACAGGGATTGAACAGCAGGGAGAAGAGAGACGTATCCTTGGGAAAAAAATGCTTCTATGTCTGATGCATTTACGAGTCTGCTAGAAACTTCCATTTGGAGCTGTGCACATCTAGGCTTGTCAACAGTTGGCAAGGATATTGTCCATTTTGGTTATCTAAAGCAGCAGCATGGCCAAGAGGACAGTGGTGATACCAGTTCTGGAGATTTCATTACACATCTTGATGTCTTCCATAGAAGATCCAACATGTGGAGTTACCTGAAAATAGAAGCTTCATCTTTCCTTTGGAAAGCAAGGCTCTCTCTCTTACAGTTACAAATCAACTACTTATGAAAAAGGACTCTAATACTGGAAGGCAAAACATAAAAGACCAACCCAAATTAAAACTTTAAAGCTATTCTCATAATCTAGGAAACCTCGGTCATCATATTAAATAGGGTTGAAATGCTAATAGCTGTTAAAATTGCTGACCAGAATCTATTTTTCTAGATCTGTGGTCTCTGTATTTCATTATTTATTTGTTTTATACTATGCAGAGGACAAAATCAATGGGAGGCAGATTTATCTGTTTGCAAAATAAAACAACACATAAGTTGTTATGCAATGTTTTCTCTAGTATCCACATGATTAAAACCACAAGTTTTTCCTTGTAATGCATCCAACTAGATTCCTTTTCCTTTAACAGTTTTTATGTTGTTAAATTGTTCCTTCAAGGGAGTTTTCAGGGGGTTTCTGAATTGCATGGCATTTGTTAGAGGAAAAAAATAGAGAAACCTGTGCTGCCATTGTCTTTGGTTAAATTCAGGTCTGTATCCAAATTACTGCTATTTTCAGATTTTTAGGGTCTGCTTAACTTTGCCTAGACCCAAATCTAACTGTGAATTGTATTTAAGTTTGAAGTTTCTTTTGTCAAAAGTTTATTTATGAACTGTGATTCAGGCTGTAGTTTTAAAGTAAATGTGAAGTTTGTTTTTTTTTTTCAGAGTTAAGAACTTACTGAAAATGAATACTGAAGGGATCTGTGGATAACTGTCTCTCTTTTGATACGATGCCGACAGATAAAATAAAACTAGTTACAAAGGGCTCCACCCCTGCAACAACTTTAGGCACAGTTTGGAGCTCATGTGTGTGCTCACAAACAGACTACAGAAGCTAGAAACAATTCCAAGGCAGGTGTGCCTGTGTGTATGCTTACGGTGCTGGCTTCCCAAAGCAAAAGTGAAAACTCTTGAGAAGAAACTGAGAGGCTGAAGGGGTTAAATGAAACACAACTCTGCTTTTCCTGTGCAGTAAGGATTAGTAACCAAACAGAAGCAGGGGAGAAGAGCACTGAAGTGCCACTGTTTCAACAAGAAAGATTGGTAAGTAGGCTCTGGAGCTTGAGTGCAGTGTGTCTCCAACTTTTGTGCTCACCTGTCACAGCCACATGCAGAAGGTAGGAGTTGACTTTGTGTTCTGGGCTGTCTCCTGATCCCTCTACTTGGATATCGACTCTCTGTTAGTCTTTTCAGCACTCTTCGTGCTCTTTAAACTATTCTTCATTTCCCACCGTTTTTTTCTTTCCTTTCAGTTTAAAGAGTACAGGGGAGAGGAGAGACCAGAGTCCTCATGACTGCAAAATTTTATTTCTCAGAAGGGAGGGAAGAAGATGCTCCATGCGCTTGGTGAACACGCGTACGGTTGGCCTGCAGTTAATCCCGGTGGGACTTCCCGTGTCCGCAGGTGCTGTTCCTGATGTTGCGGCTGGGGGAGCAGGGAGGTGCCCGGGAAGTGCCGGTGTGACGGGACGCGGGGCGAGCCCGCTGGGGTCACACACACGCTCCCTTGGCTGCGAGGCAAACGCAGCAGGGCTATTGACGGCAGAAACGGAGTTCTGGCTCGTCTGGGCGCTACGACTCTTGTAGCCCGTGGCTATCACCCCCGGAGAGCTCCGCTCCTGCTCGCGGGCCAGCAGGTGCTGAGGGCAGGGTGTGGCTCCGCATCACTCCGGTGCTGCTTTCGGCTGCGTGAGAGGAGCCGGGAGGGAGGCTCGGTCAAGCGATGCCGTCGGAGCCACCAGACTTGTCTGTGAAAGGGGAGCTTCTCGGGACCGGGTGTCCCGTCCCTGAGGGAGTCTGAGGTGTGAGGCAGGCCAAGGTGGCAGCTCCAGGGATCCAGGGACCTGTCCTGGCACGGAGGAGGAAATGGTCTGGAAGCAATGTGGGAGGGCAGTAAGTTTGCCTGGTGTACCAGGCGTTCCTTGTGGGTGGGTGGTCAGGTGCAAGTAGAGGAGCAGGTGATTTGAAACTGAGTTTCAAAGCTTTGATGAAGCTAATGTTAGCTTAGAATGGAGTCCCCAGGACTAGGAATAGCTAGTATTAGTACAGGAGCTTAGAGAGATGGTGTGTTTCTTTAGGTCTGCCTGTAGAGACCTTAAAATGAGTTTGTAAACACCTTTGTTTGTTACTTTGGAAAGTGTCTACACAAACGCACATTTACTCTTTCTACATTGTACTTATGAGGCCTTTCAACTGCTCCATTGTACACTGGCCTGCAGCTTACATCTTTTTATCCTGGCTTCCCAGAGATGTATCACACACTTTAATGCCAGAGCATTCCCAGTCTCTGCAGATAGAGCAGCCATGAAAAGCCATTCTTTCCGAGGTGCAGTGTGAGGATGAGCCAATGTGCTACAGAGCCATGTGTGTATTGGACAGCCTCATTCTGGGCTTCCAGGGCAGATGCTCTACTCTTACAGGGAGCAAAGGGAGGTGTTTGTGATGAGGAGCAAGGGTGGATAAAGTCACCAAGTGTCTTTGGTATGGCACTAACTTAAACTAATATTTGTTCATGTCAGTGAATTAATTGGTAAAAGGAAAAAAAATTAAATCAGAGCAAATTTGCTATCTCTGGAAGTGGTGTGCTTTTTTTTCTGTCCAGTGTGAGATAATTGAGACTTCTATTTTGGGTCAGTTTTCAAGTTCTTATGCACTGTGAAGTGTCCTGATACCTTAAAGGTGTTTGGCTTTGAAATATTTTTCTCCATTAGTTTAAATGTTTGATGGCATCACAGAAATGCTGGGGTTGGGATAGTTTCTTTGTAGCATTTGCCTATTCCAAATGTGTTTGCTAGTAAACAATCCACTCTGAATGCAGCATTTGATAGAAGACATGTGATGAGTGATTTGAGGTGATTTTCAAGCAAGGATGTAGAGCTTTGTTTGCTGGTCTCTATATGTATTTATGTTAAAAAGAACATTAGGCAAAAACCAAAATTGTCTCAATTTTAAGGGAAAGTAGCCACCACTGTGTAAAGAACTTAGTGACTAGATGATCTCAAATGTTGCTGTTCAGTAAGTGCAGTAACTTCTGATGCAGATCACTTCCCTTTGGCTTTGGGATGGGTTTTCTCTGATCCAGCTGCTTACCAGCTTGGTAAAGAAGAATGCAGGTAGATCTCACCTAATCTGGCTGCTTTAGGGATTAATTGCTTCTCAAATTAGGCACCAAGATTCTTTTGGAGTCTAGGTGAATGGCCATGTCCAAACTTGCTAAAAGGGTTGAGAAAACAGGAAAGCAGCTACATTGTTGTAACCGGTTTTCTTGGTAGCACTTTTTGAGTCAAAGGTGCAAAGTTTATTCTTTTTGTTCTGTTAAAATAGAAAACCTGAGAGAAAAACAAACAAACAAACAAACCCACCCCTGATCTTGATTGTGAACCCTTTCTTCTGAATATAGAGTAAATAAAGCAAAATACTGTTCTATGCCTCAGGACATGTAGAGCTTAGGCTACCAGAAGGCTTTCTGTTTGTTCAGTGGGGATCTTATGTTAATAAGATGTTAACCATTTTGTTTGTTCATGTATGTACCTAGTGACTTATAATACACAGCAAACAAACAGCTTTTTTTGTACGAGGATGGGAGCTCTGTTTTGTATGAGAACAGCACCTAGAATACACAGGATGCAATTACAGTAGTCCTCGCAATTAGCATTACAGGCTGATCATCAGCTGAATGAAGAGGAAATGTTTTCCCAGCGGCATATTGATGCTCAGTGAGCACCAGAGGAAATAGGTTGCTTTGCTCTTAGGTCTGTGGGAAGGACGATGCAGAAGTGCTGCAAGCCCCGCAGTGTACCTGGCACAGCTACTGAGCCCAGACAGTGATGGATGACTGCTTGGATTCAGGACAGTCATTTGCAGTTATGCCCACTGTATGATCGACTTGTCAAAAGGACTTATTTCTCTCAAAATGATGCTCTGCTGGATACAGCTTCACAGGCTCATTTTAAGCACTCCGGGATCTGAACTGCGATTTGTTGTGGTCCAGTCTTGTCTTGGACAATGAATAATAAGGGTTGCTAGATGTTTGGGAAGGGACTTTAGTATAAAAGTACTTGAGTGGGTGTCTACTCATATGCATAGCCTATGATCAAATAATTTGTTTATGCTTTCTCACACAGTAACAAGCTTACTTTCCTGAGGTGCAGATGTGGTGTGTAGAAAACAAGTGCCATCCACAGATTGCTTATTTCTCTGCCTAGCCCTTAAAGCAGTAATTGGAGGCTCTGTTTTGGGCATCTGTGGGAGAAACCTGCTTCAGAGCAAAGAACCAATTTATTTTTAGATCACACCATTGTCATTTCGCTGTGATCACACTGTCGAGCATGTGCTTTCTTTGAGAGCTCTCCAGGCACTGCAGTGTGATCACACCCTCTCCTAAGATCATTTTTTATGAACTTAATTTTTAGTGACAGATGAAAGATGCTAGGGCCGGTATTCTCAGAGACAGCAGGCCTAATTCCAATAGCACATATTCTCCCTCCTAAGTTTGTTAATCTAAAGTTCTGGTTTATGTTGTGATTTTGTTCCATTTTTGTTTCTTTTAGTTCACCTCATGTTACTCATCTTTCTTTTGCACAATAATATAAGCAAGCTCACAGATTTCTCTGGGGGAATTTCTGCCTCATACCACTGAAGGTGTGTCTGCATCACTGTCTGCAGGGGCAATTCCTTAGGGAAGAGATGTACCCATAAAAGAAAAGTGTGGTGTGTTTGACATGTTTATATATATATATATATATGAGTTAGTTTTAAATGAAAAATACGATCTTAGCTTCCAGAAACAATGTAGAGGCAGCAGCAATCAAGACCCACATGAGGTTCAGGGTAAATAGTCTCATGTTTCCCTGTCTGTTATTAGTCCCCCAGCAAATTTATTTAAAAGTTTTACAGGTGTTCCCTGTGCATATATACTACAAGCATACTGTTGAATGTAGTGCTAACATCCTCTCAGTGAACAGAGATGTGAATCTTGCAAAGAGAGGCAGAGAAAAATTTACATGGTTTTAAAACCTCCTCTTGAAATAACGCTCCTTTTTTATTTTTTATTTTTTAATCCATTGCACAGCGCAGAAATTGCTGTGTTTATATTTAGGATGGAATGAAATTAAATAAATTTGAAGCAATCTTTTAGCATGAAAATCCTTTATTTTTCCAAAGAATTCTCAAAAATTTGAATTGTAAGAGATTAGTGTCAGCTGGGTAACATGTTCAGGTGGGGTTTGGGGAGTGAAGTCCCTCCCACTGTAAGTGAAGAGCATGTTTGAGACCACCTGTGGAAACTGCATAGGCACAAGTCTGAGTGGCCTAAGGGAACTGACTGATGTGGTTGTCAAGCCACTCTCCAGATATTTGAAAAGTCATGGCAGTCAGGCAAACTCCCCAGTGACTGGAAAAAGGGAAACATTTTTCCTATTTTTAAAAAGAGGATAAAGGAAGGCCCATGGAACTAAACACTTGTGAGTCTCCCCTCTGCCTGGGAAGATTGTGGAGCAGATCCTCCTGGAAGCAGTGTGGAGGCATGCAAAACAAGGAGGTGATGCAAGACAGGCCAGCATGGCTTCACTTAAGAGCAAATCCTGCCTGCCCTACCTGGTGTCCTTCTGTGGTGGAGTGACTGCAGCGACTGACAAGGGGAGACTGACTGATGTCAGCTACCTAGAATTCTGTAAAGCTTTTGATGTGATCCTATATGAAGAACTTGGCAGTTCTCCTGGATGAAAGGCTGGACATGAGCTGTCAGTATTTGCTCACAGCCCAGAAAACCAACCACATCCTGGGCTGCATCCAGAGCAGCATGGCCAGCAGGGGAAGGGAGGGGATTCTCCTCTGCTGCCCTTGTGAGACCCCACCTGGAATAATGTGTCCAGGTCTGGGATCCTCACCATAACAAAGACATGGAGCTGCTGGAGTGGGTCCATAGGAGGTCACAAGATGCTCAAAGGGCTGGAGCACCTCTTCCATGAAGAAAGGCTGAGAGAGCTGGCATTGTTCAGCCTGGAGAAGAGAAGGCTCCAGAGAGACCTTATTGCTGCCTTCTGGTATTTAAAGGGGACTTAAAAAAAAGATGGTGAGTCACTTTTTATGTTGGCAGGTACTGATAGCTCAAGGGATAATGGCTCTAAACTAAAAGAGGGGAGATTTAGACTAGATATTAGGAGGAAATTCTTCATTCATAAAGTGGTAAGGCACTAAACAGGTTGGCCAGGAAAACTGGGAATGCCCCATCCTTGGAAGTGTTCAAGGCCAGGTCAGATGGGGCTTTGAACAACCTGGTGTAGTGGAGGTGTCCCTGGCCATGGCAGGGAGGTTGAACTAAATGATCTTTAAGGTTCCTTCCAACCCAATCCATTCTATTATTTATAAACAGCACCAGTGCTCAGTGTCAGGTGATATTTCAGGTCAGGCTAAATAACTCACAGAAATGAAGCTTAAGCTGTGACAGGACAGTAGTAAATGTAAAAGATTGTTAGCCATTCCTCTTCAATTATGCTAGTGTTTGGAGTATTATATCCTTGTCATGTATTTTCCATAGGCAGTGTGTGGCTTCTTTTAGCAGTGTCTAAATCAGTCTGTGTGCTTGTCGTTATCCCTACATGCTCCCAGATTTAATTAACAGCTAAGCACAGTGAGACTACCAAAATAGAAGGCAGAATCCTATCTTTACTCCTTATAATAAATCTCTTGCTGCAAACCTAATAGTGGGAGGCTAGTTGCATAAAATTGAATCTGAGCTGATATTAATAGGTAGACAGAAAATTGCCCTCATGAAATACTGTATTAGCTCCTGCAAAGGGCTGGCATAGTGATTACATTTGCTTGGAAGATGGTGCTTCACTGACCTAAGCCTGAGATACATCATTGTGGATTTTGGAGAGCCAGAACGAGGCAGGTCTGCATCTTCCCCACCCACTGATAGGGTATGGTGTGAGGCCTTACTAGAATCTCTGTGTGCCGAACTTGCTCTTGAGCCTAATGATTTTTCAGCTACTGTTTTGTGTGTTTTCAGTATTCAGAGGCTGCTGTGGCTTCCCCTGCTAAACTTTCCTTTACTGTAGAAGTCCTCTGTAAAAAATATTGTTAGTCTTTGTCAGCCACATGAAGTGATGGCCTGGTGCAGATTCACATTAGGAATCAGCCTGAAGGCTGAGTTGAAAATCATTGATAGAGCAGGCTCGAAGATGCTTCTGTGTTACCACTACTCAGTTCTCCAGCCAGCTGGTGCTCTGCTGTTGTGCTTGTTAGTAAGCGTTTCTAACTTTTTTTTTATTTGACAAAGTGAATTTTAAAGATATTCTAGCTGAAAGTTTGTCTTCCATGATGTGCGTAACGTGGCTGAAAGTATATCTCAGTGGGATTACTTGCTTGATGAGGATTCTTCAACTTCTAACATGTATTAGAATGAATTATTAAATCTGGATACCAATGGTAAAAACACCGCCATAAAACGTCTACTCAGACAACTTGTGTTTTCTTTGTTTTCTCCCCTTTCCCATTAAGCCCTTTAAGCCAGTCCTGTGTTTGCACTCATTTATAAACATTTACCCTTTGCTTTGTATACAAGCAGCTCTTCATGGATGTGGTTCATGGCATGGTCAAGACAAAGGAAATTCATCATATTTCTGTTTTAACAGGTACACAGACATTATTTGGCTTATCTGCCCCAACCCAAAGGACATAAGACCCATGATTTTCTTTGAAAATTTGTCCAAAACCAGGATGATTTTCTGTGTTTGGGGAAGAAAACAGGCATATTAAGAAGTATCTTGAATGTGATATTATCTGCCTAAAGTGGTGATTTATTTCCTGGTTCCTCTAGGCTGTGTGATGTGGTCCTTGTGCTCTCCTCACTCAGCTCACACCCTAAGCAAAGGGAAGTTTTTCCCTATCCTTGATCCCTGTTCCATGGAACCCCTTTGTCTCCCCACCTTCATCTTAGCTTCTTTCTCTGTGTGTATATTTTTCCTTTTTAATTCTTCCGGCAAAAACTTAAAAGGTGCTTCTCAGTTGTCAAGGCAAACAAAAGCACGTTGGAACAAAGATATGCTGGGTGGTTCTTAGAGCAAAGCAAAAATCATAATGTCTTTAGAAAATGTAGTGAATCTAAAAGCTCAAAGACTTTGCTCTCAGTCAATGACTCAAAAAATTTCTGTCAGTGAATAACAGGATGATGATATGTTGCCCATTCTGGCTTCCCACCTCCTTCAACCGAATTTCTAAAAATATAACATCAAAGTGAGATCTGATGTGTTAAAGGGGACTGAGTGGAGGAAAGGGAAGGAATTTCTGAAAACCTGTGACTAGTGGGATCCCTGTGGCAACATCTGTTTTAGTGCTGGATGTGCTAAACTTTACAATATGCCATTTCTGTTGATATTGCAGCAGGTAAATATTTATTGCCAGGTGGCCAACCACTATTTCAGAAGCTGTGCATGCAAAGGCAGCTTCTGTGTCAGGGTTACTTCAAAGGAAATGATAAATCCATACTGGGTAATTCAAATTCCCAAAAAGGTGATGAAATTACTTGTAAGGACCTGCCAAAGTCAGTAATGCTGGGTGGCTTTGCCACTTACCTGCATGTCCAGCTAAATCTCATCTTGATTACACAAGCAGGAATCCTGAAGGGGTCTTTTTGCCTTCTGCCTATGAACCACTCTGTTACAGTGCACTCGGGCTATACATTCCTCCCTTTTGGAGACCCCTGTGACTGGAATCAGATAAACAGGGTCCCTTCCTTCCTGCTCCCCTGGGGTTGGCGGAGAGCCAGAAAGCCCTCCCTGTCCAGAGCCTAGATAAGGCCATGACACTTCCTGTTCGCTCTTTCCCCCTCCATCTCATGCATTAAACAAGCTTGGAGAACCACATCGGGAATTGGAGCCTCTTTTGTAGCTGTGCCCATCTCCTGATGTGCCTTCCCTCAAGGCCCCATATATCTGGGCTGGCCTGGTGACTCGGGGGGCCGAGAGGGTAGGCTCGTAACCACTCCTAGAATAATCCCTGACCCACAAATGTGATATGTCTCTTTGGCTAAAGATGATTTAGAAATGTGGTTCACATGCCAAAGAAGGCTGATCTGTCTTGTGTGCTAAACAGAGAATAACACTGGCTGTCCAATTATTTTCAAAAATAATAGAGAAAACCTGATAAATCTGTGAGCAATGGAGCTCATGAAACTTGTTTTATTCTGGCTTTGTGATCTGATTCTGTAGTGCCTAAACAGCTTAAGTTCTTGCTTATACAGGATAAGTTATTAATAACATTACTTTTAAGTTTGGATTTCCTTCCTGTTGAAAAGAAGAAGTCATCATCTAAATGGATTAAAAGTTCAACACATCTCTTCATCCTGGTCCAGTATCTTTTCCCTCAAAATGTAACTTTATTGCTTTTGAGACCCTGAAATTAGACAATTGATTCAAAGTTATTTTTTCATATATATACAGGCAATGTAGGTCTTGTTTCCCTAAGAATATGGATGTTAAGAGGTTGTTTGAAAAAGTGGCCAAGTTTAAGTAAGCAATTTTATTTGTGCATTGGAAGACAGGATTTACACACGTAAAGTAAATATAGGAGTCATTAAAAATGTCCTTGATTCTAAAACATATTCCTGGTCTTCATGAAGATTTGACTTGCTTAGATCTTGCTAAGCCTGCCTGGCCCTGGATAAGAGTTTCAAACTAAATAAAACATTTTTACAGCAGCTCACTGCTGGCTTCACTATAGAAAAGTCTCCAAGTCTGCCCATCTGTCTTTTCTAGAACTTCTGTTTGTAAAGGCAGAAGCTTCTTTCCTAAATGGGTTCAGTATTAAGTCCTCAAATAAGGGTGCTTATCCCAGTTTCCAGTGGTAGTGGAGTTCTTGTGTTCTGTTCAGTTAGGAAATTCCAGCTATCTCCTCTGTGGTCCTCTGACCCTCCTGTTCTGGAATCGAAGGTTCCTGAGCTGTTAAAGTTAAATCCCAGTTTTAATTTCTCCAGTGTTTGGAGAAGCTTTGGTCAGCATCTCCTATAGAAAACAGCCCAGAGCTCAACTCTGAAGCGGATTCTTTTTGACCAAGCTCACAGATGGCTGGAACCACTCCTCAGTTCAAGCCTTTATTCATCTCACCCGAGCAGTTAATGCCAGATGTGACTGCCTAGACAATTTGAATCTCTTCTGGTGTATGGGCAGAGGTTTCAGCTAGGCACACCTCTATTTCTGGTTAAAGATTCTGGTTGTTCCTTTCTTGTTGTGAACTCATAAACTCTCTCCCTGAGATAACTTCATATTTTAGCACTGTGGCAGGAATTCCTCCTTATGAGCTTTCCAGCAGCTGTTCCATAGCTTGAGCATAAAGTCACCATTTCCCCTCAGGCTCTGCTGCTGTTTCTGGGTGGAGGAGGGGTGGAGATGCTGTTCTAGCACACAGTGGGAAAAGGGAGCTGGGGAGGGTTGAAGAAAACTAGAGAAGGGCAGGAGGCTTAGGGAGCAGCAGCTGCTGTTGCTACAAGTGAAAGAACTGCAAAACACTGTGCTTTTCATTCCTTCCCCCGCATACCCAGCCTGCAGTGAGAAGAATGGCGAGCAAGCAGAATAAACATATGCTGCTGTACCCCAGGTCCTACAATGAGTTAAAGTGCCATTAAATCCAGAAACAGAACTTGACCCTTTTTTTAAGGTTTCAGTCAGATTCTTCAATCCCATCTGTTGGGGTTGAAACTAAGGTGAAAGGAATCAATGCTGAATCCTACATCTGAGGAAGCTTTTAAAATAACAAGTTTGTTGACACTCAGTAATCAAATGCAGGATTTGTTTTCCAGTCGGGAATTTCACAGGATACAGACGGTCCTGTTCTTCCTTCTGCTGATCCTTCCTGGAATCTCTTGACCAGTTTAATCGGTCTGGATGGTCTAAACATTTTAATGCTAAATTTGGGACTTATGATAGCAATTTCCATGCAAGTGCAATGGCACAAAGGTACAAACAAGCACCAGAGCTGTAACCTCTCGCTGCTTTGGTGCACAGGGTTGCCCCATACATTGGGTTCTGACTCTCCTTGTCTCCTCAGAGAATCTTTTTCTGCTGCCTGGCTAAAAACATCCAAGATACTAACTACCTGGAGAATGGGAGCACTGCTAGCCCTGGTGACCTGCTCCTCTAGCCTCTTCTCCAGGAGCCTCATGTGGTTTGGTCCCTGCTCCCTGTCTGCCTCTTGGTAGAAAGAGCTGAACAGACAGTTCATTAGCAGCAGAACAAGGATTTGATTTTCAAGGCCATATCTGTGGACCTGAGAGGTGGCTGAAAATGGAATATGTGAGAGAGGAGTGCTTTCTCACATATGAGAGATGAAAAGGGAAAAGATGATTTTTTTTTTTTTCCCTCTTCGTAGTAGGAATAGGAGCTGATCTCAAATATTTACCTCTGATGGCAACACCATTCAAGGAAGATGCTGCTTTCAGAGTGCTTTTTCCTAGTGCTGTGGGCCATTATAAGGTCATTCAGGAGAACTTTGCTGCTTGGGTATACAGACCATGTAGCAAAAGGGTCTCTTCTTACCTGTGCTTCCCCTGAGAAAGGATAGGATGCTTGGTAAGGTTGTGACAGAGATCCAGCCTGCTCTGGTCATTGGCCTCCACAGCACAGAGAGCATTCTTGACCTCTTCTGGAGGGTAGCCTCAGGTTGTTTCTTCCTTGATTTGAATAGAAAGAGTTGTAGTAGCACCTGTGGGTGATGGAGGATACACAGTCTTCCCTCAGTTTCCTAAGAATTACTAAACCAAAATTAATGATAGCCTTTTCATATAAAAAGCTCCTATATCTTCATTTTCTTATGAATTGTACGACTGGCACTCAGTATTTAGGGAGAGAAGTTTATCAGTGCTTGTTTTCCCAATTCCATTTTCCCTGCTCATTACTATTTTGCACACAGACTGGCACAACTGATTTTTTTTAGTAGCTTTTACATCTGAAAGTATTTAGGAACAAGCTTTTTATTCTCAGCATGGTGAATGCTGGGAGTGTTAAAATCCATAGTATATACGGACTTGGAGAGTTGTAATAAAATCTGTTCATTGAGGCCTAAGACTATAAGAAAAATGGTTGCCCATCATAAAGTAACCTGAAATATTCAAATACCAGATCAACTAAATTTCATTTGGGGTATTTCTTGGTTCTGATGTCATATCCTCATGCAACAATGATTTTATATCAATGTTATAATTGTTAATAGTGATACACATTCTGTATTTTATCTGAATTTAATAGGCCAGGCTAAAGCCGCTATATACGAAGTTTTAATATTAAAACAGATATTGTTACTAGGATTGATTAAATAAACATTTCTTCCTTGATGCTTTTGTGTACTGTGAAAGGAAAATTTTTCCTTTTACCTTTCCTTTTCCAAGTTAGAAGGAAGCCCAAACTAGATAAAACTGTGCTAGGAATATCTAGTCTGTCTTTTTTTTTTTTTTTTCCCCTGGGCTTAACTGGTCACAAGATCATGAGAAAACAGTGATGAGAAAGAGTCAGATTGTAGTGGCTGAAGTGTCCCTGTCACAGCTGTGAGCTCTGGTGGGTGGTGGTTGTTGTCGCTGCAACTCAAAAGAGGAAGGGTTAAGTAGCAACAGGGAAAGTACCAGCAAAGTATTATGGTCCCAAATGTGAATAATGCCCCAAATTCAGGAACTGTTTTATGCTGCCTACCAGCCTACATGACCTGATCTCCTTTCTAGCTCTGCAGAGCTCATATAACTGCTCATGGTGGAATCTAGCTATAGCTGTCCATGATGAATTGTTGGATTTTAAACAAGCACAATGACACAAGATGAATGTAGGTACAGAAATGTTAACTGTGGAATTTTTTACCTTGGGTTGGTTGAAGTCGCTGCAATCCTCAAGTATTTTATCAGGTGTATACATAAAGGGGTGGGAGGGCAGACATGCAACAGCATGCACCTTCCACTGTGCCTGCGGATGGTGTTCTCATAATACCAGAGGAAAGTTCAGGGAAATAAGCACTCTCAGTAATTATATCCTGGCTTTCTGTGCAGGGTAATTTCAGTCTTTGCAGATGCCTTCATCTATCCAGGGAGTTTAGTGGTAAAACTGCTTCTCTTCTCTCCCCTTGATTTTACTTCCATCTCCATTTTTACTTCATGGTATTGTAGCTTTTCCACCAAACAAACAGCAAAGAAGCAAGCAATCTCGATGAGTAATTTTTCTGTTCCCACAGGCAGAGATGAAGAAACTGTTCCTTCTGCTCATGCTAACAACGACATCACCCTCTGCATTTTCAGTAAGTAAATGCTCTTCTGAGCACTGTTATAAGAAATGAAAGATACTTTTGTTAAGAACTGTCAACATCTGTAACTCAAGTGCTTTGTAGAAAGTATTTCTGAAAGAGCTAATAGGTTCAAGTCATCAGGCCTATTGTGGCACATCTTATGAAAAGTCTAACATGGCAATTAAATACTAGAATTCTGGTAGTGCCTTTGGTCCTAGGGATGTTATCTGCAAAGCAGTAATTGCTGTCTCCTGCTTCAAAGCTAGAGAGACTTATCACTTGAAATAAAGAAAATGGATTTTTGGTTAGCTTATTTTTCTCTTTTCCTTGGTCTTAGAAGTATTAGCCATGTGGTTTAGCTTTGCTGGGAGAGGTTACTTTATGTTAAGCCAATGTGATATTATCAGAGAAAGAATGCAGCAATTACGAACTGGGATTCCTGTTCCTTTTTGAGCGAGAAGCAGGATCTCTCTGAAGTTAATGCAGCTTGAGAACAGTTTCCCTAACTTGAAGTTAAACTTTATTAGTGAGTTGGTCATCTCAGGTAAAAGATGACCTGCAGAGAAGAGTGGAAGTGTTAGCAAAGGAAGACATTACATGTTTGTTAGGTGTAAAGGAAAAGAGAGTGGGGGAAAAAAGAGGCAATTATCACTTGGAGTAAGTGTTTTGTTTTCTAGGCCACCTTTGAAGATCAGGGATGAGAGACCAGAAATCAAGCAGAGTTTGTTGGTTGTCTTATTTTCTCTTACAGGTGGAAATATACTTAAATGATTGCTTGCTGTCTCACATCTAATAAAAAAATCATACTATATGTTAAAAGAACCAGAAATGGAAGGTATTTTCTTCAGTTCATCTGTTCACCTGCCTATCTCTAATTTGGAGATTCTGGTGATTTTTTTTTTTTTTTTTTTTTTTTTTTTTTTTTTTTTTTTTTTTTTTTTTTTTGGAAGGGATATAACTGAAATACCCTGAGACTGTGAAGGCTGACATTTCTCTGTAGCATTAGACTCTACCCCCTCCATGCAATCAATAATTCCTCTTGAAGCCATGCTGAATGAAAGGAGAAGTTTTGCTTGGCCACTGCTGAAGTTCAGTATGTCAGTTTCCCTGACATACTGGATCTGTCCAAGTAATACATTCTTTATATGGATCTGCATTTCTAGGTTGAAATGCTGCTTTTTAATTTATTCTGAATAACTTAACATTTTTATTGTTTAAAGTGCTAATCTATTGAATAAACTCTTAGATGGCTTAACCGGCCTTAACAAAGGGCAGAAGGTGCACAAGGACATCAAAGTTAAGGTCATACAGAAACAGTAAAAATTACTGTGAGGACAGAGAAAAAGGAGATTTTACTGTTATTCCTATGGAGAAAAAGGGAGAAAACATGCACAAGAATAATTTTACCAGGTAGAACCAGTTTGTTTTGCCCTATAACCTGTCTACAGTTATGTCATGAGCATGTGTCTAGAAAAAACCATTAAAGATAGGCAAATATAATTTCTCCAATACACTTCCAGTATATGAACCCTTTGAGCTTGAGATGTCTCTGTCTCTCTTTCCTGAATTTGGTCAATGCCTCCTTAAAGCCATAATACCAAGATCCTGCTCTTGAGAGCTAAATATCAACTATCATGTAATCTTTTATTAATATTAATTCATAATTAATAAATAATAGCATTTTGGGATAGGATTCGTATTTCCCCTGTGTGTCACTTAAGTTGCCTACATTAAATCTCCACTGTCATTTTAGTGATAAATTGCTAATACTATGTTTTCCCATATTTCTTTGCAGTATGTCTCTGATTTTCTGTTGTCCTTTATTACCCTGTATTACCCTTATCATCTGCTTTCATTACTTCTGTGGCTTTGGCATAACTAATAAATGTGTTGAGGCATTCTAGTTCCTTATGGAATTCTGCTGCTAATGTCAGGTCTTGCAGTGGATGGAGATTTTACTCCTGCTTTTGCCTTTGGGCCACTTGCTCATCATCCATTGAAGAGTTGTCCTTCTGACTGCTTAATTTCCTTTAAAGCTTTACGTGAAGGATTTTTTGGGAAGTTTTTTACAAATCTGAGTGTATCTAGCAGGTTACCTTTGTTATCGTTTTTGTTAATTGAAGAACTGCAATATTCTTAAAAGAATTTAGAATCTTCTAAGAATTGCAATCTTCTTAGAAGAAGAAGAATTTGCCTTTAAAAGTCTTGTTGACTTTTTCCCAAACATCCTGTATTTATGCAGGTGCCTGCTAGCTCTGTTCTTTGTTATAACTTCTATTAATTTATCAGCTGACGTCAGTTTTACGCTCTGTAAATGTACAGTTCCATGGGTTCCCCTGGGATCATTTTGTAAACTGGTGTCAGATTTTCCACTTTCCAATAATCACATGTTGAAGTGGATTTAGCTGAGAGGGTTGTCTGCTAGTATGTAACAGTTTATCCATTTCAACCTTGAGTTCCTGTTAGGCCCCTTGGATAAACAACTCCTAGTGACTTCATACTGTGTGTTTTGTCCACTTTTCCAAATAAGTTTGGGGTCATAAAGTTTACTCACAATCATCCTCTTTGTAGAGTTTTCTGAATGTGCTCTATTTCCTCCACAAGGATTCCAAGAATTAATTTGACTTCTCTGCAATGGCTCTATCTTTTCAGAGTTCTTTAAATTCCCTCCTCATCTCCAGGCCACCCAGAGTTCCTGGAAGCCTTTCCATTTCTGAAAAGCAGAATGGTACCTGCTCTGCCTGCTGCCCAGCAACAGGGCACAGTGCCGTGGGGCAGCACGCCCCTGGCTGTGCAGAGCACCAGGCGTGCACCATGTCCTCCCCAGCTGACAGAAAATCAGTGGGTGTGGAAGGAGCTAGCTGTAGGGTGGGACAGCCCAGAGAGAGGCAGCACAGTGAGGTGTGTTGAAGAGTTGAAAAGGGAACATGGAAAAGAGGTGGGAACCATGAGGGAGTTGGTTCAGTGATATAGGGAGAATCTGAAGTGTTTTGAGAAAATGAATGTATCAGGGAACTGCTGGATTTTACTGGATTTGTTAGAGGGGATATGCTAACGAGCCATGGCTAGGGTGAGAGTGGAATGAAAGGAGACGCACACAGTGAGTGTAAACCACAAGTCATTAAAGCTAACAAAGCCTGGGTTTTTTTCCTCATCTTCGTAAAGCAACTTGTCTTAATAAGATACTCACTTCTTCTGCACCACTTTGTATTTTGCTTCCTGCTGTCACCATCTTGTTCACTTTCATTCTTGTTTTTCTAGTTTTACTCAAATACAATTCCTTGATTGCTTATTCATTATTCATAGAAATGGTACTTGGCATTGTTCACCTTCAAAGCTCTCTGCGAGCCTGCTGTGTCTGAGCCAAGATCAATGGTTAAGACAGAATTATAAAAAATGCTTTGCTGATGTGATTTGGTTCATTAGCTCCTTTTTGGTAGCATTTTTGGCTAATATCCTAGCTGGTTGCAGATGAAGCCATCTTGAAAATGCATATTAGCTTAACAGCAGATATCTAAATTATAAACATGTAATATATACTGAATGTTTTCAGGTCCCTTTCAATTAAGTTTGAGGGTTGGATACCACATGTCATGCAGAGCTTAGCTATATGAAAATATATTATTGGTGGTTATCATTGTAGTACTGGGTAATTCTTCTGGATATAGAAAGGAGAAGGAAATCATTCATATCCCAAAGAACACATGGTCTAAGGACACAGTCCATGTGGGTTGTTTTTGTTAGGGCCCTGAGGGCACTACTAGGCTTTACAGGCCCTAACTGGACTCTCCACACCCAGCCCGCTGCCCAGGACACCCTTGTAGACTCCTGGGACTGCTGGCTCCTGCCCCATTGAGGATCTGCACAACTCTGCCTGGCCAGCCATGGACCCTGATGAGTCAGGCCCACCTGCAGTCCCAATTCCCAGCCTGGTTTCAGGTGGAGGTGCCCAATTCCCAGGGCTGGGGCTGCTCGCTGGCTTGTGCTGCTCCCTGGCTTGCTGTGTTGTCCTGGGAGAGCCTCCCACTACTGGCCCACAAGGAGCAGCCAACCTTTGGCACACCTTGACACTTTTCTTTCCTTTTCCATTTCCATTATAAACTTTTCTCTGAGCAATTAACTTCTCCCTAAGCACTTATTATTCAATGTTATCAAAGTTGCATTTTTTTACTGGAGACTTCTTACTTGCTGAGACTTTGGCAATGAAACCATTACAGATGTGATAGTGGTGATAGTTTTCTTTTGTAAAGTAGTTGGTTTTCACCCTTCTCTCCTACATGTTTCCTAAATGATGCTACAGTTCAAGGTGTGTCAAAATCAACATTAACCATATTTCAGAAACTATAAACACCAGAAAGTAGATATTTATCAAATAAAATGATGCAGTGTTATTTCAAAAATACTAAGAAAGGTTAAAGAGAGAGAGTCTGATTTTGACTGTAGTTTTAAGCCATGGAAACACTATATAACTGTAACACCACATTACTTGTTTTAACATTGTGAGCAATATTTGTTTTCAGTGGGTAACAGCTGAACAAAGCCTTGTTGTCAGCCTCTATTTCTTGCCACGTTCTCCCTGTCTGCGCTGAGATTTGTATCCAGTTCCAGTGGAACTTAGTAAGCATGTGAAACAGCCCCAGAAGTCACAGTAACAACGTTTCAGTGTCCAAAATGATGCTTCAGTCGCACCTCAATAGGTCAAAGCTATGCAACCTTCTGGGCTAAAAGCAAGCAGTGGCCTTGTCCAAAACCTCTTGGTCATAGAGTGGTTATCCGTAACCATGTGCTTTGAGCAGCGGCTGTTGGAGTGGTGCAACAGGATATTTTGTTGCTGCTTGTCAGTCTGGAAAAGCAGCACCAAAAAAACCCCACAAAATAATTCAGGGTGACTATCTCTGAGTCCTGAAAGGTGCCCAAGGAGCAAGGGGTAAGAACTTACCTGGGATGTAGGTTGTTGGGATGTGTGACTGCAGAACTTCATTGATCACTTGGGACTGTATAGTAAATTGTCGTTTTCTTTGATAGCTTGCTAGTATTTGAGCTGCAGCAAGGCACTAGGAAATTGTTCCCACTGAATTACTTCTCCACAGTTGGTGATATTAACTTTGTGGATCACTGCATGCCTGCAATGTGTTTGTCTGGGAAGCACAGTACT
The DNA here is from genome assembly GCF_024509145.1 of Vidua macroura. Lineage (NCBI taxonomy): Eukaryota > Metazoa > Chordata > Aves > Passeriformes > Viduidae > Vidua > Vidua macroura. The sequence goes on from NC_071576.1 coordinate 35,863,134, forward strand.
CTTCCCATGCATAGTTTCCTATCCATCTCATCAAACTGACTGGAAAGTCTTTCAAGGGCCCCCTTTGAAGTGCTCCTGCATAGTGCCAGCTCTGTCCCATTCATAGCTTCTCTTCCAGTGCATGTGTCATATATTAAAATAAACATTACATGGTATATAATAAGCTATCTGGGACACTTTTCCAGAATTCTTTTGTTTGCCTGTGACGCATACTGGAACTGTCTTTGCAGATGAGGTCTGGAGGTCTAATGACTCAGAGGCATAGCTCTTTACTTGCTGATGATATCAGATGCAGTTGGCCTGGTAACAGCAGATGCTGCAACTACATCAGCAGTTCCTCTGTCTAGGAACTGATGAAAGCAATGCAGTGTTCATAAAAATGAAATCCCTGGCCTTTTAAACTTGTATACCACAGCAGCCTGTATGCAAATGGGCCCTGAGAGCCCACAGTGCCAGGGTCATAGGCAATATCAACATTCCCAGAAAGGATGCATTGCTGGTGTCTCAACTGGTGATAAAACTGGACAGAGCAGTTGGGCGTTAACTGACTGCTCTTTGGGGACTTTTTAGAAGTCAAGAAAGATGGTTGTATGCATTTTCTCTCTTCTCCTGAAATATTAAAATATATACTTTATGCAGATAAAGAATCTACATTCTTGCATGAATGTCAGGCTGAAGCAAGGGAAGAACGGAACCGAATGAATTTGTAACAGTGATGAAGATTGTAGATTTTTCGTTCTGAAATCCATGAGGGAATGGAATTTAGTTGTCCTGGCTGACATGAGATAAAGGCATTCCAGAGTCTGAAGCGAGCAGAAAGAGGCTTTTGGAACAGAAACTGTCTGACAGCATCTGAAAATGTCCTGTTACCAAGTTATGCAATAATATATTTATTATAAACATGCAGCTTTATCTTTGTCTGCCTACACATGTGCAGTTACTGAAGTAATGAGGACCGTACACAGATTTCCAAATATGGGAGTTGGGCCCCTATTAAAATCTTTCTCTGACACTGTACAGCTTAGGGAGGATTCTTTTGTCTAATGCTCCTTTTGGGGTGTACATAAATGGAGTGCTACTGAGAAAAATGATTGTTCCTGCACTCTGTGGATGCATAAGCCTTACAACAAAGAGTCCCTGCAGATTCTACTCTCTATAGAAGGAATAAATAATGCTAGTTCTGTAGGAGGGATATTGGAATATTTATCAGGGTGGTGTGTGTGTGTCAAGGAAGGGCTTTCTATCCTAATTGCCTTCCAGTAATCTGACTTTCAAATGCTCTTCCTTTGGATTTTTATCTACATGTTTCCTTCTCCCTTATGCTGACTGAAAGGTCCCTTGTTTCCACAGTGAGCTAATACTGCACCTAAATCAGTCAGTTGATACAGAGGAATAAGACTGCTGAGAAAGAGTGGTAGTGTATTTTATTCTTTTGAGGGTAAGGGGGGAGGGATTACAGGGGGAGGAATTAGGTGTCTGAAAGAAAAATTCGGGAAAATAAGATTGCTGAAAAAAAAACCTTGCTGAAAGCTAAAACACTATTGTTGGGATTATGCCCAGAAAGGCAAATGAGAATGCAGGAGACAAACAGTGAACTGAATATCTGGAGTCAAAGAGTGGGAGAACGGTTTGGCACAGGATCAGGGAGATGTTGACTTGGCCAAGAGGAGGCATGTAGAAATGGCTGTAAACCTGGGCAGTGCCACTGAATGAGCAGGGCAAAGAGAAACAGAGTTAATCTGAACCAGAGGTATTAGAAAAGACTTTGTGAAGAAAAGTAAGTAGCTGAGCTAGGAAGAAGGTGTTTCACATTAGAGAAATACAGGTAATAATTTGGGGTGACTCTGCAGCTAGATAGTTGGGGGTAATTTGGTAGTAAATGCATAGATATGAATGGCTAATATTTCTGACTCTTGCTCTGCCAGCAGCAGGGAATAAAGGTGAAGTAAAGAAACAAGACTGTAACTTGGACATACAGTATGGCAAGAGAGTGTGTGTGGAAAACTATAAAACCTGTCTAACTGATAAGGGAGGATTAACCCATGCATCTTGCCTGAACTGGATTCACTGGATGATTTATTAGACTAGCTCGTATTTCTAGCAGAGGTTTGGATGTTTTTGTGTGGAGACGAGTTAGATCACATCACAATAATTTTTTACCATTTTTTTCTCTGCCTGCCCACTCTTCACTACAGCAAATGTCTCAGTGCCCAAATGGCCTGTACTACCTTCTCAGTGGTACAATTGTATACATAAACTGCCCTACAGTTTGCAGCTGCCCAGCAAACCCTGTTTTTACAGTGTCACTCAGGTAACCCTGCACTTACCTTCTTTTTTCAAGCAGAATCAATCCTACTGCATCTTGCAAATATTACTTTTTCCTTAAGATATTGCCATTCTTCCCACTAACCACACATCCTGCTGTATGTGGATCCCATCAGCTGCAGAAGGCCTTTTTTTTCTGAAAATATGATATTTCATATATTTGCAAGACAATGTATTTTGGTTGGTTCCATCACACATGTAAATTTTTGTCTATATTATCATGGTTATTTCTCTTAATGTCAATATTTGACTTTCTAAATACAAAATTAATAAGGGTTTTGCTAATGATGGCCCAGACCTTGACAATGTCATTGGACACAGTTGGGTAAGGGGAATAAAGGTCCATATATGGAATTCTGTTGCAGTAAAATGTGTGTTCTGGGGCATTTCTTTCTGCTTCCTTTACTTCTCTTAAGTATTGGACTTAGAGCCAAGGATTTGGGTTTAAGTGGTTCCATTGATCTGGTGTGGAGTGACAGGGCTCAGAGTCCCTGAAGTAATGATTTGCCCTTGCTGCGACGAAGATGTTATCTTCTATTAGATTGTTATTCAAAAGTGCTGAAATTCTATGAATAGCCAAACAGTAGCAGTTAAGAGAGATTATGAAGCTGGATGTGCTATATGGCTTCAGCAAGCTAATACTCCTAGATACTAGAGACCTGATCTTTCTGATGTAGTACTGTGTGCTACTTTTCATGTTAGGAATACAGCACAGCAAGACAGCCTTTTTTTACAAGGGAACACAGAGATCTCTGCTTCATTTTCTTTTTATTTTTTTTTCCTGTGTTGCTGTGTCTTTTTGCTATGTCTGTGGGGTTTTTTATTTCTAGGGCCGCCGGATGAAAAGGCAGGCTGATGTCTGGGGGAGCTGGGGTGAATGGAGCAAGTGCAGTCGGAGCTGTGGTGGTGGAGTCAGTTTTCGGCAACGGCACTGCTATTCCCAAAGGTGAGGGCTAACCTCTTTTTTTTTTTCTTTGTTTTCTTTAAATGTGTTGTACTGTTACTGAGCTCCTGCAGTTTTGTTCCAATATATGTCCAGAAAAAAAAAATACTTAACGTTTGATCCCAGGGGAATGAATCCACTTTGAGATGAACCTCAGTTTCAGTCTTGTCACAGCTGTTTTGAGTAGTGCCCTCTTCAACACATGCTTGCTTTGGCTCCTTTGATAGAGCACAGCAGTTTCTCTGTGAGATCTGAGGCTGTGCAATCAGGGGATTGGCATGGTAGCAGCTGTTCAATCAAGTCTAGTGTGGCAAGCCCTGAGGGAGATGGAGAACAGGCCAGAGCAGTTGTTTTCTCTCCTGAGAGCTCCTGACAACACTGAGGTTTCCTCAGGTTTATGATTCCCAGGATGGTAAATTGCCTTAGAAGAAAGGAAGAGTGAATTTGGCTCAAACAGTGTTAGTGCTGTGCCACCTCATTTGCAGCTGGGTTAGCTGCATCCTAATGAAGATGATGACTGGTTCTGCACCTGTTGGGAATGATGGACTGTAGAGGTCCTGTTGTGGATGAAAACAAAGCAAAGGAGGGAAAAAAAGCCAGACTCTCCATATAATGAAAAAACCAGCCTCTTTCTGTTTAGAGAAATTAGAGGAGGTTTTGTAATAGAAGAAGCCAGAGTTATGAAGTTGCTGCTTCCCACAGAGAATAAAGAAAGGTCTCTTTTGAAGGCTGCCCATTATGGTTTATACCTGCCAGAATCCCTGAAGGCCTGTCTCTCCATTTTAGGAGCACTGAGGTGTTAAGCATTGATTGGCTTTTTAGATCAATTTCCTCCATATTTGTTACTCTCCATAATTCTCAGCTGGGGTCATTTGATTGGAGTAAGGGTATTGCACATTTTCCATGGGCATATTTCCTCCTTCCTAATAAGGGACCTATTGTGCACAAAAAAAATCAAGATAAATGATGCACAAAAATATTCTGAATTGGCCACTATCCTCGTGCTGCTCACAACATGTTTCTCTTTCTTGTATGGACACCTCGACCCTTTGCTGGTGGACAACGGACTAAAATCCTAGCTTCCATTATTTAGTTGAAACATGACCCTGAAGAGCTGCACTGCAGCTGTTCGTGGTGTGTGTCTTATTCATGCCAGAATACAAACCATAGCATAAAATGCCACTAGAAAATGCCAGCTTGTTTTAGTGGTGAAGAAGTGCATTTTAGTTATTTTGCTGTTTCAGGGAACTCTGTGAGGGGCATATGCTTGGTGTGAAGGTGATTTGTAACGTCTGCCATGAGATAACTTTTTGCATATCTATTCTTCAGAGAGCTCCATGTATTTTTTCTGTCTTCCAGGACAGAAGGTCCTTCCAGTTGTGTTGGATCAACACGAAGCTATCGGTCATGTAATGTTCAGGTATAGTGCTCTGGTTTTCATTTTTGTTGCCTGTTGCTCCTTTTCCCCAGACAAACATAATTCTTGTTCAGAAATAAAATGTGATTATTAGTTCCTGTTTCTCTGATGTCACTAGTGGATGCAGTTCATTGACAGTATCCATTCAAAAGTATATTGAAATTATGCCCCATTTTAAAGGGGAGGAATAAACCCCACATTTTTATTGTACACTTTCTTTTCCTCCATTTTTATAATACTCCAGTACAAACATTTTCTCTTCCAAACAGAACTGTCCGGAAGGCTCCCGGGATTTCCGGGCAGAGCAGTGTGCAGAGTTTGATGGGACAGAATTCCAAGGCAAGAAATATAAGTGGCTTCCATATTATGGAGGTAATGATAAACATGTGGGGTTACACTTCATCACTACCTATCAACAATATGTTTTGAAGTGACTGTAATTTTTTTTACTGTAGTATCCTTGCAGGGTACTTCCTTAGATGGAGTGGGGGACAGGAGTTGGCATGGAAAAAAAATCTTTTTGCCAGCAGGAAATGAAAATTGCTGTCCTGGATGTATGGGCCAAGAGAGAGTGTTGCAGCAATATGTACTTGTCTCTTGTAACAGCCATTCCTTCAGGAACATTGCTCAAGGAAATTTGAAACTGGTTGCAGTGAGGTTCCAAAGTATTAGAGGAGCAGAAGTTCTGCTGTATTTTCCAATATTATCAAAAGAATATTAGTAAGACACAAGAGAAGCAAATGCATGTAATTAATGAATGCTTCAGAAAATATATCTCTTTAATCAGCCCGTGCTTTCTTGAGGAACCAGCTCAGAAGGCAGGTGTGGGAACCAGGGGTCCTTACTCTGAGCTTTGATATGGTATCATTCACAGTTGGTTAACAAATTATGAGGGATTTTAAAATGGATTTTAAAGGGGTTTTTGTTGCTTGTTAAAATAACACTTCTGTATCAGCACTTGTTCTTGTTCTAGAAAGCCGTGTACTCCAAGGGAGTATAAGAGCAATCCTACTAAGGAATAACCAAATATCCACTTAGACCAACGTCCCCTGAGGAAATATTTGTGTACAGTGAGATTTTACTAGGGTATTTTTCCAGCCTCCAGCAGTTTGTGACCCAGAAATCCATTCAATATCTGCCACTTAGTATCAGTAGACCCCTCTGTTTCTGCTCCTGTGATCTAGAACTAGGCTCCTGGTGCAGTATCAAGCTATTATATAATGTTTCTTTTTTCTCTCCTGCCAGCACCTAATAAGTGTGAGTTAAACTGTATTCCAAAGGGAGAAAACTTCTACTACAGGCACAAGGAAGCAGTGGTAGATGGGACTACCTGTGAACCTGGCAAGCGAGATATCTGTGTAGAGGGAGTTTGTCAGGTTAGTCATCTTGGTACTTCCTTCATTCATCATTGGGTCTGTCAGTCTTTCTGTTGTCTCCCTTTGTTCTACTTGACCTTTCATCATAGCATCAGAAAAGGTGAATCACTCAGTTTCAAGGTGCAGAGGAGCATCTGGATAGCATTTATCTGGCTCTAGCTGTGAAATAGTAGATAACAGTTTTGTCGTTTTCTCTGCCCTATCCTGACTTTCTGGACTCCCTAGATCCAGGCTTTCTCAATAGATCTGTCCAGCATTTGGCTTTTTTTTTCCCCTCTCTCATCACAGTTTATTCCTATTAATGCTCCTGTGCTCTGACAGGCTGTTGGCTGTGATAATATGCTGGAATCTGTCAAGAAGGAGGACAAGTGCCTGCAGTGTGGAGGAGATGGCAACACCTGCTATGGTGTGAAGGGCACTTTTGATGTGGCCAGCCTCCCCAAAGGTACAGATGATCCTAGGTAGTTTGGGCAGGTGAGAAGGAGAGAGTTAAACCAAAAATCAACTGCTACAAGGGCTGGGGGGACACCTGCTCGCATGATTGTTATAGGCATGCTTGGATATTCACTTGAAATATCTGTACAGTGTGTGGCCTTAGCATCAGAAAAGGTACTCTTGGCCTTATCCGGGAATCACTTCGTTAATCTGTGTCCATACTGGAGTACTTGCCATGATGTTGATGTCTTTCCCCACTCCCTCTCCATCAGGTGCTGTAAGTGCACCATAATAACATCACCACACACCATCTTCGTGAGGCTGTCCAGTGTTTTGATAGCCCCACCAGGACATGTGCAGGGCTAGAAATGGGACTGCATCTTCTGCATTTGGCCAATTTTGAAAAATTTCAAGATGTCAACCACACTTGTGGTCGCATCTCTCTATGTTGAACTCCAATATGATTCTTGCTGAAATTCCAAAGATTTCAAAATGTAGCAAACGAACTTTTCTGAGGTATCATTGGAATTTTTTACACATAGACTGATCTGTGGATAGTGTAGGGTGAGGTTATTCATCATGCAGTTAAAGTGATAATGGAAATGCTTCATGTCACCATCAAAAAGCTCATCTAGTTGTTCAGGCACAAATTAAGCCATGAGCATCTTTGGCACAGAGGAGTGGCTGTATGGCACCCACAGTCAGATATTGAATAATCCCCCTTTTTTTTCAGGTTACAATCAAATCTTTATTATCCCTGTGGGAGCCACAAGCATCCAAATTAAGGAGGTTAAGCCCAGCAGGAACTTCCTAGGTATGATTGATGTCAGAATCTGTGTATCAGTTCATTTGGATTCCAGCCATTATGTTAAAATCTGGTTTTAAGATATGGGTTTACCTTGAGGGCTTGATATGGCAGAGTGAAAAACTGAATATCAGGATACTGAGTATCCTTGAAACATGAATGATGCACAACTCTGGGCTTCACATTTACTTCATTTTCTGTCCTGTGGATATCTTGGTGTTGGGTGTGGAATAAAAATACACAAACCACATTGAGACTTCCTGCTTGTAACTTACAAGGAATCTAGCTGATCTAGCCAAATTTGGCTAGAGTTCTGTTTGGTGAATGCAAACCCTACCTACTCCTGCCATCTAGAAGTTTGGGGTGGGCTTCTTTTCTCCATTGATTTCTTTGGGGCATTTGTATAGCCTCAAATTCTGGTCATTCTGCGGAGGGAGAAAAGGCCTTGCCTAGCTTTCTGGACAGGGCTGAGGAAATTCCAGTGGAGAAAGCAAATACTCTTCTGCTTTCTGAGTGTTCCATCACTGAGTGCTTAGGACAAATCAGTCTGGTGATGTTTTCCTTAGTAGAAAACTGGATTCAGCACACATCTTGCTTTCTGAATAGAGTATCTGATGAATCAGATAGTGGTGTAAAGTCAGTGGAGTGTGAATCCCACATCTTAATGGTAAGAAGGACAGAGGCTGACATTGGCTGTGCTCCAGTTTAACAGTGAGGAATGCAGAGGCAAGGCAGGAATATGCTGGAGGCATTTGGCTGTGCAGCAAAAAATTGCTTGATCTGCAGCAAAACTGGCAAGAGCCAATGTTTGAAAGTGGAGCAGCTTCTGCTAAAAAAGCCATACGGGGAGGACAACATTGATGGAGGATGGTGGTCACTCTCATTTGCTTGTGACACAGTATTGAGTGGAAATAGGAGCAACCTTGTGGAGTTCTTATGATCCTTTCTCTGGCATGTGGGTTTGTCCAGCTGTCAAGAACGTGCGAGGGGAGTATTACCTGAACGGGCACTGGACGATTGACTTCAGCCGGGCGCTGCAGGTGGCCAGCACGGTGCTGCACTATGACCGTGGCTCGGAGAGTGATGTGGCCCCAGAGCTCCTCCATGCCCGGGGTCCCACCACAGAACCCCTCGTCATTGAGGTGAGAGGCTGTGCCTTCCCCCACTGACACTCTGCTCTTGCTTTGCACAGTGGGAGTACGCTAGGAAAAACTGGAGACATGATGGGGACCCCAGGAATCTTACAAGGCTGTGGGCCTTCAAGCTAGACTGCAGAAATAGCACTTATTGCTGCTCTGGTTCTATTGCCCAGAAATAGGCAGTGCAAAGTTCAGTGTTGGTTTCCTGCCTATTCCTTTGGACACTGACTTTAAGGGAGGCAAGAGTCAGCACCAAATAGTGTTGGGGCAGGGACAGTCTCCGGGACACTTCTTGTTATGCTGTGCTGTAAGGCAGGAAATGTATTTGCTGTGACAGGAGCAGCTGGATCTTCTGAAGCCAAGAGGGATGAACGCATCCTTCTCTGAAAAATAATACTCTCCAGAATATGATGGAAGGCAAGGAGAAAATCCAGTGCAGGGAATTAGTGCTTGTTGAATGGGAGAGGTGCAAGTCAGCTGGAACCCTCAGATGTGGTGGGGAAATGCTGTGAAATGGAAAAGTGTAATTTCACTGATTTCCTCCCATGCTTTTACAGCTCATCAGCCAGGAGCCAAACACGGGGGTACAGTATGAGTATTACCTGCCCCTGCAAGGACAGGCCTCGGGTTACAGCTGGAGCTACAGTTCCTGGAGCGAGTGCAGCTCCGAATGTGGAGGAGGTAAGGGGAGAGGACTTGATCCCTGGTGGCTGGTGTGGGGTTTATATCCACACCATGCAGGCAGTGTGACAGTGTGCTGCCCTCTGCAGCAGCTTCCCAGTAGTCTCCTGCTGGAAAGCAGCACAAGGATCCACAGAGTGTTGCTAAGGTTTTGTCAAGGGAAGGTCGTGCATGGAGTCACAACACAATTGTGGCCCATGCCTTCTTCTTATATTCCATTCCCTAGTCCTCAGACTTATTACTAGGACCTGTTAAGGATTTTCATAGATAGCCTTTATTTTGGTTTGCTTCAGGTCTTCATAGTCTTTTCAACCACTTGAGAGGTCCTCTCCAGAGGCCCTACAGTGAATATAGGCCATTCACTAATGTAATGATCTACATTAGTGAATCACATCATTCTCCTCTGCCACAGCCTGGAAGATTCCCCCTCTCCAAAAGGGCTGTCAGCTCTCCTAGGGTGTCCCATCATATTCAGTTTACAGATTCCTCCATGAGCAACATTATGCTCATGGATTTTAAGCTCAAAAGAAAAACAAACCCAAAAACTTCAATCAATCAAACAAAAAAACCCTCACCAGCTGAGGGTTATAGAGTATATAGAGTTCTTATCAGCCTCTTCTGGGCTTCCATCCTAATGGCCATTTTGGCAGCTTTTGCCATATTGTGACTGTAGGTGTAAAATTGTCTTTGGCTGGGCACTCATAACCTGTAGGAAGCATGAAGAGTTGCAAGTTTTACTCCCATATCCAGTCCTCACAAGACTGACCTTTTGAGTCTAACAGGAGACCCCCAGTTCTGCTGTGCACTGCACACATCTTGCAGGGCTCCTTCATGAGCAACTTAGGGGTACAGCACTCCCCTTGTGAGTCTCGATCCATAATAGGAAAATTCCCCTCAGCTACACAGAACTGTACTGTCTCCCTTGCTTTTCCAGCAGACTCCTGTATTCTGGGAAGGCATCATTTGTCCATATAGGGAGAGACAGAGACCTGCACCTGTCTCTTCCAGAATGGCTGTGACAGGTGTGGATTCTACACGACTTCAGAAACTTGTCTTTCCAACCCCAGTGTGTTGCTAACCTAGTCCTGGGTAGCTTGTGTTGATCAGATGCTCTCTTGCTTGTCCCCTAGGTTTCCAATCCCGCTTGGTGTTTTGTACCATAGACAATGAAATTTATCCAGACTATATGTGCAGGAATAAACCACAACCAGACAACAACCGGACATGTGGTCATCAGCCTTGTCCCCAGACAAAACGGTACGATTTCTTTCCTTCTTCTGGGGTCCTTCTTCCTGAGGTGCTTTTGGAACCAAGAAAAAAGTGACCCTCTCACTTCTGCCCTCCAGCATGGTTCTCTCCAAGGAAGTGCTTCACTTCTAAGAGAAAGCCAAAGACAAAAGATTGGGATGATAACACAGTGATGAATGATGAGCATTTCTGTGTGCATAAGGAAAGGGCTTAATACGTCCTGTGTTCATTTTATAGACCAATTAAATTTGCCTTCCAAAACAGCACTGTGGAAGACAGTTGTCTAGCCCATGTAGGAGATATGAAGCAAATTCTCTGGTTTTTCTTCTCTTGGGCTGGAGCCTACAGAGTAGAAGGTCTGAGCTGGTGTCATTTTTGTAATTTCTGCATTCCCAGTGTCTGTTCCCTTAGAAAGGGATGAATCCTGGAGTCTTTTCATTCTCCAGCATTTTCAAACCCCTTCACCCAACCATTTCCACCTTGTTCCTTACATCTGGCTTCACTTGGCTCTTACTGGACATCGAGAGCTGTAACATGAGCATTAGCTGTGTATCTGTGTACCAGTGGAGGCCTCTGAGAGCACTCGTGTGCGTGAGAGGGCACCTGGGAGCATTTCTGAATACATGTTAGCCTGTAGCTACTTGGTTTAAGTTCTTTAAAACCTTTGTTCTGTATATAAAGGACTTCTTACATCTACCTGCCGCAAGCCTGGAGTCACAGTGGCGCACGAAGCCCTCAGATGAAGAGGTAACAAGCAGAAGGAAGTTACAGAAAGCATAGGAAGGCATCTGCTCTCTTCTGCTCTCCACCTAGTTGTTCACTGAAATCCGTGGGGGCTTTCCTCTTTGGCACTGGTGGTAGAAATGGGTGTTGCTTTGCTTTTGATGCTTGCCAGTGAAAATGGTGGTGGAGGGTGCTGGCTGGTAGCTTTGCTTAGGTGGCTGCACATGCCTCTGGTAACTTGATTCTTAGGGAACTGAGAAAGGGATGATTTCTTCATAGCTTCTGGCTGCCTATTCTTATGTTTTCTCTGGAATCAGGGTAAAGAAGTTCTGGAAGTTTTGTTGGGTTTTTTGTTTTGTTTTGGTTTTGTTTTTGTTTTTTTAACTTACTTATCAAGATAAAGAAAAGAACATAAAGGAAAAGAGAGCATGATCATTTGGGCAATTGTAACATTCGCCAGCATGGCATAGAGAAAGACTTAGAGTTTCTTAAAAGCTATTCTTTTTTGGCATGAGCCCTACAGCAGGCAGAAAAGAGCATGTAAGATGCCATGAGTACAAGGATGTGAGAGATACAATAATGTACACTGAGATATGAGAACTTAAAAGTATCAAAAGAAAAACAGTTGTCCCCCAGCAAGATGCTAATAGCTTAGGACTGGCAATTTTTGCCCTGTGATGAGGGCCCCAGCCTTATGGTCGACCTTGTCTTACAAAGGAAATGAAACAAGGGTCAGAGAAGTCTTGATCTGCAATTGAAGGAAGCTGTGGTTGATACATCTCAACCGTACATTGGCTTTACAGGAGGCAGAATACAGTAGTGGGGGGAAGTTATTCCCATTGGAGCTTTTGAAAAAACTTGATGAATAATTTGTTATAAGCCCTGCAACCACACGATTGTAAATGGCTTCTATTGAATGTATTTGTTCCCTTTCCAAAGAAAAGATTTTATAGTGAAGGCCATTCAGTTTTGGGTTGACATGTGCATCTTTAGCAATAAAGAAGGGTGTTTTTAGGAGCTGGCCATGGCAGAGTTTACTGTGGAATCCTGTTAGGATGTGAATGTGAATTGGCTGGCTGAAACTTGGTTAAGGGGTGGCAAGAGCCAGGCTAGGGAAGTAGCTGGAATTCTGGGGGAGAAAACATGAACTGCTTTCATTCCCTGGCTGGGCCTTACCTGGCTGCAAGGGGACATAGCAGATGGCAAGCAGATCACCAGGATGTTCCCCCTTCACAACCAGTGCCTTTGGACTACACTGCAGGCTGTAGTGTATTTGGGATTTGGGGATGAAACATCACATTGTCTGTGAAGCCAGGCCATGCAAGGTGTGGTTCGAGCTACCCAGCTAGCTCTGAGAAGCTGGGGTGGCCATGGGCAGAGATTTTAGTATCTAGACAGATTGTTTTGTGGACACATTCCCCTTGTTAGCAAGGGTGTATCATTTCTGCAGCAGCTTCAGCAACCAAAGACAGGAAAAAATCTATTTACATTTTTGTGGGCTTTTTGTATGTGTGCTGCAGTTAGAGAATTTGACTGATGGGAGGGTTAAACCACCTTTCTACTGGCCATCAGTGAAAAGTTAAGCACTTCTGAGAGTGTCTGGCATGGTTTATGGGCAGAGTGAGGACTTGGCTTGGTTTTACTGTTTCTGATAACGTCTGGAGTGTAATGTGTGGTTTAGGCTGTTGTGGTTCTTTTGGCTGATCTGGATTGTTTTCTTTGAGCTTTATCTTTCCTTTTTTTTTTTTTTTTTTTTTTTTTTTTTTTTTTTTTTTTTTTTTTTTGATGTTCTATTCCAGGCATGACATTTTTGCAGACATGAGGAGACCAAAAGCCATGGAGAGAGATCTTCCCCTTCTGGGAGAGCTCTGCATTTCCAGAGAAACAAGTGTTTTGTAGCTGGAGATATGTCTCTGGAGTAGGACTAATGCTCTGCATTGCAAATTAAGCTGGGCACACTTGGTCAAATGGGAACTCTCTTCTGATTCTATTCTGCAAAGGGACATCCATCCCTGTTTGATTTCTACAGGGATGTGGCACTGACTCCTCTGTGCCTCCGGGCAGTTTGGCTGGGCTTACTTTTTCTTTTTTTTCTTTTTTTTTTTTTTTTTTCTTTTTTTTTTTTTTTTTTTTTTTTTTTTGTTGTTGTTGCACTTGATTCTGTGACCTGCAGCTGGAAAACGGGAGAGTGGGGATCCTGCTCAGCCACCTGTGGCAGGGGCACCCAGACCCGCTCCGTGTACTGCGTGGCGTTTGACGGCCAGAGCCCGCAGGGGGTGGTGGATGATGCCGAGTGCATGGCCTTCGCCCAGCAGCCGCGCCGCAGCCAGCCCTGCAACGTCCGGCAGTGTGCCACCTGGAGCACAGGGCCCTGGTCTGAGGTCAGTGCCCCTGGGCAGGTAACAGCTTCCTGGTACCTCCTGCAGAAGGATCTGCCAAAGCTTAGGGAGAAAGAGCCAGGCTCCTCTTCTGGGACTACAAAAAGCGTGTGTCCCTGGATAGGTGGCGTGCAGAGGAGCAGAACTTCTCCCTGCAGCCCTCCGATGTCCTCCTATGAACATCCCTGTTCCTCAAAACTGTGCATGTCCCTGCATCTCTGCTTTTCTCATTGCACATTCTCTCTTCTCTGGTCTGCCAATCCTTTCTCCACTGCTGTGTTTTTATCAGACCCCTCCCACACGTGGCACTGACTTGGTTTCTTCACCAGCCAAGCCTGGTGAAGGCAGAGCACCAGAAAGAGAGCTTCTGTCCATCAGCTGAGGATGGGCTGTAGCACACCCTCCTCTGTGAAACAGGAGCTCATGGCTTCTGCCTGTGCAGGTTATTTCCATGTATTTTGCTGCCTCACATCACCAGCCAGGACAGCAATACTCTTGAAACACTAGTGACCTGCTGTTTGCTGTGTGTCTGCACAGGGCTTCTCCAAACACAGCCATGTGGTGCATTTTTGATGCTTGTGTGCATTTATATCTGCAGGAGTGGAAACAGCTCAAGCTGTGTGCACTCAGTTCAGCCAGACAGCTTTTAGAAGGCATCTGACATTCCAAGGGCTTCGAAAGTAAAAAGAATGTCTACTCAGCCCCTAAAGTACAAGTGAATTTTCCTCTGTTAGAAGAAGTACACAGATGCTTGCAACATTTGATTTGCAATCTTGTGGTTGCACTTAGCCTGTCTGAGTTGTGCAACAGCACAAAATGCAACTTTGAGGCATGATCACCTAGACTGGAAAGTCCTTCCACCCCCTCTTTCCCCCACCTTGTGAGATGTGAGGTGTGATTTTGAGGTTGTGGAGTAAGAGTGCTGTTTGAGGAAGGCACCAAGGATCATATTCTTACAAATTGATGCCTGAATAATTCATTCCAGTGTTCTCAGAAGCAACTGTGTTTTGTGTACTCTGAGTTAAAAGGTTACTCTGCTAAATGAATGGCTGAAACTCAGCTAGGAAGCTCATCTGAAATGATTCAGACTGTCCCCAAGTTAATGCTCTCTGTAAGACACCTTGGTAATTCATGTAGAAGTAGGTTGGATTCCAGGAAAGACCACTGTGAATTTAGGAGGGCATTGGAAATGTCACAAACTAGTTACTGGTATAGAAGTTGTCACAGCTCCATGCTGTTAAAAATAGAGCACAAGGTCTTCAAGCAAAAGACATGAGCAACATAAGAACTTAACCTTTTACCTTCCCTAAAATTCTTCACCTTGCATTGGTTTTAATCAGATGTAAATAACAAGTTTCCAGATATTTTCTACCATGTTTTGTTCTCAGTGTATTTTGCAGTGTCTGGCATTTTTCTGATATTTTTCTAAATTCATCTGATATTTTTCTAAATTCATCTTCCACATCTCCTTTGGGGAGAAATCAAGAGTAAGTGTATGAATAGGCCAAAATCATCCAGTGAGCTCCAGATCTCCCAGACCCTATCCCATGTTTCCATGCCTTATTGTCTCCTCTACAGCATAAACAGCTACTCTGCTAACTCCCACCCCAGAAAATTACTTTAATGATAGCTGGTTCTTTCAGGCAGTCTCAAAATGGTGCTCTTCTCTAGTGATAGGGAGTCTAGCCTGGAACTGCAAGAGGAAACCAGGTGCTTCTTTGTAATTGTTGAGCTCCTTTCTGCAGTGCTCAGCCAGCTGTGGGGAAGGAGTGCAGACCCGGACTGTCACCTGCAGGACGCAGCAGGGCTCTCAGGCTCAGGACTTCTCTTGTCTAATGGAGCCAAAGCCATCGGCCACCCAGCCCTGCCTTAAGGAGAATTGCATCCAGGAAATCGGCTGGCACGTTGGAGACTGGGGTCTGGTGAGCACCTCGCTGTCATGGCTCCAGAATTACTTGTATTGCTGTGCTCCTCACAAATAAGCTTTGATCCAGGCAGTCTGCACATTGACTGAGGCTGGGAGCAAGGGCTGTTTCATTACCAGCCCCTTCGCTCACAGTTCTGTTGTAACTGGCACTAGTAATGCTCCAGTTAATCTGATGCCTGCTTTGTGTGCAGCTGCTACAAAAATAAGTCCTTCTGAGGGGAGATTATCGTTTCAGTGACAGTGGCAAAATGCAGCCAATAAGCTGAAACAATCCACTCTTGCTGCTTGTTCTCAATTCTTTGCTTCATTGCTGTGATCAGCAGAACAGCTCTCAGCCCAAGTTTGGCTCAGAGCTCTAGGCTTCAGAACTGGTCATTGCACTTGGTGATATGCTTTAAAGTACATTTTTGTAATGATTCAGATAAACTGTGCTTCAGATGGATTAATCCTGTCTTTGTGGTGGAAGCCAGACTGTCTTCAACCTGGGAAAAGTATCAGAGGGTACAGATATGGATAGATCCAATGCATCAGGTGACTTCCAAACACATTTTTAATTTCTGTGCTAGGCAGACCAGCTTGTTTTGAGCTAAAACATGTTACATATGATTCTTCATGAGATATGGGCCAAGTTTTAGGTACAGATAAAGAAGTTTCACATCTTAATCTGATCTTTCTCCTGACTTTCTGATATCAGAAGGTCTCCTATCCATCTCTCTGAATTAGAGTGAAATACTCTCCTAATGTTTATAGAGCTTGCCATGAGCCGTGTGGGTTGCACAGACACCTCATGCTATCCACTCCTCTGACCAGCTGGTCCCTCCAATGAGGCAAACTCCAATTCGCTGCTTACAAGAAAGCCGCTAATTTGCTTCCTAGTTGTAATTTGTTGTTCTTGAATGCAAACTGACCCACCCACAGCTGGTAGATCCCCAGAGAATTGAGGTGCCTTTATGCCTTCAGGCTGAAGTGATTCTCTCCAGTTCCCTCACACACCGCTGTGGGTAACAGCAGCTCATCTGGATGTTACAGGCTGAGTGTGGCACAGAGCCTAATGCTTCAGGGCTGGGTGGAACATCTGGTAAAATGGTTTAAAGTATGGTTTTCTAATTGTTCAGATGATTCCAGCTGAAATATCATTTGCTTTTTCTTGGTGGAGGAGCTGTGTTCAGCCTGCAGCTAATCATGCAGCTGTTCCCCACTTCTGATCTGTGGGGTTTCTGCATTCAGCCTTTGCTGCCTGCTCAGTGCCTTGTCTCTGTGCCCAAGTGTTCCAAGAGCTGCGATTCAGGCATCCGGACACGCCAGGTCATCTGTGCTGACGGCGACTCCAAATTCTACAGTCCTGAGACATGCAAAGCCATCCAGCCACAGAAACCAGCCACCCTGGGTAGCTGCAACACACAGCCCTGCTACCTGCCACAGCGTGAGTGGTATTGCTGCACACCCAGCTTTTCCCAACATGCTTTTGCTTAGGAGCAGAAATTCCCAGCTCTGCACCAGCTTATGTTCTCAGCTTTTTGCCTGCCTGTCTCCATCCTGTGATTTTGCCAAGGTTATGTGCACAAAGCATCTTCAGAGTCCCAGTACCTGTGCTGTTTGAGATGTATGCAACAGGCTTGGGAACAACACTGTGTGTTGGTGTGTGTCCATTTTGAATCCAGTATTCTATAATGGCTCATCCAGTGTGTGCTGCAGACTGATCTCAGGACTCCCAGTCCAGGAGGATGGTAACTTGGGCAGGCTCAGTAGCAAAAAAATGTAGCCTACACTCATCCCTCTGTGGACTGGCTCTAAAGGATTCACAACTTTTCAGAACATTTTGCTTCTTGTCTGTGTCTATTCTCTATGTCAGAGCTGCAACGCTGACTTTTGTCTGCTTGCCCGTTGTAGGTCGCTTGTCCTGACAATCCAATCGAATCCAATTGCTGCTCAGCAGCTATTACACAAGAGGAACAGAAACATTTTCATCAACTTTTGTCTCCTGCTGACTGCTGGATGTATTTGCAATTATTAGAGCACAGTGTTGGACTAACTGCACCCATTTTGTGTCTGTGTCTCTTTGCAGAGGTCCCCAGTATGCAGGACACTATGGGATACAATGTCACTCGCCAGTCCCTGCTGACGCGTTACAACCCAAACAGCCCTGCCCCAGGTTTGGAATTTTTTTTTTTTTATTTGGGGTTTGATTATGGGGTACTTGGAATGGGCTGTGACAGGGAGAGGGGTCATTCTTTTCTCTGTTTCTCTCTTTTTTTTTTTTTTTTTTTTTTCATGGGCTCCTAGAAACTCAAGGAGCCAGGGACAAAATGTAGATTCTTTTACACCAACAGTGAGCAGTATTTGAATCTATCCAAGCAGAAGACTCTGTACAGGATATGGATCCCAGGTTCTGTCAGCATGACTTCAGTGCTGGCTGGAAGAAATTATGCGCAAAGCAGATCATAGGAACAAGAAAGGATGATGTGAAAGGACCACAGCAATGTGGTTTCTCATGGGACAGCAGGAAGAATGGTCAAGGCAATGAGCAAAGTACCTCAGCCAGATCAGGAAGAGTGGGCCAGAAGACACCCTAGATGTGATGCAGAAAATCCTGCCAGGTAGCCTTGGGCAGGTGCAAGAGAGCAGATAGGAGGAAAGCTGACCAGATTTTCATGCAGCTGATGCCTGCTGCTACAGGCTAACAAGTTAGGACTTCCAGATGCAGAGTAGCTGTGGCTGAAAAGCATCCTTTATTTCATACCTTGAAATGCATGCCTTGAGTTCTCTCCCCAGATTCTGATGATGGAAGGATGCTCCCTGGGAACACCATGATCCATAGTGCCTCAGGGAATCAGCACATTCCATCCACCAAAGACCACAGCATCAACTTGTTTGCTGTCCACTGGGAGCCCCAGTCCCGCTCCCCAGGTTCCCATCGGCTCAGCTTCTCTCAGGATCCCCCTGCAGGGACTGGCTCCCAGGACTGCCACCAGAGCCCACATGGCTGCTGTCCAGATGGGCGCACTCTGGCGTCAGGCCCTCTGGGGAGAGGCTGCCCTTTCAGCACCTGCCACCAAAACAGGTAGCTGGAAGTAGATAGGCCTGAGCAGGGAGGCGTTGCCTTTCCTGGCAATGCCCTTCCCAAATCTTGCAGCCCATGCCTGTTGACCAAGCAGGTCAGGTGTTACTGCAGCCCTTCTGTCTGTAGGTATGGCTGCTGCCCCGATGGAGTATCGGCTGCCCAGGGTCCAAACAACATTGGATGCCCACAATATTACCATGACATTCGAACGAGACAAAATCATCCCACTGTGACCACTCCAGCAGTAAGTACATTTGCTCTTTGCATTTTAGGAGTTGATCAGATACGAAGATTCAGATTTGACCCTGCTGACTCACATTTTGGATTCTATTGGGCTTCATCTCTGCCAGTAATGCTGAGGAACCAATACTCGAGGCATGTCAAGCCCTTTGGCCCACCTTGCTCCTCCTGTTCAGTCTGGAGCATCCACCTGCAATCCTCTACAAGCAGGGTACAGAGCAAGTGGTGGGGAGATGTCTGAGAAGAAGAAGGCCATCCTATGTAGACCTGATTGAATAATCCTGAGTAATCAAATTTCTGTTGGTCAGAAAATTGCTATCCAGTTTCTAGGGAAAAAAAAAGGGAAAAGCATGTCTTCTATTAATTCTTCTTTTGTTTGTCAACTGTGCAGATTAATTCAAGGTGGGGAGGTGATCCCTCCCATAGGCTGGGCTGCTTGGTGGTGGCAGCAATAAGAACTAGCCTGCTGCTGGGCTGCTTAGGTGTCCCTTGCAGTGCAAGCCCCAGCTCCACGGCTGACTGCCAAGTTTCCCACCCCTTCCCAGGACAAAAGCCTCTAGGAGGCAAACAAGCAAACAGTGGTGCCTCTAACAGCTCCCTGTGTGCAGCTGACAGCTTGCACATGGTGCCTTGCATGTGCTGCTGTCCTCATGTGTGAGATAACTCTTGGCTTTCCATTCCTGTCTCCAAGGCAAGCCAAGCCTTGTCCCAGCAGCACCCCTCAGGCGAGTGCCGTGGCTCCGTGTATGGCTGCTGCTTTGACAATGTCGCCTCAGCCAGAGGTCCTCGAGGGGAAGGATGTCTCAATAGGCCCAACTACCGTAAGTGATGTTTTGGCTTATTGGTTTAGAAACACAAAAAGAGTCCAGTAGCATATAGAAGTTTCCTGTGTAGAGGCTCTGCTCTCTCTGAAATGTAGTAAATAATCTCTCTGAAGAGGATTTCTACCTGGTGGTTGGGGCAGCAGAAGCTTGGAGGGAGTGTAGAAAAGCATCCTGAGGATTCAGCTCTGCCAGCTGCTGCAAAAATTCTTGTTGTCCTCTGCTGATAGTTGGACAGAAGTGTGTTTGTGTGATCTCTGTCAGTCTGTAGGACTACTCAGGAATTGTTTGTCCCTGAGAAGACACAGGGACAAATGCAGCCTGGAGTGCTCCAAACCAATTACTCAGGTTAAGGAGTAGGGATCTCCTGAGGAATCAGGACAGTGCTCAGTTTTCAGACAGCCTGTGGACAGGGGAGGAATGAGAACTACATGGGGAAGGAGAGGTCACTCAGGGCTGCGTGGATGCCCTTAGCCAGCAAAGTTCAATCCAGTGCCTGCTGTGCTATGAGGACATGAGGGCTGCTGGGCAAAAGCATCTCTGCTCCTTTAGTGCCCAGCTGTACCCTCTGCAGGCACATTGCTGCTGCAGGGCCTTGCCCTCCTGCTGCAGCACAGAGATTGCTTGGTAGCTGTCCCTGTGGTGCAGCCTTGGGGAAGGGGAAAACTCTCTGGATCCTCTCAGCTGAGCCACAGCTTGACAAAGCACCTCACAGCCAGAGCCCTGCACCCAGTATTTGTCAGCATGTGGCTGTGATACCCGTGGCTCCGGGTTTGTAGATACTTTGGGTCGTGCTCCTCTTTATATCAGTGTGCAGGGGTATTCTGTAATGCACGAGTCTTCTTCACAGCTGGGTCTAAGCCACTTATTTTGTGCAAATGGCAGCCATGTGTCCCTTGCAGGAGAGGAAGCCCCAGAGACTGCTTTGCAGTTGCAGAATTCTCCAAACAATCTAGTATCTAGATTCAGAAATGTCTCTGAGGATGGTTCTTCCATCAGAGGAAAAACTGAGGCAAAAATAAACATGTGAGCAGTTTCTCAGTTTCAAAGCACAGCTGGGTAGGACACCCAAGTGTCCTACTTTCCCACCTGCCCTTTGCCCACTGGGCCATCAGATAAATCATCTAGGTAGGCGACTTGAAGCCCCTGGACCTTTGTGCTTTGTGACCCTCACATCTCCCTCTGTTCCACTCTTTTTGGTAGCATACCCTGTCATGTGCCTGCTGCCCAGTGCCCACGGCCCCTGCACCAACTGGACCACTCGCTGGTACTTTGTGGGAGTTGTTGGCAAATGCAACCGGTTTTGGTATGGCGGCTGTCACGGCAACAAAAACAGCTTTGCCTCGGAGGAGGAGTGCATGAGAGTGTGCCACAGCTCTGTGGAAGTAAGTCATCTGGAGCTCCAGCCCTCTCCTGGCACAGAAGCCCTGCAACACCAGCAGACTGGCTCCAGTTCTCACACAGGACGTGCTCAGGGTCAGCAGCAATCACCCACAAGAGAGACTGCAAGTCACATCCAAGAAGAAAGAACCTATGGGGCTTCCCTCCCCAAACAAGACAGCCACAGCTGGAGGAGGGACGTGCTGCCAGAGGCCTTGCCAAGGACTGATGTGCTGGAGAGCCAGCGCTGGGACACCCAGCGAAGCAGACTGGACAGCCTGGGCCAGCTGCACTCCTGGGAAACAGCCATGCCTAGGCTGGACAGGCAGAGCAGCAGTGGCCAGCAGGTGCTGCCCCGGGAAGGCAAGCAGTGGCATGAAGCTTTTGGAGCAGGTGTTTCTGTGACAGAGGGATTTGGGCACCAGGAGTCTGCAGACTTGTTCCCAGCACAAGCTCTGCACAGGTGATGATTTCCACCCACCCCTCCCCCCTGTTCTGCCAGCTCATTGTGAAGCATCAGTGCAGCTTTCTCTGGAGTGACAATGTTGCCCGAGCTGGGACTAACTAACTGGGAATACCATGTGATGGATTAGCTACACATGTGGCCCCTTGGTAAATCAAGTTACTGTTATTCAGGCCCTGGCATTATCTGCCTTCTCTTTCCTCACACACTCCCTGATCTCTAACAGTACTGAAAAGTGTGAAAAGACTACAGAATCCTGGGATCTCTGTCTGGGAGGCCTTCTTACACTGTAAATGAGACTCCATAGGTGTTTTTCTTGTTCTGACCAACAAATTTAGCTGACACTCTGACTTCAGAGCCTTTATCTCAGCACTGCATGGAGCAGCAGTGGGTTGTTCTAGGGAAGACTTTTAAGATGCAGACTTTGGGCCAAGATCCAGACAGTGTTACCCTGAAAATCAGGAGTGTGTAGAGCTAGATCTAAACATGTCTGCACTGGATCTGTCTGTCTGGTGAGCTGTACCTTGTCCTTTCAGAAGAGAGGGGTTACAGGGCTTTCTTCCAGGAGATACTGTAGCATTCAGTCTCTCCAGAGCAGTCTTTGCTGTATAGGAGAGGGCTCCCCACATTGCCCAGTGCATCTGCTCAAAGCTGAATGGGCAGCTGGTCCTGCTTTGCCTTGTGGTTGTAACTCATCGAGAATCACATGAGAGGACACAGGTGAGGAGGGCAGCAGAAGTGCCAATGGAATCACTTTCTCTTTCAGAACAATCCTGGAGGAAGCCAAGCCCTCTCTTGTGACAGCAGTTGTGGGACAAAACATTCAGCTGGTCTGCAAGACAGGCGTGTCCCCACTCTCCAGAGTGGAGTGGGTGAAGAACAGCCGACCAGTCTTCTCTGACAGGTGAGCTCAGATCCCTTCATTGTAGAGCAGATGGGCTCCTTGCTGGGCAGAGTGCCAAATATGCAGGCCAAAAAGGACTGTCATGGTTTCACCCCAGCTGGCAACTCAGCCCCACAGAGCTGCTCACTCACCCCTGGTGGGATGGGAGACAGAATCAGAAGGGTAAAACTGAGAAAACCCATGGACTGAGATAAAGACAGTTTAAAAGATAAAACAAAAGCCATGGGCACAAGCAAAGCAAAACAAGGGATTCATTCATCACTTCCCACGGGCAGGCAGGTGTCCAGCTGACTCCAGAAGAGCAGGGCCCCATCGCACATAACAGTGACTTGGGAAGACAAATGCCATCACTCCGAACTCCGCCCCCCCCCCCCCCCCCCCCTTTCCCCAGCTTTACATGCTGAGCATGATGCCATATGGTATGGAATATCCCCGTGGTCTGTCAGGGTCAGCTGTCCCAGCTGTGTCCCCTCCCAGCTTCTTGTGCACCCGCAGCCCACTGGCGGGTGGGGTGCAAATGACTTGCAGTAAACACTTCTCAGCAGTGGTGAAAACATCAACACTGTTTTTAGCACAAATCCAAAACACAGCCACATACCAGCTACTGTGAAGAAAATTAACACCATACCAGCCACAACCAGCACACTTTTTTTAAAAAAGAGATATAAAGAAGCCCCCATATTCAGCTACTATCCACCTGCTCTGTGCATAGCAGAAACAGGTACAGTCTACACCAGTAATGAGATGTAGGCTAGAGTTATGGGGCAGAGCAAGTGCTGTCTCATAACACTGGTGGAAGGCACTAGTGGAAGCTAGTGGGTAGTGATACAGAAAAATATTGCTTCTTTTGGGTTTATCTTGGGGCAGCATGAAGCCCAGTACTTGGGGGTGAAACTTGCAGCCTAATAATCCAGAGTTCCTCTGGCTGAAAATCTCTGGCACTTTTTTTTTTTTTTAACTACTTTTAAACCTGTTTTTCCTGGGAAGTCTGTTTCCAGTAAGTCTGTCTGGAGCCAGTCAGTCTTTTTGTGTTTTGAAAATCACAGTTAAGAAAAGCCCAGTTATGCTTTTCTGTTTGTAGTTGACTGCTGGAACTCAAGCTCCCCTCTGGAAGGGCAGTTTGCCTCTTTATGGGAGAGGGTTACTGAAAGCAGTTCCCTGTTTTCCATCTCAGTTTTCCTCTCTGTTCCTGACCTCCTTTCTGCTGCAGTTATTGCCCCTGCCTGTGACCCGTCTGTGGTCAGCAGGGTTTTGGTTTTTTCTGAGCCAGGGAAGGCACTACATGGGGGTGGTTTGCGTAACATCAGCCTGGGCTGGCCGCTGTGCCCTGGCGGGTCGCTGTGGGTGGCCAGGGCAGGCAGCGCTCCCGCACGTGTTGCAGGCACACCTACCAGTCCGACAGCTCCCTGGTGATCAGCCACGTCCAGCCCGAGGACGCTGGCACCTACACGTGCCTCACTTCTGACGGGAGGACGGAGAGACGACAGATTCAGCTGCAGATCACAGGTGAATTTATCTTCTGCCCAGGACCAGAGAGGTAACTCGGGGCTCCTCATTATTGGTTACTGACCATCAATGGCTCAATAAAGCCAGCTATATGAGGAAACTTCCTCTGCTGCCAAGAGGGAGTATGGAGGCAGCAGGGCTTCTTTTGGTATTACCTCATGATAAAGTCTTAGCCCTAAAATACTTTCTCCCCTGCAGTGCCATCCCGTAAGTGGAGTTGTGGCTTGCCTGTAACTCACCCCGTTTCTATCACAGCAAGCATGTCTTCCTCCCTGAGAGCCATCAGCTGCCTCCTGATCCAAAACATAACTGCTGGTTCATTTCTGTTTTGTGCTTTGCCCAAACAGGGCAACCCTGCTGGGTAACAAATAATTCCCTGTTCTGAAAAATGTGCCTTATTTCAGAAACAAAACCAAAAAAATTAAAGACTAGTCTCAAAAGCTGGGCCAAAAAGGCACCCTGTAGCCTTCAATCTCTGAAGTGTGCTTTGTCACAGCAATGGCACATGGGGCAGAAGGCACTGTGGCCTAAGGGATGTTGCAACAAATTCACTGACAGAGGAGAAAAAGGAGTCTAAAATTGCTTGCCTGCAGGTCTTTGACTCTCATTAGTAGACAGCGCAGTTTTACTGCACTAGTCAGCCAAAAAGCAGATGGCTGAAGGGCTCTTTGGCTCCAGTTCAGCAAGCTCTCCCAAGCTCACAGAAACCCTACGCAAGAGGTCACAGTTAGAAGTGTCCTTTTATTCATATATGGCCTTTTGTTTTGAATAGAGTACCAGAGCAGTGTTCTGGCAGAGGGTGAGAGAGGTCGGGTCCTTCAGGAGGCAAACCAGCAGCGCCGAGGGTTATCCAGAGGCAGGCAGCTTGTGCAGGCAGCCGGCTCCTCTGTGCGTCAGCAGCTCACGTACAGGTAGGTTCACCTACAGCAACAGTTTGTCCACTGCGCCCAGCTGATGAACCATATGGCATCTCTTCATGTAGAAAAGCCAAAGACTGGAAAGGTCCTGGGTCAGCTGTTCCAGGGCACAGTTGGGAGGGATACATGACTGAACTGCTGAGGCTGGGAACAGGAGAAGATCCCAGTCACAAGCTGTCTTCTCTCCTCCCAAGGGATCTCTTGAAAGAAGCATACTCTGGGCAAAGATGCACAGGGAAGCTGGCAGCAAAGGAGCTGGGCTCAAACAAAAGAACTCTTGAGGCAGCATCCTTAGCTGTTCATGTTAGTGCAGGCAGAAAGAGAAACCTGTTCTGAAAAAAAAACAAAGCAAATAGGAGCTGCTTAACTAGCACAAAATAGACATATGTATATTGAAAAAAACTTCAGCTCCTTCAGCCTCCACTAATTAATTTAAAATGTTTTGTGAACAAACCAGTTTGACCCAAAACTGTCTCCTCACCTAGTGGTATTTTTTGTTGCTTCTTGTGTGTTTTTTAATTGCTTCTAGGCCCCACAGAAATGAAGGGGGACAAATTATTTTTGCCTTAAATGAAGCATGTTGGGATTCCAGATTAAACAGGGCCATGATCTGATCTCTCTCTTTTTTTGAGTTTACAGCCTAAAACCCAGGCAATTTGCTGAACTCTGCAGCAATCTCCTTAGCTGCTTCTGCCTAAAAGCAGTAATAAGCGATTCATTGAATTAAGAACACTGAATTAAGGCTCTTTGGTTTTATTTTTTGAGATCAAGAATTCAGGTCATAGAATGGGGGTAGGGTAGATGACATTTTATTTAACTGTGGGAACATCATGGTTTAGTTCCCTTCTAAGACAGTGTTTAGCTGTACTTTTAAGAGAGCAAAGAATATGAGATGAGTGTTGTGAGGACATGACCTCAAACTTTCTGCTGCATGTAGTGGATGACCAGCTCCTGGACCTTGTGCAGTCAGGGGATTGCAACAGGCTCTTCACACCCTAAAAAGGCTCATTTCTGTGTGCCAGATAAGCACCCAAGGGGAAGCTTGCTCGGTGCACTCTTTAGGACTTAGTGCTGTTTGCCATGTGTTTACATTGTTAATGCTTCCTCAGCTGTTATCCAGAGGGTTGTTATAAGGGTTGCTGTCTGTAAATTAAGCTGGGTGACAGGAGTGCAGCACCAAGCTGTGCTGAACTGGAGCAGGATTTTATAGAGGCTGCTCTTTTCTGAATGTTGGGAGAGAATGTTGGTAATGGCAAGCATCAGAGCTCTCATAAGAGTACAGAGAACTCCCTTTGCCATTGGAGGTAAAAAATAGGGCCTGTGATTGATAAAGCCTCGTGCTGAAGGTCAAATGCTGAGCAAGAAAGTTTCTACATCTTTTGCTGTGCTTGTAAACTTTGCAGGTTGAAAATGGATAAGAGCGAGCCCACAGTAGTGGATGCCAATGTTGGGGAGAGAGTCAGACTGCCCTGCACAGTGGAAGCATCACCAGCTCTCACCATTGAGTGGCAGAAAGATGGGCAACCCCTCTCCTCTCCCAGGTGAGCCCCCAGGCAGCTTCATGAATCGTTCATGAGAAGAGCCCTCCTCCTAGCTTTTCCTTCCCTGTCTCCTTTCTGAAAGAACAGAGCTGTTGGCCATGCAGCAAGGGTCTGTCTGGCTTTATGCTGTCCAGCTTCCTCCATCAGGGCCAGGCCGTACTGCTGACCTGCCCTGTCCTCCCTCCCTCCCTCCCAGACGGAAGTTTGAATGTTGAACCCTTGAGGGAGCAGCTGTGACACAGGGTCTACAAGTGAGCCAGGGCTCAAATTTATTCAGCTACAAGATTAGCAGAAAAAGAACACATGGCTAGCAAATTTGCCAAAAACCAGCTGGTCAGTGAGCAAGGGCAGAGGTTCACAGCAGAGAGAGATCAGGGCACCTGCAGTGACTTTCCACAGCTACTGGTGCTGCTCTCCCCTCTCTCTGCTCCCAGAAATCTGCTCTAGCAGCAAGTTTTTCCAGAGTCTTATAGCATCAGTGCTGGGATTTGAGGACTAAAGGTTGCATTACAACCCCTGCAGCATTTGAGCTGCTAAACCTTTGCTCAGTGGTTCTACAAAGTTGTGCACGAGGCTTAGCTTCATCTCTGCTGGCTGGAGTCCCATCCTGACCCAAGCACAGGCTGAGGGACATGCTGGCTTTGTTCCCCAAGCACAGGCTGAGGGACATGCTGGCTTTGTTCCCCAGGCACAGGCAGCAGTCGGACGGGGCCCTGGTGATCAGCCGGGTCAGCTCTGAAGACATTGGCTTCTTCACCTGCATTGCCTCCAATGGACGTGACCGCGACCAGCGCCAGGTCCTGCTCCGACCTCTAGGTACTGGGTGGGTGGAAGCACGCACGGCTCGAGTGCACAGGAGTGGGGAACAGGGAAGGCTGTGCAGGGCCAGCGTGAGTTCCGTTGCTGGCTGTGCCGCTTTGCTTCACACCTAGAGTTTAACAGGCATCCTGAGGACAAGGGAAGAATGAATTTTTTTACCCAGTGATCATCTGCACGTGTCCAGTGTATCGTGGTGCTCCAAGCAGCTGGGAAAAGGGGATTGACAGCACAGTGACTCTCAGGGTCTTGTTTCTGGGACATTGGTGTGGGATGAATATAAAAGCAAGAGAAACTAAGGAGATGGTTCTTCTGTGCATGTGACATGCATGTGTCCAGCTGGAGGAAAAAGTTCTTTGAGACCTCTGTTACTTGTCCTTTCTTGGGCCAAAGTCCTAGGAAATCCACATTCCCCAGAACAGCAATGGCACAGCCTCAAACATGCTGTTTCAAGGCCCAGGGGCTTGTAGCTCATTATGGGATGTGTTGGACTTTTCCCATGAGTGAATGCTCCTACTCCCAGGGGGAGTGTGGCATTGTCTCCCTGCTAGTGATGATTTCCCTTCTGGTCCAGGAGAGCTGAGGATCACTGGTCTTCTGCCAAGCATCATGGTACCCGAGGGAGGGACTGCTCAGCTTCATTGTACAGTGACTGGCAACAATGTGAATATAAGGTGGTCAAGGTGAGCAAAAATGAGATGGAACTTCCCTTTCCTTCTCTTCCCAAACCTCATAATTTACCCTCCAAATACTAATGCAGGGTGCCTGCAAGGTATGGCAGAGACCACAGTTATCAACCCAACTAGTATCACCTACCCTTTCTTAAAACAACTTGGATGTTACCCAAAAATCCTGGGCAAGATCCCTGTGAGGTGTGGGGGTCAAGTTCATGTTCCAGCCAAATAAGGAGAAAATCAGACATTAAACTAAGATTTCCTGGAGTTCAGAAGGGCTCTGTGCTGGAAAACTAGTGACATGAAAATAACAAGAATTAAAATGAGTAATCAGAGGAAAAGTTTTAGTTGCTTTTTAAAAAACCCTCTCTGCTTAATTGTGAGACATTTTAGACCTCTTCTCCCAGCTTCCTGTTGCAGCAGTTCTCTCCATTTACTGTCAATGGGAGCAAAGGAGATTTAGAAGCATTTTAAAGTGAAAACTATGTCCTCTTATCTTGATAGTTTACCAGGAAACTCTGAATTTGTGCAAGTGTTTAGTGAGGGTTGTTTTTCCGGTTTGAAAATAATCAGTTATGCTTTGGAGCCTTCTTACAAACTATCCAGAGAGAAGGATGGGTAAATGTTGAAATTCCAAGAGTTAGGACTGAAGTGGGCCATCTCACACACAGAGCTTTTCTTCTTTGCATAAGTTTGGTATTTGAGCTAACAAAATGATGCATGTTTCAGAGTTGGAATGAAACCCTTTTCAGTGAAACAAATTTCATTTTGTTGGTAACTAGGAGTTCACAATTCAGGCAGTTTTCCAGCTGGGCACAGATTATTCCAGGAGGGACTGAACAGACACAATCTTGCTGTTTTTTTTAAACAAACTTTTAAAGGGAGAGGAAAGAGGACGCATTGTTCACTACCCTATATACTCGTCAAGCAATATGTGCTGCTATCAATGCCAGCCAAACAAGTACTGCCAGACCACAACCTGGAGAGAGGGAAAGGCACATTGGATTTTCTCTTAGCTCCTCAAACCTCAAGAATGTGTGCTAGCAGAACGGGCAATGTCTTTGCACAGAGCACACAGACACAGCTACCTCCCACGCAGACACTGGGCAACGGATGCAGACTCGCTCAGGCTCATGTTACCACCCAACTGCAGGGCCAGGTTGTGCAAAAGATTTCTTCCTTCCTGCTGAACTTGTAAAAATTCACCAGTTTCACAGAACATAATTTTCCAAAGAGCACAGGGTGCTCCTTTACCACCCCGGGTGGCAATAGTGAAATATTTTGTTTTTCACCACAGGAATGGAGTCCCCATGCGGGGGGATGGCCACCACATCCACCTGTCCCAGGATGGAAGCCTGACTATAAGCAATGTCCAAGAGGCTGACGAGGGATCCTACACATGCAGCGCCTACAGCAGCAGCAGCTCAGTCAGTGCCAGCTCGGAGGTGAAGGTGCTGAGGAGCCAGCCTAGCAGTGAGTACAGCCCAGCCTTCCTGCTTCTCCCAGCACAGTGCCCGGCCCCTGGCCGCTATCGCACCCATTGTGTGTGCCAGTCCAGCACCAGCCTTGGGCTTTGGGGAGCAGCAGGAGCCTCTGGGTCATGCTGCCTCAGGAGCCCTGCTTTCCATGGACAGAAAAGCAGGATGCTGGAAACACCCCCAGACCAGGGCATTGGGAGCCTAATTAACTTCCTGAGGTCAAAATGCCATAATTGCTTGACCAAATGGTCGCATGATTTGTAGTTGGACTTTGGACACCATCCAGCCATCTTTACATAGAGGGTAGATAGTCTCTCCTCTCCCTGGAAACTGCATTTTCCTCCTGTATCTCACCAGAGGTGTCTGTTTCATCTTGAAACTCGTTGTCTCCTTCTTGATGTTGGACTAAATTTAGAACTGGTGGGGTGGAGGAAGCAGGAACGTGCTGTGTCTTTTGGGAGGGAATAGCAATCTGAGGAAAAATTTACAGCTGATTCCCCCTTTGCTTGGCTACAGCTACTGTGAGTCACATTGTGGACCCGAGCAGAGAGTGTGTGGACCAGCCCCACCTTGCCAACTGTGACCTGATCCTGCAGGCCCAGCTCTGTGGTAACGAGTACTATTCCAGCTTCTGCTGCGCCAGCTGCGCTCGCCACCGCCCCCAGGGCAGCCCCCCGCACCCCCGCGGATGACAGCCACCACCACAGCCACGGTGACCAATGACAAGACTGGAGGTCTCAACTCTGTTCTTTTACTGCATGGGACAGTTCTAGGAACTCTGCCCTGCTGGAAAGCCCAAGAGGGTGAATTGAACAGCGTGTAGTGAGTGTAAATGCTCAAAGGTGGAAGACCCATCACCCTCAGGTTTACTGTAAACTCCTTTTCCCCTGTATGCCTTGCTGTACCTAATCCATCTCTTAAAAGTAGCTGCTGTCATTCACAGAAATAAGATGATAGTAGGGATGTGAGGATGATGTGACTAGAGAAGGCAGATGACCAGCATGAAAGAGGGAGAGACCAATTCTTCATACAAGCAAGAGAGTAGTGCTCTTAAATACATAATCTCTGAAGTGTTTGAAGATGGGCCTGAACCATTTCAACTGAAGCACTAATGAGCCATGAACATTTGTTCCTCCAATGAGCATTGCTGAACAAGTGCTCCTGGGGAGCACTTTCCATCTAAATGTAAAGGACTCTGGCCATGAGAAACAGCTTGATGCATATAGAATTAGCATTCAGGTCCTAGGAGATTACTGGCTCTCAGGATGCAGTTGTAATGTCATGATACTGTAGCTGTTTTATTCCAGCAGACCTTAGACAAATTTCTAGTAGGGTCAGTTTGGTTTCTACTTGACTGCAATCAGCTTTGGAGTGAAATGCAGAAGCAAGGCTTCACATAAAGCTTAAGACAAATAAAAAACTACTTTGAGCCCTTCCTGAACACTAGGGGTAATTTAGGTGAATATACCAACACTCTTACCTGTTCTGAGATGCTGCAGTTTAAACAGCATTCTAGGAAGGCTCAGCAGTTAATCTTTTTCCCCTGAGCCAGAACTGTGCAGTTCTGGCATGCTGAGTTTGGGCAGGGGCTAATAATAAACACACAGAAATACATGTGTAGGGGCATTTCACTTGCCAGAACAAACCTCCCAAGGATCTGCTCTAGTCTCAGTTAAAGCCAGAAAAGCCTGGCTCTGCATGTGGCCTGGGCTGATGCCTGCTGCTACAGGCTAACAAGTTAGGACTTCCAGATGCAGAGCAGCTGTAGCTGAAAAGCATCCTTTATTTCAAGACCAAAATGGAGTGGCAACAAGTGTGCATCTGGGGCTCTGAAAATCTCAGGCATAAGGGGTGGGGAGGTGAGATTATATTATATCATGTTAAACCAGGAAAGGCCTTGGGTATCTTCAGTATCTCAAAACGGAATTACTTCTGAGCAAAAGGATTTTTTTACAGCCTCCACACTACTGTTCTACCCTAGCATCAGCCTTGACAGTCCCCTTCTTCCTCATTCTAGACTTGGATGGGTTGATCGTAATTATTAGCAATATTACCCATGTATTATTTGCATAGATGTAGGTATAAACTGGTGTGTAGATATTGATGTTTTGGTTGGGGGAATGGAGGATTGGGTTCTTTTTACTTTTGTCTTCTACTTGTGTTACTTTAAGTTTTTTTAAGAAATGCAGCTAAATCAGCACTGTGCTCACACCACTCTCCTCTCCTTCACTCCTGACTCAGGACCCATCAGGTCAGCAGCAAAACTCAGGTGTAAATTGCCAGGGTTGGCAGCCTAGAACTGGTTTGTACTCTAAACACAGTAAATCAGTTCACATGGACCTAAAGATAAGAATCACTGACCCAATGGCTGCACTCTCATCAGCACAGGTATGGTTCAAGACTGGACACACTGCTCTAGGATGTGAACAAACAGAAAAGTCTACAAGCAATCCAGTACAGGAGAGACAGGTGACAGTCACAGCTACTTGGGGCTGGGTCCTTCTGTAGTCTGATAGATTCTGTTTGCTAGGAAAGACAAAAATACTTATTTTGCATTTAAGACCCTTTAATTTGATTAGGGGAAATTTCCTCTACTGGACTGCAGGGCAGGCATTACAGTATAAGGTTTGAAATAATTGGATATTTAAGAACAATGAGATGGTCCTGAAAATATCCAGTTGTGTTTGTACATGTTTTTCCATTTAACATCTCAGGCCAGCACCTTTTTCTCTGTGTGTCTGTATGGGATATTTTACCATTTTAGTATATGATATGATTTTTGCCAGAGACCAGGGACTAATCAGAGACTCTGTAAATTCCAATCATTTTGAAGCCCTCTCTGTTCCATGTGTGGCATCAAGGGGTAGTCAGGCTCTGCTCAGGAGCATGGTTGGAAATGGATTGTGGATGTGTCAGACCCTTTTGTCCCAGAGTAAGTAGCCAGTTCTGTAAAATCCCTTCCTAAGATGTCAGAGGCTCTATTTTTAGAATATTTAAATATTCTCTGTAGTCAGCTGTCATTTAAACTCTGTGGTTATGTAAGATGGGGCCAGGAAGTGCTTTCTCCGGATTCCTGGGGGCTGTAACAGCCCCCTACCTGATGATGGGCAGGACTTTAACACTGGAAGTGCTCTGGCTAGTGGAGCGTTTACAGTGACCTCCTTTCAGCTGCACAACCATGGCAGTAAGGGTGGGTTTGACAGGCATGCAGCTCCCTGCTGTAAATCCATGCCATCAAGTTAATTAAAGGATCTTTGCATTTATTCTGACAAGATCAGCTTCTCCCTCTCTGTAGTACCACTTAACCACCTACTCAAGGTTTACTTTTTTTATGTGAGAATCAAGACGTTCATTTTCTTCCCTAAACAATGGGTTGTAGGAAGTGCTTATGTCCAGGGCAGGAGAAGGGTGTAGCTATACTGGGCTGTTTTCAGCCTGATCTTGGGGGCCTTACTGTGAAAGATACATAACTAACTGCTTTCTTTCCTACTATAAATGTCTGTAAATACTTGTTTGGTTTTTGAAAGCTGAAAAAAGCATTGACACCAACTCAAATCCGATAGGGAGTGTTTGCATTACTATTCATACCATACTGAACACAGGTAAGATTATCTGTAATGTCACAAGTTGTAGTTTTCTAGACTGTCACTATAAGACTCACTGTACTTGCCTAGAAATAGAAATTGCTGGCAAGCTCAAATCTGAGGGCTGACAAAGGGAGTGTTTCTTCCCCTTCAGCTTAGGGAGTCTGACTTTTTTCCTTGTGTCTAAACTAACGTGGTGCCCGTAAGAATGTGGTAAGTCACAGTAACAGGTTAGATATCAACTCGCTGGAAGGACATATGGCTCTTTTTAACAATAGGGGAAAGAAAGACTTTTCCTTTTTGCCATTACTGAATGTTATTGAATTGTCTCTTTGTAAATATTCAGTGATAGAAAATACAAACCTTGCAAACCCAGAATCTGATGCTTTCAGTAAAGGCCTCTATTTTAGAGCTTTAAGTGTTTATGCATCACAAGGCTATTTTGAAATTCAGTTTTAAAGTTCAATGCAACCTAACAGGTTGTAGAAAATGAGAGGTGTTAAGATATTATTCTTAAGCCGCTAGGTCGGCAAGCGGTGCTCATCCACATCCATCTTACACGACAGAAGATACCCAGAAGGGCAGATGCTGAAACTGAATTAGGGTGGGAAATAAGTCCCTCACAGACAGTGCTTCTACCACCAACATTTATTTCTGTTAAAGCAGATTATAAATCATCAGTACAAATATATATAACTTACATTTGCTTGTAAGGCCAAAGTTTAAAAGTAAAGTTAAAATGAGATGGTTTTCACAAGTCACCAGAGGCAGAACCTGGACCGGTTGCAGCCTTAACCACAAGGTTTCACGAATCAGTGGGAAAAAATAAAACCAAAGTTAAAAAACTCTAAGAACTATTGACAGACAAACATAAAATGGTTTCCCAGGCAGCCCTAGGATGTAGATATGATGACAGTAAGTTGTCACAGTAGTGTTAGAACCGATAGATTAAGACAAAGAAACTGCAGCAATATATGAAAGGAAAAAAAATCCATACTATATAGAATATGTAGACTGATTCCAATAAAAACCAGTAAATTCTCCCCATGGTTTTCAAACCATGACAATACTGTTCTTTAATTTTCTTTATTTAAAACTACGATATAATGACTTATTGGTTGTGATTGTTGTTGCAATATGCTACTTACAATGAACAGATACAAGAACAAGCTAGAGCCCCTTTTTCCACCCCCCCCAATATTACTTACTATAAGAATCAGCGATAAATCAATCTTATGTACAATTTCTTACATCCAACCCCCTTGTTTTTTAACCTTTGGCAAGATTACTTACAACTCATACAGCTTTTAATATCCAACTATTTAAAATATTCTAAATGCATAAAAATAAAGATTTTGGCTTTACTTTATTCTTTACATATAATATTCACTTTGTTACTCAAAATGGAAGCTCAACTTTTTCCACGAACCTAGCTTTTGCTAAGGTGATAACATCTCACCCATATCCACCCACCACCCTACCCAATTTTTCCCTGAGGGGGAACATCCAGGGCTTGCAGGGCATCAGGAGGACACAGGTACAAACATCTGCCTTCCTTTCTGTGAGATGATTGATGTTTCTGCAGAACAGGCTTTGGGACTGGGTGCCTTTTTTCGCTCCATTTGACTTCCAGCTTTCCAAGAGAGGAGGGAATGCAGACCGGGGTGGCTCCAGGATTCCTTTTAAGAACTGCACATTAAATTCTCTGTGTGTTTCCATCCTCCCCATAATTGCTCCCTCTTTCTAAGCCATTTTTGTTTGAAGGGACCGTTGGGATTATCAAAGCAAACTGATCAGAAACAGTCCCCTCTGCTCCCTTTATCCCTCTAGCCTAATGTACAATTTATCTGCCCCCCACAGGACCGCTTAAAGTTCGATCTCGAATGTCTTCTGTAGGTCACTGGAGAAGGGGTTGGTGGGGGAGGGGTTGGTGCGCTGCTTTGCCTTGCCCTCCAGAGCTGCCCACTGCGCCTCAAAGGGGTCGACCTGCGGGGCGGGCGCGGGGGGCTGCGAATGCTTGTCCTCGGCAGCCCATTTGCCGCCCTCCACGCCGTTGAAGGCGGCGGAGCCGTTGTGCTGCGCGGGCGGGTGGAAGAAGGGACTGGCAGTGGCGCTGCTGCTGCTGCTGTCGTACTGAGGGGCAGACTGCTGCTTCACCAGGCTGGGGGACTGATGCGGGTGGGCTGCTGGAGTGTGGCTGGCAGTACCAAAGACGTTGGCCACCATCTGGGAAGGCGTGATCCCAACCACAGGGACACTTGGGGCTGCATAGGTCATCCCATTTGCTACAGCATAGGGCTGAGCAGGAATAAATGCTGGCTGCATGGGTGGTACCACGCCCACCGGCACAGGCTGAGGCGCAATGAAGGTGCTGACTGGGAAGGCTGGTGCTGACTGGGAGGCTGGAGCGGCTGGAGGAGGCTGGAGCAGTGGCTGTGGGGCTGGGGCTGAGGTTGGCTGCTGTTGGGCTCTGACAGTCTTTGAGACTTCTTCCAACCAGCGGTCTGCCTCTGAGGGAGTACGTCTGTGATTTCCTTGGAAGAGACTTGGTGAGGCTGCACCTGAGGAGGTGCTGCTCCATTCGGTGCCTGGGAAGAAAAGCATGGGCAAGTCACTAATATTTCCACTCCTCATCCTTTTATTGGTTAGAAAGACTGGAGAGTGTACACAAGAACATACAGGCCTCCTCCTGACATGACTGAAAGATGCTCCCACCATTGGATGTGCATCTTTATGCATCCACTGTACTGTTCTGTTCTAGGAAGACATTTGTCAAGATGACGTAGGTAAGAGCTTCTTCACTAAAGTGCAGATTTATGGGGTTTCTTCTTCATAGCAGACATCTAAGACTTTAGGGTACACAGGAAAGCTGCTGGCCTGCACTCATAACTTGGTGGCAATGATCTAGTCCATAATCACTAATCCCCCTAACTGGAGAGTATCAGTTTCTGAATGCACAACTCAGGACTGGTGGACTTGGAGCACAAAGGTCTAAGAAACTGTTCTAAAGACAAAGTCTGGTGCTCTTACAAGGACTAGCAGAACCTACTGTTTCACTAGCGAAGTTTCTCTCATGGAGTGGCACTTACACCATGAAATGAAGTAACTCAGATTGCAGCCTTCTAGCACATGTGCCCACATGGGTGACCATTTCACCTTACACAGTGCAGACAAGGCCTGGAGGGACAGACTAAACTTACTAAACAGAAGAAATTAACCTCTAAGCCTTTAAGCAACCAACTTAATCCCTATGTACATTATGTACATACGTACATACAATCCTTATGTACGTTACTGAAAAGAACACACAAAAATTATTTTGGGTACACATAGATTCTTTCCCTTTTATACACACAAACTTGCATACAACTTCATTACTTCCTTCTTAAGCACTGATTTTATAAAATGCTGCCAAAATAAGAATCAGTCCAGGTTACAGACCTAGCACCAGCAAGTTCATCGCTTCCCTCCATCCACTCATGCAAAACGCTACTACTTCTGGCTTTTGTTCCTGTTCCTTCCACTTGCCATTAAGTGGCACTGACAATTGTCTCAGGGGCTCAATTATGCTTTTGATCCAAGTTCTTATAGCAATGCACCGGATCTACTTCCAGTCTTACCAGCGACCACGGCTGCAGCTCCAGTATTAGCAGCAGGAGCATGAGCCCAAGGATTGGTTTCACGAACTGGCATAGCTGTGGACACTACAGCAGCTTGGGATGGTTTAGCAGCAAGCACACAGAAGGCAGAGGCAGTGCCATTAACTAAAATGGGAGCAGACAACATCAGTGCGATTAATTCATGCAAGGCATGCGCATGACTGGAGTATTAGTGGGCCAGGTCATACCTATCAACATACAACACTTTTAGACACTTCCACATGACAGGAGTTTGTGTAATTAGCCAAACTGGACTGACAGTCAATAAAGGTAGTAAATTTCATTTCACCAAGCCAACACTTGTTAAGAGAATCATGGGATGGTGGATTTTGATGTCTGTTAGGAGGCCTTGAGTTCTGATGACTGACTGAAGTTACATTTGTTGTTTCTTTAAGGAAGAGATATGGCTCACCAGTAGTAATTGTACAGTTAATTTTAGATTAAAAAGAACGCTTTGTAGATACAAAGTAACAATAACTACATTTAATATGGAGTTCTTTTTTCACACAACTTCTATAAAAGCATAGCAGTGAAATGAATACCAATGGCTGCTATGAGTTCTACAGCTGGCATTTTTCCACACCTTATCTAAGAATTTGTGTGAAAAACAGTAATTGTGGTGGCACAAAATCCCTTCCCTTGTGAGATTTGGTTCCTATGACACACTCCTATGCAGTTCAGGAGGCAGAATGATAAAATAGCCATTACCTCAAAGCCAGTCCCTTTTAGAGGTATCTATCGTGTGGTAGGTACATGAACTTATTGTTAAAAACAAAACCACAAAAAATTAAACATACAAGATGAATAAAGCAGGATGCATTCACCCAAAATACTGGTAACAGGACTTGCACAACTTGCACAAGAAATTAAGACCATGTGTTACTAGAAAGCAACATTATGTGCATTCAAGCCTCATCCAGCACCCAAAGAAATCACAAACCTTGAAAGGCAGGAGACTGTGGTGCAACTACTGTCACTGGTTTTGTCATGGGGGCCGAAGAGAAAGGATCTTCTGATGGTGTGCTGAAAGCACTGGTGATCTGAGAGCACAGGGCACTAATGCTGTCTGTTTCCCCTTCTACCTCTGGGACTAAAATGTAAACAGAATTCATTAAATTGGAAGTTTAAAGGATACAGAAACAATTTACAACTACCAATGTGAAACTGAAATATAATTAGTTCCCTTATGTCCTACATGTTCTTGCTACTGATTTGCATGACAGCTTTTTTTTTTTTTTTTTTTACTTTAGTGTTGAAGATCTGGCCTGAAATAAAACACCACATTAATGTATTTTGTGCTTAAGTCAAGAGGGCAAGGAGATCACTGTTCCAGATTTAAAGGATGCTTGTATCAGGAAATAAAAAGGGTTTTCTACAGTTTAAGTAGAGATCTAAATCTTTCAGTATTAAAGTGCTAAACTTCTCAAGGGTTTGGCTCTTAAGATTTGGCATTCTGTGAAATGAAAATACTTATGATAGATTTAAGTGTTCCAACAACATATTTGTACAGTAACCAGATGAACTTTAAATGTACTGACAGCAATGCACAGTGGCAGTTCAGTCTAGAGTTAGTGTTGATTGTCCCAGGTTGGTGCTAGCTGAAATCCCCAGTTCCTGTGCTAGAATCATAAAAGCAAAAGCTGAATGCTCAGATAAAATGGATGCTCAGTTTTAAACGAAGCATCAGTACCATGTGGATAATGTAACATCTGGAATAAAGCTGCCAGCTTACCAGATGTTCTCATTATTACTAATGGCAGTGTTTTCCAAAAGTACCAATCATCAGTCCCGTCATTGCACAGAACTGACATGAGCAGGCATAATCAAGCACAAAATAGTGTAAGAAACATAAAATGTCTGCACACAACATGCACCAGATCTAAAATTCAGGGGGAGGCATGCCCAAAAATTGATTCTTTGAGGGATATTCCAATACAGTGCATGCAGTGGGACAGTAAGCAGCACTGGCAGCGGCATATATGGGAACATGCATCAGAAATGTTCTGAATCATGAAAAATTGAGATTGTGGTGTGCTCAGTGACTATCACTACTGCGCAGTGCACTATTACTGTAAAACTGATTGGCTCAGTGCTGGTCTTAAAGCACAGGTCACTAAAGAAGGATTATGAAAGAAGTCAGACTAAGTATTTTTGTTGGGTTTGCCTTTGCCACACTAATTTTTACTTCAAAGCTTAGAACCCTAAAACCAACTCTGTTGCCAAGTGAGAGTGCAGCTGGCCTGAAGGGTAACACCTAGCTAAGGGAACTCAAGGACATTATGCAAGGTAATGAGCACCCCGAGAGTTTATGTTGGGATGACTTTTAGAAAACCCCACCAGCATCATGTGAAAACTGTACCACGTAATACTGATACAGCCAGCTGTACCACCTAAACAGGTAGGTTCTCTTAATACAACGTGAAAAGCAATTTCATTGCTCTCAAAAAGAATTCAGACAGGCAGAAGGACAGACTAGAGAAGAGCATCACATGATCCCAAGACAAGTGGTTAAGGCCTTGAAGGGATTTGTGTCTCAGGATGCCCTGACAGTAAGTGGAAGAACTGGTTCAGTGACTCAGAGGGAAGAGCCAAAATCTACTAATTCACCAACACCCATTCCTGGAACACTTCAAGCTGTGCTCCAGTACTTCAGATAGCAATTAAGACTGTTTTCTGCATGTGAACCCCACATTTGAAATTCTTGCCTATTCCCAAAGCAGAAATTTTCGGTCATGGTGATGTTTGTTCATGATAAATGATCAACATGAGGCAGAAGAAGGATTTACTGCAACATAAGGAGTTACTTGAAGCCACAGAAAAGAAAGAAAGATACTATTTAAGGCAATGTTTCACTGGAACCATTTGGTTTTACCTGAGTTTTTCATGGGGAAATCAGTCTTCCTTTGCACTGTTGAAGGCAGCTCATTTATTCGCAAAGACAACTGGCGTTTAAAAGGAGACATCTTCTGGCTGAGGGCGGGGAAGCCCCTGAAAGACCCTTGCCTGGCAAGCTGTTCTATGGGGGCGTGCCGCCGTGGGATAGCGTGGGGGTTGCTCATTTCTTTATCCAGAGAGGCAGCAACTTCAGCAGTAGGAGAGGTTGGTGAGCCAGAAGAGGGAGCAGTATTGTTTGGTGCAGCACCTGGTGCTACTGTTTTCACTTCTGTTTCAACTGCTGGAGGAAACAGGGTGAGGTTAGAAGAGTAAAGTGAAGTACTGTTCAGCTGCCTACCTGTACTCCCATTTGTTTTGAAAAGAGAAATTGCAGGAATTTGCATAACTAGTACTCTTGCAAATTAGTTTCTAATAGCACAGCAGAAACACAATTTCTGTATACCTCCATTGTCTTCACCACATCACCTGACACATACCCAAGCCCCACAGCTTTCTAAGGCAAGCCACTCCCTAGAAAAGATGGCCTTACATCTGTATTCTTTCTAGCTGCTCCTGAGATCCCAGCTCAAGAAATACTTGTAATTTATTTATGGCTAAGACTGAAAAAGGTATTGTGTATTTGAGACCTTTACTTTGCCTCACACAGAACCATGGACAAAAATATTACTACCAACTGTATTAAGTGACTTAGGGCAGCACAACTTAGCAGCAGCAGGGAACAGAATGCAGCTCCAGGACCTTCTTTTAAAAACCACCCTCCCAGCCCTGCAGAATCAGCAGCAGCAGCCAAACACACTGCACAAGCTCTAGCAGGCCAAAGGTAGCAGCAGCACTTAAGAGGCTGGGCTGCAGCTCCCAGCTCCTGCAGGAAATACATTACAGGTAGAGGGGAATGTGCTGCAAGGCAGATTCAGCCTCTGAGCTGACAGGCCTTGCTAACACCAGACACATTTGCGAGGAGTTCCTGCGTCACTTCTGTACTGAATTTAGCTGCAATGTTACTACTCAATCATGAGTTAGTTGCAGTGGAAGCTCCTCCAACGTAAAGTCAGCTGCTTCATTTTGCAGGGCTTTGCATAGCACCACAATGCTCCTGTCAGACAGGCCTAATGGCAGAAATGTAGGATTAAGATTTGTTTAAATTATGACACTTATGATTAGAATTGCAATGTGGAGATTTTTCTACCTCTAGGAAAACTCTTTTTCACTCATAAATGAATTGGCTTTGGGGGCAACAAACACAGCTCCATCAACACAGACAAAAGTAAAAGACTATCCTGGTATGAACTCTCATTTTATCTATGCTGTTTTCCAAATATTTTAGAAAAAGCAATGACTTTTTTTTTTGACACATCAGCAGAATAACTAAAAGTCTGGTAAAGAGAGGAGTCAGACTAGAGATTTCTGAGGAGCTGGAATGGTAGGAGGAACTAATTATGTTGTCTTGTAAGCTTCAGTACCCATGAGTTGCAGCTGCTCATTCAAGTGAAACTTTTCTAATCAGTCTTTCTTGGAAAGGATTTCACACACCTTCATTGAGTCAAGACTTTGACTCATGCCCTCAAGTAACAAAGGCCTTGTGTTTAAGCTTCATTTAGCACATTCTGAAACTAACGTATGGAAACAAACAGATGGATGATGAAAATGAAGATTAAAGTTTTAAGATCAAGGGGCAGTATAAAACCTGCTGTGAAATCCTCTGAAATAAAAGTCTGACTTTACTGTGAAGCAGGTGATAAACACTATTTATAATACTTTGTTTTTTGTTAGCTGTAGAACTACAGGCCTTGTAATAAAACTTGAGTAAGAAGTTCTACTTTCACCTAATTTCAGAACACTTTATCTCCTCTCAAATCAGTTAGTCACTAATTTTGAATGTAATTAATAGTCCAACACCTGTGTATTTTATGGGGAGGGAGTGGTTATTCTGGATTTTTTTGGAAAGCACTCTGTGATTGATCTGTTCTTCCCCCATGCAGTACAGCTGTATACATACACTCTGTAACCTGCCTTAAAAATCAAGATAAAAATATTTTCTTTTCTAAGAAAAATGCATGTCATTTTCAGTTCATTTACCACAAGCATTAGACTACATATACGATTACTTTGTGTCTGGCAAGCTTGTTGTATTTTTTTAACAATTTTCCAATAAGGACTTTTAGTATGGTACCTACTGTGTTCTCTGCCATAAAGCAGCCTGACAAAAAAAAGCAGAAGCAGCATTCACATATGAAGCCACTTGCACCTTTTCTAGAAGACATGGGAAAATACTGAGTGAATTTGGGAGCATTTTTCATCTTGTGAACTGACAAAGGTCTGGGAATATGATTAGAACATAGTAAGGTTCAAGAGAGAGAATGCTCTAAGGACATTGCTAAGCTTCAATCCTCACATAGGCCTCAGTGCTGGTTCTGCTCACTGCAGATGATCGTTTAAATTGCATCCCTTACCTTTAGCATCCGGCATCTGTCTCATAATTTCCTCTCTCTCTGCTTGTTCAGTAGCTGTAGTGACCCTGAATGACCCCTCTCTAGTGAATGTGGTTCTGCTGGCATCAAAGGTGGCAGTCACTCCACACTCCTTCTCTCGCTTCTGCTTTCGCTCCAGGCACGCTGCAAATGCACAGCCCACGGCGTGACTCAACCTTTCCCCCTGTACAAGACAGCATTGCATCACACAGTGACTGAACAGAAACATACATGTGCTTCAAGCATCACAAACTGAAAACCTGCCTTTACAAGACCAATCTAATGAAGGCATTAAAGAAAACGATTTTAATTGTATTTCAGCCTTAAACCTGGTACATAAAGACGCCCAGCTACTAATGCACAAGCCATGTTCAAGAAGGCCGCCCAGGAATGAATTGTTGGATGATCTGCTGAGTTCCAACTGCTACTAAGATGCCAGTGCAATAACGTGCCTGCACTGATCCCTTCCCTCTAGATACATCTGTGCACACAGAAACTCTCATGAAGCTGTCTTAAGGTGTAAGGCCTAAAGCACAGGTAAGCATAGTCTTGGAGAAAGTTTACAGAGAGCTCAGGGAGACACTACTCTTGTGTGCACCTGTGAAAGTTAAAAATACAGTGGTGATTACTCACACCTCTTGGTCCTGACCCAAATGCACAAGTTAGATTTAGGAGTGCCTAATGAAAAACACTTCCATTATTCACCAGGTCAAAAGAATCCACTATCCAATAACTGTAAAAAGGAAAGTCAAGTCTGAGGAAGTCCAGCAACCCAGCTGATACAGCTGCTACAGTCAAATCAGAGCCACTACTGCTACCAGTAGCTGAACTCATCTATCATCATCAGTAAGTGAATTGACCTGTTATTCACAGATGAAAACATAAATATTCCAGCTCTAATGTAAGTTTTACTGGGAATTTCTGACTTCATTGTTTAAAGAAAAATTATAAATTATCCAGTACCATTGAACTCTGAACATGCAGCTCTGGGGAGTTCACGCAGTGAATTTGCATGAGGCTTTAAGCACTTTCTACAATATAGGCAAGATTCAACAAACAGCAGAGAGAAGAAAAGGTCAGATCAGGGAGTTAAATAACTTACCTAAGTCTACACAGCAAGAAACTGATTTTAAACCTACTCAAAATATTGTTGTCACTCAGAAACAAATAGAATGCTAATTTAATTCAGTTTAGCTCCATCTCTTAACATTCAGATGACTTTTCATTCAAGATAACACTCACGTACAAGACACTGCATTCACAACAAGTCTGTATTTACTCACTATGATTTTATCCTGGAAAAAACTGTCATTGCTGTTTCAGTTTTTGACTGTAAACATTTTCAAATGAGAAAATTTTCTGTCTATTCTTAGAAGAGTAGTTCCCTTCTGCTGGAGATTATCTGAGGCTGACTGCACTCCTTTTACACACAAGTTGAGCAGCATTTCTCTCCATAAGTTGGCATGGCAGAGGGATGGCAAATATTTCAGATACAGGGAATTAGAATTAAAATAATTTACAAGGACTAAATAATATCTCAGCCGGAGTCAAAACATACTGCACTATTCCATGCACTCAAATTTTCTGCCCTTCTAGCTAAGAGCTGGGAGAGCTGGCCACGCACCATATTCAACTTACCGTGTCCTTCACAGCCATAAAGCAGTGGCAGATCCAGCGTCTCGTTGTGCCATCTCGGCAGATGTATGAGAACGCCCGGTCAAAGTTCCTGTCTGGTGCGCAGAAAGAAACCTTCTCTATTGTCTGATCAACTATAAGATCCTAGAGGGAAAAAATCCCCCCCCCCACAATAAAAGAAATGTGAGGAAATATGGCCAAACACTTGAACTCAAGTCACTGTCAGGTGTAACTGCACCAAAATGAGTTATACTAAAAAAAGGGGATAAGCCTGGTGTGTCTGTAATTATTTGTCATCAGTCATCATTCAAAATCTGTTCCCAGCACAAAAAAAAAGAAGAGATGACATTCTTCACCACCCATCTTTGGGAGAGGTGTGCTAAGGCACCGCTTAAGAATTTAGGGATCCAGTGGATTCCTATGAGCTCTCCTCTAGACTATGGAGGCACACGGTATTTTATTTTTACAGCAGCTCCAAAGTCTTGCAACCAGAAAGTCTTCACTGTGGTTAAAACACAACACTGAAACTTGGGGGAGAGGTCTGCAAGAGTAAAAAGGTCTTGCAGCTGCTACACAAAGCGAAACTCATCTCCCAGTCAACTATGCAGGGATGCAAGAGAAAAACACCAGAGGCACCAAATGCTCCCTATTTAATCCCACAGATGGGAGAAGCATTTCTAAAAAGGAGATAGCACAGTTAAAGATTATGCCACACTCATTAAAAATTAGTTTTTAATATTTTTTTCCAAATTATTTCATTTGGTTGGTAACTA
Organism: Vidua macroura; assembly: GCF_024509145.1. Lineage (NCBI taxonomy): Eukaryota > Metazoa > Chordata > Aves > Passeriformes > Viduidae > Vidua > Vidua macroura. Next base: position 35,907,346 of record NC_071576.1, read on the forward strand.
GTACTTGGCACCTCTGCTGATGTATTCAACCACCAGGAGGCAACAGTTTATTTTATTTTTAAATCCTATACTTTTAATTACCTCCAGACTCTGCACAACTTATTAAAAATCAATTTGAAAATATTACATATATGCAGCAACATTTCTAAAAATAACACATGTATTATTACTCTTACATGAGGCAATCAGTAGACTGAATTCATTCACATCAGTATGTTTGTATTAGAAAGTGAATTCTTGAGAGGCAGCAACTTTAGCTCTGAAGAGCCATACCACTGCAGCAGCCCTGGAGAAGTCTAACCACAAGCAGATATTTGACAGGCAGCTGCACTCCAGAGGGATATGAATTACCTCTGTCTGTCAGTGTTGGCTTGGAGAAATCATCTTTTAGGCTGACAAAAGTAAGTGACAATTGATATGAACATAAACTATTTCAGATTGACAAGAGTTAAAACTGTTCTCATAGCCATGCCATCTTTTAAAATTCTAGTGCACTTGTAAGATTAAAGCTCTTATTTCTAATTACCTACACCTACATAAAACCAAGAATCATTTGCTCTTACTTGGACACATCTGCCCTGGTGGTACACCAAGTGCTAATTCATAATAAAAACTGTCATTTCACAATAAAAATTTAAAACAATCTAGAATCATGCCACAAATATATTAGTTTTCCACTTCAGACCAATATCTTTGATATTAAAGATTATTAAATTTGATATATGCAGTTACTATTTAGTTTGAGTCTGAAGCTACAATCTCGCTATTTAATTTACTCTCTTCATTTCATTTTTGGAAGCTCTTGTTCATTCAGATCCATTCTAGGATTTGGATGCACTGAAAATTACATTGATTAATTGTATATATGAGAATTTGCCTATGCATTACTATTGCAAAATTTTGCAGTGGTGCAGAACGAAGTCCAGGGACTCTTCAAGTTCACTGCCAACAGAACATATCAGGAAAACGAGTGCTTATTGCAGTAAATGCAACAAAAAATATTCTAAGCTTGTGCTACACCTGCCACATTTTACAAAATGTGTCTTGAGAGCAGTGTGGAATTAACTGGGAAAAAAAATTAGGAGGTGTACATATGCTTACAAAACAAGAAATTATTAAACTAAACTACACACTTCAGTCTACCTTTCAAATACCAATATTTGCAGAAACAAAGATTGCTGTCTATTTAAGGAAATAGCACATACATTGTTATAGAGAGATTTAAAACTTTTGCCCAGGGAAATCTAACCTTTGTTTTCTCATCTACAACTCTGAGTCCATCCGCTGAAACCCACAGGACTGCTTTGACGGCCTTCTTCCCAGACTTTCAAGAAAAGAAAAAAAAAAAAAAAAAAAAGGAAAGAAAACAAAACAAAACAAAACAGTTTTATGCCAACAGCCAATTGCCTCCCGCTTCCCCTCTCCAAGAACTATAACATTGAGTGTAGATGAAGTCCATGGTCAGTAGGGTGCCCAAAGCTCAATCCAAGTTGCAAAACATTAAGAGAACCAAGCCAAAGCCAGTATTTCAGAAACAGCACGTCGTGGGGATGGGGAGAGGGCACAGGACAGGTGAGGCAGAAAGGTGTACATCCACTGACAGTAAAGAATTCAAGACTGACCAAGTGGGTGAAGAATTCCACTAGAGTCAGAAGACACTCATTCATAAGGAGTTACACCACAGGTAGCTTCTTCAGCACAAGTTTAAATATAGGAAAATTCTTACCTGATATTTCCACCAGCCCTACCCTCTGCCCCAATAGTCCCATGGCAGAATGATGGCATCACCTTAAACCAGTGTTAAAAGCACCCCAAAATCATCAGTTACTGTGTAGCTTATTAAGCTCATAAGCTTAATGCTAAAATCAATCACCCAAATATGTTTCACTAATTTATTAAGACCTAAATGTCTTATCTTGGGAAAGAGGTATAAAAATAGGATTTCTTAACTCTTTGGTGTGTATCTGGAAAAAGCAGTGGTGTGTGGCAGGCGGGTGCAGCTGAGAGTGGTCTGGCTTCTATCCAAAACCTGACTGTGGGAACTTTCAGCTGCTGCAAGCTGAGGCTAAGTAAAAGTGGGAAACACAGGAAGGCTTCAGGAGCCATTTAAAGTACAAATTCTTTCCAGACTGCTTATTTTTCAATGGAAAGTTACAGAAAACAGTACAAACACAATATTCTTCTGAAGCTAATTCATTGAAAAGAAAATAGGTCAATGTAATTTTACTGGTTGTTACAGAGAACTACTACTAGCAAACTCATGCAGTTTCTTTTAGTATGTCATTTTAATTCACAATCCCCCTACTTTAACCAGTTATTAAAATATTATCTTCATGTGTTTTGAAGCACTGGGTTTACACAGTTTGTGGCTGCTAATGGCACCCACCAGAAACCACTGCAGGGAGTGAAGAAAGCAACAAGGGGGTGGGGGAGGGAAGATGAAGGGGTTTCAGCTAGTGGCTTCAAACTAGAATTGCAAGTATTTTATAATTTTTTTAATAGTTTATTGCAGATGTGTATACTTTATATTCTTACAGCAAGTAATGGAATAAGAATACATTCTGGCATAAGCTACTGCATGTTCCAAGTCTGCAATACCAATTTTAACACTGTAAGAATGAAATGTCTTGGAGTGAAAACTCCCCAATTATATCACATTGGTTTCATTCTCAGAGAAAGCAGCAAGTGTGAACAAAAAGGTGCTGGCAGAAGTTTTGTTTGTTTTTTTGGGGAGGAACTATCTGTACCAATTTCAGAAGCAGCAATGACATCCTGAGCATTTTCAAAAAGCTTGGTAAGAACACAGAATGGCACTGACTTGCACAGAAGAGCATTTAAAGAAAAAAAGAGAGAAAATAAGCACAGCATGAAAGCAAGCTACAGAGAAGTGCTTGCAGAAGCAAGTTTCTAAATGACCATCCAGCTTGTTGGATACCCCAGAGAATGTTTAATTTAGATTCTGGAATGCTTAATGGAAAGAGTGCAATTCACAACAGAGGATACACTTAAATTTACCATCATAGGTGTTAGAAAATACTGCAGCATATAAAAGTAACTTCTAATATTTTGTTTTAAAAGGCAGTATCAATACCCACAAAATATAGCCTGTATTTTCAATGCTCAGCTAGCTTCCACAGCCTGAAAGTCCCTATTAATTCCAAAATAAATGGTCTGTCTCCTTGAAATGTTTTTAAAAGAGTATCAGTTGTTTATAAGCCATAAGTCTTAAAAATCTTTATTTCAAGCAAATACAAACAATGAAGAAAAGATAATGCCTGCAGGTAACTGTTTTGTTTAGACTGCCATCATTAGATTAAGAGATACACATCTTTCCCCAGCAAACAATAAAAACCTTGTCCCTACAGAAACTGTGGACAGTTCCCGGAGTTTGTATTAAAGCCAAGTTTAAGTGAGCTGGGTACTTCATAAAGCAATGCTGATCTTCAGCAGAGCTACTCCTCACTTGCTATTTTACCAAATGAGGATTTAGAAATAGTTAACACATGAACTTCATGTTTCTCAAAATAAAATGAGAAGGCTGAAGAGCTTCCTAGGCCCTCTTTTCCCACTGAAACATTAGGTTCCATATGCAAGATAACCAAAGAGTTTGCTACACTAAGAGAAAAAGAAAACTCACTTTTATCTCCCAATTCCTTCTTCTCTATTTATGGTGGATGCAGTGGTTTGAAAAGGCTTATCCTTACAGCCTATACCCCAAACCCACTGCTACTACTGCTGGACAATGAATGATTTTTACATTTTCTGAATTCTCAGCTTATCTTTGCTTACCAGTGATGTATAAAGGAACACACTCCTCCAATTCAGTTCCTATTGGACATACAGATCAAAGTACTATTCCATTCTGGGTGGGATATTGGCAAGTAAACTGTGATTACAGAGTAGATAGGAGCATTGGCACTATTGGCACATCCTGCACAAAGATCAGACCAGCTGAAGGTACTGCATGGGAAGTGAACTCCAACACAGCAGCTTGTGTAACAAATGCTGGGAGGTACAGGCAACTCTAGACAGAACTACTTAAAGCAAGTGGCCAATATCCACTGGAAGAGGATGCTCTGAAATGTTCCTACCAAGGGACTCCTCTAGACATCCAGATCTGTAGCTTGTCTACATATTCTAGAGCTTTTAGATGACAGCACTGCCTGAGGAGAGCCACATGTGGCATTGACTCCCAGGAGCCTGATTTGTCAGTGCTGAGTCAGCACCAACAGAAACCTCACTCCTCAGCCCTTCTGGGAGGTCAGTAATCTGCTCCAGCACGAGATTCATTATCTGGACTCATTTCAGAGCCCAGAGACGTCTCCAGGAGGGCAGGTGGGCACTTATTCTGGCACACAACGAGGCTGGAGGACAAGGCAGGTCCATGGCAGGCCAGGCACAAGAGAAACCCCACTGACAAACTGGCCGTGCCCTAGAGATGGGCATCAACCAAGCAAAAAGTAGCTGCTTTGATACCCTGCTCTATTGTAAGGTGGAAAACAAAGTATTAAGGATGCCAGAACAGAAATTGCCCAATAACGCATTTTTAAAATACCTTAACTTTGTTTGTAGTTTTTCTGCCTATAATATTTTATCCTATCCTGCGACTTGGACATGGCTCTAAGATATACCTGGAGCCTAAGGTATATATAAAGAAAAATTTTCATTTGAGAGTCTGTATAAAACATTGTGTGATGAGACACACTGCGTGGAGGCAAAGCATGACAAAGGTCACCAAATCTGTACTACTAGTCCTCATTACAACAGAAAAGTTTTAGTTTTAAAAGGAGCTGCCTTAAAAGGCAGCTTATTTGATAACCACAGAAGCCTGTCCTGGAGCTATCAACAGACATCTCATTTTTATTTAAAGTTTAAAAAAAGCATTTTCAATACTAACCACTTGAACATTTCCAGAAGCAAATCCATCGTATTTACCTTTTACAAGGAGAAAAAGATGGACAGGGAAAGTGGCAGACATGCCTAGACTGACTTTCTGAAAACTGCTCGTGTGTTTTAAATAGCTTGGCAGTTTGGAATATTATATTAATCCAAATGCAAGGCATTTGGGGAGAAATTATAGATGAGACAGCCAAGAGATATTAGAGTTATTAGTATTTCTCAATTATTAATAAGAGAACAGCTGTCCCTTTTTCTGCAGATTTCCCTAGATGTGGGCTCCTGTTGTAGGCTGAAGCTGTAATAAAGGTACTGCCACACTGCTACTGTGGGGATATCTAAACACTATAGATTTAAGTGGTTTCAGTGCTAATTAATGAAATTCACAGGCTGAAGTAGAAATAGGTCTTTCTTTGTTAAAATATTATAATATAGGAGAACGGAAATCTAAAATGCTGTGGTGAAGTACCAGTCTTCATTAAATATCAACCAAGATGTAACAGGGAAGATGGCATATTTAATAATTTAGAAAGTCAAAGAAAGATTTTTACCTAAGTGCTATGCAAATACCTTTCCTTTTACATCTTTGCTTTCTTATGTAGCTAATGTAAGTTAGCAGCAACAAGCAGAGAGAAAACTAACATATTTAATCAGGTGGAGGTGAGGGCTTTCTGTTTGTTTCCAGTTTAGCACTTTGGGTTCAGTCCTTCTAGATTCCAGCTCTAGGATTAGATTTGCACTCAAGACTGTTCTCATTAATCTGATAGATCTGCCATCTTCTATATTTTAGTCCCTCACCACCACCACTACACTTTAGATGTGCGCTCTCCTAGATCATAGGAAGAAACCAGAACTGGAGAAACAGATGTTCCTGTGTGACACCTATCACTATCTGAGTGAATGGTGAAAAAGGATCAGCTGAAAAATCCTTACTTACTCCCCAAGTAAAGCCCAAACCAATTCATGACTAGAGAATAATCTGCTTCAAAAGATTTCAGCATTTATGAACATTACAAACCTGTTAGTTTCTATTTAAGCAAAGTTTCATTTTACAAGATACTTCAGAAGCCATTATCTTAGATTAACTCCATATGAAAGCTGGATTAAAAGGTTTTATAGGAATTTTAAACACAGAGGTAGGAAACAGATGAGAGGTAAAAGGGAGCGTGATCTTTCTGCCTTGCAGAAATGCAGGCAGCGGGAACAAAACCACCCAGGCACCAGTGCAGCACATTCTGAATAAGGACAGGGTTGCTTCCCTTCTTATCTAAGACACTGTCCTTGTGAAAACAAGAGCAACGATAGAAACCGGAGATTGAGTTGAAATTAGGAAAGCATAGTAGGTAAATGCCTGATCTCATCTTCATATGCGTTTGAATTGGGACTGTGCTCAAAAAAGGAAGGTTTAAGAGATGGCACACTGCTTTCTCCCAGTGCTAACATTTGGGGATCAACTCATGCTGCCAGACAGCTGGGCATGAAGCACTTACACAGCACAGACCTCAACTGTTCTGTAGGTATTTGCCCAGGTGATGTAGGTTGGCACAAGTTTAAGGGTTAAAAAAGAAAATTTTATTTTTTTCAGGAACACCAAATCACACTGGATTTCTGATCCAGTCCACAGGTATTTAAGTTTCTGTTTCGGGTTACTTTTGAAACCACATTCTTTGATCAAAATATTTCCAAGCCTGTTTTAGAAGCAAATATTCTGAAATGGATTAAGGCACTCTCAACACCCTAATTTTATGGCAGTGCTATACCAGGGATGTAACTCCTTATAGTGCAAGCACAAACAAGGCATTAAACTTACTTTTCCAAAGAAGCCTTTGAAGAACTTCCTTTCCTGGAGGAACAGGGGGGACAAGTCGAGCGCTATTACTGTAGGTAGCTAAAATGTCCCAGGGTTTTCAAACCAACAAGCACACACAAGAATAGGGTTTGGAGGGAAAGGAAGGGGTTTTTAGAGTTATCCATGAGAAGGTGCGACAGGCAAATGTGAAAATTATCCTATGAAAATGCAGATCAAAGGGCACACACACAATTCTAACAAGCTACTGCCCTGAAATTGGTGGAAAGAAGAAAACCTCAGCCCCAATTTCATGCAAAGTGGTTACTTTATTTTCACTCTCTCTTGTTTAGTCCCTTTTGGTTAGGTTATAAACCAAACTTGGCAGCAGACACAGTGGTTAAACAAGTAAAATACTGCACAGGCTCTTGTGAAATGCAAAGTTCTAACTCCAGAATTGCAGTCCAATTTTCTCTGTATTGATCACTCCTCCCCAGAACTACTGTTCTGTATGTTGGAGAAGCATGTATGGCTTATATGAAGCAGGGGTAAGTACTGCTGCATTTTATTCCATTTGTTTGTTGCTCTGGCTAACGTGCTACTCTCATGATTCACATCTTATGCAGTCTTCTCTGAAGAGCAAGGAATTTCATCGTAACCTTGTGGTAAAATTCTAATAAAAATGAGACCTCTTTCTCCTTCTCTAAAGCCTTCCAAGGCTTTATGCAACATTTATACAAGTACTAGTTATTCATTCTACAACTCTGAATTGATAGGTTGAGCAGCCTTTAAAATCAGCTCAGGCAGGCAGAGACAGTTAGGCAAGTGCAAAGATACCAAAGGCTGAACTACAATTTCCTAAATTTCTTCAGGAAAGCAATTATACAGATTGCCCAATCCACATTAAGAAAAAGCCAGCACACAATTTTAAGCATATTTGCATGCAGTTTAGTTTACTAGCTTTATTTTGTTACCAGACTGTGGAAAGTAAACTACATGAGAGGACACTTCACCAGGCCTGGTGCTCTGTGAGCACAGCCACATGCTGCTCCGCGGGTGAGGGAAGCCGACGTGAAGCACAGAGCTGTTCCTGCTGTCTTTCCAAATTACTTCACTTATAAGAAAGCTCTGGTATAGCAGAAATGAGGAGGAGGTGGAGAATTGCAGAAGAGACAGGGAGTGTCTCTGTGACAGCCCCTGATCTCATATTTACACTGTGCAATTCCAACCTGTTCATCACTGATACTACTATATTAAAGTATTGCCACAAATGTCCTGAAGCAGTGTCTGAAGAACTGATTGATAAACAAGGTTATATTTAAATCAAAGCTATGGTTCTGATGCAAGGCAACAAAAGCCAAGAAAACACCAAGTTAAGGAGGGAGTGTCCATCTCAGCTTTGGATTTCCTGGCCCTGCTAGTGTGTCCCTGTCTGCCCCATGTTCTTCCACAGAAGGCTTTACCAAGCATCTGTAACATATTTACATCAACTCAGACACTGTATAAAGAACATCTCCAAGCTCAGTCAGCTGAAAAGCTTAAGCACTTTTGGAGGCAGGAACAGTTATGTATTTGGACAGGATATACTGAACACTAGGAGGGGAACTAATGGATTAATCACAATGTAGTATACATAATGAGAAGGGGTTGGATGCTGCTGCCAAGTTGAGCGATGACTATTGCATTACACTGAATAACAGCTTTTTAAAGACAGCAAAAGCTAAAGAGATTCACCAGAAGCTACCTCATTTTTAGGTGATGGTTAATTTTGCTCTCAGAAAAAAGCTTGTTAAACAAGATTATTTTTTAAAATAAACTAGGCAAGGTTAATGGAAAAGGCATCATGCAAAATGGATTTTAAACAACACTAAGTTAATGTAGTTTAGAGATAACTAGTGCATTTTAAAAAAATACTATGTCTCTTTACCTGCTAAAATAAGAACATATATTAAAACAAATGCATAATTTAAAACAAAAAGTAGCAAGTTAGAAACCAATACTACAAGCTAAAGCTGATTTAAAATCAAAATATGACATGAGAGAGTACACTTTTGTCTTTATATGATGTTCCCACACCTGAATCAAATACACTTAATAAGACCCATAAAGTTACTTTCCAGTTGGCACTAAATATTTTAAACTCAGTGAAATGTTTCTGAAGAAACTATTTAGAGCTTCATGTCCATCTACAGGAATCTTATCAGATATTAAATGCATACAAAGCCAGCAATATATCTCTACTAAGGGAATAATATAAACTACATTGGTAATACTCCACTAAGGAAAAATGCAAGTTCTGTTGATAATATAAACCCACGTTAATAATAAACGAATAGCTAAATATGAGGGGCTTTGATCTGTTAATGAGACTGTGATGCCATTTCATCAGACAGAAAATTACAGTATTGTTGGTGTGCAGTTTCAGAACTATAAAACTGTAACAGAGTACAGTGTGGATGAGGGATTCTTGAGCTAAACTTGGCTTCTTGTACTCAGCTGTCAATTAAGCAACGTCTGAATAAAATGCTCACCATCACTTGCTTGCAAATTCTGCAAGATGCAGCGCTCAAAAGCAATTATACCCATTACAGGAGCAAGTAATAAAAAAATCCCTGAAAGGTTATTTCCCACAATAAAGAGACAGAGATATGTGTTTGCATCTTTCCTTTCAAAAAGCAAAGCAGTAATTAAACTATTCCTAAAGTCAAGATTAACACTGTTCTATATTCTTCTCAGCAAATCCCATAAAATCTTTTAAAACCCAGTAGTCAGTCCTATAAAAGAACAGTCTTCAGTTCCCCAAATGAATTGCCAACTCCTGTACAGCAAGAATTAAGAGGAGAAAATGTATCTATTAGAATAAGAAAAAACAGACAAAACTTAATTTTTGGAAGCTACAGGATACAAATATTTCAACAATTGTAATTTTTGTTGTCTGGATTTATAAAACCATGCAGAGAATAAAGTTTAAAATAGCCCACATACACTTCAATGTCATTTAACCACATTAAAAGTGAAGTCCAATTTCCCTTAAGCTAGTCTTTCAGTTTGAGCACTGCAGCTCAAACTTGTAATTTTTTCAAAACCAAGAGAAAGCCCATCAAAATAACTAAGTAATATGAAAGCAAGGAGAATGAATTGTTTTCTCATCACATTCCTCACATGCTGAGATATCACCCAGTGTTTGGCTTCTGCTAAATTAAGAGCATCTTGTACAGAACAGAGCTTCCAGTAATGGTGATGTCCTAAAGAAATGCCTCTGGTTTAAAATCCACATACTGGGTTTTAAGCAAGCCCGCCCTGAGGGACAGGGCTTGAATCGCAGTAAGCAGCTCCAAATGGACCTTGCATCTGATAGAGTCTAGCAACTAAAGCACACAAAGTAATTTCAGTAATCTGAATCTTCCTCTTGGGGCACAAAGAGAATTTCACCTCCACTGCTCAACTTCCAACACTGACAAAGGAGACAAATAGCAATTTTAAGAGATGCACACTTGTATTTGGTGTACACATAGACACCAAACAGCAGAAGAAATCAAAACTATCTGAAGAAAAATGTAAATTTAAGAGAATGGGTAAATTCATGCCATCCACAATTTGGAATAATGACATAACATGGATTAAGGAAATCGAACTATGTACTTTCAGAAAATGCTGTCTAACTGTAAAGGTGAGATATCCAAGTCTGATGTTTGAATCAGTAATTCATGTGATCAAAAATCACAACCCTAGAAACCCAGACTCCAGAAGAAACTGGGTGCTATGCTTTTACTATGTCTCATTAATTATAAGCTTAGCTACACTTAGCTGGCTCATGGACTTGTAAGATTTTTATAAACTAGAGAACAGCTACTTCACAGCATAGCTCCCCAGGGAAGAAAATGAAACAAGTTGCACAAAGTAGATACTGCAGTGCTATTTGGTGTGCTAACAGAAAGTATTCTGAGAAAACCAGAAAAAAATCAGAGACAAAAACGGATGCAATTGATTATGCGGTCAGTAGTGCACTTTTAGGTACGTAAACTAAATCCACACAACAAAGAAACTCATTTATATTTTGTGTGGCCCTTTTTAATAAAAATCAATCACTAATCACTGCAGACTGAATGGGAACAGATGGGATGCGGCTTTAACAGGTTACTATACATTAGCTGAGAAAGAAAAGAATGAAAAGACATGATTTCAATCAGAGCATTAAACCAATTCACAAACTTTGCAGCACAACAGAAGGCAGAAAAGATAACCCATAATCCTCTGCTGTGTGCTAGGAAGAAGGGAAAAACAGGTTTAGATGGAAACCATTTGAGCTCTCAGACTTGGTGAGGAAAGGGATGTCCAGTGGCACTTATTTTAAACCAGCAGAAGTGCAGTAGAACAGTTTGATGGACTTGTTTGATGGATTTTGCTGAGCTGCAAGGATACAAGGGTTTCTTCCACTGAATGCATACTGAAGAATGTATGTACATAAAACATGTAAGAGAAGTGATGACAAGGATTGCAGTTCTCTATCTCTATTAAAAATTCCATTTTTTCATGTCCTTTTTCCTGTTCTTTTCAATGATATTAAAGCCTCAGTTCCTTGACAGACTGATCACTGCCTTTCTGGAGTTTGCTATTTCCACAGGATATTGTGGTATTATTACTGCAGGAAAGAGATGACAAGACCTCCTCAAATGAGCCACAGAAATACAAAGAGCTTTGAACGAGTGCCATTTACAGGAGCAAACGTTCACAGAAGCCAAACTAAGAGCAGCCCATTTCATGACATGTCAGAATTAGGCAGCCTTCAGGCCACTTTGAGCAGATGCAAGCCAGATTATTTCATGCACAACTACAATGCTGCAGTGCATTAGAAAAAAAAGCATCCTAAAACAAGTAATATTTTGTATAATAATGGTGAATTAAGTCACTATTAAAGTGGCAGGCAACAGAGGGAAAGAGAGAGAGGGGGAGAAGAAAAGAGAGAGAGGGAAAAGCTGTTAAAAAACAATGGTTGAAGTCCCATGTGGGTACCAACTTAGCCTGAAAGGTCACAGAGAATTTTTACACATTTGTTTTGCAAATAGTTTCTGCAAGTAGAAAGAACAGTTGTAACTCTCCCTCTCATCATCAGATTAGCACGTCCCCCCAAGAGCAACAGTGCTCTCAAACTGGCCAACTGTTCTCCTAACATGGGTCAAAAGTTCAGTCTTTGGCTGGAGCGCTGCTCCGAACAGACCTTTTCCAGTAACGCTTACAGCCCCAAAGCCAAGGTTTTCATTAAACAAATATACATACAGATTTCAGCCTCTTCACAGCATCTTCACAGATATGCATTCCTCTGGATTCATCCACTTCAACGTGTCCCAGGTACTGCAGGAAAGAGTATGGGGAGAAAAGGTTAATAGCAGCTCCTTAAACTCCCGGGGTTTTGATGAATCCAAGCTCTGAATTCATCTCAGTGCAGCTGATGCAATAGTCATTACCAAAACTTTGCCAGCTTTCTTTAAAACCTGCATTTGGGGATTTGATTGTGTATATCTATGGGGGCACCAGCATCAGCAGAAAAGCATAATAGAACTAGAAATTTGGAGGAAAAGACAGACTTTCCTTACTCAGGGGAAAATAATTGAAAGTATTGAAAACTGTGCTTTCCTGCTTATTCATCATGAGCTTTAGTCATTTTTTTTACTAGCATAGCATGAAAACCTTACATCAATATAGAGATGGTGGTGAATAAATAATTTTTGAATAATGATAAATATATTTAGTATTGAAAACCAAATTACACTACACAGTAAGATGACCAAATATTTTTGCATGGTGATGTCCAAATATGAGAAATTTGGCCACCCCTTTGTTAAAACTGTAAACCAAAATTATTTCTCTTCATTACAACAACAGGCTGTTATGTGGATACTGAGACATTAATCATTCTTACAAAGAGGGGTTAAAAAAAAAAAATCTGTTTTCCACAGATTCATCTTACCAAGCACTACTTAAAAATCCCCTAGCAACACAGCAGTGAATAGAAATGTCAAGCTTCAAAGCTTTTAAATTTATAACCCAGAATAATATTAGTCTATAGAGAAACCAGTTGCAAGAAATATATGTCAAGAGTGTAGTGTTCAGGATACCATGGATCATTTTACACTCAAACTTTTAGCTTTAATTTTCCCAATTTCCCTGTCTTTTCCAGTCACAGTTTTTTTTTTTCTTTTTATAGTGAAAGGAAGTGTTCTCTCAGAAAAGTTCATATCCTTATTCAAAGTACTGAATCCTTGAAGAAAATCAGAGAAACTACCAAAACTTTGCTGAAGTTTTGTAGTAAGAGCTATAGGTGAAAGAAACTTTCCCCGGTTACTTGCCATTCTAAGAGTTGAATGCAATTCAGCATTTCGATTCTAGGCTAGATAGAGAGTGAATAAGTGGTTTTAAAATATGACACAAGAATCAATGTTTGCAGTAGTAAACACAAGTTTAATAACCTATTAAAATGTTGCACTCGATAACAAACTATTCTGTCGTGAGTTATTTGAAAATCCTAGATTTTCTTTCTACTAGACTTGGACAAAAAAAACAACTCACAGTACCATACTGAAGCACCCTCAGATTGAGAGATTCAACTATATGGAAAAAAAATCAAGATTGTTTCAAAGATTTAATAGAAATTGGAAAGTTGAGTTTTTTCTTGCAACGCAAGATGCTCCAGAAGAGAAAGCTCTATATATCATTAAACTGCTGAAAGATTTACAATATCTTAAGTGACAGAGAGCTTTAGTATTAAATCTCACTATGTGGCATTTTTTTAAACAGAGTTAAATGTGGATTGAACAATTTGGTAAGAATTTCATTTAAATCAGCCCTCACAGCTGGAGAACAGCTTGAAAAATAAATTGCACTGAAATTAGAATGTAAATAAAAGATCTGACTCTTTAGAGCTTTTTCAAAATGAGCTCTGTGAGGCTGAAGCCTTATAATTGAATGCTGGAGCTGCCAAAACAGCAACTGTACTCCCTCAGTTGAGCTTGCTGAACACTTGCGCAAGATCTTCATTTCTCCAGAGCACGAAGCAGAACATTTTAATCCTAAAAATACACAAACAGTAACAACTAAAGATGCAATTACTGTGTGTCTGGAAGTACATATGTACATCATCAACTACTTGGTTGTGCCACGACTTCTCTGGGAAAAGTTCCAGATGCAGAAATTCTGTTGTACATTTGTCATGAGAAAGTTTTGGGTTTAGTAACTTCTCTTTAAGAAGACAGTGATATAGACAGGAACAAGGCTGAGGTTTGTACTGGACAGAAAAAAAAATATGTGTAAGGAATAAACCATCTAGTTTGCATGACCATTTGTATCATCCATCCAGAGGGCAACTTCCAAATTTCCTGACCTATCTGCACATCTCATTCACTTCAGTGTAGCCAGAATGTTTCCAACTGAAGACTCAAAACCATTCAACCCCTGTATTTGGCAACCTGCCTCTTGCTTGGAAAAGGGAGAAATGGACCAGGGTAAATATTGCCTCATGTCACACTGCAAAACAGACAACCATTCTCCCCTGTGTTGCCAAACCTCTATTCAAGTCCCATGTTCCAACTTTCAGCAATCAGTCATGCCACTGCTGCTGGAGACAGCAAGTTTAGCTGCAGTTTTCATACTGCTTCCACTCCTGTGAATGGAGACATTATTACACATATCAAGTGCATCTATCCACACCAAAGGGGTACAATCCACAGACCTCACTGAGCATCAATCAGTTCTGAATTTTAAAATAAATTACACTGTCACACAATACTTCTTTATGATATAGAGGACAAAAGGCACTTTGTTTGCATTTACATGTTACACTTCTAGCTCTTCATACAAAGAAAAAAAAACTTGTTCTTGCCATTGCAGAAGCCAGTTCTGCAGAAGCCAAAAGCTCATCATTAGCACTGGTGTTGAACATCTTACAGCAATTTCACAATTATTCTTGCTTTGGTTTCTAATTTTTTGGGATGGAGTGGTAGTGTGTTAATTGCTTATACATGCCAATATACTTTTCTTTCTTGTAAAAATGAATTTCAATTCTATAACCAGAATGCTGTGGTCCTCTTCTTTTCATAGCCAAATGCCCCTTAAGCAGCAGGTCCCTTTCCAAGTCGACAAGCTTCTTTCATCAGTCAGAGTAGATATACACAGCTCCTGTATTTAACCAGTGCTACAATATTTATCTGGCTTTTAATGGATTGTAACCAAGGACAAAAATATTTCCTCAAGAAGACTGGCAAGAAATTGTCAAAACTGAAACCTCTTCTAGTGTTTATATTTTAATCAGAAGTGCTAAATTGTAAATCTATCTCAACTTAGCCTTAAATTTGAAATATTGGCTCAACTAACTAGTGCAACAGCATTTTAGGAGTGACATTTCAAAATTTAATAAAAGAAATACAGCTACTAGTTATGAGTCAGAAAGGAAGGTTAAACACCAGAATTCAGGACTTCAGAAAAATAAACTATTGTTAAACTCTGTTGTTACATTGCTGGAAAAGGATTACAGGGAAACCACTTTAAAGCAGATACACAAATCCCACACTTCTATATGCAATCTTTCAGGACCTTTGAAAGGAACTTCCCTTTCAAACTAAAGGAGAAGAAACATACTGTTGAAGTGCCTGGACAGCCACAGTCCTATATAAGTAAAATCTCATGCAAATCCATGACAGCACATTATCACAAATGCACTCCAGAACAGTAAGGAAAGGAGTACCTCTGACATATTTGCAAAGAGCATTTCTTGTCACAGGGACTGCTGCAGCTAGAATTCCTGGAGAAAGTGAGTACTTTTCCATCAGGAAAATGCACATAGCAGGAATGCAGTATTAATATTGAATGCACTCCTACTTAATTTCCATAGCAACCAGTGAATGATAGTCATGACATCAGCAATTCTCAGACATAAGATGTTCTGTAAGAGATTTAATCGTCATACCAGAAATTAACCACCAGTGCTTTTACAGAAAGCTAAAGTCCATGTGGGCCAAGTCCACATATAGAGTAACACAACATAAAAGCTCTAATCCAAATAAAATACTTTCAGGGGCTGTTGGAGAAAAGTCCTTAAGGCAAACATCATTCAATAGAAGCACTGCTTGTATTAACATTTTTAGCAAAAAGAAGATGAGATTATGGTACAGCAAATTAAACCAAAAAACCTTTCCCTCTTCATCACTGATTTTTATGTTCTCTTTCACTGAAGGTGGTGTTTGATACCAATCTTAAACCAAACATAAACCAATCGACACAAGAACAAGTTTAACTGGCACACAGAAAAGCATCCTCAGAATCTGAAAAGTGCTTCAGAAAATTTATTATTTTTCAACATTTTTAAACTTCTTCCAGCTTCATCTAAAAACCAACCACTCAAGTTACCATATCAAGTGTTTCTGGTGAAGTTTTCCTACTGTCTTCTCACAAATACATGCTACTGAAATTGCTCCTACTAAAACTTCAAGGGCTGATGTATCAGATCAGAAATGAAACACCATCTGTGTCCTAGTACAAGCAATACTGCCCTGATCTTCTTTGTTTTCATTTCTCTCTCAAATACTTGGTTGACTCAGTTTACAAAATTTCAAAGTTCAACAATAACAGCTGGCAAAAAGATCCTTCACCAGAGCTCCTTCAACCTGGAAACTCATTCAAGCCAGTTGTGTTTGTTCAACTCTGCTTAAAAATATGCTTTTACAATCTCTCTTTGAAACAGACTCAGCTACACAAATAATTGAAGTTCCCTCTGTATCAGCAGATATGCAACATGCACTGTTTTATTTGCAGTAACAGATTAGGTTCTTTGGATTACATTTGAAAGTAGATGGACACAGGAAATGAGCTTACTTGAAGTCTTGGCCAAGGTGTCCTGTGCTGGGAAACGAGCTGCCATAAAGAGGAGCACATCAGCACTTCTTGGTATTTTTCCTAGAGGCAACGACATTCCTCTTTCTTCCTGTATGGAAGTTCTGGTGTATTATTTGCAACAGTAAGACTGTCTACTTGACATCTGCATGTGCAGATATGCTTCCAGAATTGTCATTGCTCAAGAATTAAAGCCTGAGCACCAAAGGTTCAGACTGAAATGCTGTCTTGCAAGTAGACATAAGCTTAAATCCAGAAATCCTGGATATGTCTTAAAGCTGAGCTACTTTTCCACTGACTTCTAAGATTTACATTGCAATGTTCAATGTTTTATTTCTCTCCTCTCACACCCATGTTCCTGCTTTCTAAATTTATTAGTTTGAAACAAATGTTTGCTCAGACAAAGCTGTAGAAGCACAGACAACAGAAACTCTATGATTAAGCATCAACAAAATTTAATTTTGCTTAGTCCAAGCTATAGGTTAGTTAGGATGCTACACACATCACCAGAAATCTAAATGTCTCACCAACCTGTTAAATTCCTCAAAACAGGAACCGTAGCAGCCTATGACTGCTAAATGTCTCTGAATAATGAGGATCAAAAGAATCTAAAGCGGTACCTATACCAGTAGTTCTCCCTATTTTTTACATCACACCCACCTAAGAGCCACACTGAGCATTTCACGTACTGGCTCTCACACAACCTTTATCATTGCCAACAGAAAAAACATCATGAGTCAGGAATATTGAAGATGCAATAAAGAAGCTCAATACAGGATATACAAATGCTATAGTCTTCATTTTCTTATAAATCCCTAAAATGAGGCAGAGAGGGAACTCAGAAGGTTATGTAGGACAGCACTTGCTTCAGGGCAGGATCTACTTCCACATCTACATCAGAGAAGTCAGCCTTCAAGTATTATGACATTTCTGTAACTGAAGATCAAAAGACTAGACCTTCTACCCTGTACTTTACATGTCTCACTGTAGAAAGGGACGTTACTTTGCCGAGTTGTTGTTGCTAATACATATCCTAAATTTCCCTTGATGCAGCTAAACACACTATTTCTCCTAGTCCCATCACAGATTCACATATGTACTGTCAGACTTTGGTTTTCAACTGTATGCCCTGATGTGCAATTCCTATTTTTCCAGGAATTCAGCACTACTTAATAAATTTAAAAGTTTCCTTTAAAAAAGGAAGATAAAATATAAAGGAAAACCAAGTGTTGATAGCATGAAGTTTTATACACACACTGCACAGGTACATACAGGTGTACCTTTTCTTCAACTCCTGCAAAAAATTCAGTTTCCATGTACAACACTGGGGATCTCCTCATTTAAAAAACAGAATTAAAAAGTATAACCCAATGAGAACTGTTTGATTTCCAACACCTAAATTACATTTAAAATAAATATTTCTGCAAGGCGATCCAAACCATTTTAATTGTCATATCTTTAAAACAATGTGAAGTTTATAAAATTATTTAAGAGTTTCACCTTTGCCAAAGACAGCAGGGTTTTTAGAACTCAGCAAGAAGCTTCATTTAAAACTTCTTGTTTGCAAGGCCATTCAAACAAAACTAAGGGTTGGACACTAGGGTAAAAAGTTTAAAAATTAGGGATCGCCTTACATTCGTTTTAGCCATGACAAAAATGCATAGGAATATATTGGAGGTAAGCTTCACACTTTCCATTATAATCACCATCTTTTCTAATTATCTGACTGCCAGCCTTTTTCCTGTGATGTTAAATGCTGCAGGATTTTTTAAATGTACCACTGCTTGCTGAAGGTTAGCATTCAATAGGAATGATTACTGCTTATCATCAGTTCATGCCTTCAGAGGTAAAGATTTCTAGTGTTTAATGTGTAAGGCTGCACAACATTTCAGAAATCAGCAGATTTGTCATATTAACTTCTTAAAAATACTTAACATAGTTTCCAAAGACTATTCAAGTACCTCAGGCTTTCACAGTGAAAAATATCACATGCTTAACTTAAAGGCACTTCAGCATCACACTGGTAAATTCTTTCACAGCTATTATTCAAACTAGAAGTACATTTAAGACATAAAACAAAAGCCACAGTCACCTGGGCTTGTACCAGTCTTTCTAACCCGGAGAAACAGAATGCAAGCATTTATTAACTTATTAAGTATAAGAAGTTATTTTTAATATGAGATTTATAAATTTGATATGGAGCAATAAAGTTCCATACACAAATTCTAAAACTAAACAGGACAGCTGGGCATCCAGGAGTGGTGTGAGAACACAAAGCAATGTGACTGAAATGGCTTAGCTCCTATTGGTGGCGGTTTCAGCAGCGCCACGTATGGCTCAACAACCTAAACACAGGGACCCCAGGGATGAGAACTGACATTCACAGGTCCCAGTGAGAATACTCTACAGGGCTTATGCCAGCTGTTCCCTTTCCTTTTGCCTCTTCTTGAACACAAAGCAATACAGTGTCTTCCAAACATCTCCTATCAAAGCAAGGGTTAGACAGGAAACAGTTCAAGAGTACTTGTTCTGAAAAGTCAATTATTTTATATACGAAAGTACAACAGTATCCATACAGTTGTTATTTGTCAACCCTAACACAGAAATCAAATTCAGTGGAAAGGCTAACTCAAATGATACCAGGTACTCAGCAGTAAACCCTAGATGCCAGAGATAGAAATGTGGTTTGTTACTCTTCCACACCAGCTTTTTCACCCACATCTTTAGTCGAATTAAAAAATGCAAGTAAACCTGCAGGTGATATACAACAGTAACCTCAGATGCCTTAATGTCAAAAGAGACTGACCACCAAGAACATGGAATTGACAGAACTAAATTATCCAAGTTACACACAACTGTTGCATCTTCTGGAACACCAGGTAGTAATCAGCTGCTAATATTCTGTTAATATCCTTTTGGTCAGAACCACCAAGAATTTGCAAATGTTTTGTTTGTTTAGTTCTCTTAGGTAGAAGGAAATGACCTAATTTTTCTGATATACATTTCAGAGGCCAGTTACTCCAAAGGCATTTGTATGAATGAAAACCACTTACCCAGAGGGACACTCGGAAAGGCTTTTCACACAAAACAAGCCCTAGTGTCAAATATTTCAGTCATTATACCACAGAACAGCTGCATGTTTTCAGTGAGGTAGTGTCTGGAGCAAGAAAGCAAGTTTGAAAATGTGTACGTCAATGAACTTCATTTGTTGCAATTCTAATGTATAAAATTGTGTATAAATAAATTCTAGCGCTGATAAGCACAGCTGTAATGTCTGTTAGAATATTCAACTTCTAAATAGTTTTAAATACCATCTCTTCATCCAACACCCCTATATACTGCATGTATCTGGTACTGTTTTTCCTCTCAGAGGAAGGATTCACTACTGAACCACAGTATTTACCTTTCAATTTGTTAGGACGGTGGAAAAGAATTTGTCTCTGAAAACAGACTTCTGCACAGACTGCAACAGATGTACCAGTGCCACATTTAATAATGGGGCAACTCTTGTTGAAAACCTATAAAAGCTGCAAGGTATTATGCCTCCACACCACCAAAGCTAGGAGAGCAACACCATTCGAGTTCCCAATGGAATTGCAAAAGTCTGCAAGTCACTTTTCTAAACACAAGTTTATCATCCTTTTCATGCCTTTGCAGACAGACAGGACTGTCACTCCCTGGCTCTTGTTTCAATCTAACTTTAGCGGATTCAAAGCAGTTTACACAGAAGAGCACTACAGGAAAGTCAGCGGCCATTGCACAGCCCTATCTTTGAGTGTCAGGTAACCACCTCAGGTGTGGTTAGATTTCCAACACAGAGAAGAACTATCTGTAATTACATCTAGATACACTAAGATGACTGAGAAAATATGATCAATACCTGGCTACCTGCAACACAGCCCCACCAATTAGCAGAAAAACACAGACTGTTAACAAAAAGGAATGCGATTGACTAAAAGGAACAGTATTCATTCATGATTATCACCACCTCCAAATTTATGAGCACAGCACTGGAGAGAACCAACTGTGGACCAAATCTACTTCCCTGAATTTTAAAGCAACACAACAGGAATTTTGCCAGTACTTTCCACAGAGCATCTTCTCTCCCAAAGGGAAGACAATCCATATATATATATCAGATTTGCTCAAAATCCAACAGAACACTTAATGACTCTAACAATAAGGATCAGCTGTGGACATAGCGCAGGAAGAGCTTCAAGAAACATGCCAGCATAGAAAACCTTTTAGTAATATTAAATCTATTTGCAGTACAGCATCCTCCAAGCACAATGAATAAGCAGCTACTGGAGTCCCTGCCCAACACTAACAGAGTGAAGCCTGAAGGCAGGATGAAATCCTATTTGCAACACGACTTTCAAAGTGCTTCCACATGCTCTGTAACGTCTAAAAAAGGATAAATCTGTGGTAGCACTCTACAAACACCCAAGCTCTGGGCAAAATATAAATGCCCAAAGGCAAGAAGTTAAAAACCAAACCAATTTAAGAGATCCTTTTTTTAACAAGAGAAACCAAGAACAAATGTTCCCTTACGTGTTTGCACTAGTCTCCTGTCTCTATCTCAAAAAAAAAAAAAAAAGTATATTAGCATTTTACCTATATAAAATAGTAAGCATTAGAAGTAACAAAGTCCACAACTTGGCTGCTACCACACTAGTCTCATATATTTTACTTTCAAACAGAAAATCCTACAGACAGTTGCAGCAACATTTATTTAGAATTCTCAGGTCTTCACTGAGTACAGATGAAGTCTTCATCATCCCTGAAAGCAAGACCAGATTCTGGTCTTGCTACTCAGTTATGCTTTGAACTCCAAAGAATTACAGACGATTTTTAGAGAGCAGGCAAAGCAGATCATAACAAGTAAGAACAGGCTAATCCTGTGCACTCCCTCCCCAGCTCCCCCATCATATTCAAGTGTGGTTGAGCAGCTACACTACAGACAACAGACCACTTTGGAATTCCCACTGCAAACTTAAAGAAAACTCAGGTATATTCACCATCTTTCATATTTGAATGCATTCCTATTCATTAACAATTCATCCCAAAATATCTCACTCCACTGAGGAGCACCAGGAAGAAAAGTCACCCCCATCAGATATTTAAGGACACAGGAGACTGCATACTTTTCCTGGAATGTATGAATTCCCAAAAAATACCCAAGACAGGCATAACAGGATACTCTCCTTCAATAGCACAAAGTTCTATTCTTTCTGTGAGCAAAATACAGTACCACCCACTAAAGCGATGACTCTACATCTGGTTTATCTTGTTCCCTCACAATGGCACACTTCCTGTCTCTATCTATTCAACACCAGTTAACACCCACTCTGCATCTCAAGCCTTATAAAAATTTCCACTTTGTCCATATCAAGGCACACTATATTGGACAATAAATTCTAATCAAGTAAGATAAAATGCCTCTTAATACTAAATTATTCTGAATTTAAGTTTTCACCTAATTGCAAGTTCTTTGGATATTAATACTCTACCATTCCGACCAAATCAAGAAATGTCCCTTACATTTACCTTAAAAGCATTTTTTTCCAAAGAACAAATTAAATTAATTCAGTGATTTTCAATTAAAAGCAGACTAATGAGTGCACATAAGTCCCATTTTGATGGCAGGATGCAGAGACTCATCCATTTCTGCGCCTTTTCAGCACAGAATAGGCCAAAACCTTTCTTGACTTTGGGTACATGTGCCCAGAATAGATGAATGCTTCATTTAAATACAGGAAGCACTTGTCATTAGAAGTGCAAGTCCTGACTGAGAGTTTAAAAAAGTCAGTCTTTTAACAGTGTGGAGTGGTTCACACCCTTTGTGTTCAGTAAAGGATTGAAAAAGTCTGAATAAAACTAAATGCCAAGAAATTGAGCACTCTGCTTTTCAACCTGTGTAATGCCTAAGTTATGAAAAAATCACCATCCTCAAACTTACAGCTCTGTTCTCTCCTAGACAGTGTTAAACCTTAATCTAAGTTTGAGCTTTCCCAGAGCAATTACTTTCAAAGCTTTGGCAAAACACCATCTCTGCTCAGTACTGAATTACAGTTCCTTCCTCTTAGCAGAAAAATAACTCAAGACAAAAATATGCAAGCAGCCATGAACTTGAAATGTTGTATACACTTGAATCTATGTAAAAGCACAAAAGCAACTCTAGTAGGGTAAAGCAGGGCATTAACCTCGTGTGAAAGTTATCTCATACTTACCACATACCTACCAATCCACAACTTCACAAAAACATGCAAGAGTCAGTTTAAAGAATTCCACCTAGCAACATCACATGTTTAACTACTAGACAAAATCACTTTAAGCACAATACAGAGAAAAACTAATGGAAGGCCCATAGGTGTCAGAACCATAGGCTGTGTTCCTTGTACATTGATATTTAACCCATTAGCTTTCCTCAAGCATCACCTCCTTCCAACCTATTGTAGATCTACTATTAGTGTACCTTGAGGAAGAAAGGGGAGCGCATGCAACAAGCCACCCTAAATTTTCTATCTATTTTTATTCTGGTATTTATTAAGTACTAATATTAAATATTATTCTAAAGTATTAAATTATTGTTTCTTAAATAAAGAGGAAGGAGAATTGGACACAAAAAAAGAAATCACCTATTTATAATAGTCTGATAATCTGGAATGAGTTATCAGAATTTTAAAAGGTAATTTCAGTTTCATATGCATTAATAATCTGTAATATACACACACAAGATCCTAGCACAGAGGCATTCTCTGAAGTCAGCAAGTGCTTCTAACCTCATGCACTGGTTGAAATCCCAGGTGTTACTTGAAAATATTTTCAATTATTGACAGGGAGGAAGGATTGCTTTCCAAGCACAGACCACCACTTATCTTACAAGTCAAACTGTAACCATAACTACACTTTTAACAGAGAGAATTGAGTACCTTTTCATGCAATCCAAGAGGTCTATCATTTCTGATTTTCCAGAGAAATGAAGACAAATATTGTATTACTCCTCTATCAAGCTACATTATTTATTTCAACTAGATAATAATGGTAGGATATCTCAGACTGGTTTTCCAAGGCATTTGTTACATGAGCCATCTGGTTTTAAGAAAAAAGCCACATCCTCTGCAATGAGAGCCAACTGTAAAATAGGTCAGTGTGTAATGAAGCATGTCTCTGGTTTATGCTTGCCAAAAAAACCCAAATAACAATTCATGGCGAGAGTCCTTCATGGATATCCAAAAGAAAGGCAGTAACTCTTACCTTTACAGGAAAGCTACACTTGCCAGTACGAACACCTTCTTCATCAGTCTGCCACTGATGAGGCCTGCTGGCCTCTGGGACGTAGACATCTTTCTTTCTCCTAAAGCTTTGCCGTAATTTGTTCATTTCTCAGACTTTCACGCCCTAGAAGAAGAAAAAAAGAATACTGCCAATAGGCACCAAACACACATTTAGCCACTTTGGGTCAACCACTATCATGACAAATGACGCTGTGGAAAACCTGAGCTTTTGCAAAGATGAATGGAAGGGCCTGTGAGAGGAAAATATTTTGGACACAGATTCAGAGAAGATGGGTATTCACTTCAAAATGGAAAACACAAATCCACATTACTTGTTTAACATCTTTCCACAGCAACTGAAGCATTACACCCAGAAATAACTGTTACTGGGAGCATACGGTTATCTAAAATAGCTGACAGAGAAGCTCTGAAGAGTGATGCACATGAAATCCTGCCTCCCCAAATTTAAACACCTACCTAAAGCAACCAAGCAGGACACCAACAGCAAAAGCTTCCAAGGCACTCATGCAAGGCAAGGACTCATAGCTCTAAAACTGCTCCTAAAATCAGGTGCTTGTGCTGTTCATCAAGTATAAGAGATAGGTTCACACTTTTACTGAGGGGAACAGTCCAGCCCTTGCTTACTCTACTGGTAGAATTCTTGTAGTTAAATGAGAAATACACTTCTTCAAAAGGGGAAGACATTGCTGCAAATATACTTCTGAAGCCTAGAATTCAAAACTTCGTATACACTACACCTTTATGTATCAATTTCTATATACAATCCAATTTATATTTTAGACTTGTTCACCTTTACTAAATTCAAACTACAGAACTACAGTTAGCCAAGAAGCTACCAAAGAAATTACTACTCATAAAAAGACACTATATTCACCTAAAGAAGTAAAATCATATGGGATACAAAGTGGGGAATACTGAAGACATACTGAAAGGCTTCTTGAGATTTGGTTCCTGAAAAAGAAGCCTTCTCACAATGATGACATATCATTTTGATTGAAAAAAAAGATGCTGAAGAATGCAAGGCAGCAAAATCTAATTGGATTACATATGCTTATTTCCCATTAAACTGAATAAACTACAGAATATAGATATTTGCAGGTATCAATGGCTGGCCTTTGAACAAAAGCTGCTTTAAAAGCAGTGGAACACCATTTTAAACCTTGAAAGGAACTCGTATCTTCCAGTTAAAACTATATGACATAGGTGAGAAAAATCAACGTACTCCTGTTTGTGGTATCTGACATTTAAGAAGTTTAAAGTCAAAATGCAACTATTTCAAAGCTGAACAAAAGTCAGAAATTAAAAGCATTATAGAAAATCATTGCCCATCACTAAGTACAAATACGAAATTGTTTTGTATCTCATGGTGCCTTTTAGCTATGCCAAATAACAAAAAGGTGTGCATTTTGTTAATGACTCTGTGAAACTTCCTTCAGCAACTGTTACTTTCTTCCTCAAGCAGCAGATAATTAAAGAAGTCAGTTCCCACTATATCTTCATAGCATGATACTGGCTAATTTCTCTAGAATCTTCCATCTTTCCATCACCTATTAAAAGAAATATTGTATGATAAGTAAT
Source organism: Vidua macroura (assembly GCF_024509145.1). Classification (NCBI taxonomy): domain Eukaryota; kingdom Metazoa; phylum Chordata; class Aves; order Passeriformes; family Viduidae; genus Vidua; species Vidua macroura. Next base: position 35,932,786 of record NC_071576.1, read on the forward strand.
AATTCAAAGATATACCCACAGATAAAGAAAATACCAGTATATCACTAGGACTGGGTAATTTAAGTGTGGTTAATTGTTTATGCACAAATAAGCACAATAGTCACATGCACAAGTTCAGTGGCATTTGAATTCCATTATTCCTGGGTCTTGCAGCATTCTGGGTCTTTACAGCACAGGGGATAATTCCTGAAGTATTTCTACACTAGAAAAGAGCCACACCAAAGACCACTTCTACAGCAAACACTGTGCTCAAAGTTGCTTGATGAGCATTTGAAAGCAACAAGGTGTGACACTCCAAGCAACCCAAATCCAAACGCAAATTAAGTGAAGGGTTGGGATGTATGCTGAAGACTACAGGCAACTGTCCCTAGTAGGTACCTAGAACAACCAGGAGGTCTAATAAGCAGTGTAAGTCAGGGATGGGAAGTTGCTGAAGGATTCTCAATCAATTATTTAGTTATAAAGAAGTGTTAACTTCATTCCTTCATAGCTACAAAATGCTTGTCATAACTAGGAACATAAAATATTTTCTTGAATTTGAGTGGATTTAGAGGTTAGAACATATGTGCAAAATAAACATGTGCATTTCTTACCACTCTGAAGCAGCTGAAGCAGCTCTGTTCTGCTTTCAGCTGGGACAGAGTTAATTTTCTTCCTACTTACCAGTAGCTGGTAGTGTGTTTTGGATTTTGGCTGAGAAAAATGTTGATAACACATCGGTTTAGTTGTTACTAAGGAGTGTTTACATTAAATCAAGGTCTTTTCTGCTTCTCACTCCACCCTACCATTGAGCTGGCTGCAGGGCACAAAAAATTGTGAAGGGACACAGCTGGGAGAACTGAGCCCAGCTGACCACAGGCATGTCCCACAGCATATGGCACCACACTCAGCATGTAAAACTGGGGGAGGGAAGGAAAGACAGAAGGAAGGACAGAAGGAAAGGGGTACATTCAGAGTGACAATGTCCTCCCAAGTAACTGCCATATGTGATAGAGCCCTGCTCTGCTGGGGATGGCCAAACACCTGCCTGCCCATGGGAAGCATTACATTAATTACTTGCTTTGCTTGTCTGTGTGGCTTTTGTTTTACCTATCTTTATCTCAACCCATGAAGTTTTCACTTTTGCTCTTCTGATTCTCTTGCCCAACCCACGGGGAGGAGGGAGCAAGTGGCTGGATGGGGTTTAGTTGCCATCTGGGGTTACACCATAACACCCTTCTATAAACATTGTTTATTTTACAAGCTATAAGCCATTTAAAAATCTCTGAATGTGCAAAGGCAATTCTCAAAGTTTTAAGAGAAGCTGCAAAGCTTCTATTCTCCATCAAGGCTTAGAGAGGCATTACAGCAGTATTAGTTATTTATTTTGTTTTACAAACTGCAGACAGAGGACTCTCTGCATCCATCTGAAGGAATCAGAATTTCAGTGGAGTCCATTCAATCACCTCGGGCAGGTGAAACATACTGCAGCAAATCTCTGCATGGCATCTCAGCTCATAAGGACAGACACACACTTTTGTCCCCACTGCAGACTGGCAGTGGCAGAGCAAAACCACTGCTCCAGCTGCTTCGGTGTGAAGTGCAGAAATCTGGTCAGCACACTGATTACAGCCACTGATTACACACTGATTACTGGACCTTACACTCCAGTGAGGGACAAACGGACAGATACTCCACTCTGCCAAAAGGGGCAACAGACTCTTAAGTAGACACAATTAGATGCAGTAAAGCTCCTGTCAGTTTTGAAAATCTCAAGGTAACTCTGAATCTCAAAAACTTCAGTGAATAGCAAAGCAAGGACTGAGGACAGCACACAACCACTGTACCACTTGTGAAAAACCGCAGTCTAATTGCCTTATCATAACATTTGCTTATGTGAGCATTCTGTTGGACTTCTCCCTCCCGGGCATTACTGGTGCCCAAGAGACTGGCGCCTTATCAGACATTTATTCTGACCAGGAATCTCAATCCCCAGGGGAGGGTAAGAATAAGAGTTCCTCAACTACATTTTGTATGAGAAACTGAAGTGGCATTTTGCCCAAAGTATTTCCTTTTCACCAAAAACTAAATCCATTTTCCTACATACTCTAATTTTGAGGTCATGTTGGCAACAAACAGTTTAAAAATAGCTTATTCTATCTAATAGAAATGCTGACAAACAGCAAAATTAATTTCTTGTCAGGCAACCAGGAAGCTCTCTCCAATGGCCACACTTTGGTTTTCTGAAATATCAGACTTATGAATAGGTTGCAAAACAGTATAAATACCTAATTTGCTGGTAACATGCATGTCAGGACAACATAACTAGAGCTGTCACCTGATGGGAAAGTGTTAAATAGAACAATTCACGCAGGCTGCATATTTGAGGATTCAGGAGAGAAGCACTTGAATAGCTCCAATTAAGTGCTGAAATTTTTACTAATTTTGTCTGGAACTCAGAAAACCTAGTGAAAAGTCAAGATAGGGAACTCAAAATCTAATTAAATCACAAAACATAACATTACATGAGGGACAAACTGCCAACAAAGGCTGAAAGCCCTGAGCCTTCTGGAGGAATAAGGAAACAGCCACATTGGGTCCTGGTATGTTTCAAGGTTATCTTACTGCAGACAGCTGAGTATCTCAATGGTCATTCCCACTGGAGGAAAAAAAAAAAGGCAAAACAAACTCCAACAAAGCAAAACAAAACTACCCACACAACAATCTCCACTACTTTTGTAATTCAAAAGATTTCAACATGAGACTAGACATTAGACCATTTCCCAAAGCACCTACCTACAAAAGGTATCAAAAAGACAAAGTTTTTAAATTTATGTTGCTATTTATTTTTATGCAGATTTATGTATTTTGGAAACAGAGCTCCAAAGGCAATTTAAGGAGAGCTGAAGCATCATTATTCTTCTGACCAACAGAAAAACTACTGTTTACACCTCTATCAGTGCACTGACAGCTAAGGGCAGAGTTGTCAGAAACCACAGAGACAGAAACAACACTGTCATGGATAAAAGTGCATGTTGAAGCACTTGGCTTCACTGCCTTGTGCACCATCAAGTTATGGCTGCAGAACAAATTACTGCAAGATAAACCAGCATGTTAATTCATGTCTTGTTAGCTGCTCTGCTGTACAATTGTGTTCACTTTTACCCTTCAGTGAGCACAAGCCAGCAATTTACCCTTCAGTGGGAAATGGGTAAGCTTTCATATTAACTAAAGTTAGATCAGGAGGAGGCTGCTGATGATGCAAATTTGGAGCTTAGCTGTGCAAGAGTTTACCCATGTAACCATACCTTTAGATAAGCAGTTCATTTACACTGTGGATAGCTGTTTCCTGCAGAGCAGTTGCTGCTACTGGGCAACCCAAACTAGAGAATCTGCAGGGCAGAAGGACAATATGGGTATCTGGGTACCTGAACTGCATGCACAAATTCAGCTGGTTAGATTGTAAGCTAGAGTGTACTACATATTTCACACTAAGCAACCACTTACAGTTTCAACACTCAGGACAAAGAAACAGCACAAACATTTTTATCTTTCTTATGAACTCTAGCCTTCATAAAGGTTATTTAATCTGCATTCAATTATCTATTATCTTTTCTATTTGCAATGAAAAAGGATAAAAATGGGTATTAAGTCTTCAATTTTTTAAAACCATTCAGCAGGTGTGGGATTACTATCCATTTTCTTTCAGAATTTAATACTGTTTCCTATTTACTGTTTCCTATTTAGGAAAAAAAGGAAGTCGTGGGTCAAACAAGGGCAAAGTACTCTCTGCAGCCTGCAACAAATGCAGAGTACCCGGGGCAGGAGGGAACACACCCCGCCCCACACACACCCACCCACTCCGGGTGCCATCCTCCTGATTTGTAGTACAAAGTCCTCCTACAAGCACGAACCACCAGGAGTAGTATTGACACATGAACAAAATTCCTAGAAGCATGCACTTCAAACAGCAAGGAAATACAGTTTCAAGAACAATGTATTACAGGGATCATTCTAAAATTTACAAGCCTCCATATAAATAAATTCAGTTAACTTGATACTATCAGGTTAAGTCATTTAAATGAAAAAAAAAAAAAAAAAAAAAAAAAAAAAAAAAAAAAAACATCTCATTCACACCAGCATTGCTTGCTGGCCACACATAGGTGAGGGCTAAGCAGCTGCACAACCATCTACTCCCTTATGTGCTCTTCCCCAGTGAAATGCACCTAATACTGCTGAAGGGCCAAGCCAAAAAGAGTCTGAAACCCAGAGCAAAAACCTCATCCATCTCTAATATGTTTTTCTCACATTTCTTGACATCAAAGCTTTCTGAATCAGGATGCATTCTTCCTACCAAAGCTACCTGATAGTTCACATCTAAGAGGAAATGCAAATAATATTAATCTTGTTTCAAAAAATGTGTTTATCTAACCTTCTTACTAGGAGAACACTCCAGAGACATTCCTCACATGGCTGTGAAGGTCTGTACCCTTAGAAAGCTCAGTGGCTCTGAGTTCCTGTGCAAGTACAACCTGGTCACACTTGTCCACAGACTAACATTTAATAGCTATCTTTTGAGCATTATGAAAACCTCAATCACACTATGAAATGCACCAGGAAATGTGAACAGCCCACACTTCCATATTCCAGAAGAGTATTTCACATAGCTTTTTCCAATAAAATACAATTCACTGCTGCCACTTCAACATTGTTGTATATCTTGGCTATGACCAGGACATGAGGACATCAGTGAGGAAATATGCTTGTTTCAAGTCATTCTCTTGGGATGAGGTTTGGGTTTGGCAGGCTTACCTGCAATACAAACACAAGTAGAAGCAGTTCAAAACATTTAGATCTCTTTTGCTTTCTAATGTACAATTTGAGTCCCTAAATTTAAGATGACAATGCAAGAACATTTCATTTATAAAAAAGAGGCAAGCTAGGAAAGCAAGTTGAGCGCTGCCAAGGTAAATAGTCTGTCCCTGTCTATTATGAAGCTGCTAGGATAGAGTTTTACTTCTCTGAAAAATCCTTATTAAGCATTGCTGCTAAGCAAACGCTCTCCCTCCTCTCCCACTTACACAGTACAAAAACATGTAATGTCCTATCTCACCAAGCCTACTGTAAAGGTTAGCCAAAACTTGCTGCAATTGCCCTGCAACAGCTTCTCTGCAATTATTCACCAGCACAAGCACACAGAGTACCCTTATCTTCTAAGGAAGAAAAGGTCACCCCATGTGTCAGATTCTCAATGTAGAACTTTGAGCCTTTTTGTAAGTTTAGACCCCATAAAATCTAATTAAATCCAGCACTGTCACACTGAAGCAAATGAAGGCAAGTAACCGTATGAGCATGCTCACTAAAACGTTAACAGCCCTGTTTCGCAATACAGGCTGACTAACCACATTATTCACCACACGGCTTTCCAACACATTCACCCTTTCATTACCCAATGAACGCCTCATAGTACAATACTACAAGTAAGCATTCTATCAAAATATGCACAAAGGTGAAGCATTTCTTCATTTGTTCAGTCAGCAAACACATTTTGTCATTGCTATTGTTATTTAGAGTTCAAATTAAGGGGATTTTCCTTGCTGAAGATAAATTATTGGATACATAACTAAAAGTCTACTGAAGCTGTAGAAAACTCACCTTTCAGCAGTGAAAGTACTATTTAGATCATACTTTGAAAATGCAGCAGAAATGGCAACCTTAAACTCTTTATGTAAGACCAAAGAGATCAGAGCTGTGATAGTAATGTCTCTGACAGCATTCTTTGAAATTGTGATGCATTGTTATCATATGATGTGAAGTACAAGACATCCTCAAATCCATCAGATTTCTTGCTGTCTTATACCTGAACTAAGGTATCATGTGAGCACTCCACAACTCTTTCCAGAGCACTTGACAATTCTATCTGCACCACAGATGAGGGTGGAAGAAGGGGAAAAAACAATCTTATGACAGCAACATTTTACTGGCAAAAGCCAGACAAACAAAAATTGCAAACAGCTTATGAAATATCAGGAAATGAAATAATGAACTGTACTCCAACACACTGTTAACAATTATGTGGCTAAAACATTCAGCTACCAGAGGCCCCTGTCCTAAATCTTAGGATTTTGTAAAATACACTTTTCAAACATTCCCCTCAGACTGCAGAAATTAAAACAGGAGTCAGTATTCCACAACGCTATGTAATAGAATTATCACCAAAGTAAACATTCAGACTCTTAAACTGTCACAAAAATACAAGTTTGATCATTGCAAGGCAGAAGTTATTCCTAAGGATATGCAATGCCCCTTCTACCAAATGTAAGATAAATCATTTGCCTCTCATAAACCTGTGAAATTCAGCAAATAAAAGAAAGCAAGCCTCATTTTCTCCATCAATAACTGTTATAAAACAAATGTCCAAATTCATCAGACACCACAGCAACTGCAAACTCTGACTATGGTCCTAAACAATATGCTAAGAGGTTTAAGAGCAGAGATATAAGGCAGTAATCCCCTTGTTTTGTAGGCTCATTCCAAAAATACCCTGCAAACTGTCAGTCACTGGTGGAAAGCAGGCCTCCTAAACACTTGATGTGATACAAAGTGAGTTGAATGGTATCATCTATAATAACCGAAAATAAGCAGAAGCTTAGTAAAGAAACACGAGCTATGTGCCTTGAGGAAAGCAGTTCAAGTAATTCTGCTTTGCAGCTCATCCGCACACATGTGAATAATTTTAACCAACCAAGCCACGTCATTTCCAAGTGAATAATTTACATTTAGGGCAGCTAAATATCAGACAACTCAACAGTTTTCAAACATGAACATCTCAGTTTAAAAGGTATCTTTACAAATACATGCTGAACTTCAAAATGAAATTAGATATAAAAGAAAGTACAAAAAGAGCTGAAACAGCCAAAAGGTATGTTCTTTAATCACCCAATTCCTCAAACTGAAGCTTGAAGTTATGTATGTCAAATCCCATGAAAATAAATGCATATTCAAAATTTTAAAAATACTCTTTTATAAATAAAATAAGCATCTTTTACTGGTAGATCAATCATAAATCTTAGGTTTTTACAATGGACTTACTTCCATAGTACCTATGACTATTTTTTAAGCAAATAATCAATGTTGACTAAACAAGGCCAAACATCTGCTGCTTAGTAACAGGGTCGAATATAAATCAGTCAATAATACTTTGTGCTGTTGACCTGATCACTCCTTACTTACTGAGAGTCCAGAAACATACGAACACACATTTTGTTTATTTTTGGCTCCAGCTCTTAGGTAAGAGCAGAGAGAGCAGACAAAATGAGCTACAGATCCAGAGCACGCATCGCAGGAACCAACTGCACTCTAAACCAGTTTACTAGGAGGATATATTTTACCAAGATATTAAAAAATATTTATAGTGAAGCTTTATCCTTGGTTCATATACAATGTTTCACAAAAATGAAAACAACTGCATTTTGGCCAACTGATCCTGCAACACTGCTCCACCAGCCCACAGCATGGTCCAGCCCAGCAGCCCACCTGGCACACATAATGGAAACATTCGGAACAACAAACCATGGATTTGTATCAGCTTTATGAGAAACCTTCAGTGGGAATGAACAGTAGTGCTGCTGAGTCTGCCAGCAAGTAGGATTCAGGTACAGAGAAACTAGGTAAATCCACGAGTTGTGGCGTGCTCAGATACAAAACAGGGAGGTATAGAGAGCTCTCCTCCACCACAACCAGCAATGTTTCATTCATTCATGAATGTTCTCAAAAGAAAATAGTTCAACAGCTGTTTGCAGGTGATGCAAAATGTTCCAGAGTAAATTAAACTGATTTTAGAAATACAATATCATCTCACAAAGAAGAAATTATTGTGTAATAAAAACAGCAGAGAAAAGCATATGGAAGAAGGGTAAAAAAGCCACTGTAATTATTAAAAGCAATGAATATAAATTCAGCCATTACTACTGTCTAGGAAAGGTCATAACTCATGTTTAGTCCTCTAAAAATTTAGTTGTCAAATAAGCAAACAGTAGTAAGAATTATTATGATGTTATTATGAAATTATTTATATTTTAAAAATAATTATTATTAAATTATTATGAAAGAATCATTATGAAAGGAGCAGAGCAAAGCAAGCAGAATGCCGCAGCATAAGACCAGAGTGCACTCAGCTTCAATACCATGTAGTTGTTGTAGTTAATATACCCTCCCTGAAATGAAACTGGAAGGTGCAGAAAAGAAGCAAGGATGAGGAGGATAACAAGGAGTACTCAATACCTTTAGTTCAAGGACAGATTAGATACATCAAAGGTCTTCACCTCAGAAAACCAATTTTCCAGTGGGGAAAGCTCCAACAATTACAATGTCATAATGCTAGAAAATAAAAAGGGAATTATGCTTTTCCAATTCTTACATTGTAGGAACTGTGAAAAAGCAATAGAATCCTCCAGCAGTCCAGGTTTTAATAAAACAGTACTTCTCTTCATGATGCAAAATCAAGCAGGACAATTCCTAGGTCTGGGAAAGTTAAAAAACTAAAAATAGAAAGGAATTTAAAAAAACAAATCCCCAGACCACCCAGATGAATTATTTGAACGAAACTTCCAAAAGTTATTGGAACCTATAGTGGTGGTGCAGCCATCCGTTTAGGAAATCACCCAGTCTAATGTGACCAGCTGGGAAGTCTTGCTTCATGTCTAAATCTTCTGTTCTTCCCAGAACACTGACTGTATCAGAGAGAATCACTGTGCTATGGAGCCTTTGTTGTGAAGCAGCCCAGCTCCCAAGCTGGTGTCCCTTCAGGGCCAGTCCAGCTGGCCACACCTCCGTGTTGCAGCTGTCACAGCACCACAGCAGAGCTGCTCACACCCAACTGCTGCAGCACCACGAGAGCTGCCTCACTACAGGGTAAAGGATCTCCCTTTCCCAAACACACACAGAAGCAGAAGTTTTTATAGTTCAAGACACTGAAATGAAATGAATCTGTATATTCCAGATAGCTCACAAAATTTGAATTATCGTGGCAACAAGCCATGGGTGCACTTAGTCAATCTCAATTACGAAATGAAAATTAGCTTAAACTGCCACGAAGTGTGTCATTCACAGGATGACAGATGACTCCTTGTTACACCATTACTGTGCTGGGCCAAGCACTCCAGTCAGTCACTGCCTGGCAGCTGTTACATGGCAGCTCAAGACACTTCAATGGCTCCCATCCTCCACAGCTAAATATAATTAAGGCCCTCTTATCTGTGGGTTTTCTTCAGCTTGTTCACGCTAAATCAACCACACTTTTGACTGCAGCCAATGCAAAGAAGGAGGAGGGCAAGTGACACAAAAGGCATTTTTAATATTAATCTAGAATTCAAAGTGAAATTGTGAAGCACTGCACCGAGCTTTTGTGAAAAAGTGGCAGGTTTAAATGATAAAAATGAGCCCAGAGAAAAGATACAGTAATTTTTTCCGGCTGTCAGAATATCAGAAAATCATTTGATCATCCCTCATTAAGCCTAACAACAGAAAAAGTTCCCTTCCGTGTAAAAGATAGGCAGAATGTTTTTAAGAACTCACTCTGGTGTCCAGCATTGCAACTGTGGTTGACTTCTAAGAACATAATTTTTTCTTTACATGAATCTTATTTATTATAGTAGGAATTAATGTATACATTTGTACACCTGTCCAGTGCAAGTTTTGAGTTGTTCCGTAACACTTTTCTCATAATAACTCTTTACAAAACATTACAAGGAACTAACAGAATCTTCCCAAATCCATTTGCTTTACACAAATGTAACAAATCAGAAGCTAGCTTAACAAAGTCAGACACAAGCTATAAATACTTTTAAGCACACAGAATGCAATGCTTTCTGAACTCCCTCACCAGTTAAATACCTTTAAAAATATTTTGCATCCTCTCTAGAGTCTAATACGAGCCACGTGCTTCATCAACCACATAACCCATGAAACATTTAAGGAATCTGTCACCATACTCCCTGTGAAAGGTGTCTAAACAGAGAATTCCAACACAATTCCAGCTTTCTGGTACCATTTTGTATATAGACAACTAGCATTCCTTATGATGACACAGCACGTAAAAACCTCACTTCGTGCCTAATGTTTCCCATGTGTGTTTACTGCAAAGCCTTAAGACCTAAGCATGACTTTAGTGATTTTGAAAATTATATATAGCAACATAACTGAAGAAATACCTTTTATAAGCATTTACCTTCATAAAATCCTGATGTACGTAATGCTGAGAAAAAATAATTCCCTAAACCCAAGCGTAGTAGAATCAGCTACCAGAACAATGTTCATATGACAGCAGCAAGAATATGTTCACTTGGTGACTTACTTTTCTTTCCCCCCCTCAGATTCTCCTATAGTACTTTTCTTAAAAATCCCTCCCTCTTGAAGCTACAACCATGACTCCATGGATATTTAATTAAAAAAAAAAGCAATCTATGGGCTGAAATAAAGGGGAGATGAAAAAGTAGTACGGTCAAGTCCAATATGGGCAATAAAAGATTTCATGTGGGAACTTATGTCATTATCTCCCTGTACTTCACAACACAATGTTGTTTTAGATAATTTCAAGTGTTTATTTTAAAGAACAACCCCACAATCTGGAATTATTATGCCATTATACCAATTTGCCACAACTCCAGTCAAGGATGGATTTTTCTTCATTCGTGGCAACAACCTGAAGCCTCTCAGACTTATGGCAACCTTTCATCTTACTAATTTCAATGTTTGCATATTTTAATTTGGGGTAAGAGGGGAGAGAAGGGAAGGAGTGAACTCTATGGAATTAAGTGATAAAAGGATACATTGATCAGTCTGCATTTAAGGTTTGAGGTTTTATGGAAGAAGTCCAAGTAAAGTTTTTCATGTCTGCTCTTAGACGCATACTTCTCTCCCCCACTCCCTCTTCCTATCACTTGGCATTTAAAGCCTTCTGCTTGTAAGGACAGTAATGTTGGTCTTTATGGAGGCTGTAGATAGGAATTCAGCTGCTATTGCTACAAAATCTCACAGGCACTGTTTTCTTAAATACTGATAATAATCTCTCCGACATTTCCTTCCCTAGAAGTTACCAGATTTCATGATGGTCATTAAAATTAGTAACACATTATTTTTGACCAGCAATGATATATTATGAACCCACAACTACATTCTCAGCGAGAATTATCACATAAAGCTTCAGACATCAATAAATCCTGGGGTTCCTCTCCAGATTGGCTCTTTTTTTTTTACTTCCATTAAACTCAGTGAAAAGAAAGTTCACTTTAAGTATACCTAACAATGAAAATGTATTTATCTAAGTAAGTAACTCTGTATACATCCAAAGAGATGGTTTCTACCCTTTTCACCTAAAATCAAATTAATTTTTAAAAATTCCTTCATGATAATGAAGTTGTTTTTTTTTTAATGAAAGCTTTAATTAAGAAATGGAAGCGATATGTTAATTTCTCTATCTAGTCAAAATATTTGGTCTTTCCAAGACCACAACAGGATTTTAATTCCAGCCTGTAAACAATATTTAAATCAGTTCATCTAATATAACACTGGTGGGGGGGAGTGGGGAAAGTATATATGTGAATTTCATGTTGCTACCTGAGACAGACTGCTCCAAACTTGTAAAACTGCTTTACCTACCAAAGAAACTGCAAGAACTCACATCAGCATTTTACCTGCTAGTCAAAACTAAATCTATGGTAATTCAGAAGGTCAAGTCTTAGAATATAATGGACTAGAATATAATGGATTCAGACTTACTGTACCACCTTCCTGGTGATAAAATATTGGGATCTTAATTCAGTTTTTTTCTATTAGCTTTCTCTTCCCCATATTAATTCTGTTAGCATACAGATTTTATCTTTTTCAAGATCAGCACAGAATTTCTGCTACAAAAAACAAACATGCATTAAAAGCCAAGAGCGAGCCTTTTCATGTGTGCTTTCTTCACAAGCTATACTCACATCTCAAAATTATTATTAAGAAAAGGCCACAACACACATTCTAACACAAACAGTTTTAAATAACCTTCATGTAATAATGAAAAACCTCCACTGAAATTGTCTGTAGAATCTGGAAATTAAGATCAAAATTATTCCCATACTCTCAGTGCAGTAAGACACAGAACACTTAGTGAAGATGAAGTTAAACCAATCACTTTAAAAGTTAACCAATCATACATTAAAAGACAAAGTTAAGATATGCATCTCAAAATGCCAGTGCTGCCTCTCAGGGTCCCAGTTTACCTATACAAGGAGCTAAGACTATCACCCTCTTCCATGAATACCAAAATCCTATAAATATTCACAAACCTGTCTCACTATTCTTCATTAACAGTTCTCCCACCTAACTGATTTTAAACTATTTTTTAATTTTTATGAAATAAAAATATTTAATAAAAAATATATGTTTATTTTAGCCCCAATGTGGAAATAACTGGTCAATTTAATATTACGAGCATGAAAAGATCATGAAAAGGTGGTTTTATTTCAAAAGCTTCAAATGAAGATATAATTACAAGCAATACATGCTGAATTAAGTCAGAAACATCTCAAGCCATCAGTAAAACATTCTGTAAGCTAGGGCTGATAAGAACTACAGAAATATTGCATATTGCACCCATTAATTCTCTTTAAAATAAGCTGTCAGCTGAGACATGGACAAAAAGACCATGTTCATTATTCAAATATTATTCGGATGAGCATTATTCAAACAAATTGAGCTTTTGACCATCTTGTTACAGTTGTTCAAACCCAGGAAAAAAAGTTCAATATTAACATCACCCCAAACTAGAGAGGTGTGTAGTTTTGTTCCTGGTATAGAAATTAACGTTCCTCAGCTCCATCATGATCTTAAGCAAAGTAGAATGCTGCCTATCATATGTGGGATCACAATTCTGTCTCCTTCAGAAGGTGACATGCATTCCACAGCTGCATGGCAGGTCCTGTTGTCCCAGAGGAAGATCAGGCTGCCCACAAGTCAGTACAGGACTACAGGCAGGGCTGCCAGCAACCGTGGCAATTCAGCAGCACCAGTGATGCCAAAAAGTCCTCACAAACACACCAGTCTGACTGAATGACCTCAGCTAGGCTAGAACTGTGAAACCCACAGATGTCTCTCACCTTTTAAATTCAAGTGTTGTTCACAGTAAAACAGCTACAATGATCTGCTGCAACACACAGAGCTTGGTGGCAGAGAGTCCCAGAAAGTGCACTGCTCATAAATAACACATGCTGGAAAACCACCCGGCTGCAATAGCCTCTTGAATCATACAATACCTGTCATCTTCCCAACTTTAAAATGCTGGGCAAAAGAACAAGAAAAGTCAAACAGGAAATAATGAGGAAAATTTGTCTTCATTCTCAAGTCCATCAGAGCAATCAATGAACCTTCAAGCTCAGCAAAGAAATATCACCTGATGACCCTGAAATCCTGCACCCAAAGGCAGCCTTTCCACATCTGCAGCACAGTGCACTTCTACAAGTCACTCCTCAAAAATCCGACACAGTACAGAGCAAGTGGCAGAAGGTAACCAAGGCATCCCTCACATGAATTTCCCCTGAATAATTCAGATTCTACCATTGCCATATTCTGCATTGCCTGCTGATGGATGCGGACAGTGGCAAACAACAAATCTCACTCCTGGTATGAGTGAGTTTGACATAAAAGCAGTAGGAGCTCTACAGTTGGGGCAAGTAGGAAATTGTGCTGCTGCTACTGCCCGGGAGGAGAGATGAAATCATGTGCCTTGCGTTGCCATCTTGGTATGGAGAACATCACCCTACTTTCATAAAAGACAGCTGCTTCCTGGGGTGGCAACTGAGCTGGGCAACAAGAAGACGGGATGAAGAGGAAGGCAGTCTAAAAATGCCTGCAATGGAACAGCTGGCACGTAACATCAAGGCAGTCACAATAGAGACTCAAGTGAAAAGGACACTGGATATTGTGCTGCCAGATTCACATAACCATAAAAGTCACAACTATGTTATCTTCACCAGCAACTAGTCACAGAGTCCACTGATTTGAACAGCACCTCCATTATTCTGGCAGGTGACTGTAGCACTACTACTCCATTCATATATCACCATTTTTAACAGTATGCCCTGCCCTCCCTTTCTAAGTCCACAAAACTTTAAAGTTAATCTTACAGAATGTGCAGTTTTCTCTTATACAATAGGCAGCATATAGGACACTGGCAATACAGGTAACACCATTTAGAATGCCTTTAAAATTAGGTGGGAGACAACATCTCCTTCCTTCACAAGGAATCAATTATACATTCCTTAATTCACAGGAATAGAAGTTACAAACAAGGAACGCAAATAGTGACTTGGTGACATAGGTACTGAACTGAGGTAGAAAGTGAGCTTATTCTACTCTAGGAAAATCAGATCTCCTAAGAAGTTGGCATACTGTGCCACTGAGATGAGCTCGGTTGGTTGGAATGTAGTACTAATAATGCCAAGTGTGTGGGCTCAATTCCCATATGGGCCATTCACTTAAGAGCTGGTCTTGAGGATCCTTGTGGGTTCTTTTCAACTCAGAATCTTGGGATACTCCCTTCTTGCTGGCAAGTTCTGGAAGAGTCAGTCTTGACCACAGCCCCTGGAAGACCAAGCATCACCTAATGTCACTTTGAGATTAGCAAAGGTACACATTTCACTTGGGCAGAAAACATCAGTGCACATGGTAGAACTTAGAAAGTCCGCTCAAACTGCACCACTCCTCTGGCAGCTTTAGCAATCTTCACACCTGGTTAACTAATGACAATTGGTGTCTTGCAAAAATACATGAACAAAACTAGAGGAAACCAAAGGCTGTCTACAGAAGAATGGCTAAGGCCTCTCTACTCACATTATCAAGCACTTGCTCGTACCTCACATTAATTCTCAAAGGTCAGATTTCATTCCAAAGGCTGATTGTCCATCAGGTGCACTGCAACTATCTATATTACAGAGTCACCCTTCTATTCTGCTTATGGTTTGCACTGCATCTTCCCAGCTCAAACTCCACCTCCTGAGATCATCTACACTACAGCATCTTTCGTGCAGCTCTCTGAAGCTGCACACACTGCACCAAAGAGCACATCTAAAGGCAGTGGTCTCCTTCTGTGGTATTACTTTCTGGAAAAGGAAAGAGTTCTCAGACAAGAACTACAAAATTCATCTCTCTATAAGAGATTTTTTTCAACATTATAGCAGTCTAACCACTGCAGGTAAGAGATGCTGAAAGCTTTTATATAAAGCCTTGCTACAAGCATAAATACACAGCTTTGCCAGCACTGAGACTTAAGAAGTTGGATTCCTACATCACAGAACTTCTATAAAGTAGGAGCGGAAACAACCAAGTAGCTATTACATATGTTTCTCTGACCAACTTAGTCTCATGACAGTAAAATTATGCAAGTGTCTATGGTCATTTGAATCACATGCCTCAAAAAGTGCTGTTGCAAGCCACAAACCACTTTTTCTCAAATTTCACACTAACCAGATTTAAGAGTAACACCAAATTGATATTTTGCAGTGGTGAGGCAAAGTTGATGAACTCACAACTATCACCCAAAAAGATCAATCATCAATGCAATAATATGTTCTTCAGTTATTTACACTCAGTATTTTACATAAAGAAGGCTTCTTCAATGAAATCTATCAATTTGGAAATGTAATAACTATTTTCAAGGGCAGCCTACTTAAGCCACTCCTTTCTAATTAAGGATAAATTAAGTATTAATGAATTTAGAATTCTTATGTTGTTCCCTCACTGTCTGTAAGAAAATGTAAAGGAAGGGGCAAAAATCACGTTCTCCTTTTGCACCTCTCTCTATTGTGAAATACACCCTCTGAAGTTGACCACCAGTACTGTTTACACAGGGATTGTATAAAAACATCTTTACAAAGTACACAGTGTCTGACTACACAAACTGACAGAACTTCCTCAGCCCTTCCAAGTCTTGAGTCTGGGCGATGACGACACCATTTAGTGACAACAGTTTCCAGGACACTCATATTCACATTGCCTATTGGAAGTTCCTTATCACCAAAAAGGGTTGTAGTTCAAGCATCATGTCTGACAGCTACAGTGGGCTTTTCCATGTTCACCTTCTTTCCTGTACTTGGTCCTTCTATTTCCAAGTTTAACTCAAGGCTGAGTCCTTTCTTGGTCAACCAACTTGAATTTTAGAAGTTTCTTAAGATTAAACGTTACAGTCATTCTGACTGGAAGTAGACTTATAGTGGTACAAGATGAAATATCCTGAACCCTGAAAACTACAGCAGAAAGAACGGGATGAAATTCAGTGTGCCCTGGATTCTAAACCCCAAAGCTGACAAGCAATCACAATTACATAAATTTTTATTCCCAATATGTTGAAATATCAAGTTAGTGATCTACACAGGCCTTTTTTATTGTCACAGAACTTCTCTCTCCCTGAATTCTTACAAAAAAGAAGAACCAAAGATGAAGGTGACAGACTAACTTCAGAGTCTGGAACTGAATGCTTTTCATAGTCTCTAACATGAACTTGTAAAATGCAACAGGCTGCTGTAACAAAGCCAAGATAACTGAGGTTATCTTGGATTGTCCTCCAACCACACCCAGGAATGCAATGCATGCCAGAACTCCACAGTTGGTCACAGACATGGGTGCAGGAGGAATCACAATGTGCTCTGAGTCAGTTTCTCGCCGCTGGAATAAGGCACTGAGGCGGGCTTGCTATAAATATCCAGGGCTGGTGATACAGGAGGAGATTGGAGCCATATGTGGGAGACCCGAATACCAATTACACACTGAGCAAAGTTCCAGCAACACAAAATTAAGGAAGAAGAGGAGATTCAGTAAATGGCCTACTTTAAGGCATATAGTCTGCATATTCTGAACTCTCACAGAAACAGAGCAACCAAGAAATAAGGCTGGGAAAGAAATCAGAAGTTTGGGCTACAGAAAAATCCACTTTCTATATTACACACCAATGCATACAATCCTGTCATTGAATTTATGTTTTCTACGTAGAACAAGTAAAATTTGTGTGAAAAACCAGATTAACTAGTAAGGCAAAAATACGAAAAGATGTGACTGACCACAGAACATACCTAAAGGTTGCCCAAGCTTAAGATCGTATTCCTAGCTGAACATACATGTGATCTCCTCCAGTTTTTGCAGTTTGTCTTACTCACTTTTTTTGTTGTTTCTTTGTTTGAAGGGGAGGGGAGGATGTTTTTCTACTAAGAACATTTTTACTTTTCAAAATATTCTCTATAGGTGAGTGTCTTTTCTAATAAAAAGGATTTTTAAAATTTTGTTACTGCTACATTCCTCTTCTACAACCCACCCTGGACTTACAAAAAAATGAATATCTGAATAGAAGTTTAAAAATTGTCTTACATTTCACAAGAGTGAAGACACCTAAAGCAAACTTGTAAACATTTTTTCCTGAAGGGGTAGAGAGGCATTTGATAAGTATTTGACATACTTATTTCCCTGATACTGGAAAGAAGGTTGGAAAGCATTCCTAAAATATTTGATCATCTTGAGATTCACAGTAGGAGACTGTATTTCCTGCTGGATAATAGTATTATGTTACACATAAAAACGACTATGTCAGTAAAATTAAAACAGCTACAACACGTGAAGCTCTCAGCAGAGCTCCCATTGTGTTTGAAGGGAGACTCCAGAAGGGGCCCAAGGGACTTGCAACACACAAGCAAGAGGGATGACTGAACACCTCTGTAAAACCTAAGTATCCCAGGTTGACGACCATTGTGTGAAGTTAATTTATGCTCACTCTGGTACAAAATCAGAACCTAGACCTCTGACTAATTCTCCTTTATAAAATTATTTTGGGAATGGGAAAGAAAAAAACCAATGTGCTTTTTGTAGCTATAGCTACCCAGAGATTATAGGAGCAGGCAATGTGTGTCAGTATTACTGACTAAGCATTATATCCTAGGTCTGAGAAGAAAAAAATTAAGGAAATAACAACTAAAACATGAATAAAAAGGCATCACTGGCATAGCTATTGCTAAGTGACATCTTATCTAGCTTTTATAGTGACTAATTATTGACTGGCATCACAGAAGAAATAGATTTTGAGTAGAAGTCTGCATATTGATAACATCAGTTTTATGAGTATGATGTTTAAAACCAAATCCAAGCAAGACTCAAGTCGTCAAACTAGAGAAACATTTATCTACTAAATACACTGTAAGAACACCCAGTGTTTATTTACACTATATTACATTTCAAAGGTTCAAACTTTCAACATATCAGTAACTAGTAACCTTTTCAGAATCTACTTTAAGTAGTTAAAGATTCTCCCTATGCAAACAATTAGAGGGACTTTTTAAAGATCTCACTGAATTTAAAGGTCTAGGTTGAGATGAGTTCCGAGAACACAAAAAGCACTTCTACACAATGTTCTCACTTATGTTAGGATACACATTTTAAAAAGGAATAAATGTCCTGAGGATATGACACAATTTATTTATAATCTTTCATAGAATCTTCCAAAAGCTAAAGCTCACAAAATCTTAAGACAAAAAGATGCAGTATTCAGTTTTTAAGAAATGATGGAGAAATTTACAAGCTTAGTTCAGGGAATAAACAGATTACATAACCAGTCAAAGAAAGGAGAACTCACAGAGTACACTGTTGATTTCAAACAAGTGCTAACAAATACCTCCTTCAATAATTTGAGTCCAGTCTCCCCAGGATTTGAAAACTACAGGACATTGATTTTTACCTATAGTATTAAGTTGTTGGTTTCCATAGCATTTTACTTACCATTTGGGAAAAAAAAAAAAAATCTATTGTTCTAAGGACTCCACAGATTACTATCCATACAGACTTGGTCAGTTACACTACAGACAAATACAGTTGATACAGTTCCCCAGAATTCAGAGCATGAAAAGGTAAAGTTCTGCAAGAATGTAGCTGAGACACAGGCTTTGCTGGACAGGCTGCCCTGAGACACTCCCTGCAAATTCTCTTCACCACCCACGCCCCCTCACATTAGGCATCCAGATATGACATGCAGCGGGAAGGGCCTGGAAAGCCTTCCTCGTGGGTCAGGTACACTGAAACACCTTAGGAAACATAAACCAACTGCACACGGCCTCAAAGGCTATAGCCAGGGTACCTAACTTGGATCTGGGAAACACTGCAGCGTACACAAACCAAAGCCACCTTCAGCTGCCTTGTTTGGCACAGGTTCTGGTAGTGCCTGCATCAGTTCTGAGACTCCAAAACAAACAAACATTTTCTAACAAACTACTACAGTCATAATACCTTAGGACAACTCAATCAGAAGCAATAGCTATACCCTGCTACAGAAGCTAGCACAGTTTACTGTGGCTGTCACTTATTACATTCCACCAGAGCAGCAACTGGCACAACCAAATAAAATTAAAAATATAATCAACTGAACCCCCTTTTTTTTAATCCCTGCAGTTAATGTGCTCATGAAGTCCATCCTTCTGTGACAGAGGATGAAAACCAGCAAGTTTTAGGAGGCACCAACAGTCCTCCACTTGGGTACAGCAACTTCAGTGAAACCTTCAAGCAACACCCTGCCTTTTCTGCAAAGCCTGAGCAATTGCATCAGTGGGCCACTGGAGATGCCTCATTTCCTCTGCATCTTCAAGGCTTACGCAAGGTTTTACCAGCTCCAGCTGTGCTAACTGATAACATAAGAAAGCTTGTAAAAAACATCTGAGAAGGAGCAGGGTAAGGTCCAGAGTGAAACATTTGGGTATGTACAGTGTATAGTATGTTTAGTTCCAGAAACTGAATTTAGTGTTAGTCCTGAATCCTGCTTTCACTCATTCAAATTTGTCTTTGTGACTGGCAGAGCTACTTTACTCTTCAGCACACACCTATAAAAATAACTGTGCAGACAGGATCCCAAGGTGTACTAATAAGACAGTTACAAGCCTAGACAGCAGGAAATTTCAGTCTATTCCAAAGGAGCTTAATACTTAATGGAAGCATAGAAGCCTACAATTAAACAGCTAAGTCCCAATATATGTTTTTTACAAGATTAGAGTTGGAAAAATTCACCTGTCCTGAGAAGGAAAGAAGCCAAATGGCAGAAGAGAGAGAGAGGCAGCCAGGAAGACATCTCCAGAATTTCTCCCTTCAGCCTTGAATTACAGAAGTCATTGGTGGTTTTTACCCTTCTTGAACTCCCCTAATATATTCAGTCTGCATGGTTTACCTCGTCAGTAAAGACTAGAGCAAATATCCAGAATAAGTATCTCTGGAAAGGTGGTCTACAAATACCCAGAAATACCTTTTTTTTTTTTTTTTTAACGTCAGAAAATACAACACACACACGCTCACACACCCCCCCCCCCCTCCAATTTGGTTATACATACCATGGTTGTTTGGTAGTTGTATATGTTAACTTCTGTCATTTTTGTCCATTTTTCTTAAACAAATTTACTTCTTTCTATCACGCCAAGTACAGACTAATGCATGTACACGGAACTAAAAGCAGAGAACCATCACTCCCATTTAGAAAGTAGAAGGGAACTTGATTAATCTGAAAAGATGCAGTCTGAATCCCAATCTGAAATATACTGCAAAATGTACATAGATGACAACTGTGGTAGCCAAGGGCAGGGAAGGAGAGGTACTAAGTATTCTTTCATTTGAGAATCCAAAATTCTTGCAGTTACAAAATTTTAGTCGACTTTTAGTCAACACTGACTGACCACTTCCCAAAACTTGGGGCAGCAGAGGTAGTGACTTCAAGATGACATATTTATAGCACACACAACCAACATACAGTCATTAATTCTATAATTAAACACTAAAACAAGATGCTATTATGAACACAATGTCTCTGGCAATGTACCACACTCAGATGGACACTGAAATATCTTTTAGATAATTGAACTCGATCTAATCTGGAGTTGGTATTTCCTGGCCAATTATGACTAACTCTTCTAAACCATCATTAAGTGTCAGGAAATAGCCACCCCCAACATCAATCACTATCTAAACATACACCAAAGTATCATGGTTTGAACATCTTCACTCACAGATAAATATCATATAGGCAAAAGTGAGTGGAAGAAAAACCCTTTCCACCAGTCTTCAAGTAACCAAAGTACAAAACCAAGTCCTAATATTAATAACAAAATGTGAGTTAGGGCCAGATTTCCAGCTCACTTGTACAGTTTCAAAAGATAACACTGAGCTCTTCCACAATTATCTCACTCCCTTCATTCATACATTAAGATGTTACCAGAATTAAACTGATCTAAACCACAACTATGGGATGGTGGGTTAGAGAAGAGCTTGCACCAGTACTGTGCACACTTTATACAGTGAGGACACTGGTGTTGCACACCTCTGCTGTGCCCTTCCCTCTCAGCTTCCCAGGTGCACTGTCCTGCTGCCCCGACCAATTCCAGTCCTCAGCAACCCACACAAAGAACAGAAACAGACCAAAGAGCCTCGGCGCAAACTCCAGCCTAAAGGAGAAGCCACGCCTTTTCAACTCCATTTTCTGTTCCATTAAAAACAGCAGAGAAAAGCACTTCTTAGCTAAAAACAAACAAAGAAAGAAAAAGAACCCATGGTAAGTGAAAGACAACATCACATTTATATTCAGAAGGGCACAGGAGTGGACAATTGTCCTCTTCATTTCTGTAGAAACCAAAATTAAAGGCTCTCAGTAGGAAAGTCACAGCTCTAATCCCCTCTTCCCCATCTCCCTGAAGGTACTAATAGAAAGTTTTCATCACAGCAGTCAACACATCACTATGTTGTGAATATTAAATCTAACCCAAAGAGACTGCCATGATTTCCTTTCCTATCCTTTTTCCATCTTCTTTTTTTTCCCCTTTTAAGGCAAAAGATTTGCTTTACAACTGCCATAAGTGCACCAAAACTATTTCTAATTTACTTAGAATTACAAAATAATTTCATCCCTGATGAAATTGCTAGTTGATATTAATTACACTACTATTCTTCTATTAGAATTCTACATACGTAGCTTAAGTTGGCATGTGATTCTCTGCAAGTCAAATACTTCCTAATTAAATCCTAAAATCCCATCAAATATATTGATATTTGTACTTAAAACTGCTACCTTGAAGCAAATCTACAGCTTGTGTATCAAGAATGATTTTGTTTGAACAATCATTCTGGTGAGTAGAGTCTACTGCCTGAATAAAGCAGCTTTTTTTTTTTTTTTCTCTGAACATGAAAAATCAAACCTCTTATGAAAATTGATATTCATTCCCAACCCTCCTCCCAGAAGAGCTAACCACTTATCAAACCACTACAGTAGATCTTCTGGCAGCTCTTTGAGCTGTAATCAGATATCAGACTTACATTCAGATCTTTGTGGGGAAAAGCCACCACCACCACAACACAGAGCACACACACATACAGAGTCCCCTTTATAATTTAATTTTAATTTACAAAGACTGCTCCTTTGCACTCATCTGAAAGCATGTTATATGTCAACATGTAAAATGGAACTGAGCTTTCTTGGAGAATATTTTTTGGACCAACACCCCCATAAGCAGAGTGCTACACCTGGGAAAACACATTAAACTGCTGGTTCAGAATTCAGTGTGCAGGCAAGTGAGCAAATAAGCCCCACTGGCGTTAGCTGGCATGATACCTCTTGCGCTCCTCGTGTCGAGTAGTTCTCAACATGTTAAATATGTGCCACTGAAATTAAACTAGTGATATTTTTCTCAAAGTGGGAAGCTTACATAATGAGGAGCAATACCACAAGTAATCCAGAAGCAGCACTCAGCACCAACTCACAGCACTGTAAGGACATAAATGAGTTGCACACAGAAAAAGGTTCCCAAGAAAACTTCCAGCAGGAAGCTGCTTTAAAAATTAAAAAAATTTAAAAAAAAAAAATTTCCTGACCAACTCAGCCCTCTAATTCTACTATATAAAGGTGTCTAAAGTCAGTATATATAGATGTGAAGGATGTAAATTAAGAGTCGTGATTTGGGGGGAAAAAATGAACAAACCGAAACACTACTAAAAAACTCCCTGAACATTTATCTTGTTATTTAAAATAGCTGTGTCACATGGAATAAAACAGCCCACTAAACTATATCTAAAAAGCAAGGCCAGAGTTTTAAACTAATCAGTACAAAGGTCCTCAAGAAACTGAGTTTTCATAAATTACTGCTTTGCACACAGTTCAGTTTATAATGTGGACTTTGTAAAGATTTGAGACTTTCCTAGTGACGTGCTTCTGAGTACACAACAATATGAGGAAGTGCTGTAGCTAATACCCCTCTTCTCTG
Source organism: Vidua macroura (assembly GCF_024509145.1). Taxonomy (NCBI): domain Eukaryota; kingdom Metazoa; phylum Chordata; class Aves; order Passeriformes; family Viduidae; genus Vidua; species Vidua macroura. The sequence goes on from NC_071576.1 coordinate 35,956,065, forward strand.
CAGACAGTCACATATCAAAGGTGCATCATTGTTTAAAATGGCTCCAGCGCCAAAGGGTGAAGATCTACTCCCTATCCTGTCTTGACCTTAAGGGAGGGACACACTGTCCACCAAAACATCCTGTCAGGAAAGCAGTAAGAAGCGTGCAAATTTGGAGATTAGGATAATAAATACACTTTTGCTGGTTACTTATTTTGGCTTTCAAAAAAATTCTTGACAAAAAATACAGAGGCTTTTCTAACCAAGTTTTGTCCACGCAAGAAATCCTGGTGAACATATCCACTCAGCAGCTGCAGGGAACTAGGAACAATGTATTTGTGAAGCTCCCTGAGTGGTAGTTTTGTGTGAAAGTTTTCATTGTTACATCCATTCTCTTGAAGTTACATGTTTCCTGAAACTGGTTTAGCAGAACAAAACTGGTATTAATTATTCACTATTTCCTCCAGTATAGATATTTTGAATTTATGTGAACACAGTCCAAGTCTGTTCACTAAGTAAAGTACATGCATCTATTTAGGAAAAAAAATGGGATGTCTACTGCTTTGGGGTTTTCTTCTGTTTCCTTTTTTAGGACTGCATTCCCAAACCTGTGACGAGATGCCCACGACATAAGGAACAAGGTGAACAAGTATTTTAATCAGGTTCTTTTTCAATATTTCTTAAACTGGCAGCAAGTCCTTACAGAACAAGCTGTTTAGGTCAATAATAAACGGCAAGGCTCCTAAATAAACTGGTAATATTGTACCTATTTCTCTCCTAAGTCAAATTACTGCTTTTTACTGGTTGAAAAGTCTTATTTTCTCAAGTACAATTTTTTTTTTTAAAAAACTGGCTCAGATTATTCAAATGACTACTTTAAATGTGGTTTTGCTGTGTTTTTATTATCATACCTTTATATTTAGCTACTTCTTCTCCCAAGATGAACAGCGATATCTGCATTTTTCTTGAGGTTTATGCAAGTGGGAGAGCATTAAGCAAATAAGCAACATTATTTCAACCTTTTTATAGTAAAATGTCTACCAAAAACCATACAAAAGTTTAATTCAAGTTAGTGTTATAAACCCTAACAGTGTTTACTGGAGTGAAATGGACAAGCCTGCTCTCATATTTAGTTCAATCACTAAGTGTCAGCAATTCGTTTGCATCTCTAGATACTTGCACTTGAAACTGAGATGTGTAAGAAAATAAATCTAGCAGGTGAGATCTCAAACACTTAGTATTTTTTCCAGCTCAAGCTTTTCATACCTTAGATAAAATGCATTACCTCATTTGTTAACAGCTAAGATTTTTTTTTTGAGAATGTAATTTTATCAAATAACAAAGAGAATTGTGCAAGCAACACACAGCAAAACACAAAGCCAAGTCACAGAATCAAATTTGAGCTTTCATATTATTAGTCCAAACAGTGAAGCTCACTTTCATACTGTGCTTTTAAAAACAGTGACAAAGCAAATCACTCAGTCCAGACTGAATAAACCAGATGTTATGATTTATAGGCTCTATGCATTCTGTCCAGTGTATACACACCATTTTCTATAAAGTAAACTAAGACTGAGATCTCCATTTCTCAGGAACTAGAAGTATTGCTAAATTCACAAATGCCATTTCAAATAATAAAAAATATGTTAGTACAAGGAAAAGATTCATTAATATATATATTTTAGAAAGGGTCACTACATTATCAGCTTCTACTTGAGCTTTGTACAAACTCACAGGGAAAATATATCCCTTCTTCAAAGAGCTGTTACAGAATTGTTTTGTTTTCACTGTATTTTTACTGTTCAGCTTCAATTGTACTGAGTAACCTTGAAGTGCAAAAGTTAGTTTTTGAAGTCCAATTTCAGATTGAGCAAAGTCTATCAAAACATTTTCATGAAGTCCTGGATTGCTTACCTTCCTGTAATGGTGTGGTTCCCATATTCACTGTGCCATGATTACCTCTATTTAAAATGAGAAACCAACTCTGTTTAAACACTTACTGTCACTTTAAGATCTTCAACAAACTACACTGCAGTCATGGTACTGTACACATCAGGGACGTGACTATCATCTCTTTTAAAAAGAAAATCAACTCCATTTAATTCCTGCTTGGATCTAGACATCTGGAATCAGTATATACATGAGGAAGAATCACACAGCTGCAACTGTATAAATATTTTTCTTCCCAATTCCCTGCCAAGAGCATCTCAAAATTATAAGATCAAATTCACAGACAAGAAATAAAACTAAGGTCACACATACAGAAAAGCTTTTAGAATTTGGGTACTCATATTTGGCATGAGAAGTATTCCAGCACCAAGATACAGTCACATCTTGGATCACATTTTTCAGATTTTGTTTCCTGTGAACTTCTGGGGCAGAGCTGGTGCCTCCTTAAACTGGCATCATGATTATCATTGATTTTATCATAAGAATTTCTGGCATCCACTTCAAATAACAATCCAGCAGACAACACACATTCCAGCTTGCGTTATTAGGATTAAAACAGGAACCCCTTTCTATTGATATATTCCTTCCAACAAGGGTTATCTAAGCAATTGCCAAACTGATTGCAGTTGATTACAGTATGATGATGCATAGACTCTTAGGTATATTTGTTAGCTGAAAATACTGCAGCAAATGTAAGTCTTCAGAGGCTTGATTTATAAATAAGCTTGAGAATGCCTTTTTGATCTAACACAGTACCTTGGAACCCATAAAGTATCTGGAACATTATTTCTAGATTCAGAACACTAGGAGAGATTATTTTTTTTTTCACCTCCAGCCAAACAGACTGCATTCTGGCTTCTCACACAAACTCATGATACCTGTGCAACTTCATTACAGAAATTAATACATATGGTCATCTATCACTGATGCACTAAAAAATCCATTCTTTCCTCTGACACATCTACTAAGCCAACATAAGTAAGAAGTTAACCACAGAAGCTTGCAAAGGTGTTGTGTGTATAGTCGAATATCTACATCAAGTATCAGTGGCACCAATTCTTTGGCACTTATTCTTTGCATGATCACATTAATCAAAGTTTGGGGCTTGGTTTGGTTTTGCGCTGTGGCTAAACAACATTGAAAAGTATCGCCATTCCAGAGACTGCCCAATATTTAGGAACTTGTGATGGCTTTTCCACTCATACATAACCATTCATGAAGGAACAGAACTATGGAAGGATGTCAGACCGCAATAAAGACACACTGCAGCTCAAACCTTAGGCAACAGAAATTGATACACTGGGCTGTTTAGCAGGGAAGAGCATAATTCGTAGCATACAAGTGATTCCAAGTTCTCCTCCTGAAGTTTGTGAACTATTATGCTTCTAAGATCACACTCAGCACTGATCCTACAAAGCTGTTGCTTTTTACTCCTTTCAAACAACTGCAGTCACATTAGAGTTTCACTTTACAAGGTTTATAAAAACCTTTCAGAATTTACACACCTACTTACTGTGCAAGTTTGGCCCTGACAATCGACACAGGTCATCTTCGTCAAGTCCTTCTGGTGGATTCCAATTTCTTGTATCAAATGCTTTATATAGCATCACACAAGATGCTTAACACCAACATTTCTATTAAAGCTATTCTGGTCACCTGTAAACACAGACAACTTAAGAGTCTGTTCCTAATCTTCATCCTCAAAGGTTTTGCCTCTTCATAACCCACTTCTTTGCAATTGTTAACTACAGCAAATCTATTTCAAAAGATGAGAACTGTGAACAAAAACTTGAAAGAGAGGTGCTTCAGCAACAGTAGTGTGAAGGGACAATATTCATTTTGAAGACTTAAGGACAGATGGACAAGATCTTGCACTTTCACGAAGAAATAACTTACAAATCACATGCAACTTGTGGCAGCAGGGATGACTGTACAGACTGAGTTCAGCAACACAGGGCTAAACAGCAGGAACCGTGCAAATTTTCAAGGGGCAAAGCACTATATAAGCTGTTACTAAAACCGCTTTCACATTCCTTGCCTCACTGAACTCTGACATCAAGCAGCATTTAAATAATCGTTCAGAGCTGTGAAAATCACCTTATCAATACTTCAACTATCCTTAAAATAAAAGTTTTCATTTTGTTATCACAGTCTTCTCTAGGACTTTGATAGTTCTCTCCAACAGTTTTTGCATATTTTAGTCTAAGCACCACACATAAATGGCAGTATGCTGCTCAAGGCAGAGCACCAGCTGTCTGCCAGCAGCTGGCAACAGTGTAAGCAGTGAAGTACAGGGATGATGATGCTGGAATGCAGACACCCTTCCAGCAGATTTGTTTGCTGAATCTTTATAAATGTAAGATTCCTGTTAGCCCATGTCTTTAGCCTGTCAAGGTCCCTCTGAACAGCAGCACAGGTATCTATTGTGTCATCCACTCCTCCCAATTTTACATCATCTGTGAACTTGCTGAGGGTGCACAGTGTCCCATCACTCAGGTATTAATGAAAATAAACAGCCCAGGCCCTACTATCAACCCCTAGGCCACACCACTGCTAACTGGCCTGCAGCTGGACTTTGTGGCACCACTCACACCCCTGTGAGCCCAGCATTTCAGCCAATTTGCAATCCCTTTCCCTGTCTACTTAGCTAGACCAGATGGTGACGGTGTTAAGGGAGACAATGACAGAAGTACTGTTAAAGTCCAACAGTACAAACTTCTCTTTTCTCCTCCACCAACCCCAGTCATTTTGTCACAGAGGGCTGCCAGGTTGGTCAAGCACAATTTCCCCTTCTTAAAGCTACAATAACTACTGCTAATCATCTTCATGTCCTTCTTACGTTTGGAAATGGCTTCTCAAGAGAATTTGCTCCATCATCTTCCTAGGGGTCTAGGTGAGGCTGAGCAGTCTGCAAATACCTACACCCTCCTGCCCTTCTTGGAGGCAAAAGCAACACCTGCATTCTTCCAGTCCTCAAAAAGAGTCTTGTATTATCTCAATCTTTCAAAAACAATTCAGAGTGGTTTTGCTATGGTATCAGCTCTCTAACCACTCATAGGTGCATTCTATCAGTTCCCATGGACTTTCTTGTGGCGAACTTTTTAAAACGTTCCCTTACTTGGTCCTTCTCTACTGAGGCTAAATCTTCATTGGTCCAGACTTTCCCACTAGTCTCTAAGGCCTGGGGCTCCAGAGGACAAATCCTACAATAAAGACCAAGGTAAAAAAGACATCTAGTACTTCAGCTTTTTCCATGCTCTCCTTCATCTCCCTGTGGCTGGTCATGTACTTGCAGAAGTCATTCCTGTTGCCCTTCATGTCCCTGATTAGCTACCTGAAAACTGAGGTCCAAAGCCAGTCCCAGTCACACTTCTTCCATTCCTCATGCACACAACAAGCAGGAGGTGCAGTGAAGTTCAGATTCAAAAAAAGGTAGAGTAAGGGAAAAGGCACTTCTTGAAAAACTTCATACTGGGCCTATTCTAACTTAACCATTGTAATACAGTACACACAAAACAAGGAAACCATAATCAACTCCAAATTGCCTCTCTCTACTCTGTTTAACCTTATGACACAAGTATCATGCTAATGATGACTAAGCTTGCTCCTGCAGTCAAAAACAGAGCCTGACAGATGTGATATGCACTGGAATGAGCGTCATTAGGCAGCGACACAGCTGTCTTCTCAACAGTAACACAATCTCTCTGTTTATAACTGTGATGAAAGTGAATTGTTACTTTCAGGAAATCTAAATGATGCATCCCAGTGGTTATATATCCTGTATTTTACATTATACAGCTCTTTCATCTTATGTATTAACTCATACCTTACGGCCTGCATTTCTAGGGCAAGGCAACATCATACACGTGTGAAGAGGCAAAATGTTATAACCAACAATTTAAACAACTCACTAGTTCTGGACAGTATGCATCAAAGATCTCCAACTCTACATGGTAAATGACTGAGCTCCCAAGCAAATACCAAAGCCAGCTTTATGCCACAGGATAGCGGATGCTGCACTCACATGCAAAGAGTGATAAAAGCAGTTCTGTGAATTGGAATTGTACTTTAGGGCAATAGGCTGGTTTAAACAAAGTGTCCAAAACAAACAGCAGCAGTAAAAACTGTAGAGAAGTAAAGACTACCTGATATTAATAGTCTGACACGCGTCAATACAAAAATGAGATCTTTACACTTATAAAATAATGTATTCCCAAACTTCAGTGTTTTAAAATAATAAATTATTTCAAACCTAACTAAGGCTAGGTTAGCAACTAAGAGGGATAAACAAAATCCAGTTTTGCAGAAGTCCAGATATGCTTTAGCATATCCAGCTAGAGGCATTCCAGCCACTCTACCACTGTGTGATGAGGCAATTCTTAACGGCACAAGGAGTCTGAACATCTGTAAAACACCAACAAAGAAAAGCTGAGGAAACCAACAGCATGTCCTTAATCAGTTCCCTCTAAATTGGTGGCTCTCTAACTGATTTAACAGGTTTTTTAAAAAGTCTTTGAACAAAATCTTAATTAAATCTATTCCAAAACAAGTACTCATTTCAGCTTAGTGCTCTAGGTAAAACTCCAGTGCATTTACAAGTATAATCACTTCAGCACAGTTCTCCCTCTTTCCTCTAAAAATACAGCTATTTATGTTTGACCCCAGCCCACACTAAAACTCAAACACCCAGCATGCAGCTCTTTCATCTACTTCTTTTTCACAACCTGATCAACAGTAGAATGGCAGATGAAGAAAGGTTGGGTGTGATACCTCCAGAAAACAGTCAGAAAGGGTTTTTTTCTGTCTAAGTGTGATAGTGAATACAAAGACCTGCCTGAGCAAGTGCTTTTACTACTGGAAACCCATCACACTTGCACAAAAAAATACCATTTTCACAGAATCATAGAACAGTTTGGGTTGGAAGAGAGCTTTTAAAGGTCATTTGGTCCAATACCCCCCTGCAATGAGCAGAGATATCTTCAACTAGATCAGTTTGTTCAAAGCCCCACCCAACCTGACCTTGAACACTTTCAGGGATGGGGCATCTACCACCTCTCTGGGCAATCTGTTCCAGTGTTTCACCACCCTCACTGTAAAACATTTCTTACATATGTCTAATCTAAATAGACTCCTTCAGCTTAAAGTCATTACCCCTTTCCAACAGACCTGTTGCAACAGACTTTGCTAAAATATTGGTCTTTCTAATAGCCCCTTGGAGTACCGAAGGCTGCAATAAGGTCCACCCAGAGTCTTCTCCTGGCTGAACAATTCCAATTCTTTCAGCCTTTCCTTACAGGAGAGGTGCTCTAGCCCTCTAATTGTCTTCATGGCCCTCCTCTGGACTCACTCCAAGAGGTCTGTGTCCTTCCCATGCTGGGAACCCCAGAGCTGGATGCAGTACTGTGGCTGGGGTCTAAGCAGAGCAGAGCGTGTCATCAGCAAATTTGATCCCTTTAACTACATCATTAATGAAGACATTAAATAGCACAGACACCTGAGGGACACCATTTGTCACCAATGTCCTTGGGACACTGAGCTGCTGGTTGCATCCAGAGAGTAGTGGTCAATGGCTCAGTGTCCCAGTGGGCATTGGTGAGAGGGGGTTTAACCCATCAGGTTTAAAACTCACTGGAACAGGTACCAAAACAAATGTTTAGAAGTAAAGAAGAAAGCCAAGATACTATGAAAAGTAGTGCTATTTATTTAAATTTTACTGATTTTCCAGTTACTACTCTAGTTCTATTAACATCTATCCATTCAAAAAGCAAAATTACATCTCTTCTTGATACATTAATTGAAAATCAACTAACATGAGACCTGTAACATCTCAAGCATCCCTAAAGGCCAGGACACTCAGAGCCATGTCCCTATTGACACAATTCTGACCGAGCATTTGAAAGCCGGTTTTGAAACAGCACAATGGGTCACACCACTCAGCATTTCATACATCTAAAGAGGCATCTGAGCATGGAAAGAAGAGACTGCTTGCATCTCTACAAGTTATTTCTGCACACACCAAGGAAAAAGTGTGATCAACTGACAAGAAGCAATTTTATTAAAATATTTTAAATATTTTTTTTTTTGCCCAGAAACTGATGGCATTTACTAATTAACAGATATACAGGTCTGTTAGAGTCACAGTATTTGAGTTTTTAGCAAAACATGCAAAAAAAAGCTTCAGCAAAGCAAAAATCTTATTAGTGATCGACAGGTCAGACACAGCTTATCAGAGAATTCCACTTTAGAGTGGATGAGACAATGGTCCTTTACTGCTCGGACTTCTAAAGAAATGGAATTTACTTTACAAAACTGAGAAACTTCGATTAACTATTATAAATTATAATTTCAATACTGTGGATCATTTAAGAATATTACTTCATTTTCATAAAGAGGATTTCTGTGTTTTTTATCGGCTCTCACCCTATTCAATGGCCACTGCTAACAATCTTCAACTGAAAAAAAAATTTGTTGTACAATATATATCTGTTTATGCTATGTGAGTCTGGGAGAGAAGAAAAAAAAAAAAAAAGGGAAAAATCCATTGAGTATCTTTAGTATGAAGACTGCTTTTCCTGCTACTGGTTTTTAATTCCAGTATGCTCAAAATTGAACAAAATGGCAATCGTTTCTTATTCTACTGTATAGATACAATTTCCTTTCCTTATATATAAGGAGAAGAAGCATACGCTTAATAAGGAGTTTCTCTCCAGGGCTATATCTATCACAACTCAGTCTTCAGCACGAAAGCCAGCAACAAGCTCATTAAACCCTTCCTGAGCACTAAGTAGCAAGACTAACAGTGAGCACTGCTAGGCCAAATTTCTGAAGGAATCTGCTTATGGACATTCAGTTTTCAGAAATATTGATATGACTAGGACCATGCTACTAAATATTACAATTCAAGTCTGCACCAGGTCACCTGTCTGCATTAACCTGCACCTAAGCATCCTGTGACATCTGTACACATCTCCTGAGAAAACAACCAGAACTTAACTTTCATAAAGGAAAAACCAAAATAAAAGGCCGTCAGGTGCTGAACGATGAAATTTTGTGCTAGCTTTCCCAAAGCTGGTTTCCCAAATTGCTGGTTTCATTATGGTTTCAGAATCTGAAATTTCAAGATCAATATAAGCAGAACAGGAAAATTTAAAACAATCCTCCCAAAATACTAGCTTAGAAATGAAACAAAGAAACTATGACCCAAATACACATATTTTACATTATGCTGGTTACCACTGAACGAGAAAAACTGGTTTGCCCACATGGACAAAAGAATGGTATTACTCACCCAACTCATGTTTCCCTAATTCAACTTTACCAAAATGAACATGCTCTTTAGTCTATTCTTGAGGAAAACTCTGTGACTGTACAAAGTGGTCCTACAGTTTCATTACAAATATGCAAAGGCCAGAAAATGGCAACAGTGGTCAGGCAGCATATACTGAGATGATGTATGAGCTAAAAAAGCCATAATGCCAGGGTATCACTACAGATTAGTACTTAACAGATGAAAGGTTTGTGTGACAGCTGAATATTTGAAAACTTTTGACCCCACAACACTTTTGGGAACAAGAGCTGTCAAGATGCAACACTGCACCAGTCATACAGAACCCCAAGTTCTTAAGCATCTCTGAACTTCCATGACAATCTCCTAGACAAGATATTTATTTACATATTTCTGAAATTTCATTTAATAGTTATAATTTTGTGGTGGACACCAGGTGTCCACCAAAGACATTCCCATCACTCCCACTCATCAACTGGACAGGGCAGAGAAAATACAGTGAAAGGTTCTTGGGTCAAGGTAAGGACAGGATCATCAGTCACCAATTACTGTCATGGGCAAAACAATCTTGACTTGCAAGTTGAGTTTGTTTATAATTTAATTTATAACCAATCAAATCAGAGTAGGACAATGAGAAACAACTTTCTCCCCATTTCAGGATTGGGTCTCTCCCATGGAAGATTATCCTCCATGAACTTCTCCAACATGAGTCGCCCCATGGGCTGCAATTAATGAACCCACTGCTCCAGCATGAGTCCCATCCACAGGGTACAGTCCTTTAGGAACAGACTGCTCCAGCAGGGGTCCCCTGTGGGGTCACATGTCCTGGCAGCAGACATGCTTCAGCCTGGGCTTCTCTCCCAATGGTCCACAGGTCCTGCCAGGAGCACCCTCTAGGCACAGACTTCCCATAGGGTTACAGTCTCCTTTGGGCACCCACCTGCTTTGGCATGGGGGTCTCCAGGGATTCCAAGTGATGTCTGCTTCACCTTGGACCTCCACAGACTACAGGGACCCAGCCTGGCTCACCAGTCTTCACCCATGGGCTGCTGGGGAATCTCTGCTCCATCACCTGAGGCCTCTCCTGGCCCTCCTTCACTGACCTTAGTGACTGCACAGCTGCTTCTCTCATATGCTCACTCCTGTCTGTCTGCCACTGTTCCCTCACAGAAACATTTTTTCCCCTTCTTAAATCTGTTATCCCACTACTGCACAGGCTCAGCCTTGGCCAGCAGCATCTCCACCTTGGAGCCATCTGGCACTGGCTGCGTCAGACATGAGGGGAGCTTCTCACAAGCCACACCTGAGCTCTTCCTGCTACCAAAACCTTTCCATGTAAGCCTAATATATTATTGCATAAAAAACTTGAAGAAGACCTAAAAAGGAAAATTAGTGTTAGTATTTATGCTCTATTTTTAGATATCCTTGACTATGAAGAGTCTGCTTCAGCCCTCTCTCCCCTGCCACCTTTCTCATCATAAGAACATAATTCTTCAGCCTTAGATGTAAAACATCACAGTGAAATGTCTTTAGAATTAAGTATTACTAGTTTTATAAAAAATACTTATATAAATATTAGTCCTAAACTACTTCACTATCCATTTAAAGATACTACTTTTTATAGACTTTTTATTTCAATAAATTAAATAAATAAAATAAGCCGTTTGCAGATGAATCAAGCTTTTTAATTCATCTATGTCTATATATAAACAGAGACAGAGGGGAAGAGTTACTATCTGTTTGTTTTAGAAACAACCACACATGTAGCATTCCAAGGCTGTTCATAAAAATTCTTGTGTGTGTGCAGCATATGGAGACACCTCTGAACCTTGCTAATGGGGTTTTGCATACAGCACGCTTAAAAGAATCCTCCAAGGTATCCACTCATGGCAAGTAGCTATTTTCACACACAGTTCATGGGACATTCAATATGTTGGATGATGAAAAGTTCTTACCATTCTAACAAAAAAATTAGGGGTTGCACTGCTCTTCCCCAAATTCATCCAGTAGAGACCAAGATTTCTCAGTAATACCACAGACCAAGTTCATACTTGCTAAAAACAGAACATGACAGCAGTTGGCATCATACTATCATACACTTCTTGTGATGACAAGTGTCGTGTTTTCCTTATATTTAGCTCATTGTAATCTTTCATAACAGCCTCCTCTCAAAGGAGAAAAGATGATACACAAACACACATGGAGAAGGCACAATTACCTCACACAATAGTCACTTCTCAGCTCTGCCAGGTATTAGTGACAAAAGTCAGGCTGCTAATCCCTACTGCCTTATACTACAGTTTAACTGTATTTGGCTTTAATTAAGTAAGAAAACAAAGGGTTTTAGCTTTGTGTTTTTCTGTAATCTGAATTTATGGTAACAGTTTAGCTTTACACCAAATCCAAACTTGAGTTACGGTTTCAGAGGTCTTTATGCATACCACATTTCTCTCTTCAAAAAGCAGATAGAAAAGACAAAAGCTCTTGAGTGGGAGGAAGCAACAGAGAAAGGGAGGAATGTATCAGCTTGCCAAAAATGTGCCACAGCCTCTACAATACAATGTTAATAATTCTGCCTAATGCAAACGCAATAAAGCTCAGCATTTCATATCCAGAGTCAATCCTTTTCCTATTCCTGGACAAAAAATACACTATAGATTTTTTTTTATGCTTTAAGAATGACCCATTTTGCTATCCCTTTAAATTGAAGGTTGGCATCTGAGGTTTCCAACATTTTTTCAGAAACTGCTTTCAAATGTATTGCACAGAATACTATTTTAAAGACTCCGGATTGCTTTTTCTGGCTTTATTTCCAGAAGTTTTGACATAATTTTGCACCAAAAAAACCCCACTGAAGTACAGTAGCTTTTTCAACTTCTTCAGAAAAATGAGCATAATACAATATTAAACTCCATCTTCCTGAGAGCTACTTTGAGAGTTCATCTAAACAACTTCGAATAGACTGATTTGAAGCATATTCTATGCACTATTTGGAGTGCATCTAAACTAGTTCTTACCTGGTAAAGAGGAAAGGACAGGTTTTGGCTTGTGCAATTCAGTCATAACCACACTGCAGAAATATTTGTTTTCATATGCTGCTTTTTATATTGTAAGAACTTTTACGTTCAGAAAATAAAATACTTTTAGAAGGAACAGTCGGCACATTCTAATGTTTGCTTCACATCTTGGAAGCTCTTGCAGTGTCCATACTAACTACTCAGCAAGTAATGGAAGGGCTGCTAAACTCATTTGTAACCCATGGTTTCTTACATTACTAATTTGAAAATTAATCAGATCATATAATAATACAGTAATAAAATCTTTCTTTTCTCTCTAGTCAGATGTCTCCAGACGTCGGTAATACAATTATCTGTCAAATAAAGAATGAAGTGCAATATCACTATTTCTGTCATGAGCTTCTGTCCCAAGAACCACCATAACCACAAACTAACCTCTAGTACCATGGTTTCAAGGGAGTTAAATAAAGGCGTATAAACCCCATAAAATTTAGCTGCATAATCTTAATTTCAATTGGGTTAAATGCTGACCTACCCATGTGATCAATTAATTGGATTAACAGGTAAATAGAAGTCCACAAGGTAAAGAAGAAGATGCTTCTATTTTCTATTTGTGTCCAGCAGAGATTAGTGTTACGCTTAATACTTCTTGTATTGCACTTATGTCTGCAAAGAAGAATATTCTAAAGCATACTCTAGCAGTATCAGAAACTGACAAATTCAGAGGTAGCAATAAAGAACTAGTTATGGTGACAAATTCCTTTCAACAGCAAAATTATTTCAATATGGATTATGACAAGTCAAATATAAGATCATGTATACACAAAAAAAATTACAAACTAGACTAGAGACTACTGTGAATTCTAGTTATGCTGGTAAGAAGGTGAGTATTTGATGCTGCAAGAGACAGAATAAATTACCTTGTAACACACAGGCTGGGAAAGCCCATTGACAGGTCTCCTTCAACCCCAACTGGTACCTACAGTTCAGGTGCCCACATTTTAAGAGAAGCTCGTCCCACTCCCACACGTACATGAAAACCAAGTTCTTATATTTGCTTAACTGACTTCTGAAATAGAAAATAAAGCAACAACTAGGTCATAATCTAAATGACAAAGACTTCAAACTTCTTTTCATCTTTTGGTTTTTTCCTGCTAGATCAAGTACCCAGCATTTGATATTAGATGAACATTTGTGGCTTATTCTTAGACACTGGAATAATTTGCCAAGGTATATGAGGAGAATCCAACATTTGAAGTTTAAAAAAAATGTAGAGTGATTTACAGCATAAGCTATAGTTCAAATAAAACAAGGACTTGCTACTTTAGGTGAAATTGTATTGCATCTCATTTCTAACTATAACATAATTTGACCTAGTAGAAGATTTACCATAGCCAACACTGGTGTAGTTCAAAATGGTGCATCAAAGGAAAAAAAACAAGCAAAATAAGAAAAGAGATCCTCAATGTAAGCCTTACCTCAACACCAGGAAATTAAACATGGGGAGAGTGGATATCTGCATGCCAGAGACAAGACTGGTTGCATTTTACAGCTGACACCTTTCTCTCTCATAAAAAAAGGGAGCTGCTGGGGTGGTGAGCACATGGAGAGACAGGCCAAGAGAGAGATAGCAGTCCCTAATGCCTCTAAGCTCAGTGAGCTCACCATGGTATGCTTTTATATAAGCTAACATGCATTATCTAAAGAGAAGAATACTTTTTAAGAAGTGCTTAGAGAAAATAAAGAGTTAGACAAAAATTTCAGTACTACTATGGGCCAAGTTCATTAATATCATCTACCCAAACACACTTGGCTGGACTGCCTACATAAGCCCATGTACTCAACAGGGTATCAGAGTCCTTACATCACACAAAGAGGGAACTCTGTACTTTACTATCTGGACAAGGAATTTCATAAAGGCCAACCCTTGGGGTATGCTTGGCACAAGCAAAAGCCAAACTTAGCTAGCTCAGTATCTGTACTCTAAGCTGAATAACAAAACTATAAAGAAGGGTCTCAGACAATATTTTAACAGAATAGTATTCCAGATCCTACACTAATTTAAACAGAACTCTGCCTGTGACTCAAACCGTAGGCTAAGACACTCTTTGCTAGAAGTCTAAGCATTATCTTTGCTGCTGTTTTGGATTTTTGTCCCTTTTTTTTTTTTTTACTCAGAGTATACTTGGAACAGATCAATTTAGAGATGTACTAAAACATATTCCACACCACTGAGCTTTATAGAGCTATGGGAATGAAAGCTGTGTCCTGCTGATAAAGAAATATTACTCTTTTAACTCTATTAGGATGAAGAAGAGATACCACAAGGCAAAGTCAGGGTTGGTTTTCTTTTCCTCCAGAGACAGGAAAAAAGTTACAGCAGCTACACTGTCTAATAGTGGACAAGTCTAAACTCAGGACCCAATTTTGTACAGCCCCACTGTTTGCAGACAATCAATACAGAGACAAACTCTCATTACCCAAGATAAAGACAAGCTGAGCTATAGTGTACATACTGTCCGCTGTAACAAAGCCTGGGACCCACCCAAGTAGAGTCATCCCAAGTCCACAACCCAAAGCCAAGCATCTACAGAGCTACCTCTCACCCTACCTCTTCCTCGTAGCCAGCCCAGGTGCAGCACCAGCCCCACACCAACTCCCCAGCACTGGAACCACTTTGGGAAGTGCTTCAAAGTATGGCAGCCACTAATGGTTCAACCTAGCAGGACTGAGCTAACAGCAACTTGTAGCTGATCTTTTCAGAAAGTACAACCTACAGCCTGCAAGCTCAGCTTTTTACTCCATCTGCACCAACATCATCATTGATAGAATTTTTTTTTTTGTAATTTTACAATTTTTTAGTGTTGACAAAATCTCTTTCACTTGGAACTTCATGGTCAAGTATAATTAAGGTAGGTAACACAACCCATTGAGAGAAGGTAAACTGCAATCTTGCCAATGAAAGCAATTGTTTCAGTACAGCTACACACATTTTTGGGAATCAAATGGTAAATGCTAAATTAAGTCTGTCTTTGCTTTTCTAGTTTGTGATTTTATTAACACCAACAGTTTTCCTTAATACTGTAGTTTTTCTTCTAGGCAGACTTCAGGGACTATATTTAAAACACATTGCACTGATTACTAAACTGCATTTCACAATTCCCTTTGGATTTTGGCAACATTCTCCCCCAGTTATTAAAGCAAATCTTTCAAACACGTGATCCATTATACTGAGAGTTTCAAAGAAATTGATGTCTGCCTTCATTCAAACAACTAAAGAAGAAAACAGACAAGATTTCTTTAATGCAGATGTAAGAGAACACTTGTATGTGACTGGAACTTGGCACTTTTAATTGTTAACAATTACTAGACCTTATCTTAGTCCTACTTCAACGGAATATACATTTTTAAGAACACCCAGTTTAACAAAGTGAAGGAAACATGAAAATTCAGCCTCTTCTGTCCTGAACACCTCAACTGCCTTCAAGTGTGACAGCACAGTAGAAGCGATCATGAATAAATATAACCACTTTCCCCACCTTTCTTGTCCAGTGTGTCTTGGCTACTTGTACAGATTACCTTTCTGCAAAGGACAAACTGCCTTCACCACCAGTTACTCCAAAAGGAAAACCTACTTTCCAAGTCTGCACGTTTTAGACTCAAATTCTACTGATAAATTTACTGTTTGCAGAATTTCTTTTTTCGAGAGTGCCAGATACAAGGATACCAAATACCCAACTGCTTCAATATCAGCACATTACCCAGTCTCCAGACATACATATTCTTTTCACTATATAGCTATTATTTTTAAGTTTTATTTTGTGATTGAAAGCTGTACTAAGAATAAGGCAGAAGACTAATACAAAGCTGCTCTAAAAATGAAGACTTCATGTTTGTTTGGTAGCAGTTCTAAAACAATGACTTTAAAAATCATCTTACCCAAAAAGCAAGCCCTTTTCTTAATAGCTGATGTTACCAGTTGCTAAAAGGCTAACCCTTTCTTAGTGCTTCTAACACTCTTTTTGGGTAGCATCAGCTTGCTTTCAGCCTCCTACAGTCAGAATAGAAACACCAAATACCCTCTAGGAATGGTCAATAGGCACTTGTGGTTCACACTGCCATCATCCCAGTAGAGTTGAGGCTCAGGGGACAAACTGGAAATGGCCATTTTTCCATTTCTACTGCTACCAACTGACCCAAGATTCTCTCTTAGCTACTAGGATGAAACTGCCTTTAGAGGAGGGATTCCTACAGACAAGTCTCCATATTTTAAATCTTGTTAGTTGAAGAACATTACCCATTTCCATCTTAGCCAGCATTTAAGAATTATGTTGTCTGCTTCAGTGGATATATCTTCACTCTCAATAAAGCCAATGACAGAGGATTTCTGTGTGTTTAGCTGTTTTAACACAAATTCTAATTGTTATATTAATAATGAACAGTACTGAATTTGTAAGCGTGAAAAGCTTCAGTTGACATGACTGAACTAATTGCAAAATGAAATTAAACTTGTGACTCATCATAACTGTGAGATCCTTCCCTCACTTTTGCATCCAGAATTGATTTTTAAAAAATCATAGTAGATGTTGTGGCTCTGGAATCCATTAAAAAAACAAAACAAAACAACAAAAGACACAGAAGCTTTGCAAATCACCTTTATTTAAATAGATAGTCCTCACCATGTACTTAAAACCCCTAACTACTTAATTTCTTATATTTATTTTTCTCTCCTTGAAGTATATTTTGAACACACCCTTTTTGTCTTCAGGAACTACTGTATTTTTTAACCCCTGAAAATGAAGGCAAAAAAACAAAAAAAAAAAGATCAAACTTAAAATAAGACCGTGGGAGGAAGAAAAGACTTGTTCTACACCTGCCTCACCCAGGATCGCTGCTTTTGTTAACGTAGCGTGGGACCTAAGAGCCACGAGGCAGAACCTACCTTTGAACAGCAAGAGTTTTTAAGCAGCCTGAGTAATTCTTAGGTGCAGACACCATTATCTCCATACTAATAAAACAAGCCACCTCAACGGAAAATAACTGTGCACTGACTTCTCCAGTACTTCTGAAGAAAGATCTTCCCTTGCACAATTTAGTCAGCCTGTAGGTTAGCAATCACTCTGAAACCAGAACCTGATCCTTGAGCTACAGCAGCAAAGGGCAGCAAAGGCCTCCTGAAAACACTCTCAGCATTTAGAAGAATGGTGCTGATCTAAAGGCACAAGAACTGGAAACCATACTCAGGTAAAAGCTTCCTCTTAGGTTCTGCCTGCTTTGAGCAAGCAGGCCACATACAGAAAGAAGCAGGAATTGTTGTTTCATCTTCTCAGTATGAAAATGTGCCTTTCCAGGCTAAGATCTGTCCTTTCAAGTTTTCTACAAGTTTTAAGCTTTCCCACTTGAAGAATAATGGAAAACCAGGTTTGACAAGAAGAAAATTAATTTTATTCCTGATCAAGTTTTATGAAATAAGTAGGAAAAAACCCTTTAAATATCAATTATAAAAAGGTGGACTTCATCCAGACTAGTTCAGAATCAAACAAAAGCTGCTCTCCAAAAGCCTCACACAAGTGTTTCCACTAATATGGATTCTCACTTTGAACTCTCAGCCTTTTTCCCACTTCAATTTCTGTTCAACTCTTCACTTTGAAGCAAACCTGTTCATATTTATAGTGTAAAGCTTCTTCTTAGGGAAGCTGCATTGAAACAATTGCAAAGTCAGAACCTTAAATAATGGCTAGTCAGAATTAAACCACAAAACTAGCTAGACTGAAGGTAACTCAAAGACAATTTATTCTCACTATATAATTTAAGAAAATCAAATTAGTTACATAAGTAATCATTTCAGGAGGGAAGATGTCAGCTAATAACTTGGATTATCAATCACCTTCATTACACTAACATCTTCTTTGCATTAAATACTGCTCAAAGGCATCCACTTTTTATAGGTTTCCTCAGGCTCAGACTTCTCTGCAGCTCTCTTCTTTAGTTGTATCTGTAGGACTATCTCCACACCTAAGTACAAGTCTCACACTTCATTTCACCCAGGCCACTCTGACACCTGTCAGCAGCACACTAGTGCCCATGTACAAGCTATTTCACAGAGATGAAGGCACCAAGGAAGTTAAAATAAAAAAATCATAAAAAATAACATGTTCAGAAAACAATGCAAGAGTTGCTTGCCAAATTCAGCAGGAATTTTGATCTTAGGCCCCAGCAGAACAAGGACCAAATACCTGATTTTGTTTTGCTTAGCACAGATAAGCCTCTGATTTTAAAAATCTGAATGCCTGTCCGTACATATTTATTAATTACTAGAATAACTGGTAAAGGTTCTCCCAAAGTACAGAACACCCATTTTGAAGACATTGTAATACAAATAACCCCTCATTTCTTTAGACATAAAAATAAGAGTTGTCCAACACACACACAGAGCTTATTGGATCAGCTTTAGAACATTAACACACAGGAGACCTGACAACTTCATTTGGCAAAAAGAGTCAAATCACAGCTGTGCCCCAGCAAGTAAGTTGTCAATTTAGTGTTGCACACCAGAATGAAGGGGGTAGGGAGAAAAGTGCACACTCATTTTTCACAATTGACCATTCCTACTACAGTTTATGCACAACTAACATCCCATTAGTAAATTACAAATAGTATCAAAATTAGAGGCTTTTAAAACAAAGAGCAGGAATAGATTACAGTGTTTAAATGGCAAAAGCATCCAGGCTTTATACTAGCACACACAGTTCAGCATCCACAATAAAACTGGACTGACAACAGTTACGTTGGGAAGTTTGGAGCAAAATTAATTTTAATAAAATCAAACCACACATAATCCTATTAAGATTTTTCTAGATCAGATGTCCACATCACAGAACTAAAAGCAGGAAGCAACGTGTTTCAGACCTTGCTATTTTATTGCCTTTTTAAAGTCAGACCTGCACACAGAAAAGTTCAATCACCATTCTTCAGAGAAACAGGAGAATTTAGACTAACAGAGTCAGAAAATTCCATAGAAATGGTAAGTATAAAGTACCAAAGTATAGCTGAATAAACACAGCAGGCATCTTTATCACAAAAGCAGATCAAAGTGTACTTAATATTCAGTTTCTTCTCCCAGCTTATATGGAACATGCAAGTTTACTTCAAAATAACTTCTAAAAACAGTCATTACTTGGCATTTAACATCATGGAGTATTACAGAAAGGTTGGCTGGAGCAGACTGAAATTAAAACATTTCCTCCTACCCAAATAAAGTTTCCTGAGTCTAGAATCATGGAGCATTTCGTTCATGGCTAAAATTCTTTAGCTCTTCCATAAATACAAGGTGTTTACCTCCCTAAAAAACGGATCAACGCTGATGAATTTTCCAACTTAATTAAACTCACTTATACTTTAGGTTTCCTTTAGAAAGGCTATTTTTATTTTTTTTCCTAAAAACTCTGTATTCTTGGCAGACTTTGGGAACTAACAACCTGATAATCAGCTACAATGTTCCCAGTCCAGATGTGGGTACCTGGTACTGCTACAGCCTTTTGCTAAGAAAGTAAGTTAATGTTTAAAGGTACTGACTTGATGCTGCACTTAGAGTAACAGAGTGACCATGTCACAGCTACTGCCTGTAACATGTAAGATACAGTGAAATGATGGTTCTACATCTTTAACAAGTGGAAGATGGAATTCTACAGATTGTACTAAACAGTTGAGGCAACTGGCTGCACCTGCGCTCCCTGGTGCCTCAGGGTTTCAAGGGAAGAAATACAATGCAGCCTTTCTGAAAGCAAGAGCTGATTAAATGAAGACATTTTGGAAACTAACATATAAATGCTTATTTCCATTACAGCATCAGTGTCAAAAAACCAATGCTCAGAGCTCTCTGTAAGAGGTGGCTCCTGAAAAAAACAAGGTTTTGTAGGTAGACTACATAGACAAAAGCTGCTTCTTCCTTCCCCGAGAGGCAGAAAGAACAGTCAGCAAGGGGGTAAAATGAAAACACATTAAGGGATCACAAGTAATAACCTCCTTCCTCTCACAGCCTAAACTTTGCCATTGCTCAAGGTTCTTTGTAAGTGAAATTCTCTAATGGACCTGTTCACATGCAAGCCCAGCACTTGTTCCCTCTAATCAGGGCTGTGCAGTTCACCCCTATCCACATAACACTAACTTATTGCCACTTGACCAAGCAGCCTTCATTTAAAGCAAAAACACATACAACGTCCATACACTAAAGAGGGGAGAAAAAAGTCCCCAAGTCAGTCACCACTAATTCCACCATTCTCACTTCCTTGAGAAGGGGCCCTCACAACTGGGCTAGAAGGCTGTGCTTGCCCTCGGCCCAATTCTCTAGTCCAGTGCATCCTTTTATTTCTTTTTTTTTGGAATAAGGAACACCTTCAAAGTGATGCTATGAAACACTTCTCCCTCAAAAAAAAAGTTGAAACACTGTACTTTTTCAAGGGTAGCTCCTTTTTTCTTTACTATTTTGTGCAACTTGCCCTCTCAAAAAACACAAACAACTTCCTTTGCTCAAAAATCATCAGCATCCTACTTCCAGATGGAAACTGAGCTAGATCAAGCTATCTGTAAATTATTTTCTCTATCCCCTCCACTGGAGAACTTTAATTATGACTCACTCACATTTAAAAGAAGTTTGCAGGAGGTGGCTATGCCAACCCACCCGCCCAGTGCTCCCCCTAGTTCCCATTCTTCCTTAGACAGCATTTGCCAGACCTCTTGGAGCCAATCCAGCTCACCACAGCAGCAGAAAATACCTTGTGCTGGCTTCGTTGAATGGTTATGGTATATGAGAAAGTCAAATACAAAAGGCACAGCAGAAGTACACAGTGGACAGTGAGAACAGTTCTTCCAGCGGCAGCAGTCAGGGTAGGAATTCATGAGATATCCTGGGTCTCCCTTAGACATCCCCACTAGTGTCAATGCCAGGATCAAAACCACTTGTTAGTGAACAGACTGGCTTGGGAAACACGTCTGAGCTAACAGCTCATCCCCTTGTCTGCTTCTCTGAATGTCATAACCCTGTCTAGAGGCACATGTGTTAGAAAGAATAACCCATTAACCACAGAAAGGTTTTAAACTTCCAAGGAGGCATACAACTATAAATCCCAAGGGTTATAAGCTAGAAAGTAAGAGGACTTGACTCTAGACTCTGTGTCTTATTTTCTACACTAAGCAGTAAATACCCTTTCATTTCCATGAGATTCTTCCATACACAGGAGAACTAAAACATGATTCATCACTTGGAGTTTGGCATGGCAAGAACCTAAATGTTAACATGGAAAAATGTAAGTCTTCTGGATTTAACCACAAATAACCAATCACTGAACACATCTGTAGAACAAAATAAAAATTAAGCCAGATCTCACAAGTCTGCCTTTCACTACTAGAACCTGCATCTTTTACCTTGAAGCTCCTATGGAAAGAGATTAAGGAGAATTGAAAAATAAATTTAAAAAAAAAAAGTAAAAAGGAAAAGAAAACAGCAGAGGATCCATGAACCACCCTCCTTCTCAACAAATCTGTGCTGCTGCACCATGAACCATGTTAATTTGCAAAATTAACAACGAATTTGCAATGTTCTTCAATATCCTTTATTTCCTGTAATTAGCAACGAATTTGCAATTTTCTTCAATATCCTTTATTTCCTGTGTACCACAAAAATTCTATTTTGACCAAGTCCTTCACATTGGATTTACTTCACTGATTTCACAAAATCACACAATCTGCTACTGCCCTGCCTCTTCCCCTTTCTGATGACCTGAATTTCTGATATTCAGATGTTCCATTAGAAGATGTTCTCAGTTAGAAGAAATGTTCTGCTCCTTCCTTTAAGACCACTATACAGTGATCTAGACTTACTACAGAGTAAAGGTGAATTTTAAGCATGTTAAACTATTCTGATCACCTTTCAGATGAAAGCCAAGTAATATTTCTATACCCAAACAGGTGAGACATAAAAATCTTAAGTGGATGTGAAGAACCTCCCTAATTTTGCTCTGGACAACACAGAGTAACAAAATATGTTACAATACAAACAGTAATCACCCAACACATCTTCCATGCATGTGAACTTAAATGATCTCAACTCCTATAGGAAATTATAATATATATGTCAGAAATAATATGTATTAATGACAGTTCTCTTGGTTAAGTTCTTTATAAATGTTATTAGGACTAAAGGCCTGTGGGGAGGACATGGGGGACACAATTTCCTATCTTCAGAAAAATAAAAACAACTTCTAAATTACATGAAAGAATTAAGACTAAAACCCAGGAACTTCTGTAACCCAGTTCCAAATTTAAAACAGCAGATAATGAAGTCCCCAAAGCAAACACAGAATTATGTCATAGCTAATTTAATACAGTAATGCAGCTTGCTTTAACACCTACACGTAAATGAGACTGGTCTCTATACACTGCATACCAGGATTACTAGGGAAACATTACCTGGTAAACAGCATATTGAAGCTAAATACGTACTCGTTACTGACACCTAACACATCAGACAAACTGTGTTTGTTTTTAAAAGATGAAAGCACCACCGAATGTGGTGCTTCTGGGGGAAAAAAAACTAAAAAAAAATCCCCAAGACCATCCTTGCTACATCCCTAAACTAATCACTGTCTTCAATAACAATGAGGTGCCTAAAAGAAGCAAGAGCTAAGAATTACCAGAATTCAACACACTCATTGCTTAGGTCTCAAGGGCTATTAAGTCCTGAGTAGGAAGGCTGTTCACAGTTTCATGTAAACAGCTGTGCAGAGAAGCAATTCCCAGCATATTTCACACCAGTACCATCCCCAACTTTATGAAATGAGATTACCCCAAAAATTAGGCCTACAGCTTTAAGCCAGTATTGTTTAGAGCCCTGACAGCCATACATGCCTTATAAATACTACACCACATAGAAAACCAAGTAAAGCGCAGTATAAACCCACAATTTTTGGTCATGAACTGCGTGAATTATCTATGCCCCAAAGTGTATCTGAAATCAAGTCCTGGATGGAAGATGAAATTAAGTCTAACGTAAATTTCAAAATATGACAGCTATAGACATTTTACACCTACCAAAGAACAGCCGTCCTCATGCTTTGAGAGTGATATAATGCAAGACTGGCAGATGCCAGTCCCTTTCCACTGAAGAAACTGGGACAACTCACAGCAGATTGATCTGGTATCTCCGTACAGAACTAGACCGGATGCAGTGTCATCTCTCACACATGAGTCAACACATCATTAGGTATTTCATGATAGCAGCTATTTCAGCTGCAACTGATCAGTTTTTAAACACGTGATGTGTCTCAGAGCAATGATGAGTATTAGAAAGCTGAAAGACTGTCTCTGAAAGAGGACAAGAAGCTCATGCAGCATTTACCTAGACTAAACACTGAAACAGTGAGCTGAACAATAAGCAATCATTTCCAGTGTAAAAGCCACATAAGATTTAAGCAAGCATGTTTGTTTATTTCTAAATGTCTCTGGAGCCAGAGACAATGTGTGAAGGGGAACAAAAAAAACCAGTCCTCTGTAAGAGAAGTAGTCCTATTCTTTGTAGAAAATCCAAAGGAAGGAAGATTTTGGGACTACTCTTCACTACTCTTCTTTTCCCTAAGATAACATTAACATTAGCAAGATAAACAGTGTCTTCTTGATCACCACATTAATCATTTTAGCATTTGCCTACACTCTGCCCACACCAGCCAGTTCCATTTCTCACTTGATCTAACGCCATGAAAAATAAAGACATCAATTTAGTTACCCCTCTTTACTTGTGCTCAGATGGCTGCACGGCCTTTACTTGCAGAAACCCCAACTTCTAGGGCCATTATGGAAAAGACAGAACTAATTCAGGCTGCTAGACTGTGATGCACTATGTGAGGTGCAAGAAAGAACCAAGGCAATGAGTAGGACCCAGTTGGTTTAAACAAAATCTTGGTATCTGCTAGAAGCAGACAACAAACCAATGTGACAGTACCTGGAGATGTCCTGTCACTGATGGATATGAAATGTGCTCCCATCTCCGTAACAAAACGATCAGCAGCTTACAGCTCAGGTAATTGGACCTACAGACACTTCTCTACTGAAAAAGGACAGAGCCATCACTACTTGTGCCACAGACATCACTTATGCACCTAGAAGAAACTCCAGGGAAGAGCATAATCTTCATCTCAGGTGGGATCTTTGGAGGGTGAGGGAGGCAGGTGAGCAGAACCATTTCCAAAAGGTACTACATCATGGTTACATTATCCGGCACCGGATCCATGTCACTTCCTTTTAGCAAGAGCACACCCCCTCTGTTTGTCCTCTCTGACCCAACCTCCAGGGTGCTTGCAGAAGTGAAAACAGGGACTGATCCTGCTGAAAACAAACCTGGAAAAAGGAAATCATTTATTCAATTCAAGAAATGAATATACAGTCGGGCAGTCCTGGGACACTGAACAGCAATTCAGAAGTGCAAGAAGTTTAGCTGTCATCAGGCACAACTGGAGATAAGTCATGATCCAGCATCTCAGAAAATTCCAGGACGCATCACATTCCAAAAAAGTTTCTCACCTCGGAATACATATTTTGTTTTTTCTCTTTTTTTTTTTTTTTTTTTGCCTGAAATGCAGGAGAGGAAAGAGAGCAATACACTATCAAATCAACCAAATACCTGCAAGTGAGAGAAAGTTTGCAACAGGAGAAGGCAAGCCATTTTGTGTAAAACTTTTTCTTTTCCCCAACCGAGTTATTATATTCACTCATAGCAAAACACTGCTATGAATGAATAGCAGTGGGGAAGGGAAAGAAACCCCCCAAAAAGCCACTCTATCAGTAGGTATGTGCTAAAATACAAAAAGCAAAACCAATACCACAGCCACTCAATCCTATGAAGTCTGATTTATGTAAGACCTTAAACTAGACAATCTAACTCTCATACTCAGGTTTTCAGACTGGGTTAGGGAATTTGATGCATCAGTGATGTACATTTCAACCTGAAATGTGATGACTCAACATAAATACAGACTCTGCACTGATCAGAACTACAAGGAAGAAACTGCACAGGAACCCCAGCCCAGCCCAAAACACTAAACCTTGACTAGTACTACACTAATGATGGGTAAATTCTTTCTCAGACTTTTTAGACCAGATTAATCTTCACAGGCTTTTTGGAAACAGTGTCGCATCTCAGTCTTTGAAATCAAAAACAGTCAGCAGAAATACCGTGTTGAGCAGACTCTGGCCAGCCTTAAAAAAAAAGTATATGCTAAAGGCATAGTAGTAGTAAAACACAGGAAAATGCTGGAAAATTCATCTGATCCACAGCTGAGACATGAGGAAGCCACAACCCTCAAAGCACAACCTATAGAGCTCTATAGTCCTACAGTTACAGCCAGACACCTGTACAAATCAAAATAATAACAACTGTCTTTTTGTAACAAAAAGTACCTACTGCTTTTTTTCCCCACAGAATTTAGATTATTAATTTGAGTAAGAAACAAATATTAGAGAGAAAAAAAAAAAAAAAACAGCAATTAATTTCATGAGACTATGGTACTCAGCTCCTTGCTTCATGTGAACTAGTCTTGTTCTACTGAGTTTCAGAAAAAAACATCCAAGAACAAAATTAGAAGTTTGCTGTTAAACACATTTGGAAAGCAGGAACAGGCTTTTCCCTTATACTGTGGGAAAATATAAATCCAACACTTTTATCATTAGTTACTAAACAAAAGCTAGACCCAGCCTATATTAATTGTGAACCAAGTTTCTATTTGTGTCATTCCTCCATATGGGGAACAAATTCCTTCACATGTCTCCACAGATTTTTACTACAGCAGTTGATGAATTAATGCCTTTGAAAAAAGACTATCCTCACTCAAAATCTTAAGGCAACACACAAAGATATCAGCTAACTAAAGATCCAAGCATTTATGAGCCACTCAGCACTACAAGGCACACTGAATAACGAGGAGAGTTTGGCTCTCATATGCTCAGTGGTGCCCATCAGCAAGCTGCACAGCATTGGAAATGCCAAGGTATCTCCAGTCCTGGTGGATTACAGAAACAAGCTTCTTTAACAGTCTAAAATCAGTCCACAACTGAGAGTAGAGCCTCAACAGAGACTTGAATTGCTGAAACAACATAAAAAGAAGAAAACAGAGATCATTGATGCTTGGAGTTTTTGCCCCAGAAAAATAAACTGATTAAGAGTGGTCACATCCAAACTTAGAAGAGCTAGCACGCAGTAAGAGTGGTTCTGGCCAAGTACATGTTTTTTCTTAGTCTCAGTAACACTTGCAGCTCTTAGATCAGTGAACAAGCCCAGGCCAATGACCAAGCACACACCTACAGAAAGCAGTTCTGAAGAATAAACTCTCTAGGTATACCTACAGTACTGCTTATAATTCACTTCACCAGGAAGTTCCAGTCTGTTGTTTCTTAGAAAAGGAAAGGTAATCAGAAAAAGATTCCAAACTGTTTGGTCCAAGTCTTAATACACTGTACTTGAAACCACAGTTTCACTTAGAAAGGTAACAACTTTGGCTCTGGCTTCAGTATCAAAGCCTACCAGCAAAATCTCAAAAATCCTACAGACCCAGTACTCAAAGAAGCCAAGAGCTTGTTTCAGATCCCCAGACTCTGAAATTAATGGCTTTATATTTTCCTCAAGAGCACCTTTACATTTTGGCATATGTATTCCCTTTAAGCAATTTCTCACACACTAATAAATTTGTCCTGACACACTTACAGTCACAACTCTGCAGAAACAAAAGTTACCGTACAGAAACATCTTAAAGTCATCACATCTGGTAATTACTACTACAGAACACCAGGACTCCACAAAGAATTACTATGTAAGACAAATGCCAAACAAAGCAATTCACATTTTCAGAGCTATCACCTAACTACACGCTTCAAAGGAGTCTGGATGAATGTCTAACTGCAGCTACATATGACATGATGCCATTTATACATCCAAACTAGTATCTGCCAGTTGCAAGTCTTGCTCAATAAAAATGAAGGAAAATAAAAAAGAAACAAGGAAAAAAAAAAAAAACAAAACCCACAAAACAACAACAAAAACCACATCCTGCACAGCAGAACAGAAGAGTCTGACTGATCTTGCTTATTATTAAAATTTTGTTCTTTCTGATGCAACATCTGTTTTAACTATACACCATAAAGAACATGAGTTCAAAATGAGCATTTGATGGATCCCACCCTTAGGATGAGAACAAATCCCCTTCCAGACACAGCTGTGTCAGTCTGAGGTTACTGCGCTGAGCACATCGCTAGTTCTGCATCCTCTGCTCATTACTGTTACCACCCACATCAACATGCCAGCTGAGAGAAATGGAAGAACGCTCTCCAATTTATTGTGATTTTTACCTGCCAAGCCAGCTTGAAACACTTTGCCATAGGTCCTTGTTAACCCAGGTCACGCTGATGGAAATGTATGGTTCCAGAAAAACTCAAAGAAATTTCAATCAGAGCCCCATCTCCAACCCCACTTCAACCTAAGTCCCACTTACACTCCCTAACCTGGATGATCAGCCTGTTTAGATACATGGTCTAGCCAAAATTCAACAAAACAAAAAAAAGCAATTAACCACCTGATTAACTCCTTGACTTCACTTAACTCACAGCCACAAAGGTCTCCTTGCCAGCAGCTGAAGATGCACAGTCAAGAAGGAGACACGGCCACCAGAGCTTCAGTTTAAGCTGTCAAGTCTATTGACAAGGCAGAACTATCAGGCAAAACTAAAATTGAGCTGCTTCAGCAAAGAGTGGTCACAGCCTCCTCCTCCTATGCAAGCAATAACATTTGTATAGCCATTAAGTCAGTTCAGGCAGTTGATCCAACTGAAGCTTAACATTTTTCTGTACAGCCATTTTCAGCTGGATCAGCAAAGAAAGACTAACAGGGGAAAACAGATCCTTTTGGTGAAAGCATCGGCAGAAAAATCAAAGCTGCTCTGGTGGTAATTCAATAATATGACTGTAGAGGACATGTTAAGTCTTAGCTTGATTGAATTTATGCTTGGTATTCTGCAGGAAAAGAAAGGCAATATGCTCCAATTTCACTTATTAATATTTTGAGATCAATTGAGACTTAACAAGAAATTTGTGATTTTAATATATGTTCACTAATCAAAGCAAACTCCAAAAACAAGATTAAGGACAAGATTTCACATTAGTTTAAACCAAGCTTGCTTGATAAGCTGGCAAAACAAATAAAAATATAAGTAAACTTTGACCCCTCTCCTAAAGAAAGAACAAAGTCAGCCGAGTGTCAAACAAGTAGATGAGTGCAGTAAGTAGGATACAACTCCAAAGTCACCAATTAGACCAGCTTTGGCTGCCAGTCTCTTACTTGACAGTTTCTGTAAATCATCTTTTCCAGAGTACAAAAGATTAAATTTCTATAGCATTAGAGAGATGTTTTTCCAATGCTATGCAGTTCCATCAATATTACTAGTGGAATAAAACTAGATATAGGCAGAATTCAAGACATACTTCACAGTGCTGTAATAGGCTCTCACAAACACACAATAAAAAAATCTACTACAGTATGTTTTTCCCAATAGCTTCTATTCCTGAGGAAGGAAGCACTTTTGCAAAGACTTTCAGTACCATTTCAGAAAGTTTTTAATCCATCACACCCATTATGGTAGGAAAGAAAATTACTTACAGATCATTCCGACACCAAGCAGCTCTATCAAACTACAAAATGTAAGACTTAGAAGTCTGGCAAGTTTTAAGAGCCCAGTGTGGGTTGTTGGTTTAGGTTTTTTTCTTCCCAAATGCATAATGCTGTCAAACTACTAACAAAAACTCAGAAGGTTTCACAACACTAGGTGAGAAGATAAACAAACTTGTCTGCTCTGACTAGTTTACATGCGCCTTCAGTTTCCACACATTTAAGCTAAATAATAAATGCAGGAAAGTAATTCCAAGAATGAAAAAT
Organism: Vidua macroura; assembly: GCF_024509145.1. Taxonomy (NCBI): domain Eukaryota; kingdom Metazoa; phylum Chordata; class Aves; order Passeriformes; family Viduidae; genus Vidua; species Vidua macroura. The sequence continues at coordinate 35,985,265 of NC_071576.1, forward strand.
AAATTTTCTGCTAGTAAGGATTTAAATGGTTCATTTGAATTGCATTTCACATGTATACTTCAGGAAAAAAATATTTTCTGTGTTAGGTTTAGAGTTCTGTAAATCTGAATTTTCACTGCAGCTTAAAACCAACACTATATGCAATTACAGATTAAAAAGCTTTTACTGTAGGATAACACAGGGTACCAAGACTCCTAGAATCACAGGCAAGGATGAACACATCTGAAATTCATTGTTTTGGACTTTGTTCACATCCTGATTTCTTCTGTAAGACTTTTGCTAAGGGGAAAAAAACAGCACTTCCACAGACAATTGCCAAGAGATGAAGAAATGGAAAAGACTCACTGATGAACAGAAAAACAATCTCTTTCTCTATGGTAACTATTAACTTCTGCATAATCATTAAGACCATTTTAGCAGTAACCATAGATCAATAAGTCAAATAGAACTGAGTCAGAAATCCATTTAAATATTCACATTTTTTGTTACAAGTCATACCTAGAGTATTACTGTAGCCAAAGAGAATGACTCTGCCTTCCATTTTATTCACTCTTCTCATTCAGGAGCCTATCTCGATATGCAGAATAATCAAAAATACTAAACGACAGCAAAACAAAACAAAATCCCTTAAATGGTAGAAATATACATTGTTGACAACTATAAGCTTCTCCTGCTTCAGCCAGCTGAATTAGGAAATATTGACAACACAGAAAACACAGCAGCACACAGAAAAGCTCCCTTATCATTTCATAAACCATTAATGAGCAGGTTATATAAATCTACTGGACCCAAGGAGTTGTAGATCAGAGCTGCTGCAAGACATTAACTCTGCTGTGAGGATACATCATTTCATTCTCGAATACTGCTCATCTCCATGAGCGCAATAAAAGGAGTTAAGGGCACTCCGAAAGGGAGCTACATTTTAACCCTTCGTGAACGACCGAGCACGGAGCGGGGCGATGCTCCCCGGGCCCACCGCAGCCCCCGCCCCGCACGCTGTTGCTCATCCATCCCTCCTGCACCCGCAGGACGGGCCGAACCCGGCCGGCTGTTCCTTTGTGCAGCCTGGCGAGCTGCCGCACACGCACTGAGGCACCGGCCAAGCCACGAACCGGGTGAAAAGAGACGAGCCCCGCTGTTCACGGGGGCCCTTTCCCCTACAACTCCCGCTGCCAGACTGGGTCGTCAGCACCATCGCCCAAAAGCCTCGTCCCGACGCCTCTCGAACTTCACAGCGCCCCAGCCCCATCTGAGACGAGGCAGCGAGTTTCGGGAAAGCCCCTACTTCCCGGAGCCCCCACTCGTTCCCACGGCCACGCAGGGGCGGCAAGCGATACAAAGCGCCCGGGAGCGGCCGCGCCGGAGGGACCCTCTGACGGAAACCTGGCCGGGATTCAAGGCCTAGGAGAGACCGCAGGCACAGGAGGCAGCCCCGGGAGAATCCCACGAAGCGGCGCCGCCCCGAGGGTCGCTTCCTCGGGCCGGCGGCTCGGTGCTCCCCGCAGGGCCCTTCGGTGCCACGGCCGCCCCCCGCAGGCTCCACCTGCGCCGGGCCCCCGCTCCACCGCACGGCGGGGATCGCGCCCCACCCCACCGCCCCCCGCCGGGGCGGGGACCGGAGGGTGCCCCCACATCGCCCCCCGCCTCCGCACGCACTCTCCCGGAGTACCCCTGCCCCCCCTCATCCCCTCCGGCCCCTCAAGCTTCCCCCGCCTCCGGCGTCCCCCCCCGCCGCCGGACCCACCCGCGCCCCGCGGGGTTTGGCACGACCCCGTCGCGCCCGCCTGCGGCTCCGGCCGCCGCGGCGAAGGCCCTTCCCCGCATCGCGGCCCGGCCGTGCTCACCTGCTACCCGCAGCCACCTCCCTCCGGCGCCTCCTCCGCCGCCCGTCGCCACCGAGCAGCGCCGCCGCCGCCGCCGCTCCGCCCCCGCCCCCCGGCCGCCGCTCCCGCCCCCACCGCCAGCCACGCCTACCCCAGCGGCCCATTGGCCACGCGCCCCGAAGTCCGGCCTTTGGATTGGTGTGAGGAGCCGCCCGTCAAAGCCTGGGCCCCGCCCATCCCCGCCCCACAGGTCCCGGGTGGTTTATTCACGCCGGGGCTTTGGCGCCCCCAATCTCTGGCTGTCGGCTCCGATTGGCTGACGCGGTGGGCACAGCGTGCCAGGATTGGCTGCCCGAGGTGCCACTGCGGCGCCGCGCCCGCCCCGCGCGGGGCTCGGCTGCGCGGCGCGGCGGGAAGGCGGCGGTCGCTGCCGGGCCGGACCCGGGGATCGCCCGGACCTCGGGGCGCCCCCGGCCCCGGGGCACCCGCTGATGCGCCAGGGGGCGATGCGCCTTCCACCGCCCGTCTGCGGTTCGGTTCAGCTGTGGTTCTTACCTCCTCACGGCTGCGGCGGTGGTGGCACCAGGAGGAGGGTTCCCGCAGCCCCATTGCCACCTCGGTTACCCCCCGATAAACCACATGTGGTGACTGACACCTTCCCGGGGGGCTGCAGTGAGACGTGCTGCTAATGCCAGCTCTCCAGAAACCGTGGTGCCCTACATCAGGCAGAGGCCAGGCTAGCACGAAAATCGCGAGCAGGCTCCTTTAACATCCACGACTGAGACCGAAAACCACTGTATTCTCAGGATATCCTTCTTTCGACCCCAGAAACACTAGCATGCCTCCATTTTCGAAGTGGAGACAGTAGCAGGTGCTGAATTCAGCAGGGAGGCTGCGCTTCAAAGGGAAGTTACCCAGGGGAATCCTCTGGGAGCAGCACCCTTGCGACTGCACATACGGGGCTTGGCCTGAACGCGTTAACCAGAATGCGTATTTCCAACAGCTGCCTCCTCTCACCAGACTTTCAAGCAGCTGCTTCATCCAAAATGCAAGCCAGAACGATTCCCGGTGCATTCAGCTGGGAAAAAAAAAAAAATCGAAATTCAAAGATTACATGATGTTTCTCTTCATTATTATATTCTCCCTGCATACACCATCCCCCTTATTCCTCTTTGCTTCTGAATCAAGCAAAGAAACAGAACAACAAAGAACACGGGCCACAATGTTGGCTGGCAAACATCAAGAAAACAAAGCAACTGAAATCACTGGGAATTTCAGAGCATCATGTGCAAAAATAATTTACCAAGTTTATACAGGAAGTGCTCAGGCAGAAGTATGAGTATGACACTGACTCAGTTTCAGACTGATGCTCTGACCCCCAAGTTCATCAATTAAACTGAGAAGATGCAGGGATTCTCCTTACATCTTTTTGCATATCCCTTTGCTTTCCAAGGAAAGCAAAATCAAGGTAGAGAGCTGCCTTCCCTCTCAAATATTCAAAAATTGCTGGAGGATAAGACATTTCTACCAGTCCTAAGTTTTCTTCTGATTTTATGAAAACATTCCTGACTTAACATAGCTCTTAAAATGCTGCATTCCCAGTACCTTCGGTGTAACACTTCATCTTATTCACAGTCTTTGGATTTCTGACAGAAATTTTTGTAAAGCATGGTGCTCTTTATTTCTTATGAAAATTTAATTCCAAATGAACAACTCCCATATTATTGAGAAGCTCTGCTTCCAAATGAAAAGTATAAAGGAAAAGGCCAGGACATGCTATTGTAAATAAAATTGAAGCATACATTTATGCTTCAGCTATTTATAGCTTTTACAAATATTTATTAGATAGCTAAATTCATTTGTTGCCATTACTGCTTCTCTGCTCAGCTAATAACTTGAGCTCCCAGTATGGTTGTTGGTGGCTGAGGGGAAAGGGGGCTGTGGTGGGAAAGGAAAGGAAGATGACCCTAGAGGTCACTTAGCTGGACATGCTGAGCATCCAGCATAGCAAGCTGCACATTCACAGTGCTGCGCTGCGGGTCCAAGGCACCTTCTGGGTTGAGTGTGTTGTCTTCCCACAGCATTTCCATGGCAGGGGGAGAAAGTACTTTTCCAAGGTCTGACACTGGAAGCAATGCTTCAAATGATTTGATCTTCATGGATAACAAAGGAACATAAGATACTTCATAGCATTCACCAGAAACCAAACCCAATTTGCCCCTTATCACCTTTTCTTTAAGACTGGGAACAAGGCTCCCTGTGTAATACACAGGATTAATGGACTTGACTGTCCCTGTCATGCCCACTGACTCCTGTCAGCTGTGCCTTTCTAGCCAAGATCCTTCCTGGACTCAGTGGGATAGCAGGAGAGTATGCTATTCCCTAAGGACCTGGGAATATATTACACACACATTCATGACAATGCAAACTCCTTTATCCCCACTGCAGATACCCGGAGGCTTAACATCATTCTACCCTATTGGTTATCTAAAATAATGTCAGTGATTAAATCTCCCTTCTCTAATCACTCCATAATGTTATCCCTTCTAGGAACAAGCCATACCAGTATAAATACTACCATATATGCATTTTTATGCTCACAAAGAGGAATTCCATCTTTTCGGCAGTATATATAAAACAATAGGAGCTTGTGTGTCTGGATGAGCACTGGAAATGTTCAAAAATATTTCTCTAAGGTGCCATATTGGCTAGTAGCAATACATATCTACTATGAGAAGCAAATTAGCAATTACTACAGGGGCTTTCTCCTGTCATGCTCTGAGCAGACCTGAACCAATATGGTTGCTAAACCAAGGCATTCTGTTTGCATAGTATTTTCATCTTGGTAGTGCTGCATCTGAGGTGAGCAAGCAATTTCAGAGTACTTCAGAAAAACTTCAATATAGGAAACAAAAGGTAAAGTCTTTTTGCAAGGCTTCTGACTAGGAGAAGCTTACAGGAGAAGCAAATGTTGAATAGGGTTACCCTATGCTGGCACAGTGATATGTTAATCTTGAAATAGTGGGCATAAATGTATTTAATGAGCAAAGCTATGCAGTTGCCATCATTAGTACAGAAAGGATATGAGGAGCAAGAATCCTTTAAAACCTGTCTTCCATGGAAAAGCATCAGCCAAACAGCTTGTCAAGAGCCATGGTCTGGGCATATCAAAAGGATATTCTCTAGCACAAGATTTATGCAGCAAGAGTTTGACTGTACTTTCTACCTTGATACTTTAGATGCGATTAATCCCACAAGAGAAGTATTTCATTCAGGTTCTCTTTGCCTTCATTTTAGGATGGGGATTTTCTCCTCATGGCCATTTCTTTCTCTCCTTCTGCTGGAGCCTTGAAGTCTGGAGCTTTGTATTTAATCACTGCCTATGGAGTCACTGCAGATGGTATCTGCTCAATGCTACCAAATGCTAGATGGCATCTAATAAAAGCACAAAACCGCTCATAAAATTATTTCAAAATTTGAAAGTACACATGCCCAGTCAGGGGGGTCAGTAAACTCAGTCAAGGGTTCTACTTAATTACATTAGTTTAATTCAGCTTTAATTCCAATGTATTTGCTTTAGTGTCACATGGTACAAAAGAAAATGTCTGTACTTCCAAATCCCTCCAAAAAGATAATTTCACAGGGAGGACAGGACCTTCTAATTATGATTTTTACAAATGTGCTTTAATTTGGCTGTCCCATGGCAGGGAAGGTTTCTTTTCTCAGCAGGGCTCCTTGTGAAAGATAACCAGGATTAAAGACCACAACCAGTCACTGAATAAGAAAATCCTCGAAAAGAGAGAAACAGCTGGAGGGAAGCCAAAGCTGCTGCCAAAAGATGCTTCAGTGAGTGAGTGCATTCACTCTGATGAGAGAGGCCAGAGGATAGCTCTTGAGAAACAGTTCCTGAATTAGTTTTCAGTCTTGTTATCTGGCAGTGAACTTTATAGCTTTCACAACGAGCAGCAGGCTTCACAATCCAGCCGAGTGTCCTTCCAGTGATGACATAGTGGATGTAGCTATGAGACAGATTGTCAGCTAAGCAAATCTGTTAGTGAAGGCTTGAAATGTTCTTTATCCTTACTAGGTATTAGTTTTGGCATGAGAACAAAACTGATGGTGCAAAAGGAAGGTCACCAGCAAAGTAATAATGAGAAGAAAGATTAAGCTGGGCTTAACTTTCTAATAGTGACTGGTTTACATTAATGGTTTGCTGGGAGCACAGAGAAAGTCTGCATGATGGTGAACAACTGAGTATCTAATACACAGGAATCTGCAAAGAATTTTGCCCTTTCCACTCATTAGTGAAGACTGCTCAGCTTTGCAGGGACAGGCCTTACCCAAACTCCTCTTTAAAACTGAGATTTCAATTATTTGAATGGCATAAGGTTAAAATATCAAATGAACCCTACATCTCTTTAAGGTGCCATTTACTTACTTCTTTTGAAGTCACTTGTGACTCTCTAATAGGTTGTACTTACCACATTTATATGTCCTGTTAAATAAAACACGTGTGGCTCTTGGCAATGCAGGTTATATGTTCATAAAATCCAAGTAATTTTGTGCTAAATTCTAATTAAGAAATTTAATTGAGCCTCCAGTTGCTACTCTGTCTGTGTAAGCAGCAGCTAGGGATGACCTAATCATTCAGAGATCTGTATTACTTTCCTGTTGTTTATTTAAAGAGCTGTACATTACACGTATTTCTTTAGACAAATTCCCGTGAAATATTGGACAATGAATGCAAAGAGCATGTAAACCTTGTGGCTACTCGTAAACAACCATCTGAATACTCTGTGATACTGAAGCCCAAAACTTTCTTTTTGCCCTAGGTCAAAACCCTTTCTTGTGTCGCACAGAAAAATAGCAACATTCTTTATTCTCGAAAGTATTTATTATTAGAAAGACTAAATTGTCACAAGAAATGTTTTCTTGTTATAGAGATTTAACCACTATTATTGTCCACTGTGTCCTTCGCTCAGAGACTCTGTTATACATCATAAAAAATCCAGTGTCAATCAACTGTCTCTCGGCAGTAGAAAGTGATATCCCTATGAAGATCAGGGCCCTCAAATGAGACTTTGAACCCCCTGTACTGGTAAACATCCAAAACAGCTTTGCTGCTGTCATTACAGATATCCTGGTGTAACTCAGGTCAGGCTCTGTGCACAGTGCCCAGCTTCTTCTCAGAAGGATCAGTTGCACTCCAGTAAATTAAGCAGTAACACAAATAACAATCCAGATGCCCAGGTTTTTCAAAGGTCTCCCCCCTCCCAAGCCTGTTTAGCCACGCTTACATATAATTAAAGCCTACAATGGCCTAACTTCTACCATATTTCAAGCACTTGCATCTCAATTTTGTTAAGGGTCCAGTTCTGTTGAAATGGTTTCAGCTGATAAGATTATTCTAGTAAGCAGGGCTTAACCTTGGGGAAACAAAGAGTGGATTGAACTAGAGCTCGCCCTTCCCTTCTCTTCCAGTCTACACATGCACGCACAGGCTGCTCGCGTTCCCCTCTCGCTGCAAGCCCCACCCCGCGGGTCACCTTGCCGGGCAGATGCGGTGTTCCCCGGGCCGCTTCCCAGAGCAGGGATGCAGAGCGCTGGTCGGCCTCTGCCACCTGCTGGCAAAGCCGGAAATGGTCCAGGCGTGAAATCGGAGGCTGAAGTGCTGCCCGTGCACGCCTAAAATCCGTCTCCATTAACTAAACCATCGTGGCAAAAACAGGACGGTCTTCTACTGCCGTTGCTCTTCACGCAGCTTTGGCTGCGAAGGCTATACCCGAAGAACTCCGTCAGAAAAATACCTCCAAAATTAAAATAGTTGTTCTTGCACATATACAAAAAAGGCCTTCATTGCTTTAGAGCATATTGGCGTTCTCTGAGACTGATTTGTTTTGTTTTTAAGGCAATTTAAATGACCTTAAACCTTTGAGATATCTGCATCTATTCTAGAATTGAGACTTGACAGCTGAACTTATCCTCATTAGGCCTAACTAATTTCTGCTCCTGAATTGTGGAAAAATTGAAGTGTAGGTCTGGGTTGAAACCTGTCAAAAGGTGAAAATTCTCTTTTCAGCTTTATATCTTATGCCTGACACTAAGTAGCCCACACAGCAAATCTGCACGTGCCTTGTGAGTGTTAGCTGTTTAACATACTGTGTGCAGCTGATATTCGTATCTGTGAGAGGTTAATAACACCCTGTGAACCAGAGGGTTCCTGGGCACACTTGGGTAATTGCTGCAGTTAAATGCTTTAGACTCACAGCAGCCTCTGGAGATGAAATTCTCATGCAAAATTCATTCCCATGAATTACTGCAGTTCATCAAAGATTCTTCTCACAAAAGTACTGCATAGTGAATTTCTTCAGCTGAAGCTTGTTCTTGGTCAGAAACATCATCTGTCAATATAAACCCCTGCAGTTTTTCACCTTTGCCTCAAGCAGAGTCTTGTTCTACCCCCCTAGCAAAGCTTCCTACGCTGAAGCTGCAGCCTCTGGAAGCACAGAGCAGCCCTCAGGCTGCCCAGCAGCACTAACGTTGGCCTTCTGGGAAGCCTCCGAGAAATGGGGAGGAAACAAAGGTCTGCCCAGGTTATTAGACAGTGAGTGGATTTGGAAAAAAAAAAAAAAAAAAAAAATAAATAAAACAAAAAACCCACCCAAAACCACCACACCACAAACAAACAAAAAACCAAACACGACGTAACATAGCAGTCTTTTGGGTTTTGGGGATTCTTTTATTCTTTTGAGACGACAGCCTTTCAGCTGCCATCACCATCAGAAGCACGGGAAAAGGGGAGGGGGGATGGCACACAAGAATTGGTTCCATTCAATTTGGGTTTCTATTCCTTGTGCAACACGACCTTATGAAATAAGTGTTACCTCATCTAGATTCATTAGGTTGCAAAGTAATTCCAGGCTGTCTAAAAGCATATCCTTACGGTACGCCTTCAGGGAAAAAAAAAAAAAAAAAAAAAAAAAAAAAAAAAACACCACAAAAACAAACACCACTTTCTGAGCGTGCTTAGAGCGTACTTCCAGAACGAAGCTTCCCAGACAAAGAACAGACCAGCATCGTACCAAGAGGAATCGCCTCTCTTTTTCTTCCGCGGGGCAGGGGAAGCAAATACACCCAGCATATTTTAAGCGGCGGTGATGACAAAAGACAAGACACTCTGGCGCACACTGCACCCACATCCTTCCGGCGGCAGACGCGCGGGCTCCATCCGGCGCTCCCGGCGGAAGCGACGGCGCGGGGCGGGGCGGGGCAGCCATGGCGGCCATGGCAGCGGAGCAGCGTGAGCTGGGGCGTCTCTCCGCGCTCGCCGTGTACCGCCGGGTAGCGGGGGCCGGACGGATGGAGCGGCGCCGCCGCGGGGCCCCGCTGCCCGCGGGTCGCAAGCGGGCCAAGGCCCGCCTGAGGCGCGGCCGGGCTGGAGGCGGCGGCTCGGAGCCGGAGGCGCCGCCGCCAGCCGCGAGCCGCGTGGAGCTCCCCGTGGAGGCCCCCGTGGAGGCCCCCGCGGATCCTCGGCCCGAGGCGACGGCCGCCGGGCCTGACACGAAACCGCGGGGCGGCCCCAAGGCGATGCCGGGCGGTCCGCGGCCGGCGGGGGAGGACGGCGGCGGTGTGTCGGGGCTGCTGCGGCAGCTGGCGCGGCTGGAGGACAGCCGGCAGCGGGCGGCCGAGCTCTTCCGCTGGCTGCTGGCCCCGGTGGCGCCGGCGGAGTTCTTGGGGCGGCACTGGGAGCGGGCGCCGCTGCTGGTGCGGCGGGGTGACCCCGGCTACTACGCGGGGCTCTTCTCCACGGCCGACTTCGACGCCGCCCTGCGAGAAGGAGAGGTTCACTTCGGCACCCACCTGGATGTGACCAGCTATGCCGAGGGAGTGCGGGAGACGCACAACCCCTCCGGCAGAGCCCTGCCCGCTGTCGTGTGGGACTTCTACCAGAACGGCTGCTCCCTGCGCCTCCTGTGCCCGCAGGCCTTCTCCCCCACCGTCTGGCACTTCCTCTCCATCCTGCAGGAGCAGTTCGGCAGCATGGCAGGGGCGAACACATACCTCACGCCCCCGGGTACGCAGGGCTTTGCCCCCCACTATGATGACATCGAGGCCTTCGTGCTGCAGCTGGAGGGGAAGAAGCACTGGCGTGTCTACAGGCCCCGAACAGATGCTGAGGTGCTGCCCCAGTTCTCCAGCGCAAACCTCACGCAGCCTGAACTCGGTGAGCCTGTGCTGGAGACTGTGCTGGAAGCCGGGGACCTGCTGTACTTCCCCCGTGGCTTTATCCACCAGGGTGATTGTCTCCCTGATGCACATTCACTCCACATCACTGTGTCTTCCTACCAGAGGAATTCCTGGGGGGACTTTCTGGAGAAGCTCCTCCCAGCTGCCCTGCAGATGGCCCTGGAGGAAGACGTGGAGTACCGACGGGGGCTTCCCATGGACTACCTGCGGTATATGGGGGTTTCTAACTCAGACACAGTCGATGCTCGGCGAACAGCCTTTGTGGAGAAGGTGCAGAGCCTGATAAAGAAACTTGTTGACTATGCACCCATCGATGCTGCCGTGGATCAGAGAGCCAAGTCGTTTCTTCATGACTGTCTTCCTCCAGTGCTTACTGAAAGTGAAAAGGCGCAGAGTATCTATGGCTTCCCGGCCCGGTGGCAAGATGGAGGCCCCTGCAGTGTTGATATTCTGATAACAAAAGACACCGAAGTACGCCTGCTCTGTCATGGCATCGTTAGACTGTGTAATGAAGAAGCAGGTGTGATGCTGTACTACACTACAGAAAACTCAAGAGTGTATCATAAGGAAGAACCCAAGTTCCTTGAGCTAGATCCTGAATATACAGACAGTATTGAATTTCTCCTGTCTTCCTATCCAAATCATGTAAGTGTGGCTAATCTTCCATGTGAAACCTTGGAGGAAAAGATTTCTCTAGCTACACTTCTGTTTGAGAAAGGTATTCTGACTACAAAGAAACCTCTGGCAAAAGTCTAACTCTTATTTTTTCACAAAATAAAAGTACACTTGTTTAGAAAATGTTCTGTCTTGGTCTTGCCTTCTGTCTGCTAGATATGAATCAGCAGTTCAGGTCTCTGCATCTCATCTGGGGATAGAAGGTCTATGTCATGGGTAGAGAAATCAAATGTTCTGATTAAAATAAGTATTTGCTCTAGGAACAATTCTGCAGGGCTGAGTGCCTATAGAAGAGAATTGGTTATCTTCTTTTCACCAGCCATGTTACTACACCCTAGGTAACTTCAGAAAAGTTGTGAACTTTCTTGTAGCCTTGTAAATCATCATCATGTTTTCACAGTATTTTAAAGCAGCCTGCTCAGCTGCATGCAGGAAATACTGTTCATAGGCATATTTGGTGATGGTCACCATTCTGTGTGCCTTTGCTGGGCTATTCTGCATATATGGTGTGGCCTTCACGCCCTTGGTCACACATTTATTCTTCCTAAAAGTGGGGCCTGCAGGCAGCTCCCACTCGGTTTGAGCAATTACACCCACCTATGTGGCCCTGCCCTTACTGAATGATGCAGTAAGATTTTCTCAAGCAAACATAATTTGAAATGCTTCAGGCTTGCTTGCTTCCTTTTCAGTCAAATAATAGAGATAAAATATCTTCCCCCAGTGGTTTCCCCACAGCATCCCTTATCAATGAAATTATTGGTTCTTTCAAGGCAAGTGGAGTACCCTCCAATATGTTTGGGGTTTTTTTGTGCTGAGTGAAAAACGTTTCATTTTAGGACCTATTAAGTTACATGAATACATGCCTGGCTGTGTGGTCAGTTCCCATAAATACTGGCAAACCTGAAACATTTTCCACAATGCTATTTTATCATAGCAGTCAGCAGGTGAGATACATTCTGTCTTAAAGCCTCCTGAAGATATATCCACAGTGAGAGGGTGCATTACCCTGTGCTCCTCTGAGCTGTTGTGTTATCCAGGTTTTGCAAGATGGCACCCATACACTCTTAACTGTTAGGGATTTAGGTGTACACTATATCCTCCAAGATCCCATACTTGCAACACTGCCAGCCTTTCCTCCCTCTTTTGCCTGTATGCTTTTGCTAAATCTTGAAAGTTGAGCTGTGTAAAATTGCACAAGATCATACTGAGGTGACCTTGGGGCATCTTTGCTCTGTGAAACACTAGTGGCTGGACAGAAATGTTGTTGCCAATCTCATCCTCTGACCCCCCTGTCTATTCATCCTCACCAGAGGGTCAGCCACCCTTACCCCACCATTTATGTCCCTGGTAAATATCTCATGTCTCAGTGGTGCCTTTCCTGGGCTGCTCTGTGTGCTATACGTGCAACCACAGGCACCAGCACTGCAGCTTCGCTGCTTGGGGCTGTGCTGCAGAGCTGCACCAGGAGCTCATGCAGCCCTTTCTGTGATGGCTGCAAGCACCCCCATGTCTCTTTTGAGCACTTTAATGCCACCCAAAGACAGCATAAAGTCTCCTTAGCTTTTCTTTTCACTGGACTCTGGAAACTACCTGGGCTAGAAACCTTACAGGTACTCCTTACAGATTTATTTATGCATGGCTAGCCAGGCACAGAGTTTCTCTTTTCTTTATTGTTCTTTCTGCAGAAAGGTATTTCTTGCTGAGACCTGCAGAGTATACTAATTTTTTTTAACTAGGAGGTGGTGATCCATTTTGATCCCAGTAGGAAAAGCATTTATATTTTGTAAGGTATCTAAAAATGCCAAACAAAGAAGCATTTTCCCATGTCATGGAGATGTGGTTCAGAGCAGAGATTGTCCGCTTTCAGTCTTTTAAGGTATTGTAAGATTCTTGTATAAGGTAACAGCTCTATTTAGCATATCTACAGTCAAACAGAAACAGTGTTTGCAAGGGAATGTCTTTCTGCGCTGTTCAGTAAGGGCAGAGCCACATAAACTGTGTTACCTCAGGTCCTGAGTGGGAGCTGCCTGTGGTCTACTCTGTAAGGAAGAGCTGGCTGAGTTTCTTGTAGGGCTTGGGTTCTGTGCAGGGCAGCACAGGCCTGAAGGCCCCGTTGTACAGGCAGCACAGCACAGGCACCAAAGGCATGGGGCAGTGTTGTGTCCTCCAGAGGCTACACTGTGGCTACTGGAGGGGAACGTTCTGCATGCTGTAAGGCAAGGACCATGCTGAGGGTTCCTTCATGGGCTTCCAAGCAGTGCAGAAACACAACTGAAGGTACAGGGAACATATCCACCAATGCCAGAATGCTCACCTAGGAAAGGGGAAGGATCAAACAGATATGTGCTGGAAGGCCAGAGCATGGGTACTATTCAGATACTACCATCTCAGAGTGACTGAGAGGAGACACCTGCATTTTTTGAAGCAGCTTTCATGAATTGTCACCACATGCCCACATGTGAAGCCATAGAATAGAAAATATAAAGAAAAAAGCCTTTACTGGTAGCCAGCAGTGGGGGGTTGACCTTGGCTGGTTGTTGGATATCTGCCAAGCCACTCTTTCAATCCTCTTTAGCAACAAGAGAGGTGGAGAAACTGAGAATAAAAACCTTACAGGTCAAGATAAGGACAGGGAGTAATTCATCAATATTTTGCCCAACATCTTGGGCAAAACAGACTTAACTTAGAGAAGATTAATTTAATTCATTGCCAATAAATAACAGAGTAGACAGAGAGATATAAAAAGAAAATTAAAAACACCTCCCCCTCATCTTTGAGCAGCATCAGATCCATCTCTGAGCTGGCTGAAACTGTCCCTGTCCAATAAAGGGGAATCCCGATCTCTTCTTACAGTCTCCCACTACCAAAACATTCCCACTTTAGCTCTAAATAATCTTACTTTTCTCTTGCAACCAGAGCTCAAAAGTGTCATTGTGCTTGTTCTCTCTTGGCTATCATAAGGGAATGTTTTGCATGGAAAAGAAAAAATTTTTGTGTAGGAGGTGCCTGACATTTGTTCAGAAGGAAAAGGATTGATTTATTGCTATGACTTTCTTCATGTGGTTTTGGAAACTCTCAGCATTAGACAATTTTGCCCTCCATGAATCAGCTGTTGTGCTTTTCAGCTCAGCACTGATGAGCATTTCCTCCTATCTCCCAGGTGAAGGGTCCAGGGGTTGGCCTGCTCGGTTTCTCCAAAGGAGGTGAAGTGTCCCTTGCCATGGCTGCCTTCCTGAAGAACATCATGGCTGTTGCTTCCCTCAATGCCCCAAAGCAGAGAAGTCACACTCACTCCAAAATATCTGTATACAATGAACTGCCACCCGCACCCCCAACTGCTTTGTGAGGACAAAACCAGGGGCCAGGGAGCACCATTTCTGTCAGACCCGGAGGGCTGCCACCTCCTTTGTGAACACCATCACCCTGTGCCAGCTGAACCAGCTGTCCTGGGTTTCTCCATTTTGCAGGTGTCCTCCAGGCCAGCTTGGTACACATGGAGCCAGCAGCTGCCTTTCAGCCCTGTCACATTTTCAGCACCTGATGTCCCCATTGTAGCCCTTCCCTGCCCAGCATGTTTCATAACAGATGTTACCAGCAGCACTGTCTGACATCTCTGGGCCTGCCCTAGCATGGGTAAAGCTCTTTGAGCATGGGCTAGAAGAGAATGTGACAGAGCAGGAGGGAGGGAGGAACAAAGTCTCGGAATAGCTCATGGCAATGCCAGGTGCTGTCATCACACAAAAGGTGCCAGACCGCATGACCCAGGAGATTCCGGGAGAGCGGTGCTGGCTAGTGGGGCTGTCTCTGCCTGAGATGTTCCCAGGCCTGCAGCTTGGCTGTTTGAGGGAAAAAAACAGAGCCTGCAGGAGAAACCCAGGAAGGAGGGATGCAGTTGTGTCTGTGTCCAGTCCAGCAGGCCTGCTGTAAAGAACTTTGACCACAGCAGATAAGCACAGTATGCAACAAGTGTCTGGAGAGAGCAGCTGCCTTTTGGAGATCTTAGTATCATAGAATAGTTCAGGTTGAAAGGGACCTTAAATGTCATATAGTCCAACCACCCCCCTGCAATAAGCAGGGACATCTTCAACTAGATCAGATTGCTGAGAGTCCTGTCCAACATGGTCTTGGATGCTTCCAGGCATGGGACATCCATTGCCTCTCTGGGCAACCTGGGACAGTGTTTTACTACCCTCATTGTAAAAAACTTCTACCTTATGTCTAATCTGTATAAACTGTCTTTTAGTTTAAAGCCATAGCCCTACTAACAAATTTGTCCCCATTTTACAGGCCTCCTTCAGGTACTGAAAGATGGCAATAAGGTGTCCCTGGAGCTTACTCTTCTTTGAGCTGAGATGCTCCATCAGTGTCAGGGGATCAGCTGTGATGATCCCACCCTGCCATGGGTGCTGGCAGGGATGCAGCAGTGGCTCCAGGCAAATCTGGCATCTCCCAGTACGTGTAGATCCACGCCATTCCTGCTTAAATTCCCCCCACCCCCGCCTGAGTGTGGGAAACCGCATTTATAAAAGAAGCCTCAGCTTGAATGCAGACACAACTCACAGTGTACTCAACAGCTCTGGAGCCATGGGGCAGGTCAGTACCCGCTCCCTGTGCCGGGCCAGCTCCCGCGCCTGGCAGAGGCAGCTGCCCTGGCCCGGCCCCGCGCCTGCAGCCCCACGGGGCCGCAGCCCCGCGTGGAGCCCCGGGACAGCTCCCGCCCAGGGACTCTCCTCCATGGCCCCCTCCATCCGCCTGTCGCCCGCCGCCCGCAGCCTCTTCGATGAGCCGCTGGCCATCGCCGTGCAGGGCCTCGGCCCGCGGCAGCAGGTCACTCTGCGGACGTCCTTGCGGGACGAGACCGGAGAGCTCTTCCAGGCCAGTGCCCTCTACCAGGCGGGCGACGACGGGGAGCTGGACCTCGCCCGCTGTCCTGCGCTGCCGGGAGGCAGCTTCTCCGGCCTGGAGCCCATGGGGCTGCTCTGGGCTCTGCAGCCCCAGAAGCCTTTCTGGCGGCTGGTAAAGCGGGATGTGCAGAGCCCCTTCCTCCTGCAGCTGGAGGTGTTTGAGGGCCACGGGGAGCGCCCGGGGCGGCTTCTGGCCCGGGCGCAGCACGAGCGGGCGTTCCTGCGGGACGGGGTGCAGAGAGTCCCGGTGCGAGAAGGGAGGATCCGGGCAACGCTTTTCCTGCCCACTGGTGAGTACCAACTGCAGCCATCCTGCTTTCTCTAAACCGGTGTTTTGTTCGTGAAGGTTGTTCCATGACCTCTGTGAAGGAGTCTATTAAAGGCCCATGTCCTTTCCCCCATCCTTCCCTCCCTCTCCCATGCCAATGACCAGCCTGACCATCCTTCCCAATTCATCTGCCCATGCATGTGCCAGGACACGGCTGCAGAAGGGAGAGGAATAACCATTCTTACCCGGGGCTTGACGTTACAAAAAAAAAAGAAAACAAAAAAACAACCATGAAGAAATTCACAGCAAGTGAATGTGACTGTGCCAGGAGAGGTGCTAGACAAGAAGCTGCAGAATACAGTGGTGGGGAAGGGCTCTATGACAGTCATTGGCATTCTTACTCACTGGGAGGGGTTGCAGTTCTCTCTCCTCCCCCAAAAGCAACTAACTATAGTAACTATTTGGTGACCATGGCCCACCATATTGGGGTGAGCATCACCAGTTTGTAAAAGAGGGAAGACGAGGGGCTCAGGAACATTTACAGGGAATAAATCTTTCCAGCAAGAAAAGACAATTATCTAATTGCTCCGGAAAAGGTGCAGAGCATCTTTCGGAGATGTAAGGATTGCTCAAGACAACACTTGTCTCCAGCATCTTCTGGGCAGCTATACCAAGGCTTTCCTGACAGAGTCCAAGGTATGGGAAGGCTGATTTCACAGACTTAGCATCCACCCACAACAAAACCAAGACTCCCTCCCCTGCCTTACCTCCACCCCCACCTGCTGACTAGGACAGAGAAGAAGCCACCTGCATACACTTTATATCCAAAATGTCCTACTTCCCCTGAGCTGAGGCACTTTCAGTAAGTCAAATGCTAGTGCACATCCTCCAAGTCCCCTGACCTCCACCTTTTGCCTGTGTTTTAAAACATGACCCTTGCCACACATTGCCTGGCACTTTGAATTGTTTCGTAGGCACTTTGAGTTGTTTCCTAGGCAGAGGATAAAAAGCATTTATCCCCATCCTACTGCCACCACAAACAAGCTTCAACTTAGCAGGACTGTAAACTCAGTCTGTAGTCAGTATTTCTCTTAGTTCTATTTGGAGATGTGTTTCACAACCATGATTTCACCACACTCAAATTGTCCTGCACTGAGATACCCCATCATGATTTTCAGTTCCTGAGCCTGCTCTCTACACCACACATCTCACATTCAGGTTCAGTAGTTGGATACTCCTCAGCAAATGGCATAAGGCTATGTAGAGGCCGAGAGCTCAAAGGGCTTTTGCTACAATACTGTCGCACCTCCCTTGAGCACCCCCACGGCCTTGTTCAGCTGTACCACCTCCTCTGGGCTTGTTCAGTGCAAGTCCACAGAAGCCTGCCACACTCAGCTGAGCCATGGGCCACAGACAACTGCACTCCTCGCCCCTGGCCGCACAGCCACTGCTCTGAGTGCTCACAGCCTGTGAAGAGCCAGTAGATGTGCTGTTGTCTCCATGCAAACAGACAAAGCAGCACTTTTGACAGCAGGGCTCTCCTTGATCCAAGGCAGAGAGTGAACAGATGCTGTGCTCGCTCTCTCCTCACCTCTGACACCCTGCAGCACATTCCCATCTTCCACCTGCAGCCTTACCTGCGGATGCATGGGCCACTGTGGTGCAGGCTGTGAGACTGTGGTAGAAGGGCATCCCCAAAGGGTGGGAGGCATGAGCCCACTCAGGCCTGTGGCTGTCCTGAAGCCAGAAGTAGGTGTGAGCTAGGTCTTCTCCACTCCCCAACAGGTCCAGGGTCACCTTCTCTGGCCTGTGGCTTGTGGGGCTTTCTTGCAGATTGCAGTCCCAAAACCAATCAGGCTGAAGGAATGCAACATGCAAAGCATTCTCTTTCCCTGCACTGGCTGGACAGGTTCAGGATTCTCCCAGGATGAGGAAAGAGCATCCTGGACCAAGAAAGATCCAAACAGAGATCTGCTGATCATCCACTGAGATACCTGCGGCATCCTGTGCAGAATTTGATACTGATGCTGCCAGACATGACTGGCAAAAGGAAAAAAGTAATGGTTTGGGTGACTTACAGCTTTTCAAGGGATCCCAAATATTAAAAAGCCACAATACAAACAAAAAATCTTACAGTTTCTAGTTTGCATTGCATCTATCAAACCATGATACCTTGAGGATTCTTATAGTGGTAGATGAAGCACTTGTTTTTACAGGGCTGCTTACAGGAAGAGAATTTGGAACAAGATTCTTTTACCAAAGACTCTCCACCTGTTGGCCCTAAGCACAATGCACAGTACTGCTGATTCCTAAAACAAATAAAGGTTTGCACCTTACCTAAGAGGTTCTGTTTATGCACTTTTTTTCCTCTGCAACACACTCTAGAATTTTTTCAGGTGCTGACACTGCACAGCTGACTGATAGTGTCTTTTCCCCAAAAGATGCTTTTCTGCAGTTCCTGTTTGGTACCTCATTTTATGCATTCCAAACCGGAAAACCACTGAAAAGAGTAATTTCAGGCAATTCTAATCTTTGTCTTGTTTGCTCCAGGAGAAGACACCTTTCCAGGGATCATTGATATACATGGACTTGGAGGAGGTCTTTTTGAGCCCAGAGCAAGTCTGCTGGCCAATCATGGCTTTGCCACACTCGCCCTGGCTTATTATCAGTTTGAAGATCTGCCCCAGGAACCAAAGGAACTCCACCTGGAATATTTTGAAGAGGCAGTGAACTATATGCTGCAGCACCCACAGGTAGGAACACCCGTAACCTCTGGGTTCCAGGAACCAATCCTGTAAAGTCCTCTCACTTTGCCCAAGTCATCTTTGGAGGAAGCTGCAGAAATAGTCACCTGGCAGGGCTGGCCTTTGCAAAGATTTTGGGTCTCCGAGTTCTTGGAAAGAGAAGGGGCAAGTATATATGCACTGGAAGAGGGGTGGAGAGAGAGACAGAGAGACAGAGAAATATCACAAGAGACAGATCAGATGTAACCAGGTGGGAAGTGTGTGCAGGAGAAAGCCTTCATGAGTTGCCACCAAATGTCCTCCTACAGTCTCAAGAGTGAAAAGTAAAGAGCATCTGCCAGGGTCTAAGACTAATAATTCATAGATGTGACCTACAAGCTGTCCCCAGATGGATGAAATCATGTCCCCCACTCCTGGCTGATTTTGGCGTACCAGGAAACATTCTGATTGTGAGTGGTTTGAAGTACAGTGTGAGGAGGAATCATAGGGGGTGTGGGAGGGTGTGCCTGTCATTTCCAGAAGGAAAAGGATTCATTGCTATAACTTTCTTCATGTGGTTTTGGAAACTCTCAGCATTAGACAATCTTGCCCTCCATGAATCAGCTGTTGTGCTTTTCAGCTCAGCACTGATGAGCATTTCCTCCTATCTCCCAGGTGAAGGGTCCAGGGGTTGGCCTGCTCGGTTTCTCCAAAGGAGGTGAAGTGTCCCTTGCCATGGCTGCCTTCCTGAAGAACATCATGGCTGTTGCTTCCCTCAATGCCCCTGTTGCTGCTACATGTATTCCTTTCTCTTACAAGGATAAAACCATCCCCACTGTGACCGTATATGAACACAAAGCCAAGGCCACTAATTCCAAATTTCTTGATTATTCTGATGTCATTGATGATCCTTTTCAAGCCCCTGGCAACCAAAGCCGGATCCCACTAGAGAAAGCTGAAGCACAATTTCTATTCATGGTAGGCCAAGATGACCGTGTTGTCAAAAGTGAGTATTATGCTACTGAAGTCTGCAAGCTTCTGCAGGCTCAAGGGAAGGAAAATTTTCAGATTCTCTCCTACCCTGGAACAGGGCACTGCATAGACCCACCCTGTTTCCCTTTGTACCACATAGGAAGCCACCCCGTTTTTCACAAGCGAGCAGTCCTGGGTGGGGAGCTCAGGGCTTATTCTAAAGCTCAGGTTCATGCTTGGTCACAGATCCAGGCATTTTTCAGAAAGTATTTAATTGCTAACTAATGTGCAACAAATAATGTGCAAGCAACACACAATTTTGAACAACCAGATCTGATAAATTCTACTACAGTTATCAGGTCAAACCTTGTCACAGCTGTACCAGTACAACTACAATATCTTCCATACCTTTGCACATCCATAACAAAGAAAATAAATGGGTTTGCCTTTTCTGTTCCCCTCTCAACCTTTTTGCTCAAGTGTCAAGAAAAGGAATGGTGGTTTTTGCATTAGTCTTTGATAAAACAGGTCATGTGCAAAATGCACAGTTACGTTTTTTGAGTGGTTTCTATTCCTCTAATACTTGACAGTGCTTTCCATGTCACTGTGGTCTCTACATGCATATGCTATCCTCAGGTCATACTAATTGTCTCTAATGACAGTTTTGGAGCAGGGATTTCACTGCTCTTCTGGTGACTATGTCATTGCAATGGAAACGTCTCTGACTTCTGTGCTGCTGGAAATGTGTAAGAATGGCCGCTATGGCCAGGATGCTGGGCTGTCTCTGGTTAAGCCTTGGGAAAGGTTGTTTGCCTTTTGTGCCTTCTTTCCATCTTCCCTTCCGAAGGAAGTGCTCTGGTTTGTGGATACTTCTGGCCCCAAGATATCATGCAAAAAACTTTCTCTTGAATTTACAGCCATTTTGATCTTCTCCTACATGATGTGGAACACTTTAATCTTTGTTACTGGGATGAGAATTGTAATAAAGAGAGTCTTTTGCTGTGCTTTGGTTAGAAGGAGGGTTTGCAACTTGACTACTTTCTCATCCCAGGGTGAAGGCTTAAGAAAGCTTGCAGCAACTTGGGATCAAAGGTTGCCCAGGTGGGAACAGGAGACCATAGAAGACGGACACATAGCCCCCTTACCTTCACTCTCTTCCACAGCTCTCGTGTCACCAAGCATGGAGCAGAAGGAATTTTGCTGAAGCCTCCAGGACCCTTTCCCTTAGCATCTGTTCCCGCATATGGTCAAGCCTGTCATCAAATCCAGTAGAGTAAGCCACAGAACGTTGTTCTCAACAATAGGAGTAGTTGCCACACATTCAGGGCTGGACACCAGACAACATACCCAAATGCTAGATGACAGAACACCTCACCTGTTTGGAGAGGTAATTTCCATGGTGAATGAAAGATTGCCCGATATCACTGACCACTTAATATTTCCAATTAGGGCGATGCTCAAGATTCCCTTAGATGTTTCCACTCCTTCCACACCTCTAAGACAGACACGGAGCTCAGAGACTGAGGCATCCCTGCCTGCATCTCCCAGGAAGAGTGGGAGCTTCAGGAAACAGCTCTCCCTCTGCAGTTCCTTTTGGATCAGAAGATCCATCTCTGCCTAAGATGGACTGAATGACGCTGTTTTTTAAATCCTTACACAATCCATTACTAGAAGAGCCACATGTTTCCTGACCTACCTAAATAGTCTGTGAAAGTGCTCCTCCCTTATTGCTCCTGCATCCCTGACCACCCTGATCATCCTTCCTAATAAACCTGGCTGTGCAGCTGCCTAGGTCGGACAGAGCCTGGTGGACACATAACCCACCTTTCCCGTGCCTTGGGGTAACGAACAGAGAAGCAGAGCCGGCAAGGAGACAAGAAGCAATGGCGAGCTAGTGTTGGTGTGGCTTCTCCCCACCTCGGCTGGAGCTGGCCCTCGCTGTGGTCTCTTTGCTGAGTGGCATGGCACGGCTCGGCTGTCCCATCTCTGTACGGTCTGTCCCACACCAGCCCTTCCCTGTCCAGTGAATTCCGACTGCGATTCTGCTCGGTGGCTCGTCTTCTCCCCACGTCTCCTGCCCGCAGCCACCGCCTGGCCCGGGAGAGCTCGGAACACCGAGGAGCTCGCCGACGCCCAGACGGGTTTCAAGGACTCGGCAGCCTTTGGATGAAGCCTCCTACAGCCGGGGAAGGCAGCGGGGGGAAGACAGGAGAGCAGGCAAGCATGCAGGGAAGTAGGGAGGCACGGAAATCGGCAGGCACGCAGGAGGGAAGCAGGCGGGCGGGACAAGGGAGCTGCCGCCCCGCTCCTCCCCGCCGGGGCGTGCCAGCGGCACTCCAGGCCCGAGCCCGGCCCCGGTTCCGCGGGGATCTGCCCCAGCATCCGCCCCCAGGGGCGGGAGCGATCCGGAGCCATGGGGCAGGTCAGTGCCCGCTCCCTGTGCCGGGCCAGCTCCCGCGCCTGGCAGAGGCAGCTGCCCTGGCCCGGCCCCGCGCCTGCAGCCCCACGGGGCCGCAGCCCCGCGTGGAGCCCCGGGACAGCTCCCGCCCAGGGACTCTCCTCCATGGCCCCCTCCATCCGCCTGTCGCCCGCCGCCCGCAGCCTCTTCGATGAGCCGCTGGCCATCGCCGTGCAGGGCCTCGGCCCGCGGCAGCAGGTCACTCTGCGGACGTCCTTGCGGGACGAGACCGGAGAGCTCTTCCAGGCCAGTGCCCTCTACCAGGCGGGCGACGACGGGGAGCTGGACCTCGCCCGCTGTCCTGCGCTGCCGGGAGGCAGCTTCTCCGGCCTGGAGCCCATGGGGCTGCTCTGGGCTCTGCAGCCCCAGAAGCCTTTCTGGCGGCTGGTAAAGCGGGATGTGCAGAACCCCTTCCTCCTGCAGCTGGAGGTGTTTGAGGGCCACGGGGAGCGCCCGGGGCGGCTTCTGGCCCGGGCGCAGCACGAGCGGGCGTTCCTGCGGGACGGGGTGCAGAGAGTCCCGGTGCGAGAAGGGAGGATCCGGGCAACGCTTTTCCTGCCCACTGGTGAGTACCGGCCATGCCGGGCTCCTTCCCATGCGTTGCTGCCTCTGCTTTTGGTCCCCGCAGTCGCAGGCCCGGAGCCAGACCGCCTCTAGGCTCCCCTAGCGCCCCGTACCAGGCAGAGGATAAGGGGGAGCTGCGTCTCGCCAGTAGGGACTGGACATTTCTCAAGGCGTGGCCTGATCAGCTCGACCAGCTTGGATCTGCTGGCCGTGCTCCTCACACGGAGCAGCCTCGTGGTGAAGCTCGTGTGTCTGTTTAACTGACTTCTATTGGACATAAAGGCATTGATCTCAGTACATGTTTTGTTCCCAAATGCCATGGGAGGTGGAGTTAGCCAGTTTTCAAGGCATCTTTCCATCTGTCTGTTTTTTAGGAAAATCGGGTGGTAATTCTTTTGAGTAAGTGGAAGATGCTCTCCTAAACTGTGGAGTTTAAGTCTGCGGCATCCCTTTCCAGCTTTTCCACACATCCTGAAGTTTGTAATGTCCTAATTGCTGTAGCCCAAGTTGCCTTTTGCTGCCACATTTGTCCCCAGTTCTTCCCTGCTTGTGAGCAGGTCAAAGAAAACATTGGAGAGACTTGCCCTGGCAGTATTTTTGTCAGAGAATAATGAAAAGGGCCTGTGAGGTTTTCAGATTGCCAGACTAATGCTGTGTTGTCCTTCCATCAGCTGTTGAGATTTCTGCTAGTTTTCTGTAGGAAACCTCATCTCTTGCACTCCCTTGGTTCTGTAGTAGCCACACCCCACCACATCCCACCTTTCCTTCCCCTCGTGATACATAGGTTTTCACCAAGCATGTCTCTGGAACCCCAAGGAGCTCTTCTGTGTATCACGTGCTTTCCCCTCTCCCTTTCTTTCCTGTCTGTCCCAGATAACTCTTTCATGACAGTGCTACAATCGTATGTGCTGTGCCAGCCAGTGCCCTGGCCACTGACTGCTCTGACTTCATCTGTTTCCTTGAGGCTGGAGGTGAATTTCTAGTTCTTGCTTGTTACACACATTTGATGTTAGTCTGCAGACACCTGAGGGAAGCCTCACCCTCTCTCCTGAGCAGGAATGGAAGTCTCCCTCTTGGCCTCCTCCTTTCCATATTTGGTTAGTACTTTGCAGCAATCCCTCTCAGCTCTGGACTTCAGTCCCTGTCCCATGATGAACCTAACTTAATGCTTCCCTTACCAGGTAAGCAAGGCTGGTTTCACATACTTTCTTCTCTTAATCCCAGAATAAATGACTGAGGTGCATTTACACTAAAATTGAGAAGCTGGAACCATCAGAAGATGAGATTTTTTTGGATCAGCCATCTGAGAAATGCACTAAGGAGAAGCCTGCTGGGTATTTTTGAAGCAGAGCTTAATACATTTGCAGTGAATTTACATGATACAGAGTACTAATTATGACTGCCAAAAGATCCCTTCTTTTCCAGCTGCCTGTTTCCTGATGCTATCTAAAACATGTTATCTAAAATTAGCAGACCTGCTAATTTGTGCTAGTTTGTTTAATCTTGAAGCAATGTAGCCATTTCATTAAAACTGTCACAGTAATTTAGGACCCTCAATACCATTCTGCTGCTGTATTTTTTTAATACACATTTCCAGGCCTATGGCTTTGGAATATAAATTAAAAATTGTGGGTTAATGTGTTCTGTTATGTGGTCTCTCTCAGGAAGTGGCCCCTTTCCAGGAATTATTGACTTGTATGGAACTGGAGGAGGACTCCCTGAATACAGGGCATGCCTGCTGGCCAACCACGGCTTTGCTGTGCTGGCTCTGGCTTTCTACAGCTATGAAGATCTCCCCAAAGGGATGAAGGAATTCCACCTGGAATATTTTGAAGAAGCTGTAAACTATATGTTACAACACACCCAGGTTGGTTTGTTCATTGACTCTCACTACAGTGAACTCTCATTAGTTAGGTCCTGTCAGACTATAGATGGGGCAGAGCTGCTGAACTCAAAATAGCATCTCTGTTGAGTTGGCTGTTATTGTTTTATATCTTTAACTCCCATTACAATGGCTCTCTGGGAGACTATTCCAACTCTTCCTTTTGAACTGGCCAAGTGAAACAGTGACACATTGGTCACATACTGGTAATTTCTACTCCATTCAACCCAGTGTCATAACTAGGGTGCTAGTTTCATGGAGGCTTACTGGACTTGCAGTGGGGATTTTAAATGTATGCTCTGTAGAACATCCTTCAGAACTAAATGTCCTTTTCAGTTGTGGAGTACATGATAGCCTTCTGTGATCCAGGTCTCAGGGAAACCAAGGAAACTCAAGGAAGTCCACCAATACACATTTGATGCTGTGTATTTTATAAGCTGTTAAAATCACTCCAAATGTTGGTATTTCATAAGTGTGGGTTTTAGTAGCTAGTTGTGCACTTAGGGATCCTTCTAACTCAGCACCTCTTGAAAAAGAACCCTGTTCAATTCTGCATCTCCTTATAAGTAGCTGTGAGTGAAAATAGCTAGAATTGCACAAACCAATTGTTTCTCTAGAAAATGAAAATAAATACCTTCCTCAATCTCAGAAAGATGAGTAGTTGTTAAAGGTCTTGACTGCTTTTTAGTCACCTTAACCTTAACTGCTCATGCCACCTCTCTGCCCAAAAAAATCTGAAAATTGCTTCCCCCTGCATTTTTCCCCTTGAGACCAGTACAGTACCATTGCCTCCCATTAACACCTTCACGTGTTTTTAATGTGCTGCAAAGTTTCAGCCATATTTTCTAATTTCCCCCTTCCCATATTTCAAAGTCAGTGGGTTTGAAGCCTGTTAGACTAGTGATAAGACACAGAAGGTGTTAGATTCTGATGCTGTCTCAGAGCCTACTTGCCCCTGAGAGTCTTTGGATATTGAAGAGTTGTGGTTATTAGCTAACCTTCTCCCAGTATCCTTACAGGATTTCAGCACCCAGTAAGGTCATTTAACTTTCCTATTCTAGTTTATTTGCCTTGTGTAAAAGAAAATGAAGGTAACCTAGTCTAGATTGACTCCAGGGGACTGTACAATTCTCCTAGAAAAATGGTTTTAATAGGTTATATATTTAAGATAAATTTTAATGAGTAAGCTACCTCAGACTACTTCCTGTGAGTTAGATACCAAACATTCTAGAGAAGCGGGAGAGCAGCTCATGTGGAGCCTGCTACCCCACACCAGCTTCTTAATAGGGGAACCTTGACTATAAGAAATACATTAACAAAAGTGATGACAATATCACAGTCATTGCTGACTTTGAGCATTTTGCACTGAAAGAAAGCAACTGCAGAGGAGGTCTTCCCTGTTCCTTCCCTCTTCTTCTCTCAACTGCATTATAATCTGGGACTGCACGTTTGCAAGCACAGCTGTACTCTCTGTTTCGGCACTGAACCTTGTAGCTTTGTTAAGATGATGCCACAGTCTCAGTAGGGCATAGCATCATAAATCAAGCACAGAACAGTGCCTAGGATCCCTCAGACATGGGCCCTGCACACAGGACCTCAGATGTCTGTAGGTGGGGTCCAAATCTGGGACAGACACAGCTGCAAACATGGCAACGTATTAAAGAAGTGGCATGCCATGGTTCATTGCTTGTGGTTTCTCTTCTTTCACCTCCAGGTTAAAGGTCCAGGAATTGGTTTGCTTGGACACTCAAAGGGAGGTGACCTGTGTGTCTCCATGGCCTCCTTCCTAAAGGGCATCACAGCCACTGCCCTTATCAACGGCTCGGTGGCAAATGTGGGTGCGGTGCTCCACTACAAGGACATCATCATTCCACCCCTTGGTATCAATCCAAAACGCATCAAGGTTGGCAAGTCCGGGATTGCTGATATTATTGATGCATTGAACAGCCCTCTAGAAGGGCCTGACCAGCAAAGCTTTATCCCTTTGGAGAAGGCTGAGTGTTGCTTCTTGTTCATTGTTGGCCAGGATGATCACAACTGGAAAAGTGAATTCTTTGCAGTTGAGGGGAGCAAACGCTTGCAAGCTCATGGGAAAGAAAAGCCTGAGATAGTCTGTTATCCTGGAGCAGGACACTACATTGAACCTCCCTTTTTCCCGATGTGTGCAGCCTCAATGCACCTGCTATTTGGCAAGCCTGTGATGTGGGGAGGGGAGCCCAAGGCACACTGTGAGGCACAGATAGATGCTTGGCAGCAGATCCAAGCTTTCTTTCATAAACACCTCACAGGCAAGCTGTCTGGAACATCCAGTAAGCTCTGATATGAATTAGGTTACTTTACAGATGAAGATGCTGGTTTTGTTAAATGTTTTGTTAAATGGCTCAGAATGAGAACAAGGACTATCAGAGAATAAGCTATT
This sequence comes from Vidua macroura, assembly GCF_024509145.1. Taxonomy (NCBI): domain Eukaryota; kingdom Metazoa; phylum Chordata; class Aves; order Passeriformes; family Viduidae; genus Vidua; species Vidua macroura. The sequence goes on from NC_071576.1 coordinate 36,012,200, forward strand.
AGGTTTCTTGGAGGATGATGGTGGGTGAAAGCAAGACAGCAGCTTCCTTTTTACACCCTCCTCTAATCTTGGCTAAAGGCCTTGGCCTCCTATTTTATGTAGTACATGGTTATGAGCTGTGGAAAACAAATGGTGGTAAGTTTGTGTGCTTTGAGTGTGAATTAAAGTGGTAGGTAACTCATCCAAGCTGAGAACCAGGATGAAAACATGCCTTGGCCTTCTCAGAGGAGATGTATGCCATTGCCCAGCTTTGTGTTCTAGTTCCAGTATTCCAGTTTTTCTGGAAGCAGTAATCTGCCTCCAGTAATCTTTCTGTTCTCCCTGTGCACTTCTCCCTCCTTTGTTGCTCCTTGCTCTTCTCTCAAACCACTAAAATGCATCTGCCTTAAAAATATCTAATATTTCACTTACCAAAAGCAGTACTACTGTGCCACTGCCTTAAAAATATCTAATATTTCACTTACCAAAAGCAGTACTACTGTGCCAGCACCCTCAGGTAAAACTTCACATTTGTAGGCAACAAACAGCCCATAGCTTGATGTGATGTTCTGAGAGCATGCAGTAGAAATGAGACATTTAAACAGTCTGTGGAAGTTCATAAGCGTGAAGAAGCAACATAACAGGTCCTGTTAGGTGTCATCCTGGAGTCGCTCCCAGGTGTCTCCTCAGCACGGCTGGGTATCGCTGTGGAGATCCACAGTCGGAGCTCCCTGCCTGTACATTCCCCAAATGCCGTCTCAGCTGCCTGCTCCTAAGCGCTGCTGAGAGCAGCCCGGCTGCTCCGTGAGGCGGCCTGGAAGGGGCCGGAGGCGGCCGGCCCGCTGTGGTGGAGCGGGGCTCCGGCTGCACGCCCGCTGCTCTCTGCGCAGCGGGGTGACCGCTCGGCCCCGCCGGGATCGTCAGCAACTTTGTGCACCCAAGCGTGGGGTTGAAGGAGAAGACGCTGGGAGTTGCCGGCGCATTTGCACTGTGTGTCCGAACACGTAGTACCCGCCAGTGCTTGCAGCCCGACCTCTGCTGTTGCCTGTGCGTCAGGCCTGTTTCAGCGTTTTGTATCCACCGTACTGTAATGGATTAAAGGGAAACTTTAACCGCTGCCCACGGCTCGCTGCTCCAGTCGGTTGGATGGTTTGGGGGAGGCGGGAGCGGCCCGCCGCTGGCTGCTTTCCGGGGCTGGGGGGCGGGGAGGGGCTCTGCTCTCTATTGGGGACGCCTGGAAGGGGCGGCGGCCGCGGTACCGATATTGCGGGCGGCGCGGCCACACCGCGCACCCGCCACTGCCGCCGCCATGTGGAGAGCGCTGGCCGCCGCCGCCGCCCCGGCACGGGCCCTGCTGCGCACCCCGCCGGCCCGGCGGGCTGCTAGCCTGGCCGTGTCCCCCACCGCCGGCCCGGCGGACGAGCGGGTGGAGACGCGGGTGGCGGGGCTGAGCCCGGGGCAGCCGGTGACCCTGCGGGCCGTGGCGGCCGATGACCGCGGCTGCCTCTTCCAGTCGTGCGCGCATTACCGGGCGGACAGCCGCGGGGAGCTGCACCTGGGCACGGACGCCTCCCACGGCGGGGACTACACCGGCGTGGAGCCCATGGGGCTCTTTTGGAGCCTGGCCCCCGCCGGCATGGAGAAGCCGTACCAGCGGCTGGTTCCCCGCAACACCGGCGCCCCGATGAAGGTGGAGATGTTGGTCCACGAGGGCCACAGCCCGCCCGGCTCCATGCCCGGGCCCGTGGTAGCCAAGGCCGAGGTGCAGAGGTTGTTCACGGCCCCCGGCGTGCGGAGGATCCGGCTGAAGGAAGGAGTCGTAAGGGGCTCCCTTTTCCTGCCGCCGGGTGAGTGCCTCGTCCCGAGGCCGGCGGGACCCCCCGCCTTCCCTGACCAGAGCAAGGAAAGTCCCGTAAAATAAACCCTTGCAGAGGCTGTCACCCGGGGAATCTGCATTCCCTAACAGCGGAACGCTGCCCTGCACACAGGTGGCCCTGAACTCTTAAGAAGATATCCCGAGTGCTTGTCGCGGCAGGGCCCGGCTTGTGCGCGGCCGCCCCGCCTGGTCCTTCTCGGCGGCACCGAGCAGGGCGGGCACGGGGAGGCGGCTCTTGCGGGACGGGCCGGAGCCAAGGGAGAACAGGGGTTGTAGAGTTTATTTCGTTGCTGTGCCGTGGTTTTTCAGTAGGTTTGATGTTTGCTCTGGAGTACCAGAATCTAACATCCAGAAAAGCTGATGCGCTTCATTCTGTGAGCCTGTGCTGAATGTCCCAAGGATTTTACCCTAAGTAGGACTGAATTAAAAAGGTATTTTTCTTCCCTTTGAAACACAAGCCAGGAAGCAGAGCAGCAGATGAAATTCTAAAAAATACATGTATCTCACCTCTGTTTCTACAGAGTGACTACAGTTAGTAGTTGGGTTGCTTTTGTGGTATAAAACCAAAATGGATTTATGAGCAAGTTCTGCCTGTTATGCTTATGAGATAGTTGTGCTTTATGAGGTGTGATATTCTGATGGTCTGTGAGTGGTGATGGAAAATTAAACCTTACACCAGTGATTGTGTTTGTACACTTGAGCTATGAGTTAAACTTCTTATAGTTCCCTGAGTGTTGTGGGTACTGGAACTGCCCTCCACATTACCTCTAATTTAAAACTACTTTGTTCAGCTACTCCTGTAAGTACCACTACAGTTACTAAGTATTTTCATTCCAAACCAATGAATTTTATCCATTTAGATATGGATCCAAAGTCCACTGAGGAAAAAAACAACAGAGATTGAACTTTGAATTTCAGATGTTTAGTCAGCATGCTAGATTTTCCATCTCCGAGACATTGTTTTGATCTGTCCTGCCTTAGAGGATGAGTTTGATTTCTGCTGAGCTCAGTGGGAACCCAGACATATGCAAGATGAAACTGCATTTTCCCCTTTAGAAAGTCTGGCATTGTAATAGTGATGAAATGTCTGGAATCATTGCTTAAATGATATTGCCATCCATCATGATGGAGGATCCAGTTACAGCATTATGACCATACCCTTCTTTGCTCCAGGGACAAAAAAAAGTTAATATTTTTAAGATAGGAATCTTAAATGTGAACCAGTCTTATTAAAACTGAGAGGACATGAGTGGCCTTATGATGTAATTTTAATATGAAAGCGATTTCTCAATTCAGGAATAAGAGTTACGGATGTGGAGGTTTGTTTGTTCTTAAATGTTGGTAAAGTTGTCTAGACCATTTTATCCTGCTTTTTAGTGAGCTCTGCAGGAACGATATACTTGGGCCTGTGTAGGTACTCAGAGAAGCAGTCCAGGATCCTTGTGCAAGTTAAAGGGTGTCTTCATGAGAGAGAAACACATTCATCTGTGACTATGTTCTGATTACATGCTCTTGCTAGAAAGCTTTCCAGGTAGGAGTGATGATTAAATATGTATTTTCTTGCCATATAGGCTGGCTGCTGCTAACTAAATGTTACTGCTGATCATAGCATTATAATAAATTTATCCCAACTTATTTTCTCTCAAGTAGAATATCAAACTTCAATGAAAAAAATATCAGAACTGAACGAGTAAGAACCCAAAAGCATGTTTCAGTCCCTTTCTGACTTCTTAATGCTTTATTTTGGGAGGTTTCCACCATTTAGCATGTCTTATACAAAACTTCCTTTTCTCAAGTGTGTTGAAATGCCAGAAACCTTTCCTTCAGCACATAGAGGTAGTTTCAGAGAGTTAACACAGTCTTGCAACAAGTGTGTCCTCTTTGTGCTGAGATGGTTGTAGTGAGCTGGATCAGGGCACATCAGACGTGACATCTGGTGGCCAGGGGAAAAAAAAAAAAGAAAAAAAAATTTGCTTGCTTGGGGTCTTTAAAGCTCCATTAAGTAGCATCTTTAGACTCTAACCTAAGATCTCCTGGCTTGGCATACAAACGTTTTACAACATGACCTTGACTGCAAAAGCACGGCTGTTGAAAATTGTGGTTCTGATTATTTCTTTAGTTTGGTGGGACAGATTGTACACATGTATGTGCACATATATCTGTACATCAGTCCTGCACACACAACCGCACCCACACAGCTCTCAGTTCGGCCTTCTGTCTCGTCACTTCTGCAGGAGCAGTTCTCCTGCCACGGCTTACAGTGCTCATGTTGAGAGAGAGCTAGTAAGTCCAGTTGATTTTAACAATGGGTTATCTTTGTTGGGCTTTGCTCAATGCAGTTTATTCCAGAGTTTACATAAGTTCTGTAGAATTTACTTCAAGGGCTCAGTACTCTTGCCTCATTACTCATGAGCTTGCACTTTGCTAATTAAGAAGCGACTTTGTGGGAAAATAGCTGACTTGGTGTATGACTGGTCTGAGGGCAGGAGGTTAAGACCATGGAAAAATACATTTAGAATGATTGTTGTTATTTTTTGTTGGGTTTGTTTGTTTGCTTTGGGTTTTTTGTTTGTTTGTTTGGTTGTTGTTTGTTTTTTGGTTTTTTTTTTGTATTAAAAAGCAAAACCTGTAACTTCATATATTTTTACAGGAATGTGAGGACTTGGACCTATTCTTAGTTTGATATAGCTGGAGTGGGATACAGCACTGGTTCTCTTAAATCTCTGCTGTGCAAATGGAAAAATAATGACTATTAATAGCTAATGTCTTATATGGCTATTAATAGCAAATGTCTTAAGCATTCTGTATTTTGTTGTTCACTCTTCACCAGATAGTTTTTTGTGTCCTGTTTGATAACTTTTCCTCTGTAACTCTTCTCTTTAATATAGGGGATGGTCCCTTTCCAGGAGTGATTGACATGTATGGGGATGAAGGAGGCTTGATTGAATTTAGATCCAGTCTCCTGGCTACCCATGGTTTTGCTGCTCTTTCTCTGCCATATTTTGACTTTGAAGATCTTCCTAGGGTCTTAAAAGAATTAAAACTTGAGTACTTTGAGGAGGCAGCAAGGTTCCTACAGCGTCACCCAAAGGTGAGTGCAGTGAGAAATCTCTTGGGACTAGGGAGGATTTAGCAGTTATGCCTAAGTGGTGGTGGTTGTGATTTTTTTTTTTTTTTTTAAATTTTTTTTTTAATATTTGACTATCAGTTTTTGCTGGGCAAGCTTAGGTCCAATAGCAGCCTATGCATATGACTGGGGAGAGTGACTTTCTTCCATCACAAAGTATCTGTTAAATTCATGCTGGAGCTAGAAGACTGCTGATCAGTAGGATAGTGAATGCTGGAGTATCCTCCAAACAGGACCAGTGGTGATAAAAATGTTTGGCTTGTTTGGGTTTTTTTCTTACATGAAAGCAATTAGTTTTAAGAGAGGATGATATGACACTGCTCAATAGTAGTTGAAAGAATGAATTTGATAATGTGGGATGTTGCTTTCAGTTTTACTTTCCAGGCTAGAAAAAGACAAGACAAATGCTACTTATCTAATCCTTCAAATGTCATTTGTGAGGTTATTTTTCTGAGACTTGAATTTCCTGTTACCTGTTTTAGGAAAATGAGAAAAAATTTGCATTAACATATGGAGTAGGGACCAGGTAAGGACTGAGTGATGGTATGCCTTGTGCCTGACTGCATTTTTTCTGGGGTTTAATCTCTCCTGGTGTCTCTGAAAAATAAGACCGTAAACAGAAGGAGGAGCGTGGGTCCAGACTGTCACTTCCCAACAGGTTACATCAATAATTAACTTAACCTTTTTTTTAAATAAAACAACTCCAAAGTCAATTAATGGCTAACCCCATTATAATGTATGCTTCCTTTATTCCTTTCTTCCTCTCTTCTCCACCCCCTATCTTATCTGAAGGTGAAAGGACCAGGAGTTGGAGTGATTGGGACTGGGAAAGGGGCAGAATTAGCACTCTCCATGATCACCTTCCTGCCAGAAGTAGTGGCTGCTGTCTCAATCTCTGGCTGTAGTTCAAATACAGTTGCAGACCTCCATTATGGTCAGATGACTCTGCCCGGGCTGCGTTTTGATATGAAGAAAGTCAGTGTCTCTGACTCTGGTGTATTTGACATTTTTGAAGCTCTGGATGACCCAGCGAATCCTGCTAATTCTCCTAGCGTGATCCCCATTGAAAAAGCAGAAGGTCACTTTCTCTTAGTGGTAGGGGAAGATGATCGGATGTGGAAGAGCTCCTTATATGCTGAGCTGGCAACCAGGCGTCTCCGCCAGCATGGGAAAGAGAACTTTGAACTCCTGAGTTACCCAGGAGCAGGTCACCGAATTGATCCTCCTTCTACTCCATTTTGTCAGGTAGCTATGGATCGTGTTTTGGGAGTGCCTGTTCTGGGAGGTGGAGAGAGCAAAGCACATGCCCATGCACAGGAACACTCCTGGGGAAAGATTCAGGAATTTCTGCACTTGCATTTGGGATGAACACTTAAACACATGCAAGCTGTTGCAGATCTGCAAGGACTGAACTTGAGCCACCAAAATGACTGGTGATGACTGGTGAATTGAAGGGATTGACTGAGACAAGCCTTGAAATATGGAAATAACCAGATGACTAGTTAGTTACAAGTAAAAATCTAAAAAGAAAGAGATTTATTTGGAGCAGCCTAAGTTAATTTAATTAGGTAAACAGAGGAGATGTGAAACAACAAGCAGGCTGCACTATAGTACAAATTTGACAGCTCAAAGTGGTCATGATATGAAGAAACAAGTACCTGAAGAGAGTAGTAGGTACTTCCTTGCTTGCAGTATTTACTCCTCACAGAATGTTAACAGGCAGCCTGCACCCTCAACAGTGCCAGACAGGATCACACCTCGGCAATGACAGATGATAAACATAGACATCCAAATCATGAATGACTCTGAGTCCTAAGCTACCTTACCCCAGAATTCTCCTATTTACAGCCATATATACTTCAGAAATGTTTTCCATTTACACAAAGCTGGAGATACCTACTTGAAATGAGGTTCATGTACTTACTGTGGTCTTCTGGTGACAGTCTGTTTCTTTCCAGAAAGAACTGTGTGCTGAATGGGAAAATGAAGAGTACTTTCCCTAGTCTTCCAAGAAGAATGGCAGTACTAGCACTGTCTTGTATTTGGGATGTACCTGTCTGTTTCTGTAATGTCTTGGATTGCCATTTGACACTCAGGGTATTAAGATTCTGTTGGATAGGTTAGAGCATGCCTAAATACAGCCATTAAGTTAGGGATTAATTACTTGTGGAACTCTTTAGTAGTGATGTCAACAGATGCTGACAACTGTTCTTAGGGAGGAAGCAGAGTTGGGAGACAGAAAACCTAGCCTGTAGATTTAAACTGACTGTAAAAAGCTGTCACCTTATAGTGGCGATTAACTCAGAATCATACCAAACTAACAGTGCCCTCCAAAAAAGCACCCAAAGCCAAATTTAGGATAGCTTTTCCATGACTACCTGAGATTTTTTTTTTTTTAATTCAAATTCATTTTTGGCTAGTGCCTTTTTTCCCCTCACCATTCAGGTAGAAAGAAACAACTTCTTCCCAAATGAGTTGATCTCTCAAGAGGGTCTTGCTGAAATAGTGCCAATGAGGAAGGCCTGTTTAAGGAGGGTCTCTATTAACAACATTTCTCCTTCCAAAGTCATTTTGTCAGACCAGTTTGAGAGCTGCCCAGGAAGATACAAAACTTTCATTATTCAGGTATTCAGTTTTGCTTTGCTCTCAGGGATCTCTCTCCAGTTAACTGTCATTATGCTGCTGCTCAGTCTCAATAGCTTTCTGCAACTCTTATTAATCCTTATCACTTTATTGAAGTCACATGTTTTTCACACACAATCAATGCCAACTGAACAATTTATCCATCCATTCTTTACAAGAAAAGCTCCATCCTGCAAACTCCACAAAAGATCTCTTCATGCGTGGTCTCTAAACTCCCTCACCAGCTGAATAGGCTTTTGCCAAGTCATATCTGGTGCCTGAACCTCTGCTAACATAAGCAGCCTCAGAAGTCCAGGACCAGAGCCTGCTGCAATGTGCTCCTTGGTGTCACCTGTAATTGTCAGACTGCCTTTTTTTCCAAACTCATTTCAAGTGGCAACTGTAGGAGAAAGGGTTGTCTGTTGTGTGAAGGTTCCTGCTTCATCCCATGTCTCTTCAGTAGCTGGAGCTGTTATTAATTGTGCAAGAGCAGCACCTCTCCTATCCCTGTTCTGACACTCTCCCAGTGCCAATACCTGTGCTCCACACTGCAGTCCTACCTCAGCATATGCATTGCTATGCAAGATTGCAATCTGGAGGTTCAGGAAGTAAATGCTAAGTTGGAAATAAAAAAAAAAAAACAAACAAACAAAAAAAACATGTAGATTAAGAGTTTGCAGACTTAATTTCTAAAGCACAAGTTTTTAAAATAATTTAGTTTTAGATTTTGTCAGATACATGCAATTTGAAAGAGAAGTAAAACACTTTCTTTATTAAAAAGCAACCATGTGTAAGAATTTGATGTTACGTATTTGTTTGGAAAAGTGAATGATACTTTGTTTTAAAAGGAGGAAAAATTAAAAACAATGTAATTTTACTGCAAAGAGCCTTTTTGTCAATGAGTCAGAGTTTCCTAGACAAAATAATTAATAGAAGGACCTGTTGAAAACTAGAAAACTTTTGCACTAGCATTTTGTATATTTACAATGCTACCTGGGGACCCAAGAGGCATTGCAGGCACTCTGCAGAATGTGTAACTATTTCCTGCAGTGTATATTAAACTGAGTGCCTGATTATGGCCTTACAGCCACGTTATTTATATGGGTTTACATTCACAAAATTGTTAGGGTTTGAAGAGACCTCTGGAGATCACCTAGTCCAATTCTCCTGCTTAGGCAGGGTCACCTGGAGCAAGTTACACAGGAATGTCTCCAGATGGATTTGGACTGTCTCCAAAGGGAGACTCCATGGCCTCCTTGGGCAGCCTATTCCAGTGCTCTGCTGCCCTCAATGTAAAGAGGTTCTTCTTCACGTTGAGGTGGAACTTCTCGTGTTTCAGCTTAAGGCCATTTCTCCTTGTCCTGTCACTGGGCACCCCTGAAAAGAGCCTGGCACCATCCTCTTGGCACCCACCTTTGAGATATTTGTATCTATTGGTGAGCTCTCCTCTTCTATAGACGAGACAGGCCAAGGTCCCGCAGTCTCTCCTCACAAGAGAGAGGCTCCAGACCCCTCATCATCTTTGTGGCTCTCACTGGCTCCTCTCCAGTAGCTCCTCTCGTACTGAGGAGCCCGGAACCCGCCACAGTAATTTTTTGCCAGGCCAAACGCCCATCACATTCCATTAAGACGAGTGCTCGGGGGTTGGATGAGCTGCAGTGGCCACAGCCGGGGGCCCTCGCAGCTGCCCCTGGAGCTCGCCGGCTGCGCCGTGCGCCCCGCGCCGGGCTCCGACAAGGCCGCGGCCCGCACCGCCAGTCCCACAAGGCGCCGCGGGCCGCCGCCGCTACGCGAGTTCCGGGCGGGGCGTTCCCCGCGCCCGTAGCAACCGGAGCGTTCGCGGTATCCACGGCACCATGGTGAGTCCTGCGGCCGGGGCGGCGCCGGGGCTCGGCGGCAGGGCTCGGAGCGGCCCCCGGGCCGGCCGTGGCGGCGAGGGGCGGCGCGGAGCGGCCCGGGCTCGGCGAGAGCCGTCCGGGAGGCAGCGCGGGGCTCGGGGCGGCGGCTGAGGCGGGGGCCGGTGGCCTGCTGCTGTGCCTTGGGAAAGGGGGATTTGGGCGGTAAGCGAGGAAAGAGGGGAGTCACAAACTCACAAACCTCCGTTAGTACGTGGTTTTAAGGCGGCAGTATCGGTAATCGCACCGATCAGTTTGGTGTCTGTTGCTGTGCAATTCCGATTTCATCTGTTTAAAATACAAATAAATGTCTGCAAATAAAGGTGAAGTGTCGCTGTTTTGCTTTTTCTGGGGGTCTAAATTCTGTACATACCATGTGTCCAACCTCTATGTTTTGGGGGCAGAAATACATCTCTTGTTACAACTATTACTAGTACAGGTGTGATTATTTTTCTTCTACAGAGATTCAGTTTCTTGTTCCTGCCATGTTGATGGTGACTCTTCGGGGTGACCTCTCGTCACTTGGCATTTTGAATATTTTAAAATAAAGTATTATTATTTTCTTTAGACTAAATACCTGTAGAAAATTATTTAATAAGCAGGTAGAAGAACCCTGCAGATAAGCTTCTTGGAGGAAGTTTCCCTTAAGTAACCTCTCATGGCAGAAGATACTCTGATTTACCTACAGAAATTTCAAGTGCACCTCAAAGAAAATTAAGTCCCTGATATGTGCTCACCAGATAACCTGCTGTGCTGATGTCCATGTTTTCATCCAATCAGCAGAGATAAGTCTACAGAGGTCAGGCAAGAAGCTTCTCCTTGTGCTCACAGTAGCTTTAAAGTCCAAACTGGTTTTGGGCATGACTTTCAAACAGCAGCAGCCACCGATCTTATAAATGCATTTCTGTCTTCAACATGAGTGACTGAGATCATGTAGCCAAATGCTGTGGTGATTGGCTGCTATAATTATGAAAAAGGCAATTAAATTTCTGCCCAAAAAACCCCAATTAACTGTAAGCCAGCTGTTTTTGCCTGCACACTGGTAACTGTTAATTGACTTGAATGAGCCTGTTGTAGTGGGAACTTAGGGATATGATCTTCTGAACCAGAGGAGGTCATGCAGATGTTCATCTCTGGCAGACACTGGGGAGCTGCTGCTGGGGCTCAAGTTTGCAGGTCATCTCCAATGAGACTTAGAGCTAGCTATCACTTGGTATAGACCAGATTGAAATGAATGCCTGTCAGTGGGCAGAAACAGCTGGAACATCTGAGGATGTCTAAATGGAGGTGCATGTTGACGTTTGAGGTGCATGCTCAGACTTCCTGGTGTTGCTGGCTCTTAGACTGTTGCTGGGTGTTCGGTGGCTGTGGCCTTTTCTTATATAAAGCTGCCTCAGCTGTTGCCTTTTATTGCTGGGACCAGAGTTTCCTGTAGTCCAGGGTGAAGTACCCAACACTAAAGCTCTGTGGCTGAGGTGGCTGCCTGTAAGATTTTTGGGGGAAGTTAGTTTGTTGTTTTTAACTTCTACAATGTGGGGGGGTTATATATCTGATAACCTGAAAGGCTGCTTTTATCCACGCCCTGCTACCCTTAAGAGCAACAGCGATGCCAAAACTAGTCTTCCTGTATTTGTAGCAAGAAGGCTGTTGATCACTGTTTGTAAAAGATTGATCTCTGAAACCTTTTTAATCCCAAAGACATCTTGGAATATGTTTAATGTTTAGAGAAGCATTAAACATGTTGTTTATATACTACTGTTTGGGATATCTTTATGTGGTTTCATTAAGACTCTGATGTGAGGTGGAAAAGTAAGAGTTAGTGACAACAGAGAGTTGGTCAGTGGTCAGTCCTTAAAAAGCATCTCTCAGGTTTTTCCAAACCGAATAATACATGTTTTCACATTGCATGGTGTAACTCAATGCAAAACAATTGGAAAGAAACCCCAAATATATATAATCCAGATTGCTCTTGAGTTTTGGCAAGATGTACCTCATTTTCTTCAGTGAACTTTAGGAGGCTGTGTCATTTTCTGGTCACAGACTTGCTTTCAGGCAGGAAGCTGATAATGCACAATATAAAGTGTGAGGGCTTAAGAGCGTTAGACCGCAATTTTCAATGAAGTAACTTCTTATGCCTTTAAATTGAATTTCACCATATAAGCTAATAAGCAGTGTGCCATGGGGCAGAGAGTAAGATCAGGAAGATCATGTCCTGACATTAAGCCCATTGTTTGCTTCTGAAAATGCAGCAAAGTACCCTAGAAAACAAAATTACAGGACACTGGGGGGTTTCAACTTCTTTCACTTGGCTGACCTAAGGTAATATAGGAAAGTGAAGAAAGGGAGGCAAACAAGCAGGATAGGGAGAGGGAAGGAAGAGGAAACAGATTTGCAGTGAACAAGCCACTTACAAATGCAATGAATATTCATTCACTTAAGTTTGTTTCACTTTTAGGCAAAAGCTACGACCATCAAAGAAGCTCTAGCCAGATGGGTAAGTACTAGAACAGTGTCTAGCAGTGTGAGGTTTGACTGTATTCAGCTAATTTTGTTTTTAAAACATTGTGAGAAATATGTTTGCTTGAAATATCTGCTTTAAGAAGTTTCACAAAGTAAAATGATGATTACTGTTGTTGTTGTGTAGTACATTCCGTTGGACTTTCTGTATGTTCCTGTTAAATTGATACCACTGGTAAAGATTAGTCTGTTTTGCCCTCCTGCCTTGTTCTGCTGGATATGCATTGGCCTGAAGCCACAAAGAGTTTCAAAGTTGGGGATGTATTATGTTTTAATTATGCTCTGTTCACTTTACCCAAATGCAGTCTTTCCCACAGAATAAACAAGCATGAAATTCTCACTGTACTGAATTCAGTGAATCTTCTACATGTCTTTTGACATACGGTCCCTCATACTGTGCAAAGCTTAACTCAGAATGAGGTTCTTGTTTTTTTGTTTTTTTTTTTTTATTAAAGTATTCTGTTAATACAGAAGCTCATTTGTCTGGTTGTTGCTGACCTGGTCTTCCAGAAAGCTGTGTGTTGGCAAGGATGTTGATGTAATGTGAAATGATGATGTAGGATGCTCAAGGGTCAGGTTCACTGAAAAACCAGTGAGATAGTAAACAGGAAAACCAGTGAGAATCGTTCCCCAGTCACTGAATTTTAGATGAAGTCACAGATGTGCTGTTGGGTGTACATACATTAGCTTTCCTGCTAATTCTGGCCAGCTGCTAGAGCAAGGATTTATAAATGCTTTGGCCTCGGGAAGATCTGGATATGATAGTGTGGGTAGGTACACTTGAATGCCAGAAGCTCAAGGTACTAGCCTGTAACTGAAGATTACTTCCATTTTTACTTTTATCATTGTTTAGTATCTTGAGTATTTCAGGGGTTTTCCAGTTATGTTGGTATATCCCACAAACTTCACTGCTGCTCTCCTAGTAAGATCTAGAATGCAACAACTTGCAGACATTAGCATTAGTAGAGGTATGAACTGTGTATAAAAAAAGTTTGCTTTTCCTCCCTCACTCTTTCTGCCTTGCAGAACTTCAGCTCCATGTTTCCTATTAACTGATTTATTTTTCATTTGCTCCTCTGTCACATGTCTCTTAGATAGAATCAGCCTGTGTCAGTGAGTTTCCATTAACGTTAGGCATAAAGTGCTGAATTTGTTTTTCTCTTTAAGTTATTAGAGGTGGGTCTAAATCTTCCTTTTACTCTTCCTCATCTGGGTCCATGTGACTTGTACAGTGTATTTGGTGTTGTGTTGCATTCTGAATGTTTTTCTTCCCTTTGGCATAAGGGTTTACCTCTGCCCTACAGTCAGGGTGACATTAGTTAAATCAAAGCAACTTGAAATCAAAGCAGCTTCAACTTGGCAAACATGTAACCTGTTCTTATAAAAACATGTCTGTTCTACCTATATTTTCTCTGTGGGATATTGTGGCTGTGCAGCTGCTTCCAGAAGTACTTGGCAATCTGGATGAATTTTCTTCCTGAAGGTGCTCACTGCTGGCCCAGTCTGTGTTGGAAGCTCTCTCCCTTCCATGTTTTTAAGGAAAAATGTATTTTTATTTGTTGGTATAAGCTCATAGATTACAAAGTGAGTGTAAATACAAACAGATACAGTACTGTTGGTAGAAAAGAAAATGGACGTTTCACATTGATATAGTTACTTTATTTGAACATGTATCACCATATTCCAGCAAAACATCTGATGTGCTTATTTGCTAAATCACTAATTTTGACTAAAAATACTGTCACACTGAATTTGGACAGAAACTGGAATATAAATAAGTGTACAAGACAACATGATTTTTAAAAAATTAAATTAAGTTTTCTGAAGTATTTTGGGTGCATAAGAGGAAAAATAATGTTATCAAAACCTGATGTTCTTCTGTGGGTTACTAAAAGACTTATGGGATATGATTAATTTAATTACAAAGTAGCCATATCAACTGGGGCACACTCAGCTATCTCTCTTTTCAGTAGATGCATGAAATGGAGGAGGAAACAGAACTCCTTGTTTTGAAAGCGCCAAGATTTTTCCATTGTTAATGGACCTCCAGTCCTTGCACTGAACACTAAGTGAACTGACAAAATGCTCCCTTTGTGCTGTCAGGGAGGCAGCTGTCAAAACTGCTCCTACTCTCTAAACAGATACTTGTTCCAAGTGTTTAGTCAATAATTAACATCACTTCAGAATTTTAAAAGCTTTAATTGACCATATTTTTAATAAACCTAAATGCCAAAGTTTTCCAAGTCTCTGAATTATCAACTTAGTTTGTAAACAGGAAATCTGTCTTTTGCTATATTCTCTAAAGTGTGACATCTCCCCCACTCTTTCTTAATGGCTAATTAGATTTTTTTTTTTTTTTTTTTATTCCTAATGCTGTGAATGTGTTGAAGTTCTCCCCCAAAACATACTCCCCTGTGTTCAGTTTGTGCTATGAGCTGGGCACATGTTCTGAGATTTCTGGGTGAAGTGAGAAGGAGACTTTTCTGTCAGAACTTTTAAATCTGCTTCTGCTCTAGGCTGGCCCTAGCTGAGGTTTCAGTATATTAGTCTCCATGGAAATACCTTAATCCAGAATTTTAGCCTTCCATCTATTTTCCATTTTTTATGGCAGATGACTCCTTTATTGAATTGCTGAAGTGTTAAACTTTTAAAAACCAGCATATGTAATGTATGTTATTTTGATATCTTGAAAATAAGCTAGCTTTACCCTTTTTATGCTACACTAGCAGGAATCTTGATAACGGTACTCAAAATACTTTCCAGTAGTATATTGGAATTCCTCCTATTGTATTCACTTTTAGAGTAATTCTTTTAGTGTAGTAGTTTTTGGTAATTGAATGTAGCAGTGAGTCTCTTCCTCACCTTCTCTCTTCTTTAGGAAGAGAAAAGTGGCCAGAAGGCTTCAGAGGCAAAGGAAGTGAAACTGTACGGGCAGGTTCCTCCTGTGGAAAAGATGGATGGCGCTCTCTCTGCACTTGTTAACTGCGAGTAAGTTCAATTAAAAACATGTTGGAAACAAAATATTCTCCTCTCTTCATTTCAGTTTTTCTACTGTCCACTGCAAATATGTGTTTAAGTGTGGCCTTCAAAGCAGCAACTTTCTCTTCTTTTTTTATTAACCAAGCTTCTCTTTCTGCACACAATTGCCCTTTTTAATTCAAAGACCCCTCTAACTTAACTCAGAAGGTGTTAGGGTAGATTCTGTATTAATATTTGTCCCCAGAAGATTATATACTGTTTATCAGTATATAATTACATATTTGTGTTTGGAGTCTATCAGCTAAATGGCGCGTTTATGATCCACTCCAAAATTCATGGAAAAAAAGAGGCAATTTGAGCAGACTTTCAGAAAGAGATTAGAGTAATTTCAGAAATAAATATCCAAGCATTTGATAAGGTGAGGCATCAAAAGGTAATTCAGTATTTTATGTAAGTAACTCATGGTACTTTCCCAGAAGCTAAATAAAGTTGAAGAAATCTTATTGGTATGAGGATATTTTGAGTCTGTTACACATCCAGTTAGTTTACCATCTAATGAGACAAGAACATATAATTATTTCTAATGCAGTGGTGTTGGGACATGGAACTCTTCCAATGTAGTGATCCCTTATATACTGTGAATTGATTATTCTTTCTTTTAAAGGAAACTATCACTGTCTACAAACTGCATTGATAGAATTGCCAACTTGAACAACCTAAGTAAGTGACAAGCCAGCTGTCCATTGTGTTTGTTTTCTAGTTGCCTGGTTAGGAGATATGCCATCATTTGTTACATGTGTCCAGCTTTATTTATACCTGTTATTATCCTTTTTTATTCCCTCCTCATAGAACATTACAAGTGACCTTTAAAATGGCCAGTCTTACTGGAGAATGCACACTGAGCAGCCATGGTGTATTGCAGCAGGTATCCCTGCACTAGCCTTGACAGTTGTCTCACAGTGCAACAATCAAAAAATTCCATTCACTAAGCACTTCAGTACCTCCCCGTGGGCCTTGCTGTGCTATTCAACACCTAATCAGTTCTAAAGTGATGTCATGACCATTTTCCATGCTCCTGATGGAGACAGTCTGCCATTCAACAACTCTGCAAATGCATTATTGGTTGCAATGAGGTTGGAGTGTTGTAGACCTGGATGGAAAAAATGTCATTCCACTTTGCAGAGGATTGGATATACTTGGTTTCATTTTGTTCATACTTTATATATGGATATGCCACCTGTCTAGAAGTAGAGCTTCTCTTTCTTGGACAAATGTCTTTGAAACTCTTGGGTTACTGACTTTGGAACAGAAGTCTTAATGGTCTGTCCTGAAGACTTTGACTGTGGCATGAGGCTGACAAAGAGCTGCAAGTTTTGAAGTTGAGCTTCCAGGCTTTTCTGTTCTTATTAAAATGCCAGCTGTATAGATAAGGATCCTGGAATCTCATCCTTTCCAACAGCACACCAAGAGATCTGCCAAAGAGCTTGATGAACTTATTTCTTTGCATAATAAGCTCAGACTTCAAAAGACTTGGAAATACTAGTCAGGGAAAAATATTCCAGTAGTCTTTCCAAATAACTGTTCTGTAATACTTCAGTTGAGTAACTATCATGAGAAAAAATAATTAAGCAGTTATACATAGTAGTGAAACCAACAAAATTTTTTAGTGGGATAAAACCTTAAACACCTTTAAAGCATCCTAAATATTTGTATTAATGTAGATTCAAAACATCCAGTCTATACCAAGTATTTGATGCTAAAGCCAAACAAACTAGAACTAAGCTGAATGTCTCTCATCAGGCATCTGTAAGGCAGCTTTATATGCTGCCTCTAATATAGAAACCGAATCTGCTGCCTTAAAATAAGATCAGAACAACTTTTGCCTGGAGAAGAAGGGATATGAATTATGTAAGACCAAAAGAAGCAAGTCAGCAGTTAGAGTTCAGGTGCAAGGTGAAATAATTTTTATTCAGTTTTTATCAAAACTGAATTTCAACTAGGTAACCTACACATGAGCAGCTTTGTATTCATGAATGTATTTCTGAGCTTTCCTCTGCATCAGTTCCTGCTGATCTGTTTAGGTCAGGAGGTTTTGTTTCTGTTAGGTTGTTCTTTCTTAAGGCAGCCTGTTCAGAGTGCAGTTTGTAAGCAGAATATGGCATTTTACCTGACTTACAGCATCTTCTTATTTTAAAGAAACCCTGTTTATTAAAAAGATTTTTTTTTTTTTTTTTTTTTTAATTTCAGAAAACTTGAGGATTCTGTCTTTGGGAAGAAATAACATAAAGAACTTGAATGGATTGGTATGTGCTTTTTAGTATCAATACTTCACTAACAAAATGGGGTAATTTCCCTGTGTTCATACAAGTCTTTGCCAAAGTCAATACAATTAAGTGAATAAAAGGTTAGGCACTAACCTTTTATATTCTCCTTTTGCTATCATCTGTTCACCCTCTTACATATTGCTTCTGAATTTTCAGATAGTTGTTCACTTTTTTGGTTCAAATTCTCTTAATATTTGGAAAGTTTTCTACCTTAATTTACTACACTGAAAAATTTTAGAAAGAGAGATTTTCTTGTCTTTAATAAAGATAATCAGAACTTCTATTTGAAAATTGCTGTCTATCTGTAAAGCCATTTAAATTCTGCTGGCTGTACATGAATATAATTCCTGCAGACTTTTTGCTTGCAGAATTTTCTACCTGAAGATATTTAGGCTGTGCTTCTTTAATACAAATATTGGCAGTTCTGTAAAAACAGACTTCCTCAGAGTCAGTCCCTTTTATGTTAACTGGCACTTGGAACAGTATAGCTTTAGAGTTGATGGTGGCAGGACTGAGTCTACCTAGTAGGGGAAAATTAGTTGAGGAAAAAATTTGATAAATTTTGTTACATTTGAATTCAGGCCAGAATAATACTTTTTTCAATCAGTATTTTTAAAATGAATATATAAATTATTTTCTTTCTCAAGAGATAAGGCTTTCTCTCAGCCTCAAAGCTGTTCTCACCTTCAGAAATGCCATCTCTTAAGTGTGAAAGGCAGAGCTAGTGTGTAATGACTGGTTTAAAAAACCCTCTGTTTTGAGAGAATTAGGAATGTGATTTCTGGCCAGCAGATACAAACATACCAGAATATACCAGAATGAATAATGCTCTCACACTGTATAACATCCCTTCCAAAGCAGTTGTTGAATTGCATTCTCTTCACACATGCTTGCAGTGTGCAAGTAGGCAGATTTGTCTCCTCTGCCCCTATGCCTTAAGAATTACTGCAGCCAGCTACATCTTGTTTCATTCTAATATAGCAATTTCTGTCCTCCTTACATATATTACATATATTTTCATATATAACTTTGCCTTTTAATTCCCATGAGCATTTGCCATGCCTAATAATTAGGGACCTGCTTAAAAGGAAATGAGGACCAATATACCTTAGTATTTTCTCACATGGGAGAAGGTGATTCTTTACCTGTAGAAGGTGAAGAAAGAGTATTAATAATAAGGAAGATGTCCTTCTGCTGATCTGAGTAGTCCTGTCATTTTCCAGGAGGCAGTTGCTGAAACTTTAGAGGAGCTGTGGATCTCATACAATTTAATTGAGAAACTGAGGGGTATCCGTGTAATGAAGAAACTGAAAGTTCTTTATATGTCAAATAATTTGGTGAAAGACTGGGGTAAGCCAAGCATCTCTTCTCTGTAGAGACTTCTGTAGTGTGGTGAATGCATGAGTTAAGTCACCAAGTGAAAAATAGTGCTGTATCTCATGGAGCTTTGATTGTAACTGACAAGCCTGCAGATGTGCAAAATCCCTAAACACCTACTCATGCAAGAGAATAAAAATAGTTAGAATATTGAATTTAACTTCTAAGTCCAATTAAGTTCATGCTTTGAATCATCTTTTTACAAACTCTCTTAAAGCACATCACTGTTCTTTAACCTGACACCAGTTAGAGCCCAAGCAGTCCCTCTCCTGTTGTATCCCATGCTCTTTATGTTTGCACTGAGTGTGAAAGGAATGTGTGGTGCAGCTGTACTTTCCATGTTCCACAATCTGGTTGGTGTTTTCACCTTTGTGGTTGCAGCAGAGTTTGTGAGACTGGCAGAGCTGCCAGTACTAGAGGAGCTGGTGTTTGTAGGCAATCCACTACAAGAGAAATTTGCTGCTGATCAGAGCAGTTGGATTGAAGAAGCAACCAAACGGGTACCGAAGCTGAAAAAGCTGGATGGTGAGTTTGGGGCATGAGGCAATTGGGATGAGTTAAAAGCTTAATATAAAGACAACCACGGGGAAATGAGACATAACTTCAGAGATTCATTTGTGTGCCCATGAAATTAATATTCCTCCCTCCTTTTCAGAGTTATTCTCTGAAGAGGAAATAGTTACTGAGATCCTGGCCACAGTGTTTGATGGATCTTGGAGTGCTAAATCCAAGTGGTCTTGCAACCTGCAGTTGGGCATTATTCTGTAGCTACCCAAGTAGTTTTATCAAATACCTAATAGGGAGTGGAAAGATTTAGCATTAAATAAGTTAACAAGACTTTCATCTGCCAAGTTGAATTACAGTTTTCCCAACAAAAGAGGTGACATGAGAGAATGGAGATAGACAGGGATATGCTCTGGTTTGCTTTTGATGCAAGGGCAAATTTTCAAAACTGCATGCAAATTTCCTAAATGCCTGAATATCCCCCTCCATTACTGCAATAAGCCTCAATTTGTGAGCTGTCCTCTCCTATTTAAGACACTGGTATGAAAACATATTAAACCATTTAGTTACTAAAAATTAGAATATTTTGAAATCTATTTTAAAATATGTTAATTCCTGTAAATGGAGATGTTAGCTGTTCACTATTATCCCCTGTTTACTAAAGCAATGAAGGGGAGAGCAGGAGTGGTAACACTAACATAGAGTCAGAATAACAGCAGGGAAAGGAAGAGTGGAAGCATGCCAACAAGAGGAGGCAGCTTCACTACAGGGAGTGGTGGATGGGAAGTCTATTACCAGACTCTATCTAAAACCAGATCAACTGCAGTAAAAAAAATTTTAGAAAGTGGAAGCCTGATGAGAGAATTGCACTGCTAGGAATGATGGCCTGCAGTGGTCCATTTGCTGTTGTAATAGGAAAAGTTTTGAATGTAGAACAAAAAAAAAAGGAATAGGGCACATATCTGTGGGCAAAAAGTGCCCTTGGTAGTATAAGGTTAGACTTACTAACCACACTAAAACTTGGGTACATATGTCGGGAAAAGGCAGCACAAAGTAGGGGCCCCACAAGAGAAGGGTGATGTGCTGATTGGATGTTAGCAGTTAAACTGACTTGATGCATCTCCCAGAGACCAAGTGAGGCTGATCTTTGCAGAACATAATTTAGTACCTTTTTGTTCCCTGTTACCCAAGAAGTTGGAAAACCATCCAAGAGAGGAGGTCATAAGTTGAAGGCTTTTCTAGTTAAGGCCAGTTGAGGTATGCAGAAGTTCATGTTGGTTAGAAACAGGCAGGAAATGCAACTCTTGACTCTTTCCAACAGGACAGATAATTCATAATTCAGATAAGATCATAATTTCAGGTAGATCATAATTAACTACATCTTCCTCTTCTTCTTTTCCTATTTTTTTCTCCTAGGTACCTTAGTTGTTAAAGGAGAAGAGGAAGAAGGAGCGGAAGGAGCGGAAGGAGCAGAAGGAGCAGAAGGAGGAAACTGATGACACTTTCTTTTTGGGTATTAAATTATTGAAGTAACTCCAGATAGCTTTGCACATAAACTTTTATAAAAGTATTTGTTTTGAAGAAAATCTTTGGGCAGTTTTTAAAAGACCAGCTTATCTCCACAGTCTCTCACCCAAAGAGTTAGCTACCAAAAATTGCTCACACTGGTTTCGTCAAGCTTGTGACACCTTCTGTAGAGACTAGTGGAGCTGAATTTACCTGCTGTTTGGCTAGCAAGAGATCTTTGTTTAAATTAATACATAGCTATTTTTAATTCCTGATTAGTGGTGCTTGTTGTTCACTCTTGGGTTATAAAAGAACCGTTTTAGCTTATTTGGTGCTGATGGCTAATATTGAATTGGAAACTCTGAGGCCAGAAGAAAAATGTTGTGGTTTTGAGACACCTGACAAACTTTGTTGTATTTAATTTTGTCATGGGACTTTCTCAATATTTTTATTATGTGAGTTTGCCTTTTCATTCCATGAAGTGTTATGCCAAACAGGCCCAGTAGTTGCAGACAAAGGGTATTGGTTGCACAAAAAAGGTATTGGTCTGATGAGTGCTTGTTCCTGGCCTTAAGTCTTGAAATGGGCTTCTCACATTGGAACTCAACTGCATTGCTTAGAAGGCCATGTATAACTTATATATTTATTTATTTTTAAGAGGCAGTGGGAATTCATTGCATGGTTTCTGTAAGACTAAAATACCTGCTAACTTTGGGTTTTGTCTCTTACTAAGACATTATATTATATTGGAATATGTGGCCTATTAGCCTACAGCTGGTTTCTGGCTTTGGATTGGGTCACTGGTGGACATAATCCTTCTCAGCTCTGGAATCTTCCTGTAACTAAGGAGGCTGATAGTAACAGAGAACAGCAAACGGAAAACCTGGGCTCGAGGATAGAAAATTTTGATTTTGGGGATACTAATTTTTTGTGAAAGCACAGATATAAGTAGTGAGAGAAAGTATATGTAAGGAGAGGAGAGGAGAGGAGAGGAGAGGAGAGGAGAGGAGAGGAGAGGAGAGGAGAGGAGAGGAGAGGAGAGGAGAGGAGAGGAGAGGAGAGGAGAGGAGAGGAGAGGAGAGGAGAGGAGAGGAGAGGAGAGGAGAGGAGAGGAGAGGAGAGGAGAGGAGAGGAGAGGAGAGGAGAGGAGAGGAGAGGAGAGGAGAGGAGAGGAGAGGAGAGGAGAGGAGAGGAGAGGAGAGGAGAGGAGAGGAGAGGAGAGGAGAGGAGAGGAGAGGAGAGGAGAGGAGAGGAGAGGAGAGGAGAGGAGAGGAGAGGAGGCATTGGTAAAAAAAGTATTGAAGAGGTACTGAATGTGCTATATTGCAGGGTAACCAGTTTTAATGAAGCCCCCTTCTGTGGCTATTTCTAGTGAAAAGCATTAAACAACGATGAAGACATACCTGATTGCACTGTGGGATGCCAATAGTGCAGTTTTTCTTCTTCTCTTTGAAGAGTAGATGGAATCACCTGAGTAGATTTTTCTGCAGTTCTTTTTTGTTTTTTTAACAAGCTTTTCTTCTCATTTGTGGTACCATCTTTGTTTTTAAATTGAAGTGACAACAAATATATCTGCTGGTTCCAGCCCAGGCATAGAAGGGACGGGGTCAGAATGCCACTCTTCGTTATTTTGTTCGTGAAGGTGTGGCAGGAGTTGAAATCTTGGAAGCCAAGTTCAGAGATGAAATGGTAGAATTGGTCCAGGCAACAGTGGTACAGATCTCAAGCTCCAGGTATAATTGTAGTAGGCTATTCTCTCTACTCAGTTTCTAAGTGAACACTGTGAAGTAAATGATTACAAGACAATCACAGTTTCGTTTCAATGTATTGCTACTTAATCTGTGATTATTGGAGGAATTCTAAAGCATTCTGATTTAAGTTGGCATTTGCTGAAGAGGTTTGAGTTTGATTTTGATCCATTACTAAAAGTAAGGTCAAGAGCACAATGGCAAAAACTCTGGACATTCTTCACTCAGCACAAACTATTTCCAGGCAGCTGTTCTCTTTACTAGAAACTACT
This sequence comes from Vidua macroura, assembly GCF_024509145.1. Lineage (NCBI taxonomy): Eukaryota > Metazoa > Chordata > Aves > Passeriformes > Viduidae > Vidua > Vidua macroura. The sequence continues at coordinate 36,034,926 of NC_071576.1, forward strand.
TTCTTAGTTAGCTAGTTCGCTGGGTTTAGACAACTTCATTTTGTTTGTTATTTCTTCAGAAGTATTCTCCTAGCTTTATCATGAGTAAAGGCAGCATTGACCAAAAAGCATCATGGAGGAGTGTCTACAGTCAGCAGTCATTTCACACGTCTTTTGAAGCCAAGCCATTCTGTTCACTTGCAGTCAACCACTCTTGGCAAGGTGGGTGTGCTTGGGCAGTACAGAGCCCGTGGCATGCATAGGCCCTGCTGGCCCCATCTGCTGACTGTGCCCTTGACCACTGTAGTCAAAGTGTGGCTCATGTGAGCCAGAGCCTAACTGACTCAAAACTTGCCTTCTGAATGTTCCCAACAAGCAGAAATGCCAGATTCATCTCTGTGTTTGGAGATATTGACCACATGGTGCTCTTCTCCTAGTGTTTGGCCACAAAGAAAAGTGGTTGAAGCTGTGGACCTGGTCTCTCCCAACACAGCTGCAAGTGGTGTGTATGGCTGGGTTAGCTCCACACATGATTGTGACAGGAGGAAAAGGGAGTGACGAGCACAGTCCAACACCAAGTAATTCTGCTGGTTGATTCTTTAAATATGGCCTAAGTCTGTACATTTCTGAAGGTTATGTTAGATACAGCAAATACTCTACACTTTGGCTATATTGGGGCATTCTGAGAGCAGAATAGACGCTTAGTGTTCTGACTATGTTGTAATGATTGAAGTGAAACACAGATCCATTGACAAGTTGTGAGGGATATGAGCAGTTCCTGGTTCTTGTAAGTGATCAGTAGAGGCTACACCTACAGGAATCAGTCCAAAACTATTGTAGGTGGTGGTAGAGCTGGGTGGATTGTGTGGCCCACTGGCATTGGTGCTTTCCACAGATGAAATGGCACAAATTCTCTAGCTCTTTGCTTTGGGGGCTGCATTATAAATACCAACAAAAAAGGGGAAAAAATCATTATTGAAGAAAGGGAGCATCCAGTCTTAGAATATAATTTAAAACCCTTCTGATAAAAACTCATTGAAACAATACAGTAAGAAAATAATTGACTGTGGCTTTTGTTTGTCAGGAGATGCTTTGTCTCAAAGCTGGTAGCTTCTCTTTACCTTGCTTTGTCTAATGAGTCATGATTACTCTCAAGAACCAAACAACCTCCCCAAACTTTTTCTCCTCCAAAGTTTCCCTAAATTTTTAAATTTGCACTTTAAAATTAGGCACTGGATGTGATGGAAGTCATAGAGAGGTGGTAGAATTAAAACAGCTGGTTTGCATATTGTGGTGCTACATGATGCTATGTATAAGGTGACAGTGACACCTTGGCCTGTGCCCCCAACAGGGACATTAGAGTGAGATGCTTAGAAGGCCTGGCTTTCACTTGTGCACTCTGCTGTTCCCTATCATACCACACCCAGTGAAGCAGTAAGCACACTATTATTCATGAATGAAAGGAGCACCCATATAAAATGTGCAAGCCATGTGGAATTCTGCTTTTCCCAGTGAAGTTACAGAGGACCAGCATCCACTTTATTCCTTAGAGAAATATCCTAAAATTAAATTAGTAGAAACTAGCTAGGTTTTTTGCTTGCTTGTTGGCACACTCACCTGTCTTCAAAGAGCTGATTGATGTATGCAGTGATTATTGAGAACTGATGGAAAAATGACAGAAAAGACCTGAGAACCAGGTTCTGGTTGATGACTCAGGTTACACTAGAAGTAGCCTCATCTAGAAAAACTTCCAAGCAAGAGAGCACTTTTAACATCCCCTTTGGCAATCTTTTGTATACAGTAATTTTGTAGCATGAAAAGCTGTTAAATTTGCTGTGTTTAAATTATTTAGGCCTATGTTTATAAATGTTACTCTGTGAAACTTGTTCAAAAATAATATAACCTTATTTTATACAAATGTCTTTGGCTCATGTGTAATGAAATAGTTCAGCTTGTGAAGAGTATTTGGAAACTAAATTTCATTCTCATGAAACCTTCCTGGCTGCTCAGGAAGCAATATATTTAGAATATGATAGCATGTAAATGCTGTTCCCTATTGCCTCTATATTTTAGAATAGAAAATAACTTAAGGCTTTAAAAATGCTGATATATTGTGATTGTTGTCATCTGATACATAAATATTTTTCAATCTTTTAAGACATTGGTTGTCAGAATTTGTCCTAGGTTGTCTTAGATCCTAAGAGAAAAGTCTACTACTGCTATATGTGGAAAAATATCCAGGTAAGTTAGAGAAATGGCTGATTTCTTCAGTACAAAATTACTAATTCACTTTTAATTTAAATTCTATTAATAGTAATATACAATCAGTTCCATTAAGCCCAGACGGGGGAAGGCTAACTGATTCAGACTTCTCTAATAGAAACTTCAGCCTTCAGTAGACCACGTCACTGAAATGTAATTTCAAAACTCTATATAAAGAAAATTCTTCCTACCCCACAGTCCACAGCAGTTGGTCTCAATAATGACAAAAGCAGCATCCTACAGTGATGGTTGTAATGCTATTTAGAAAACATATAGGGAGTTACTGCAGAATTCCTCACAGTACACTAACTCAAAGCTTACTAGTCACTAAAATGCTTTATAAGGTTTCTTTCAGTAGCTGAAATAACTTCTAAGCTTGGGCTTAGATCCAGCAGTTTAAAAAAGATAGAACCCAAATTGCTCCAAATGTGTGGGGGTTTTGATTGTCCAAGGTTTGTTTGCACAGCCTTAGATTTAGAGCAAAGTACTAAACTTCAACACTTTTGTCAGCTGGCTTTGACAGGGAGGCAAATGCTTGACTTAAAGCCTTAAAAGTCCTGGTCTGTTATCTCAAATGAAGGCTTCAGTGTTCCCTGTCTCTTCACACACCAAGCAAAATACTTTTTTCTCCAAACGCTATTGCTGATCAACTGCCACAGGGACAGGACTAAACTAAAGCAAGGACTTCTACACTGAGCTGAAAAAATTAGTGTTTTCCTGTTTTGGGCTGAGTCTTTCTCCTGCCAGCTTTGCCAAAAATATTGAAATGGTCAGCATAAATTAACAGGTGTGGTGCCTTAGATCCTAAGTGCAATCTCACAGGAGACCAGTCAGGCACTTACACATTTCTGCCATCTGCTTTATGTAGCATTTGTAGCTTTTGAAGACATCATGCCTACAGGTGTGAGAACACCTGTGTAGCCTAGTTAACTAAAAGGCAAAATACCAAAACAGAAGGAAGATGTTTTGAGGATAGATGGAAGTGTATTTAAAATCCACAGCAAGAGATCCAGCTGCTGCCAGAAGAAACAAAATTCATGCTGTGTAACAAAACCTGTTAAATCCCCCCCCCCCCCCCCTCAGATTCAAGTAACAAATAAGTGCCTTTAAGACAGTATTTAGTAAAAGTTTTTTAAAACTTTGTCACTGAAAGTGTGATACAGTATGATCTACAACTGAAGCCATTGCAGAATTCACATCTGATGCAGGGCCATCAGGTACTAAGTTACTCCATGATGTCTTTGCCTTGCCCATGGTCTTTGTAGTTGTTTCAGGTAGTGTCAGAATCCCACCAGCCTTATTTACAGCACAGCAGACCTAGAACTATTCCCCAGGAATTCCTAGCACACTGTCAAAGTTGTTTCTGTCTTTCTGCAAGGGTGCTTGGCTTGGAGGGGGACACACATCCCATCAACACTTCTGTAAAGCAGTGGAGCTGCAGATTTCCCTGGTCTCCTACAGTCACAGGTGCCAGTTACTTTCTTGGATTCAAGACAAAACACACATTGCAAGCTTGTATCTTGGGGGAAGGTGAGAAACAGCCTCTGGGGCTGCTGTGGGAAACACAGGTGAGTACGAAGAGAGAGCAGACCAACCAGAAGGACTCGGGACAGAAGGACTTGGGACAGCCTCCTGTGCGTCATAGCCTGCACAAGCCCCCAGTCACTCCCTCATACTATCAAGAAACTCAGCTAAGAGACTATTTTTTAACCTCATTTAATAAAAGGTTTTTTAGATATATAGAGGATATTAAGTAAATAAGTTACATAGTACATTACAATCACATCTGCAAGATTTCCTTTAGTGTATTAATATTTTATAAAAAAGCACACAAAAAATAAATTCAGTCCAGTCTATCACAACTGTACAGCAACAGGTAAATATATTTATATATGTACATTTTAAACATGTAACAGTCTTTTAAAAGGTGCCCTAGGCAGCAGACATACAAAAGGAAGTGTCTGCTCACTTGTTAAAATAAAAGTAATATACTTTATTATAAAGCATTTATACAGTAATTACAAAGGCTGACTGCTCCTGTACAGTACACCAAAGCTTTGACTACAAATTTAAAAACAGAACATAAAAAGAATGAACACAAAAAAAGTTTATATCAAATCTGAACTACAAGGGAAAAAAATACATGTGGAGAAGCTACAGTAAACTTTTTTAAAATACACAATTACGTTTCTATAAAAATATATGTTGTCTTCTAATCTGGAGAAGTTAAGGGTTTTTTCAGGTTCAGCTGTCAGTGGAATCTTAGTCTTGGAAAGAAAGATCCTTAGACAGCTTGGGATTTAAAGTTTGTGTCTTCCTAATATATGACACAGGAGAGAAGGAGGGAAAGTAAAGCAGCTGAACCCAAGTGACAAATTTACCTAGAAACTCACCCCTCCCAGAAATCAAACATGATTTGTAGACTCACTTCTCTGCCTCTTTAAAGCTTTATAAACTTCCAGACATACATCAGAAGATAAAGGGAGAAGGTTTGTGTGGGAAAATATGTATTAGAATAAGGTTTCTGGTAAGTACTGGACTAAATGTGCCATTGTATGAAAGCAAGACTCCTATGGCTATAGTCCTTCCTATTCCCATTTCTTTGAAATACAGTATGTATCTGTAGGAACCTTCTAGTCCACTGCCTGAAAGAGAATTAAGAAGGGTGTAACTGCAGAGAGTGAGAAAGCTCACATTTGTGATTTAAGAAACACTTTTTCTGAAAAGTGTTGATTTTAATCTAAGCTTGTTGCAATGATAAAAATGACCAAAAGCCTCAGTTTGATAAATCAGTGTATTTTTAGTTAAATTGGACTTTATCTACAATGGGTTTAACAGATGAGTTACTTTTAAGCTTTTGAATTTATATCTTTGCCCTGCCTTTAAGCAGCTACATCCCTACCTGTTTCTAGCCAGCAAAATGCCATGGTCCTGCACAGCTGAGTGAAATTCTGTAGGCCTTCAACTTACAGAGCTAAAGTTCTCTCTGATACCATCACCTGTATCAGTAAAAGAACAAACATCAAATAAATTAAAATGCAGAGTGGTTCTTGCAGCTGGACTGCAAAACACCTGCAGCTATATCAGATATGCATCACAAGTGCATGCATCTATGTAGTAATTACATACACACATAGTCTTACAAAACTCAGATGCTATCCCATGCAGATCACAAACCTGAAAGACTGAATCTATCTGTAAAGGGCAGGCAGAAGCACAGGCAGAAGTACGTGATCAGGGCAAACATGACCTGTCACTGCATCTCTGTGATGCCCAGTGCTGGCATCAAGACTCAAGTAGGTAATGATTTGAAATACAGCCATCTGACTATGGGATATATGACCACCTGAAGCCTGATCTTGCACTGTAAAAGGCAAATCTATTAGTACACATTTAAAGAATTACATTCTATAAATATTGTATTTCTTCCCATTTGTTCTTCAAAGTGAAGAGACATCTTGTTCAAATTAATGACTTTCTTCTGCCTGTTTTCTAAATTAGCAGCAAACCCTTACACTAAATGGGGATCAGTCAATAGGCCCTTAAACAATGGGAAATAATGAGCATGGAGTTTCAAAACAGACATATCAACAGAATATTGAGAAGAGTTTTGTTTGTTTGGGATGGGTTTTTTAAAAATCTTAACTAGAATAACACAAACTTAAATTAACATTGTGCTGCAGTAAAGAGCCACTCAAGTTATTTTTCCCCCCACAAAGAGTAGGATCATAACTCATTCCAGATTAATTCCAGATTAGACAAACTCCATTTAAATGCTTTGTCCACAGAAATTGGGGGTTGGTTGTTTGGGTTTTGGTTTTGTTCTTTTTTTAAAAAACAATTCTCTGCCAACTTTTGCTACTAGGCAAGCTCTAATTCAAATGCAGGATCAATTCCAAACTCCTTCTGTAAGCCAGTGAATAGAAGGCTTGGTTTGCTTGTTTGTCTTTTAAGATGACACTTGGAGGAGTTGGTTTACTTACTACCATGCCAGAAAAGAAGTCTTCTGGTGGCTACTAGCAATTTGGAAGTATGCTCAGAAACACTCCAACTTGATGCCACTTAGCACATTTACCTGATTGTGGTCAGCCCTGCTAACCCACAGCTGTTATAGAGGTTATCCTCAGAAAAGCCCTTTTCTGATTTCCTTCCAGCGAGAGACTGTGTCCAGGTTTCCTGTTCCATTCTACTTAAACTGCAGCAGGGTGGGAGAGAAACAACCAGTACTGGAATCAGCACATAATATACACAACACTTTTATGCAAGTAAAGAAAATCTCTGATTTGTTCTAACCAGCACCTCAACAGCTTGTCCTTGACAAGAGGAAAAATTATATCAGTTTGCTAAAAAAGGGAAAATCAGTGAAAGATCTGGCCTTTGGAAGACTGTAATAATACTTGCAGTTGCTTCACCTACTGTTTCTCCTGACAGTATGTTAAAGCTTCTGTTCTCTCCAAGGGCTCTAAGATAATGGCAGACAAGCATTTTCCCCAATTTATAAAAGACAAATGATAAAAATCAACACTGAAATCCTTAAGAGGAAGACTGATTTGCTTAAGCTTCTTTTTAAAGAAGCAGCTTTTAGTTCTTTGCAGTTTTTGAATTATTTTAACAGTTCACTATGTGCCATGAGCTTCCTGGTTAGTCAACAAGATCCATTCCATGTAGGAACATGGAACAGTCATCCAAATGCTGAAAGGAGCTCCCGTTTTGATAGGAATGAAAAATACAATCTTGACAGAAAACAGAACATTTACAGGTGAAAGTCTCAACTTTGCAAAGAGTGCAGTCCTTAATGATGTTCCTCCTGATTTTGTGAGTAGTAACTGTTTCTGCTACTCAGAAAAAAGATTCTATGCAAAGGCATAGATATGTCAAAGCAAACATTGTACAATACACTGCCTCCCAAACAAAAGAGTGAAGCCATCATGGTTGCATAAAACTACAGGGCAAGAAGACTGACAGATGACATGCTGGAGTCACAGCCTCTTTCTATAGTTAACCAGGAATTTATCTAGCAGCTGGAAGGGTCAAGATTTAAATAAAAAAGAATCTGCCAGTCAGGCACACTCAATAGTTCACGTACAACAACATTTCTTGGATCCCTGCTGGGGAAGGCAGGAGTGATCAGCTCCTTCAGTACAGTCTGGTCTGACACAGTGCCAGCACCCGAGAAGCTGGGGACCAGTGCTGCTCCTAAGCACTGGATGGAAGGAGGAAGCTGGGTAGCCAGGCTACAGGATGGCACCAGCTGGCCATGAAGCACAAGTGATTCTCTGTATCCTTACAAAATAATGATAAATGTGGGCTATAAAGATGTACGGAACAATCCTGTCCGAATTTAACATCTGTCACCTGGGCCACTTCTTAACTCTCTTTCACCAGCAGCTTTTGGTGGCTAGACTTTTTGGGACACTAGCTTGTGTCACTTCTGAAGGAAGAGTCAGCCTTTCAGCAAAGAGCACAGCTCATAGCAGGACAATCCAGCAGGCAGCACTGCCCAGCCACTGGTGTGCAAATAGATGAGAAGCTTCTGTACACACTGTCTTGACAGCAACTGTCTGGGAAAATTAGGGCCCTGCCATAAAAGCTTGATGATGGCAATTTCAAGGAATAAATGAGGGTTGCTACAAGACAGAAGAGGATATTGAGAGGTAAAAGCATTTACAGAGGGATCACTGCTGGAGATGAGACTCCATTCCTCCCACTTCTGAGCTGTACACAATCTAGCAGACAAGAAGATCTGGGTTCATTTTCACTAAACAAATTTGCTCCCATTTATGTAAATTCAAACCCATCAATTTTAATTTCAAATTGCACTTGTGAAGCCCAGACTCCTTTAAGTTAATCAAAGGCTGACTATTTTGTTTTCCAAGATGAGACAACCTGCAAGGCCTGTGGCTACTCTTATCCCATAGGATATTTTTATATCCATTGCTATGTTCTTAATGCCATAACTGACCTCAGGCTTCCATTTGAAAAATAAAACTTCCTCTCAAAAGGAGGAAGAGTGTTTTGCTCATCCTACTTTTCATTTTTGTGAAACAGAGGTCAAAAGTGCACACAATCTTTCCACAAAACTTGTTGTCTGCCTGAATAACTGCTCAGAAAGGCAGGCAGGAAAGCATAAAAGGAAGAAGAACTTGCTGAGAAAGGAAACAACTAGAAATCACCAGTGTAACAGTAACTGGATAAGCCTAGCTCAGAGTAGAGCTTCATTTTCTTGCTCCAGTCTGGAAACCTTTATATACAAGAATCCTACTACCACGATTCCTGACAAAAGAACAAAAAGAAAGGTCTGACTGACCTGAGAGAACTTACTTCCACTGCAGTGACATTGTTTTATTATGTACCTCGGATATCATTATAAATAGAATAGGAATCTTATTAGTCTTAAAAAAAAAAAAAAAAAAAAAATCCAAGTTGAATCAAATCTTGTTATCCACCATTCTGGCTTGGTCAGTACTGGCAAGGTGAAGTGGAACATGTGGCATGAGGAAATGACAGCACTGAAACCAAAACCTGATGGTTCAGGTAAGAAAAGTGCAAGCAAAAAAAAGTGAGACCACCGAGAGGGAGGTTGGGTCCAGCCTTGCTACTCCCTCCACTTCTGGTCTGCTGCTATATTTCTCCATCTTCATCCGAGCTGGCACTGCTGCTCCCGCTGCTGCTGCTCCCACTGTCACTGCTCTCTTCCTGCTGGGCCCGGCTGCGGGCTGCCGCCGCCGCTGCCGCCTCCTTCTCTTGCTGCTTCAGCGCTGCCGCCTTCTTCTCCTGTTCCGCGTGGCTCTTCATGTGAGCGCTGCGGCTCTTCACCTTGTAGAACACCCTAAGGAAGGCACACATGGACATTAGCATTGGCCTCTCCTGTGGCCTCCTTCAACACTTCTCTGGAAGAGCTTCTGCTGCTCTGGCCTCAAGTTTGTGAGCTTCAGCTCCAGAACTCCCGCTGGCACTGCGATAGAGCACCTACGGCAAACACCACTCAGCATGTGCCAGCATAATGCTAGCAGGGATCCTGAGCACCCTCAAACCTCTCACTTCATCTCTTACTGTGGCCATTTCTCATTCAGCTCTGAACTCAGAGGGGCAGTGCTGGTACCTGAATTATGCACGTGCTGCTTAACACAACACAGCCCTGGTTTTCAGGCATACCCCTGTGCTGCAACAATACAATAAGCATGGGGGCAAATGATGGCCCAATGCCACTCCTGAGCCTTGTCCACAGAGCTCAAAATATCTGAGCTCTTTCCTTATGACTCTACATATCTGTGATCTGTTCCTCCACCCTCCACCACTAACTATTTGGATTTTGCATGAAATGCCACAAGTGAAGTTCAGACATCATTAAGAAGCCTTGTCTGCTTGTCCTGTTGTTTTAAGAGTAAGCAACTTATGTAGGGAACAGAATTTTCCTGACATTTTGATTCTGTTGGCAACAAACCCACAAAAACTACTAAAACTGTGTGAGGAAATACAAATACATTTGACATCCACCAAAGACAGCAAATGTAACCAGATGAACTACTGTCCTAACAGCTACTGCTATAACAATGGTAGTATCTTGTGTTTCTACACTACTGTTCTTAAGTCTATACCATGTTCTTTATATGTGATCTAGCAAATACATAGAAACTTGTTACAAAAATGTAAGCATTACAGAGGGCCAACACAGCAGCTGCTTGAAAGTGCAGCTTAACACCAACTACTGTACACACTTGAAATGTAGGTGGTATCTCATGCCATTAATTTGGAAGAATCAGTGGGGCAGTAATTCTTTAGAACTTTTGCTAATGTCTATGGCCTATATAGAAAGACAGAAAGCTCATTTGAGAAAAAGCTTCCACAGGAGATGCCCTACTGTGATTCTGTGACTATTGCTGGAAGCAGAGTTGGTCTTACCTGCCACATTTTTTACATGGAAATGTGTTCTCTGCGTTTTGTGTTTTACTGGTAGCATCTGGTTTTATCTTCTGTTTCCTCTTCTTCCTCTGCACTGGAGCAGTAATAGGCTTTCGAGGCTTCACTGTTGTCTCCCTTGGCTTCCTCCCAATTCTGCCCGTGACAGTTGCCTCGTGACTCCTCATGTTGGTGTCGCTGGCCTTTGCAAAGAGAAGAGTTGAGGCAAAGTGACACTTAAACCCACCATCAGAAGGAAGACAGTGACTGAGCTCCTGTGCTTCACTCATTCCAGACAAAGGTTTTATTTAATGATAAAATCTTCAGGCTATTTTAAGGACATCTCTCATCATGGCCCTCTGTGTCCACCAGCCACAAAGAATACATTTCCACCTTACACATCTCAGTTCTCCCATCACAGCACACAGTCTGATTGATAGGAACATTCTGGTCTACCTCAGCCCAATCTCTTGCTCCAGAAAAAGTAAGACATGGAAACTTTTTGCATCTGGAACTGTTTTCTAAACCATTTGCAGAGTGAAGGTGGCATAGAAAGCACAACATGCACAATGCAGCACTTACTGTTACACCATCGTGTAGTGTTTGTTCATCTTTCAGAGCATCGGCACTCCTCTTTCTGTTATCCAACCCTTCCTCTGCCTCTTCTTCTTCCTCCTCTTCCTCCTCCTCTTCCACATGCCCCTGTTCCTCACTGAAGATGTCCCTTCTGAGAGGAAGAACACGTGCAAACCTATGGGAACTCTTCACCAGAAGATAAAGGATCTGTTAATTTTGATCTCTGTAGATAAATGACATTATGTGACACAGGACACAAATTTGTGAGTCTGGACTTCTGTGGAGAAGCCAGATTGTTTGTGATTTTGATTTGACCAGTAAATGAGACAACACACAAGACTTCAAACCACAGCCCAAAAGAGGTGAGAGAAATTTAGGAAATTACTTACCTTGATGTCAACTTCAGCTTCATCTTTCATAGATCTCTCGCTAGCACCATCAATGTCCCCAAAGATTAAGGTCCCATTCCGACCAATTTTCACCTGTTTCTTGTATGTGTAGTAGAATTCCACACACTGAGCCACTGTTTTGGTTTTTATCTGTTTAAAAACCATGAAAGTCCAATGGATTACATGATTTTAAAAAGACTTATAAATAATTACTAAGGGTGCAATAAACACACTTTGTATTTTCTTTCCTTAGTAGTTTCCATTCCACCACAGCTGCTGTTGAAGCCTCCTTTTCTGTGTCATATTTGCCTGTCTGCCTCATCCGACAGCTTATCCCCTACTGCCATTGTTATTCACTGAGAACTAGAGGACAAACTTTCCGAAGAAAAGCTGGTTAATGTAAAGGTGACAGAACCTGGGACTTTGTAAGCTTAATGCACCTCTTAGCCTCTGAAATGTTCCAGCTGAGCTATCAGGCCTGACAGCAGCCTCTCAGTTTTATGGAGGAGCTTTATGGTACAGCAGCACTTCAGAGAAGACCAGAGTAGAATACCAATCCAAAAATGGAAGTGAAGGTTTGCAGCCCCTTCTTGTTTTGGCCACGTGCATTTTGTAGGCATATGGTGCTAGACAATTATCACCGTGGACTTGTGACCATCTACAAATTCTGCATCAGTGATTTTTCTGAAATATTTGGAATATATTCTTAGCTTCTGAGCTTTTGCAATTTAAATGCCTTTGGGGAATTTATTCAGTAAATATGTTTGCAGCTCCTGGTTTCACACTCTCCTTCAGTGATTTCCCCCTTGCTGACATGTCATACCTCATCAAAACATGGGAGTGATCATTTTTTACTATCATTGTCACAACAGTGGAAAGAGAGATCTAAAGGAAGCATCCTTCTCATATCCTTCTTTGGTCCTCTCCATCAGTGGCTGATGTGTTTCTTTTTAGTTTTATCAGCAAGCCATTTAAGTTAAACACTGCCAGTGCTCTATAAATGTGCTCTGGAGAGGAGATATCTGCAGCATGGACTAATGGAAGTAATGCAGTTTAAATACCAGGGTTAAGCAAAACAAATATTATTGCTCTAGCTTTCTGGTGAGATTTCATGCTGTGCTGGATGCTGACATTTCTCTGAAATCTTTTGAGTGCAGGACCTAATGCTTAAAACTGAGGTTTCAGAAAAATCAAGACTGAACTTCCTGTATAAAATGTTCAACAAACATATAAAAATATGTTATGAAAAACAAACAAACAAAAGTAACTTACAAGCTTTTGGACCAAGAAAAAGTCTTTCTTGTAGATTGCAATGCCTTTGTTGAATAGCTTTTTTTCAGCAACCTTCCACTTGTCTGATCCTGTAGGTAAAAGTAAGTTGTAATGGAAGCCCATACAATTTCAAATGTTTACTCTTCTACATACCTTTTCTTTGTGTTTGCCTTAAATAAGACCTATACACACATGTGAGGGTGCAGTCTCTCTTCGAGCCTACTACAGTAAAACTGCAGAGTGCTGTTAACTCCTCCCTTACTGCTCCACCTCACCTCTCCTCTCAACACTTCCTTTGTGCTAGATCTAATGGTCATCACCACAGGTTAACTCAGCTCAGCTTGCAAAAACCACTCAATTAGATGAACTAAGATGTTGCCCAAGCAAGGTGAAGTGACACACTTCGTGGTGACCCAGTCATAAGATTTTATAGTAAGGTAATGATGGGGCAGAAGAACAGGATCTTCTCTTTCAGCAGCTATCTGTACTTGAAGATTTACTACATCTCTGGTATTCCTCAAATATTTCTTGCCTCTAATAATAAACACATTTTCAAATCCCCTCCTTCCTTATAAATATTATTCAAGTAATATTTGCCAACAACTACAGTAGAAATGAGTAATAATGAAGAAATGTATTTTCTATGCTTTGTGGCACCAGCTATTAGACATCTCTCTACCACTTTACATCAGATCTTTCAGGTGACCTGGTTCACTCCAGATCACTGAAGTCACACAGCTGACTATTTTCTAATTAGGTGGAAGATTACAAAAGAATCTTATGGCATTTAAATTTTGCAGAAACACTAACAGATGTCCATAGCTGGCTGAGGCTTCTTCAGCAAGCTTGAAAACTATTCCCCATAAAACTCCTGCTTAACTCCACCCTGGAAACTCATGCCAGAGAGGCTATGATTCTAAGCTTACCACAGCCTTTCTTGTACATACTAGCTATCTTTCTACATTCTCTGTGGCTTAGTGCAAGGGATTACCTTCCCTTTTCCCCGCAGAGAAAATCAGAACTCATACCTATCCCAATACACATGCACATGTTCAGAAGGATGCAGTGTTTCTTACATTTCAACTGTCATAATTTGCATCAGCAAAATTTCTGGCAAGCCATCATTTGAGTTACAAGAGAGGACTACTCTTTTAATCTTCTTGTAATGTAACAGAGTACCCCAAAAATGAGAAAATTATTGAAAAATTCCTGTATGATAAGCAGGCAGCACAGAGTTGTTCTGGTTAACAAACCTGTGTAGTGATAATCTGCCAGAGGGTGGGTAGGTGGTCGCACTGGCTTCTTCAGCAGCAGTTTGGTCAGAGCTCCCTTGGATAAACACAAGTAAAATAATTAATTTAATGTTCGGGGTATTAAAAACAAAGATCAGGCAATTGTTAATCCCCTCTTTTCTGGGGCAAGCTAATAGAAAAGAAACAGAGCACAGTTTACAACTTGGGACAACTTTAAAAATCACATTCTTGACTAATCTTAGGTACCACAGGCAAGTGGTACATTCTTGGCACCTCTTCACATCTGTGAATTGACACAACCAGCAGGGTACTGAGAGAGAGCTAATTCCATAGATAGAGATCTTGCATCAGTTTCCTCTCATTAACCAAAGGACTATTACACACACATCCAAAAACATCCTGAATGATACCTGTCTTATACATCCTGGTAATTGTAATCTGATCTCCCTTGACTAAGCATTATTTCAAAACAAAACAGCAGCCATGTGACTGAAAGATTACACACTCAGAACTCCCACCTCTCAAGCTGCTTTTTAGTTTTTATTTAACCCAGAAAAGCTTTCAAATTTTGTAGGAAGGAGACAATGGAATTGTGCTTCCACTGGCATTTTAAACCACCTGAACAATGAGTTCCTGTTGTCAGAGGCAGTCCTGCTCCTCCCTAATGCCAACAGCAACATTCACAACAGTGGGCTGCCAGAAACCTAACACATACACACACAAAAAACACATACACACACAAAAACTACTTTCTGTTTGATCTCTTCTCCCATGCAAGTTCATGCAGTCTCACAAGTGTCAGTGCCAGGGGATGGGAAACAAGCAGCTAGGCATAAGTGTGGGATACTCCTGAACACAGGGCTGATTTATGCCAGGTTAAATCAGTCATAGAACTATAAAAATATGACAAATCTTTGCTGTTTGCTCTTCTCTGCTCTTGGATATTACCTCCCAGGGGTATCAAAGGGCAATAATGAAGGTGTATCATGTCTTACAATACTGATACAAAATTAGCAGCACAGCTATTCAACAGACACAGAGAGAGAAGTCAAATGGATCTACCAAAACAAAGAGGTGCAAGAGACTGCCCTCTGACTCAGCTTTCAGCTCTAGCCTCTTATTTTTCCTTTCTACATAGTAACCTTTCCAGGAAGACAACATCTGAGACTCATTTAGCAGTCTTGGCTCACTTGCCCTGATAGACTGTCAGTGTGTTTGTTAAAAAGCCAAACATGTCCAAGTTGGAAATATAAAAGATAGTAAGTGCACATGGCACTGTGCATCGGTCAGAACCCACTTTAGGGACATACAAGGGGCACCAAACAATGGGAACCAGATGCATTGAAAGGAATTTGCAAGGCTCTCTTCTCAGGAATGAGAGGTTACCTGACCTTCCTTAACATCTTTGACCACATTGAGGTGAACAGCTGGGCAGACTCACCAGAATGCTTCCCTTTTCTTCATGTAAGAAATGCAATGCCAGCTCCTGGTTGGTTCCAGCCCCAGGAAAAATGCTTGAACAGGCAGCAGCTAGCAGGTTTTCCACTATTTTCGTGGGGGTACCAAAAAAAAAATCAGAAAAGAAGATTAAAATGAAGTTTCCTACAGGACCAGCATGGTTAATTACCTCTTTTGAAGGAGAAATAGACATAACAGAAAGTAAAACTCAGAGAAGCTGAATGTCCTTGCAAATTTATCTGGGTCAAATTTGGACCCCAGAACTCATCAGATTACAAGGTCAAGCAGCACTATTTACACATGGAATTTCTTGCAAATCTCCTCCCTGCTCTGATGTCTTCCTACCTCTCTTCACCTCAGACATTTCTTGAATCCACCCTTATATTGTGAATTTCCATCTCACAAAACCCTTTTTTCTCTCTCATTCAAAAATATTTCTTCCAAGCTTGCCCACTTCCTCTTCCCTTCAGGATCTATACAGGCCACAATCCACATGTGTAACAGAAGCAGTCAGCTCCCCAGGTCTGCTACTAGCCACCACAACTCCTGCTTCCTTATCCTGACTTCAGTCTACGACTTGATTTTTTAAAAAAATACTATTACATCTAGAACAACCCTCAAAAATACAGGAGTTGAGTGTGTGTGGTTTTCAAATGTTAACAAAACCAAGGAAGCTTCACTGAGCAAAAGGCTGCTCTTGGCCTGACAGAAGCAACAGTCCCAGTTTTTTCATGGTTCTTTTTTTTTTTTTTTCACAAAAGAACCAATCCTACCAGCCTCCCCTTGCCCCACACATGCAATCTAATAAACGAGCTTAGCTCCTAAAACTGTTTTCAAGACCACTCAAACATGCCACTTGAATGGTAGCTCTACAAGATTTTTAATTATGCCTACAGTAGATATGTGGTTACCCCTACAACCACTCTGCCCTCTTTAATAGCCTTCCACCTTCTTACCATTCTCTTGGGTGACTTTGTTGGTTTCCAAGTCACCCCATGGCTGCCACACCAGCTCTGCTTTATGTTCATCAGCTTCTGCTAGAGATCTGTCTTGGAGTGATGGGATTTCTGCTTGAAAGCGAGTTCCTACATTTATTCGCCTGCAGAGAAGGAAAAATGTTACAGTCAGGCCATCTTTACAATACCCAGGAAGTCTCCATCTCTGCTAGAAACATTAATGAAGAACCAAATGAAGAAACAAATGCATATACAAATGCAGTCTCTTGCATATAACACCAACAGTGTTGTAGGTTACATAAATAACTCAGAAGTTGAGAGGTTTTACATCTATTACCAGTTTCCATTTTTTTTATTAGCATAGGTTGAAACTGTATTTAAATTAGCATCCCCTAATAGCTGCTCAAAGAACAGTTATTAGCTTCCAATAACCATCACTTTTTTAAAGGCTCTCATACAGGGTCCTCTTATGGCAAGCTGGTTCCTCAGGCATAACATAGGTGAGCCTGTTGTAGAATTAACGTTTTGTCAGTTAACAACTGAACCAGTCTCCAAAAGTCCTTTTCAACCTAAACACTGCCATCTGGTCCAACTTCTCATTCAAAGCAGGATCAAAATTTGGTCCTTTATGACCTTGACACAAGCTGGTGTCTTCTAGGTACTCTTTATAACAACTGAAACCAAAATATAAAACAATGAAACCTGTATCACTCATTTTGTACCAAACCCAAATCCTAGCCTTTCAGCAGCAATCTCATACTTTTACATCTGAATTAGCAGACAGATTTTTCACTACATGCAACCCACAGAGCACTACATTTGCTTTAATTCAAGTGACCATCCACAGAGATTCTACTCTTTATTAGCAAACATGATTTTGTGCACAGAGGTGGGTAAGAAGCCTCAATGAAAGACAATTCTACTATGTACTCAATGCAAAAGTGTTCCTCATTCAGATGTTAGTCAACCACACTGATAGCTCTTGACATAGTAAAGTATAGAGAAAGAAGCTCTTTTTTGGAGAGAGCAGATTAGGCAGTGCCCAGAAGATGATAAAATTCTGGAGCTGCTTCACTAGAAAAAGTAAAACTGCCTGCACCCAAGGCAAGGTTTGCTATAATTCTCAAGTCTTGGCTTGGTGCTCCACACCTAGCACAATTACCAGAGAAAAAGCATGATCTAGTGCAATAAGGAATAATAACAAAAACTTCTGAGAAATGCCAACCTCCAGACTTTTCTCATCCTCTGAAATGACACACATGTGTCTATTATGAAAAGCAGTTTGGAAAAGGTATGAGGAAGCCTTGAAACAACATATAACCTGTACAAAAATAGAGAGATACTAGTAAGTGTTTCAATATGGTGTTTTGAAATCCTAAGACACTGTGTTATCAAACAGGGGGAAATGGGTATAGAAGGAGAAGAAGTAAGTACCTAAGTACCTTAATTCCCTTTTACACCCAATTACTCATTTTGGTATTATTATGAAATACTTGCATCATAAGATGTCATGTGTTGGAAAAGCCCATGTTCAAAAAAAAGACTGACTTCTAACACACATAAAAAGATATTCTGAAAACTTTTTTTTTTTTTTTTTTTTTTTAATCTACAGCAGATCCAGATGTCCTTAAGGGGAACAGTTCATGTGTAAACAAAATGATGCAGAAGTTAACTACACACTTGTTCCAACTTCATCACCCATTCAGAAGTAGCTCCACACAAGTGGGGTGGGATTACTTCTTGGATTCCTTCCTCCAGAATCTGCTAGATGCAAAGACTGATGCTAACTTCCTCTCAGTAGGTGATGGCAAGATGACATCAAGCATGACAGATGTAACCAGGGAAGTTTTAGGCAGGCTGCCATGTACTATCTGTCTTTTTCCCCAAAAACACTATTTCCAATACCTGTTGAAGGTAAAGCAACAGGGACATTACACATTTCAAATCATAGCCATGGGCAGGGATGAACTAAAGCAATGTTGCATGAAAAGGTCGCATCTCTGATGCCCCTCATTATAACTGTATCAGGATCTGGTTCTCAAAAGTAATTTCATTTCAAATGCACACTGAAGTGCAACATGCAAGAACAGAGAACAAAGAAGAACAAAGAACCCCAAGAAAACATTAAAATTTGATTTTAAGTATTTTACAGGTATTAAAGTCTGTTTATAATACTGTATAATTTTCTATTTTTCCTTCACTTGTCCTATTCATCTTGGACAGTAAAGCACAATCCAGACTAAAATTGAAAAGCAAGACATTTCATGCAAGACTGAGAAGACCTTGCTAAAAAAGCAAAGCCAAACAACCACCCTGGTAAACCAGCCCTCCTTTCAGAGCATACTGAGATGGACTGCAGAGTAATGTTCATGTGAAGTTTTCTACTCATTGTGATTAGTCTTGCTTACTGTTATGGCATGCAGTTTCACACAGGAGGAAAAGATTATCATCTGCCCTAGAAGGGATGAATGCTTGAAACTGACACTTTGCTGTCACCTGGAAACAGATAAAAAGGTGGTTTTGCAGTAAAAACTGCACTGAGAAATTTGGGAGATTTCACATCTCAGGACACAGACTCCTCTGACCTCACTTCTGAGAAAGAAAGAGACTGGAAAATCTGGAGGGAAAGAATTTGGGCCTTCTTGAAAGTTGCTTTCCATTTTGACACTGAACTCAGAATATGACATCTGTGGGCTAGAAAAAACTGAATTACACCTCGTACCTGCAATGCCCAAATAAAACCGGAATTCTACTGCAAGAGTTGATCTGGATAACCTAAGTTTGGCCTGCTCTGAGCAGGGGCTCGAACCAGATGATCTCCAGAGATCCATCCAAGTTGTATTTTTCTTCTGTTCCTTTACTGATGAAGTCTAGATTTCAATACATCAAGAGCTCTTGCCTGTAAGCACCAATGGTGCTGCTGGGATGCCATGGGATCCGAGTGTGACAACATCCAGAATTGAGGCTATGAATTGGGAAGGCAGTTCACATTGATGCACCACCGGTATATTTAAGGCTGCCTATTTCAGCAGCAACCCCAAGACTTTGGTGCAATCGAACTATAAAACCAGTAGGACACAAGGATCTGTGACAACAGATGCCTATTGTACCATTTCACAAAGAATTAAGCTTCATTATCACATTTCCTATTTCAAATCACTGCAATTAAATAACGTTTTGAGAAGCATTAACAGAAGGTTTGGCAAAGCACAAGCAATTAAGACCACTAGATTGGGTAATCACAAGTTAGAGTCAACTTCTGACAAGACTACAAAGCCAATTAAACATTTTTTTCTTCTAAAAAAAGTGCTTCCTGCCATATTTTCTTTAAGGAAGATATGTCTACATAACTGACCACAACAGGGCTGCCAAGCACAGAATGACACCAGGTTAATAATTTGTTGTCATTAAAAGTTAAAAGCAATCTACCTGCATAAGCTTCTGTTCAGTAAGACTTAAGATGACAGTAAGACAACTCTGCACATAACCCCCTTTTGGAAAAAGGAAACTTGCACTACTAAGACATCATGGTTTGAAATTACTAGCAACAAATTTGAAAATTTTCACACACAACTAAAATCACAACCAACTTTATGTCATTAACTTCAGCAATTTAAGCCACCAGGCAGAAGAAAGACAACTGCACCATAGAGATGTCAAAGATTGAGACCTGAGAGGGACACAAAAAATATCTGTTGAAGAAATTCCCCTGGATTAATGTGAAATGAACCAACAGGTAAAAGATTAATTAGGAAACTTCCAGAATAAATTTATACAACAATAAATGTGCTTATTGCAATGAATGGGCTTGGTCTAGAGGAGGTTTGCAAAGGTTACAAGAAAAATCTACAGTCATTCACAATTGCAACATTTGCTCAGGACAGTCTGCTGTGACAAGTGCAGAGAACTGATCTTCAAACAAGACGGCAGAATGGGAAAAGGGCAAGAAAAAAAAATTGTCAGCAAAAGCTCCAGTCCATTTTTAAAATACAAACCATTTTGGATAAAAGCAAAAGAAGTGTTGTATTTACCTGCAGAAAGTTTGAGTTAAATATCTCAAATGTTACGGGATAAGCTGCAGAGTTAGAGCAGAGATTCCTGACTGCACAGTCAGATGCAGAGCCATGTGGGTGTTTTTATGCCATATGGGTGCTTCCATGCCATGCATCTCCATGATTAGATTTTGCAGGAGTTAATTAATTAGGTATAGTAATTAACTGGAACTACACTACCTTGCTATAGTTCCGCAGTACTGAGCTTGAACTGGTAACACTCCCAGAGCATTGGCAAAGGCTGTGCAGAGATATTTGCAGCTCTGCTCAGGTTTAGCAGGACTGGCACCAAGCCTAAGCTCACAATTCCAGCTTCAGCATCTCCAGACTGTGTTCCCTACTGCTGCTGTGTCCACAGGTTTCCCAGCACACAGCCAGCTAAAACCAACAAGGCTGATTAGCTCAGGGCACAACCCATATGCCACTGGCCATAGTGTTTTCAGGCCGAGCTTGCCCAGGGGAAAGCCAGGTGTTCACAGCTGTGCTGCAGCTACAACACACCTGCAATTGGGCCAGTCCATGTGAGAGCTAACCCCAGTTTTCCAAGGACATTCTATCCTTCTTCTAAAGGAGCATCATCTTCCCAGCCTAAAACGAGCACACAGCATACAAAGAAGTGCTCATATACAACCACACAGGACTGATTCCCCTTTAGGTAACTAACAGTAATTCAGCCCAGAGACAGGTGAGCATCAATAGCAGTTAGTGTCACCAGAATTACATTTGCCCAAACAAACACTATTTATCATATGGTGTAATTTTTAATCAAGACAACTTATATTTTGAACCACCAGTAAGAATAGTTTTAATGCTTCTAAGAGATACATCGGTCACACAGGGAGCAGCTTGAAGCTTTGGAGGAAGCAAGGAAGCACTTTTGCTGAGAGACTGAATCTACTGGCTACTTACGGTTCGATGCTGACTGGGGTGGCTTCCCCCACTACTGTAAGAATCGGAGGGGTAACTTCAGAACTATCTGCAAGGAGAAGGAAGAACTGCTCAGCTTCACATCTGAAATTTATTTTTCACACAGCTTGCAAATCTAATCACAGCTGTCCATCTCCCAAAAAAGGTACCCCCAGGCTAAATAAAGGCATTTCAGATGACCAGGAACCTGCCTTCCTCCCCTCAGTTCAAGATCCTTACAATCTGCGAGAGGAACTGACTTTTCATTCCCAAGAACGCCAGCAGGGGGTGTTGCAGGTTGCTTGTGAACCCATCTTAACACCCCCTGCCCAGATGGAGCAACACTGCATTTCCTCCCAAACAATCAGGAAGAAGCTCCAGTTTCACACAATCACACCTCCTAAGGGCATGATGTTCCTCCTAATGCTCCACAGTTCCTAATCATAAATTACACAAGAAAGGAAGGTTAAAATGAAACTTACTTGATCTAAGCAGAGTTCTGTGACCACTTTTGGGAGTCATTGGAGGTGCAACCGAATGACCGCTTGAAGAGAGGATAGCGTTAAAATACAGCCCAGATCCTTCTCTCACTGGACTAAGGATTGGGGGGGGAGTGTAAGGAGGTAGCTCAAAGTTCCTATCTGAAGGATGGTCTGCCAGACGGACAGGTGACCGTAAGTGGCTCTGATATGGAGTAATGTTGGAATAAACAGGTGGTGCAATAAAGGTGCCGGCTTTTGGGGGTATGAAGAGTGGCTCGGGTCTTGGCCGCTGCTTTGGTTTTCGGGCAAAGCCCTCTGCTTCATCCTTTGGAACAGCATCTTCATGCTATTAGAAAAAAAAATATATTGTTAATTTAATTTAAAAGCTCAGGTTGTTTGAAAAGCTTCAGTGAGATGATAACATTTTTTCATGGCAGCTTAAAATCTGGATAGGACAGCTGGAGGATGTCTCAAAATTAGCAGAAGGGGAAAGTGAGAGGAAGAACGCAGGGAATGGAATGAACTGGACACAGGAACTATTAGGTAGCAGCTCTAGCTCATGTGATTATGAAGTTATATTTTACAAGAACTTCATGTACATCTGGTCCAGCCTTCATGGCAGCTTTAAAAGAGAACAAAAAAGATCAGCAGAACCCTGGTGAAGATACACCAGAACCCTGATAAAGATATACAGTGACACCAAATAGTGCTAAGAGAACAGAAGACAATATAACAGCATTTTATTAGATGGGCAAGCATTTAAATGCAGAGAAACCTTCCAGATGCCTGCCATTTCTCTGGTATCTGAACATGGTGTTGTACTTCTGGATAGAAGAGAGGGAAAATAAAAATATCGGCCCACCCACTCATCACTACCATGCTGCAGGGGAACAATCAAGTACTGATCTTCAGAACTCAGTAAAAGGTTTCAATTGCATAAGAATAAATCTTCACTTTGGATTCTATTCACATTGAGAGATATGTGCACTACTTAGAATTTATTGGTATTTATGTATGTATGAAGAAAGAACTCTTGACACAGACAGACTATTATTCTAGTCTTACTCTCCATGTGGCTTTATTCACTGTTCAGTGAATTTAGTGAGGTGCTGCCTGGCTTTACTAGCATTAGCTGTAGGTCATGAAAAGCCAGCAATGCCCAAATATATGGCAACATTACAATAAAATCCCCAGACTACATACATTCCAAGTTCAAGCCTTGAGTTCAAACTACTTTAATAGAAAAGTTCAGGGCTAAAAAATGTGTGATTAAATCTAACAGAAGTGGCTCATCTTTGGTTTCTTAGTCCATCCATACCTGACTCGAGGTCTCCATGTTAGTATTACGATTAGATCGCCTCCGAGTGACTATCACAGAAGGCTTCCGTTCACATGGAGCTCGATCGTTTGCTTGGCCTCTCTGAAGCTTTCCATCCTCAGACTTTTCCTTTTCAAGGCTCTGCAAGTCAATTTTTCTCACTGGCACAGACACAGGAATGATAAGAGGCACAAGGCTGTTATCCTCCCGGGCTTTTTTGGGAGCTGGTGAAGAACTGGCGAATTCCACAACACTTTTTGAAGCTGCAGTAGGTCCTGGAGCAGTTACTAGCACACTCTTCTTCTCCTCTGAATTATCCAGCTCCTGAGAAGAAAAATAGATTCCTAAAAGTTCTGTATTACTTATGTAATAAATGAGATATCATCTCACTTTCAGTGTATATCAAGTTTCTCAAAGCAATTTGCAAGCTGAATTGGATTTGGAAGCATTACTGGAGGAAAAAGAATACTTCACAGTGTTACTAAAATTCCATAGAATAACTTGAGGATTGCCTGTAGTCTCAAGTGCTAGAACACTTATATAGGTCATTCTTAAGAATTGTTTCACTACCTGTGTTTTAACATTTTATTTTCTATATGAATTTGTGTCCTGCTTTATAACTTTCGACAACAGCTCTTTAGTTTTAGTAATGATCAAAAGCTGCAGGTTATAAATTTCAAATATTGGATTTCTGCTCCAGGGAAGACTGAACCATGATAATATCTTAATTAAATCTCTCACACACAAAAAAACCCAAACCCAGAGTTAGTTTTTTGCTTCATTTTTTTTCTGACTCTGGAAAACATTAAGCCTTCAAAATAAGCCAGATAACAAGATTGAGCACATAAAATCCACTATATCAAGAAGATCCAGGACTGCCTCCTTTCAAGACCTTTTATTAGAGTTGGGCTAAGTTGCACAGAAAGGTTTACTCCATAATTGACTCTGCAGTTTACAAGTCTGACTGCTTCTTCACAGAGACTGCAGATGTACACCCCTACCACACAGTGATGGAACACACAATTGTAAAGTTACAAGTGGCATCCATTATCCCAGAATAAGCCTCAGGAGAAATTAATGAGGTCTGAGGACCTGTCTTCACTTCAGGCTGGTGACAGGCTCCTGTACTTTCCCATAAAATCACCAGTTTTGGGTTTGGAGGGCATTCATCATGTTCATCATGCTGACAGACATCACTGGAGTCCACTGACTCTAGACAGAAAGGGGTTCCTGTAAATTTTTGTAGCTTCCCTACACCACTTTCTGGGTGCAGCAACATGTAATGACAATGTGAATGTGTGAACAAGCACCAATTCTGACCAACCTAAAAACCTCAGGTACTTCCTGGGTGCTACACAGACATCTGTAGGTCAAGAGACCTGAACTAATTTGCTGACTACAAGGAGGAAATTATGGCAGCTCAAAAGTGCAATAGTCACCCAAAAGTGTCACTTTCCTGTGGTTTTATTATTAACTATGCTCCTTTTATTTTCAAAACTTGGGGGCAAACAACAAAGGACTCCTCCTCAGAGATGGGAGAGATGACCCCGACAAGACAAAAGAAGAAGAGAAGATCTGAACAGTAGCACAGATAGAGAAAAGGCACCAGTAGGGACTTAATATAAATAGTTGAGACATCCTTAAAAATGTTCTGGACCACACCACTGCTTTTCTGATCTTAAAAGTTCACGCATACCTAATGTTTACTAAGAGGTATGACTAATTTTGGAATTAAGCCTTTTGCTTCAGATCCCTAAATAGTTTCTCAGCTGTTTGATTATTCTCAGAGGTAAGCAGAAAGGATGGGACCTGCTAGGGGATTTTCGGCTACCTCAGCATCCCTGTTGCAGAATTTGGGGCAGGAGGGCTGCTGGATAACTTCAATAAGTGCAACATGTGGCACTTTCATTTAGACTCTTGCATAAATACTGAGATATGAACTAGTCATCTCGAGTTCTCCAGGAAATCCACAGAAACCTATCAGACATTCCTGCATTGATCCTGTCTATCCCTCAAGCTGTTTCTAAAAAACTTAGAATTCACAGAAAAACCCAACTGCAACAGCTTAAAGAACTGTTCAGGCCACATCTGTGATCTGATTAGAAACCACACCAGCCTTTTAAAAACACCTGCCTACATAGTCCTTTCTGCTAGCATTCTGCATCATCTGCATCAAGGAGAGGCAGCTTCTGTCTGCAGTCGAACCAAAGCTTGTCCATGAAAGAAGTGAGTCCACAACTACAATTCTGCAAACAAAACTTTTTTTCCCCTTTTGTTTGTAGCTGCCCCGTGCGAGGGGAAAGCAGCTAGGTAACCAAAATTTGTCTTCCTTCCATAAAGGAATATTTAAATTCAGACACCCTTTCAGACAACCATTCAGATTTGAGAAAATTTTTCTGTACTTTTAGAAGGCAACAAGTCACACTGAAACAATTAAAGTAGGATTTGAGAATTTACTGCAGCTTGTAGGCAGCAACAAGCTTGCATCACCTGAAAAAAAAAAAGGCAGCCACAGGCAGCTCTGGTGCAAAGCATCATGCATGTAGACTGATATTGCTGTCCAGAATATTATTTTTGGGTAAGGTACACATACCTAGACTGGGATGTTCAAAAAACTGGTTCAAATTATGAATGTTATCTTCTTCAATCAATAATTTAGCTCTATGGCCTTCTACACAGTCTATGCAGAGAAGGCTTCTAGGTTGTTTTTAACAGAAAGACACTCATATGAGAAGTAGCCCGCTCTCATTTAGCAAACATATTTTCTTTTTCTCCCTCACACAATATCCAGCCTCTTAAAGATGTAAAATCCATCAGACCTCTGGTAAGAATTTTATCATCTTTCAAAACCTCCTTCTGAAAACCTGAAGAGATCTAAACATAAAGAGTTCTTCTGCTAGTGCCATTATGCTTGCATAACTGCAAAGTACAAAAGAGCATCTGTCAAAACACTTCTCTGGTCTTTACATTATGAATCAGACTGCAAGCACACGTGCCTTCAAATGGCCAATTTCTAGCTTCATCTCCCAGGGCCTTTTCCTAAATGCTCTATTTGCTTTTTGTTGACACTCTGTTAGTGATCCAAGTGCAATGTGAATTGCAGGCCTTCTGCAATATAACCATACAATGGCTGGCACAGTATGAGCAAATACACCATGCTACTATGTACTACCAGTTCTTTATCAAATCTGCTGGTTCAACTGGAGTTAGAGCAAAAAGGATTGAAGACAGCATCAACCAAACATCAACCTTTCTGCTGTCCGAGAGATGGAGTAGGCTATGGATATTCAGCTCATTGTTTATTAGTTTAGTTCTTTCACTCAAACAGCACATTCCTCTAAGGAAGAGATGGGAAAAACAGTGACAGACAGATGAGGATAAAAAGGATGATGAGAACAAAACAGGCAATAAAATGCCCTTCTCTTTGTTGTCTGACTGGATAGCAACTCAGATATCAAAAGTGTAGGTAAAAGTAGCTCATGTAACGTATATTTCGTCAGCCTTTGGCAACAAAACTTCCAAGGAAAAGTGTGGCTCCTAAGAAGCACTCAATAAAAGATTAGGCAAACCCTAACTCTAAGAAAACATTCAAAAACAATCCCTCCAAAAATCCCATCACTTGTCTCCCAATAGGCTAGTTAATTTTGAACTCTGTCATCTTGCCATATGGAACATATACTGTTCAGTTTAGACTGATGTGATATCAAAAGGTTACCACATCAGCCAGCTCTAAATTTCCTCCCATTAAGTCCTACAGGAGGTCTATGGGCAGACAGGTCATTCTACAGCTCTCAGGTCATTCTTAGAAATGGGATGCTGCATGAGACAGGCCTTTGTCACGCCTGGTATAGGTCCTTCATGTAAGTGAAGCTTTCTTCGACTTTTAATATTTGAGAAATATTGAACATGTAAATTGCATTATGTAGTTTTTAGATAGCGCATTTTAGAAACACTTCAACTGCTGAAACCAAAAAACTGGCAGGTAAGCCTAAGTCTTTAAACAGAAAAGAAAGAGAACGTTAAATCGGTAAAAAGACAACAAGTAAGCTGCTTATACTTGCCTCTCAAAATTCCTGATCTCATTGAGACCTAAGCTGAAAACATCCATATTTTCATGTCGTGGGCTAAAATAACGTTTGGTGTTAGTGAAATAAAATTGTCCCTTAGTCGTTTCACTACACTGCATCTCTGTTCTCCCGCATCTATAAACTACAGCAGCTGAACTTACATGCCTCCACACCAGAGCTGCCCTTGTTGCACACTTCAAGATACCATCCTATCCTGCATGTGTACATAACATCCTTTCCTTTCAGCCCTGTTTTGTAGTTTAAAACATGTTATATTGGTTAGGGTCTATACCTTACCTTTACATTCTGAAGAGAAGCCAGCTCAACAGCTTTTTGGGCCAAAGTCAGCAAATTGGCTTCTTGAGAAACACGTCGCCTCCGTCGGGTACTCTGGATTACACCACCTCTGACACTCTGAAAATCATTAGTTCTCTGAGTGTTTTCTTCAGGTGCTGCTACCTGCTTCTCCTCATCTCTACCATTTTGGGCTGCAGCTTGCCTGTCTGTTTCCATCTGGCACTGCTCACTATTCACCAGGACATCCTTCTGCCCCAGATCCAATCTTTTGGGGTGCAAATAGCTACTTTTACTGTGGGCCAGTGACTCAGGTGTTTGCTGTAACGGGACCTCTTGCTGATGTGTTTGCCAGTGATGCAGAAATAAATTGCTAGGTTGTTCTTCTGCCTGCTTAGAAGTCAACACTTCTCCTGCAGATGTCAGCAGGCCACCTTCTTTGGAGAGTCTCCGTGACCTTCTTGGAAAGGGAATCTGCGTCTGAGGTAGAACAGTCTGTTGGTTCTGCTCTGTTAATGCCTTGAATAGCTCCTGGTTCCTCTCTGCTTGCTGAAACTGGTGTGGCATCATGTGATGATGAGGTGCTGCAGCTGCCACATGAGGCTGTGCTATAGAAGTTGTTTGCTGCAGACCGAAGGCTTGTGTGGCAGCCTGTTGCTGCTGCTGCTGAGGATAGAAATTTTCAAAGAGCTGTAGCTGGGGAAGAGCTTGCTGTTTTTGTTGCGTAGTAAATGCTGGACTGGAAGAAGTTGGGGCTTCTTGAAAGACATGTAATAGCTCAGGAAGACCTTGCTTTTGGCCTTGGTGACCAAATGCAAGTTGGAAAGGCTGCAATGGCAGAGTTTGATTCTGCTGCTGCTGTTTCTGCATTTGATGAAAGGAATTCATTTGAGCTTGTTGTCTAACCAGGGCTTGCTGTTCCAGCTGAGCCTTCTGGGACATCATCTGCTGGACAGCATCTCCATATAAATCCAGCTGTGACACAAACACTCCTTTCTCTTGATTTCTTTTAAGGGCTTCTGGGTGGCCATAGAAGCCTGGGGCACCAGCATTGGAGTGGGGTCCTTTTGGGTTGCCCCCAAAAACCATACTGTGGTTCCACACTGAAGGTGGAGATTGCCAGTGGCTGTCACCCCTCTCTGGCAACCGGTTTCCCATTAGTGAATTCTGCCATTTGACAGCTGTTACTGACTGGGGCATCATCACTGATTCTCCTCTATCTTGATTATAAACAGAGTTCATCAAAGCAACGTTGTTGGGTGTGCTTGTTAATCCTCCTGGATGAGAAATCTCCATAGTTTGGGAGACTGGTATATTCCCTCCATGACCATAGTACTGTCCTTCCTTAAGCTGCTGCTGTGGTTCTTTTGATGGCACAGCTATGTCCTGCTCATTAAAATAGGCAACTCGTTTCCCAGTCCGTTTGCTTGAAGACTTTTGCTGAGCCTGAAGATTCATGGTTCAGTCTATTCTCCCAGCCGCACACACAGTATTTATAATCCACCCATCCCTGAGGTTGGGGGAGGAAAAGCACAGCAGTCTTTCTTTTCCATTCAGCTTCAGTAATAAATGGCAGGAAAGAAGTGCAGATGAAAGTACATTCACTTCCTTTTTCTTTGTGTGCTTCTCTCACTTCTTTTCACTCTTATACTTCGTGGTTCAGAGGTCAGTATGGTCCACTTAGTTACAGGTCCTGAAATAGAGAAGCAATTGCAATGAATCATCAGCAGGCATAATTGGCCTATGAATGCTCATGTGATAAGCAACAATGTCTGTCCCATTTCCCATGGAAATGAAGACCAGGATAATAGCTGGAAGAAACAACAGATGTGACCTGCTAGAAAAATGCAAAACAAAACAACGAAGTTTTACAAAATAGGTATCACACTGTACTTGCATGATGCAACTCCCTGTTGCACATAGAATTCTGACTAATCATTTAAGTTCATACTGAAAGTTTTACTCTTACTCTTACTCTTACTCTTTACTACCTCTGATCTGGCCAATGACTTCCACATCTTCCTGTAGCCAGAATAATCTGGTTTTAATCTCAACTCAAAACCACAAAACAACCCTCATGGCTTGCCAAAAGGCCACGCTTCCCAAAGACCTTTAAAAGACACATGTGTACATGAAGACTGCAGCCAAAAATGAGCAAGACGCTCAATTCAGTATTCTGAAAGAAAAGGGTCAGGCAACAGTCCATCAGTCACACATACACCACCAATGATTTCCAGTCAAGAACTGCCCACCCAGCATCCAAGCCCTAGGGCCAGGGCCTGCTCAACCTGTTGCTCTCTCAGAAGTTTTCTTCAACAGCTGAAAGAAACTGCTTCCGCTCAGATCACACTCACTGAAAGGTAGTTCAGGCAGCTGCTGTTATAACAGCTGTTCACAGACATCAGCAAATATCTGTTAGTGTAAAGCTACAAACATAATAGGAGAAAGCCTTTCCAGAACAGGCACTGTACAACAATTCTACCCTCCTATTCTCTTCTTCCACGAAGAAAAGCTACCCACAAACTCTAAGAGGCTAGCTTGCAGGATTAAGGTCTAATGTGTGAACACTAGTGTTGTGAACACTAGTATTTCTATTTGGACACCTAAAACCGTTCTAGATGTTTCGTTTTAAATTCAATTATATTATCAGATTACCACTACTAACATTCTAGTGTAAGTCTCTATTCCTACCCTTTTCAGTGTGCGTTCTATTCCACTTTAAATCCCACTGCCAATATATTCCAGGAAAATTACAGCAAATAGTTAAAACCCTATTCTTATTACATCCCTTCTGTTATATAATCAAGTTTCTCTTTAGTGGAGCAGGTAAGGCTAACACACACATCCCCTCCAATGAAGCCTGCAATCTATTTATCCCGCTTTCTAAAATGAAAAATAATAAACCAAAATGATATAGCACACTGAAGTCCTGTAACCTGAGCTTCCTCAGATGGATATGGGTACAGTGCAGGTTTTAATACTGAGGTGGGGTTGGGAACACGACGAGGAGGAAAGGACAAAGAGTTTTAATTAACTTACGCAACTTCCACCTCAGAGGCCAAGCTTGGCTTCAGTGCGACTGGAACCATGGGACTGTGTTTCAGAGTGAAGTGACTCACTTCCTCAGGCTGTTACATAGTTGTTCCCTCACACTGCCTCCCCTTTGCCTTTGGCTACAAACCATGGACCTCTGCCACCCCGCAGCACAGAGCCAGGGCATTCCTCCCTCCTCTAAGCACAACGTCTCAGCTCATTTCCCAAGACTATCACAACAGGACAAAAATAGGAGAAATTATGGACACGTGAGATGGAAAATTCTCTCTAAACTGCAACTAGTACACAAACAAAAATTTCATAAACTAAGTTTTTCCTACTTGAAAGTTTCACTAGGAGAGGAAAAAACATCTTACAGCAGGAACTAAATCCCTGGTAGCAAAATGTAGAGGTGGATAAGCTGCTATATGCCTCTCAGAAGCCTTAATGCTATCCATCCTCTCTCCTTGCTTTCTGCAGTACTGCAAATGTATCAGAGATGACAGCTAAACTTCAACACCTGAGGTAATACTACTAAGAGTGATTCCTGACAGTCTTACTTTGTGAAATCATCACAAGCTATTTTTCTCTCCAAACTAGGCAACATTTTCCTTCTACTGATGCTTTTGTAACGATCAGTCACAGCATTCTGTTAAAGAGAATGGAAGGTTTTCTGTATATTAAAAGTTAGTAGACATTACCATTAGATCAAGTTTTAACCTGATAGCTGCCTGAAATTCTGCTGTAGACTTTTTACACTGTGAAGAAAAATACAACAATAATTTTCAAAAAGACGTCATTCAACTTTCAACATGAAGGGTCCTCGTTTTCAACCAAAGAAAGAAAGTAAGAAAGAGCCCAGCTGATGCTATTCTTAATAGTCGTGGCTGGGATTTGCAGTCACCACACAGAAAAGTACCCAGAAGACCTTTAGGAAGAGGACTCTCACATTAGTAAAAAAGCATTGCATTAGCACAACTTTCCAAACCTACACTTGTGTGGACTTTGATTCTGCTTCTTCTATTAGTAGGTAAGAAGACACCAGCATCACAAGGTCTAACTTAGACCAGTTTAGAACTGCAGCAATCTGGGAAAGAGATCTAACAAACTATTAAGATGTAAAGTATAAAAAGGAGTACATTCAGAGATAACCTAAATGAGGAAAAGGAATATGTACAATTGAAGTTGTTATTCAGCACAAAACCCAGGATAGTGAAAAGGATGTGACCAGGGAGAAAAGAGATTTAAGGTACTTTGAAAAAAAATATTCTTACTGAACATCCCAGTTCTCCCAGTTACATGCAAAAATAACTACATCCTAAGAGATCACCAAGATAAAGGAGGATTTGGTGCATCTGGTATTTAATGGTAAAAGAAAGTATCACAAAATTCACATTTTAGAAGTTCTTTCCATATAGAAAATCTACAGGAAAGTACCTTCTATGTCATCCTAATAATAACAGTTCATAGTTTTAACTGCAGTGATAAATGTTCAAGTTGCAGCATGACTATGCTTCAGGAAAGCTCATGCTTGGCAGCTTCACTGCATGAGCACTGTTGGCTGACTAAACAGGCTTTCCTCCTGAGGTTGGGGGAATGAGCTCACACAATCATCATCCCAGCCAATTACCAGCTTTGGGGTTTTTCTGCTTTGCTTTGTTTTGTTTTACTTGAATTTCAGCACAAGAGTCAGCCTGCAGTAGCACAGGAAAATGGCAACACGCTTCCAGGCTTAGAGTGCTTTGGAGCAGTACGCCCTGGACCATTCCTTACCTTTGAATAAAGCACAGAGCCAGTTCCAATACTGTAATTCCCAGAAGATACTGTGTCTTGCCTCCAAATATACAGAGGTGTTATGATACTTAGCATTGCTTTTACATTGCACAGAGAAAAAGCAGAACCTAGCATCAGTATATTTTGTTTTAATAACTCTAAGATTTGGCATGCAACATCATCAGTTATTTTCACTTCCAGGAGCTTCTGACATTCAAGAACTTCTCCTGAACTTTCTCCAGATGAATACAAATTGTATATCACCTCCTTTAATACTGTAAATATTTTCATATTTCTAAGGGATTTTTCATATTGCAAGGCTTTCTCTTCCACACCTAAAAAGAATGACGAATTAGGTATACATATCCAATGGGCACATATGCAGTATTTTCCAGAAGGAAAAATACTAAGGAAAGTAATTAATGGTACCTTATTGAGAAAAGTTAGGCTTAGCATTTTTAGCTAAAACCTTCTCTAGCGTATCTGCACTAATGCATGAAACAAAATCATGAACACATATAAAACACCATATGAGTTAATTTATGTAAAAAATGCTGAAGGACTTCCTCAAGTATACAACAGAACTATGGAGCAGTCTCTTCCTGCATCCAGGATTCTGTTCTGAAATGATGAAGTCCTTTCAAAACAGATATTGGAAGGGTGCAGGGTGCAGACACTCAGAGCCACTCACTAGGCTGTTACCAGCCAGACCACCCATCAGATTTTACCCAATTCAAAGCAGAATTATTAAGACATCCCTACACAGTGCAACTATCTTGTCAGAGTTTATTATTATCCTGGAGAGCCTGATATAAAACCTTAACTAAAGATTATTTTATTTAGGGAACAAATAAAAAACACTCAATGATAACCATTTAATGTAAAATATCTCTATCTCTCTTCAAAATTTGTTCCCTGTATAACTGGCAACTGCTGCCTGTATAACTGGTAACTATCCACCATTATTCCATTTCTATAAATATTCTTTTAACTAAGCATATGTATATTTGTAGAGTTTCACATATCAAGTTCATGACCTCACACACTGCAGTAATCTTGAACTTCTCTCTTTGGCTCGCTTTTTGAGGGCTGTGCTGTCCTGTGCTTTGTTTAGTTCATTTGCTACATCAGCTATATCTGGCATGATAAGAAAGTTTAAATTGTGCACATTCCTCATTCTCCTTTGAGATCATTTGCAAACATTTCTCTCTGACAGAATGCTGCAGAAATGACTCAGGAAAGACTGATTTCTCCTCAAACTTCAGCAAAATAAAGGATGCTGAGAATACTAACAAGTTGTAGTTGCAGTTGTAGACCATCTTTTATTTCACCATCTTAGCTTTTAAATTCCTCTCTTTTACAGTTTTATTCATGTAAAATAAAGTGTTCCTCTGTTCTAGCTAATGTACATTCTCAGCCTTAACTGTAACAATGCTGTCACTGTTCCTTACAGGAAATCTATCAGATTAGGGTGATGACAATCATTTCTCACTAAATCCTCCTGCTGCCAGCAACTGAAATTATGGTTCTCCCCAGTAAGCAGCTCAATCACTTTCAACCAGGATGATGGGACAGATTCCAAGAACAATCTTACATTTAAGACAAATGCAGCAAATTACCCTGTGTCCTTCTGAGACAGAGCAATAGAACCTTCCTTCTCCAATTTACTCATTATTATGGTAAAATCTCACATTTATGAAACACATAAACAGAGGAAACAACTCACTTCTAATATCACACAAGAAGCAAGGTCAAAAATTAAGCAATATAATATAATAGCTACCAGTTCCCCTTCAAACCTGAAAGAAAACATGGGTTTAATTAAATCTACCTGTGAAAGATGGAAGCTGGGTGTGCTATTCACACATGTGCAGAAATACAAAAACGTTTAAATTCCTTCAGTGCAATAGGAGGTCAGAGGAGGCTCAATAGGGTAGATTTTGTTTTTGGCTTTTGTGGTTTGCATTTTTGAAAATGACTGGAGAGCTATAAGTCATCACAAACTTGTTCCAGCTAGCAGAAATCTGCCTCTGTGAAACCACTAGCACCATTTGCAATAGTCTTGAGTAAGAACAGAGAAAAGGCTGAAAACATGGGTCAGTTTTTGTGTTTGTAAAAGATTTGCAAAGCTTATTGCATATAGCCTATGTTTACCCTGCTGTATATGGAAACAGCTTCAATCCCTCCTTCCAAAGCCTCTCCTGCACACTCACTTTGTTACATTTTCTTCTAGACAGCTACATCAAAATTCCTGCAGATTGTTTTCAACCTCCCACTCACCACCTTCAGACACCTTGAACAGGAAGGATAACAGCACAGAAAATAAACCTTGTTTGTAAATTCTATACAGTTAAGCACAGCAATCTATGGTCTGAAGAAGGCAGGGGAAAACTCAAAGCAACTACAAAACACAATATTGTGTAAGAAAGCCAAACACATAAATACAAAGATGATGATTTTATGTTTCTGCCACTTTATCACAAATTATATGGCATTTTCCAGACATCCAGAATGACTGTCTCTATAGCAAAAGGTGTGCTTTCCGGGAGTGTGGCACTACAGAAGTGCAACAGCTGAAACCCAAAGCAACAAGCAAAGCCAACCAACTGAGCAGTCTGCAGTTTAAAAGAAGCCCACTACAAAAGAATGTAATTAGGTATCAATCTCCCCTAACACCTCCAAGTATGAAACTAATCCAGGGAACTTATCAGATCAAAGTCCTAGAGTCAAAAAAGCCTATGAAATGGGGAAGGCTTACGTATTGTAGAAGACTATAACACTGCATAGCAAAAAAAGGAATCCTACAGCAGTCCCGTATTAAAGACAAAGAGATGAAAGGAAAGCTGCTTCACAGACAGACAACAAAAGGGAAAACACAGCATCCAGGAAGTTTGGCAACTTCCACCGATTCCTGAAGGTTCCTGCCTGGGGCTAGCAAACACATACCTAAATAAGTAGTATGCATAGCAGACATTTATGACCTACCCAAATTTTCGTGTGATTGGCCCACTTCTATTGCAGAGAAAGACTGAAGCTATGACTGACTACAGGGGCGCCTCTGCCCTGAGGACATGCTTAAAATTACTTTGCTGCCACTTTCATTTTCCCATTTTCAGAGCATGGGAATTAATAAAGCTTTATTAAACCACTGTAATAACCAGAGACTCAAAAGTGAAACCCATCAGCCCTGTGAGGTGAAACATGTGAGAAAGTGGTCATGCTGTGACGGCCAGCAAAATCAGGTCACTTGTACTGGACCACCAGATACCACAAACTACTGCTCCAATCAAAACCATTCCTGACATTCAGCACCACCAGAGGTTAATTACCCACAGCAAGCAAAATAACACAAAATCTAGAACTACCATATTGTCCGGGGATAATATACATACCCAAATGGAAATACATGAACTACACTTCACAAAGTAATCAATCCAAGGAGAAATATAAATCCTACTTCAAGAAAAGATTTTGCTTTATGGTAAAGGAGGTAATAAATGTGAAACAGTGAAAATGCAACCCTTTAAACATTATTTAATTAGGTACCTTTCTGTTCCAATGGTCTTCAAATTCACCAAAGCATGCACTCTGATTCTATTTGGACCTACTTTTTACATCCATGGATATGATTTTATTTATCCACATCACCACAATTTTTCCATACTCAATCTAAATGCACAGATCCATCCTAGTATGGAGGATGTTACAGAGAAGGATTTTGGTGTTTTGAATTACAGGGTCTGAAGTACCTCAGATACACCTCAAAGGGAAGTGTTCAGGTAACAGTTCTATGAGGGGAAAGTCATATACTCTTGATGAACACTTAAAAAATAACCTATTTTTGGGGGATGTCTTCCTCAATTCAAGCTGTAAACCTGGCTACAAGTATTGGAAGTTTCCTTTTCAAAACACAACCAGGATTTTCCACGTAATTTTGTTCTAATGGATGAGGAAGAGACAAAAAGTTGCTACAAAGAAAATGCCCATCAAGTGCTGATTAGTCTTATCCTTATAACAAGCCAGACAAAACCTGGCTTACACAAAGAGCTCCACCAGAAGAAAATCAGCATGGATGAGGTAGAAAAACTACTAAAAAGATAGACTAAAATTTTAAAACTTAGCAGATAATTAAACAAACAACAAAAGGGAAAAAAAGCTACAACCAGATTTTTTTAAACAAACTGACCATGTTGTTTCTACCAGCTATTGAAAGGATATGTAAGATCTTCACTTATTTTCAACCAAAACTTTGAGTGCTGTTTCCAAAATAATCGAAATTTCATGCAAACCTCATCACATGAAAACAAATTATTTATTATTTGCACCAGACTTTGCACCAGTCTTTTGTCTTGCACTACGAGAGAGGCAGCTCCACAATCCAGACTCCTGTAAACACATACACAGGAAAGCCCATCTTTATAAATGCCTTTGCAACACAGACCAGGCTTATCCTTTAATAAAATACGTACATGGTCCATTTCTTATATTGGTTAATGTTTATAAACTTACTGGAGTTAAGAATAATTGTTATTATAATCTGTCATCATGATAAACCCCAATCTGAAGAGGCTTGGGCAGTCTTAGAGAGCAGAATGAGCACAGTAATTATAGAGTACAAAATGCTGCTTTCAGGCTTTGTAAAGTTACAGGAACATAATTCTTTCCCACTGGAAATGGGTTAACAGTTCTAACTGTAAGCCCTTAGACAGTTATTTTAAGCTTTTTTGTTTGGAGCTGTCTGGGAAGGCAGTTGCTAGCAACAGAGACTAACATGCAGGAATCATAGCAGGCTCCAAAGTCAGAATGGCAAAAAGCAGGCCAAAAGCTTTTCCCTGCCCTCGCCTTCTCATACCTGAAAGGACCACAGCACATCCTTCACTACAAATGCCCCTCCTGCCACAAACATACAAGCTGCAGAATTGCATGGACACCCCAGAGACCGACCAAATCCATCTGCACTTTAGCTCTGAGAAGAAAACACAACTGAATGCACTGAGCTGCAACGGGAAAGATTGCTACAGGTTCAGCTGCTCCCATCTCAACCCCTTCAGCATTCCAACACAAAACCAGGCTTCCACAGATGTCCACTGTACAGAACAACAAAGTCTGAGTGTTTTACAGATTCCTTTGAGGCTTTGCAAGAGGTAATGGACTACAAATAAGGGAAGAGAATGGTGAAAGTTCATAGAGACAGTGATACTTTCTATTCCCAGAGATTTCTTCATGAGAAATATAAAGGTACTCAATACCTCAGCCTTAGCCCTTGGCAGAGACATTCTTAAGACCGTCAAGGAGGCATCATCACTCACCCAAGTCTGGCTGGACAATAGCTGAGACTACATGTACAGGCAGAACCCCTGGGATCTGGGATCAGCTTCCAATTCTGATACAGACATGCACCTCAAGCAAGCCACTTCAAATTGTTTCATAAAATGAGAATAATACTTGAAACCATAATAATGGAGTATTTTGAGATCATAAAAGTTGTATTATCTTTATCAATAGCCACTAACTGCCTAAACAGAGAGTTTTCCACAGAGAGCTTAGAAGTCTATTTTCAGACACGATACAATCAGGGTAGTGATAAACAAAGAAGAGGGAGTAAAACAAAAAGTGAAGGAAAAAAGTCACACAATAACATAGTTGCTCTTTTGTCACATGCCGGCCTCTATCTCACTTGACCCAGAAATATCTGTTTATCAGCAGTTATCTAAGCTGAAGCAGTGCTGACCTTGGTTTGCCCACATCCACACACTTGCAGTAAACAGATGACAGTATTGACTGAGCGCAGTCAGTCTTTTACAGCATGGACAGGGCTTCAGTTCAAATTTCTAAAATTATGTCTTTTAAGAATTCCTGCAATCACTGTTGACTATAAAAGGGTCTCTTTACTGTGCTGGTCTGTTATAAGGTACAGTAAGCTCTCGGCCATGACTGGGGCTGTCAGGCATTACAACAATGCAGCTAAACAAATGCACACTAGTACCGGGAATAGGAACACTGAAAGATGTGGGCAAGCAGGATCATCACACTGTGGAAAACAGTAAGGTTTTAAGACTCCAGGGGCTAAAAGAGCACTCTGATTTCTTAACCTTTAATTAAAAAATCAAAGCGTTCTCCAGCACTCTCTGAATCTCCGGATTCAGAGCTCCCTGCCACTTACGTGACAGATACCTGCCCAATCTCCTCTTTTTAGCCACAGGGATTTCAGTGGAGGAAGGAAAGAGCAGATGGCTGGCATCAATACTGGATCAAATACAAAGTGCTTCCATTTCTGTAGTGGCTTATTTGTATCCTTACTAGCATTATAAAGCGCTTCCACTATGGGGCATGAGTGACATCAACGACATACGGACTCAGAGCAAAGTCAGAAATTTCCTAAAGATTCAGCCCAACAAGTAAAGAAGTCATTCAATAACAGCATGAGGAAAAGTGTTCTCTATTAAGAACCCTTACAAAGCTATTTTAAACTGTGCAAAAGACTCAGTTGTTAGTAAAACAAAGTTGAGGTCACTATGATTAAGTTCAATACTAAGAGAAAAACTAAAGTTTACACATTAATCCACCTGTAGATCGAATTCTATGAGTTTTAAGCAGATCAGAAGTATCCTGCACTTGCACAGTTTACTCTGCAAGTCCTGGAATATAAATATATTTTAATTGAAGTCATAACATTTTGATTCAATAATCCCACATTACACTTTGAACAGCTGTATTTGCTAAAGATACAGGCTATGTAATTGCTATTAACAGGAACAATAAGTCCTTGCAAATTGCGAAAAAAAACCCAGGATATAAATAACTGGAAGATCAGAAACTTACTAGAAAAGCTGATAAGATCATCTGCACTAAACACTTGACCATCTACAAAAGAAATCACTAAGCATGAAGGAAAAAATAAATTCCCTTACATTATATGGTTTTCACTTTGGAATGAAGGGCTAACGAAATAATTGTATCTTCAGTTACATGGATTCCATTAACCTGATTGTCTCACACCAAAGAAACTCCGAGACTGATGCTCCTTTACAATCCATAATGCATCTTGTCATCTAGTTCTAAGCCACTTTGGATGGGGCTCTGAGCAACCTGGTCTAGGGCAAAGTATGCCAGCCCTTGCCAGGGGGTGTGGAATGAGATGATCTTTAAGGTCCCTTCCAAAGCAAACCATTCTGATTTTGTGATAATGGATTCTAAAGCATTTTTTCACACCAGCTAGATAGTACTCTCTTATTTCAAGTAGGTTACTTCAAGTAGTCCAACTTCTGTCCCACAGCATCTGATGACATTACTATTTTCAACACACCTCCAAACAATAAGAACGAACATCCAATCTCTCTTCAGCAGGCTGACATTTGTTACACAGTTCTTCCCCATTTGGAAAAGATCTATGAATCCACCAAGGCAGAAAAATATTCTACCAGTTATTATACCACAGACAGATTTTTCCTGGGGAAAGTAGCTGAAGGAACTTGTGCATGAACAAACTTCACATTATTGGAATACTTACCATTTACGTAATACTCGGCAACAGTCAAAGCAATATATCAACACCAATTCATTCATCTTCACAACATGCGTCACTTGCAACATTTGTATTTCTAACAGGTACACAGAGACAAAGCGGCCTGTTTTGCACTAAAAAGCAAAAAGGCAACCAAGATGAGGTTATTCTTCTGTATTTCCTTTCTCTCAGTTTTGTCTACAGACTGCATTTGCAAAATGTCAGGTAAAACATCTTCATTTTGAACAGTTATACCGAATTCAGAAACTACTATAGAATACTACTTTTTATGTACGCTGCAGAACTGCCCCCAGCCAGAGGTAAATTTTAAGGCAATGTATATAAAAGTCACAAAGTCGTCTAAAGCACATGAAATTTCACTTACAGACATTAAAGGCTCTAACATTAAAATATACATGTCAGTGTCATAGCAGAGATCTCTGATACTCCACAGATGCAGTGTTCTATAATGCCTTTGCACTCTCCTCAAGCTCTGCCTGGAACTGCAGCCTAAGGGGAAGGGCTCTTCCACTTGCGTGTTGGTTGGGGTCTTAGACTTCCTTTTTTTTTTAAAGAAAATGACAACACTAGGCAGGTGTACTGCTCTTTTTGTCCATGGCTTCATTCCCTGCACTGTAGTACAGAAACCGAATTACAGCAATTTCTATTTTACATGGTTGCATGGCCTCAGAATCACAGTATAAGAGCACTAAAGAATGCATAAAGAGTATACTCTTTACACACTTACTCTGGCAATGTCTCTTTAAGGAACTGAATTACTATTATTCACTTTTTATTATACTTTTATTGAAGACAGCTAAATCTGGGAGAGGGAGATTTTAACATTACTTACCCGAAGAGGACTAGGACAGACGAGATAACCTGAGTCTCAGGTTAGTGCCTATCCTTTCAATCATATTTAGTCTCTTACTCAGTTTGAAATCCCATCCTAAGGTTGGCTAAAGTGCACATGAAACCTCTCCAAAACATTTCTTCCTATTTCAGCCCGCCCACGAGACCGTATGCCATGCATATTAATAAACTCAAGATACGCATACAGCAGTCAATGCAGGTTTATTGTGGATCTAAAAATATCATGCTAGCTTTTACTGGAGTTGTCATCTGTAAGACTTATGTGC
The DNA here is from genome assembly GCF_024509145.1 of Vidua macroura. Classification (NCBI taxonomy): domain Eukaryota; kingdom Metazoa; phylum Chordata; class Aves; order Passeriformes; family Viduidae; genus Vidua; species Vidua macroura. The sequence goes on from NC_071576.1 coordinate 36,075,538, forward strand.
ACATACGCTAGCCTTGGCTGTGATGGTGTCCAGGGGATGCAGAGAAATTCAGGATACTAGGCAGACCTATTCAGGTGCAATCATGACATTGTTACTAATTTTGCCTAGGCATTAGATAATGCCGAAGAATCTCACCCAATTCCTTCCCTGCATGCAATTACAAAATCATACGAACAAAGAAGGGAAGGTATTTATTTATACCTATTAGTTGATTAACACTGATACAAGCTTTCATCTATTTGCATCACTTATGAGCACCATAAGCATAAAAGCATAAATTGGAATTAGAGAATTAAAAAAGGGGGCTCTAAAACCCTGTAAGAGTGCTTTCAGCAACTACCATGACATGTATATTCCTCCCATCTTTGCAACCACATTCCCAACCACCACTCCAAGGGAAAAGAATTTTTGTTCTTTTCCCACAACTGCAACATCTGAGATGCCACAAATAAGAAACAGCTTTCAGGCCCACAAGGAACGGATGCATTTGAACTGCACGTGATGCCTTGAGAGGCTACCTAAACAGAGGCTAGACAGTGTTAAAGGAATAAGATAGGTATTTATTAAAATTTAATAAATTTATTATTATTACATGTGTTCAGAGCTGACTCGTGCAGGGACAAGCTTCCACATCTTCCACTCCTTGAACCCTCTGACTGAATGTTCTGTTTTACCTGGACAAGTTAAGAGCAACCTGTACTGATTTTCAGCAGGAGGACAGCACACATCACAGCAGCTGGACTACAGGAACAAGGATTCTTTCAACAGACTGTGGAAAGGGCTCTGCCACTGCTCCCACTGCCCCTTCTGAGGGCCCCAGATGTCAGGGAGCACCATGGTCCCTGGCTACATGTTTTGACCTGCAGCAGCAAATGTCAGATTTCTGTCATTGAAGGGGTGAGAGGGGGAAGGGATGGTCAGAACCATCACACATTTGGTTGTAAATAATAAAGCCAGGTTTCACAGAAAAAAAAAATAGGGCCCAGAGTTTTTAAAAGGCAAACAGTATGGATGAAACTGGCAGTGTCATTTTTCCCTTTACATAAAAAGATACACTTTTTACATATCTTTTAGCTATTTACAGGGAGGAAAAACAAACAAACAAAAAAGAGCAACAGAAGTAAGCCTTGAGAGCTACGCATGAAGAAGGCTGATTAAAAAGAAAGGACAAGTACTAATTTGCACATAACTGATGACATTCACCTATTACAGTAGGTTAAATAGTTAAGTCAATGCTCTTCCTAAGTCTTGCACCACTTGTATTTGTGGCTTTGTTCTCTCTCTGTCTTACTGAAAATCTTGAACATTGCACAAAAGTTTCCCTTGCAGACAACACCTGACAAATCGGAGTCACAAAAGTAGTGTCAGAGCCACAAAAATGAACGAAAAAGCAGAAGGAAATTCACAGACATTGCTATCTGCACATCAGGCCATAAGGAAAAAAAAAGTTAGATAAAAGAATGGCTTTTACACATACATAGTTCCTGCAGGTAGCAGATTAAGTTTCTATTACTGCAGACGTTTCTAAACTCAGTGGCTCTGCTTAAGCAAGGTTTCCACACACTTCAGCTGTCTTCAGCTCACTTTCTGCAAGACTTGTGACCCTGGTGTTGGCATAAAGCTTCACAGTAGCACCAGTGTAGAGACAGGGATTATTCCGCCGAGCAGCACTTTCAGGGGCCTAGGGCCGAAGAATTCACGCTTTCAATTGAGGTCAAGCATGATAGTCGGTTTCCATTCGGTTTCCATTTGTGTTGCAACACACAAGAAGCTAACAAGTGAGAAAAGGGTGAGGTGACAAAAAAAAACTAGCAGAAAGGAGAAAATATCCTCAAACCACAAGTGTATTGGTCCCTCCAGATGCCTTTTCTCTTGCTCCTACATTTCCAGTAGATTTTGTCCATTTTCTAGAATGTGATGCCTTCCAGTTAAACATACTTAGTTCCACAAAGAGATCATGGTAATTCACACTGTTCCAAAAGACATGAACCACTCATCCAATTAAGCCACAATAAATAACTTCTTAGTGTGTCACCACCTTTTTTTTTAAGGTATCTTTTTGTAACTGGTAATTTCTTTCGTGTAATTTTTTTACTTATACCTTACCTGGTAATAATAAGATAAGATGTGGATATATAAAAAGCTACATCAAATAAAAAGAAGTAGTTTATAATTTTTTGTTATAGTTCTTAGCTCCCTTCCTTGAAGAAATAAAAGGTTTTCTAAAACATTTTGCTTGTATATATATATATATATATATATATATATATATAATTTATGCACAGATATTTGCATGGTAAAGAGGAATTAGCACTTTTTTCTTATATATGGAAAGAATGTTGTGTGCCAATTTTCTCAATATCACTGGGAAAACCGCTTATAGTTTCAAATATTGCAAATTGTTAAAAATAATTTGAAAAATTTCATACACTAAGCTCCCCTTAGTAGACATTGTATTTATAATGTAGACATTCAGTAGACATTGGATTTAGAAGTTCAAGTTTTTAAAAGCAGCAGCTGGAAAAACCCCATCTGTCAGTTCCTCAGCTCCCAGTATCATTTCACTAGCTCTCTAGTCAACTTCTAAAGTAAGTATATCTGCAGCTCCAATATTAAAAAGGGAAATTGCCTTCCACATTCTGAGTTTTTTAGCTTTTTATGCCTTAAGTACATAAAATGACACTTCTGGTGGTCTTTGAAAAACTGATTTAAAATAAAGACCATAGCAATACGTATACTTTGCTTGCCTAGCTGCATCAGTAAAAATTTCCTCAGCTGAATATGGACACATTTTTCCTGTTCCTTGTGGAGAACTAATTCTTCAGCAACAAAATCCAAGCCCTGTGTGTTTCTTGCTAATAACCTGTGTACTTACAACAGTACTACTGAGAGTGACTTAGCTGTTAAACTAAACTAGCCTAGGAATATTTTCCATCATCATCCTGGGAAGGAATGAAGGGAGATGTACACTTGTAAATGGTAAACACTCTCTTCCCTCTCCCTCCAAGTAAATAGCACACACATATACACAAAAGGCAAGGAAAACAATTAACCTTCCAACTCCTGATTTTTGGCTTCAATTCCCTAAAGTAGCTTCATGAACAAAATCGACATGTGGAAAGAATAATCCACGGTGACCAGCTTTGCTGAGGCTTGTGGAAAACTGGCCTGTGCAGCACAGCAAGCCCTTGCCAGAGATCTGCGGCTGCACAGACCTCAGCGAACGTGCACCACTAAAGCAGCACCATGTCCTTCCCAAGCATTCTGGAAAACCTCAGTGTTTAAAAGCAATCACTGACCATCTCTTCCATCCCACACTAAAATTTAAGAACCCCCTTTTCTTTTTTTTCCCAGTAAAAAAATACAGGCATACAATTACAAATGTATGCACTAACTTAAAGTCATGTTTTACTCTTTAAGGCATGCAACTTCATCACATGGCCCCAAAGACTCCTCTGGATTACTGGCACCAAGTCTGTCAGGAGATGCCATCAATTTATTTTAAGACGGACAGGTTGGTGTTTAAATCTACCAATTGCTTTCAGTTTGAAGCTGCTGTTTTGAAGCAAAATCCCACCAGTAACCACTCCCTCTTCATTAAATATTTTAAAATGTGAAAATTAAGGGATGGACAGTACTTCATTAAAGTATTTATTAAAGAACTCCCTCACCCATTAATTAAAAAGAAACCCCAAACCTGGGATGAACTTTTGCCGGATCCACTATTTTACAATCATAATTCCTTCCTGAAGCAGCAATTTCCGTAAGTGCTGTCTGCATATGATTTCAGCTCAGTGCTTTGCTTTATTATTATAAAATATTTTAGGATGTGCATCTGTAAGTACTAAGTATGTTCCAAATTTGAAATTTGTTTTTGTATCTTATTTTTCTGCATTTTGGAGGTAGCAAAACACTGGGTTTCCCCTGACAGGAGTGCTATACTCCCCAGCTCTTTCCAAGCATACTGAGTACCCCAGTTCTGTGTTACCCAGGTCCACTCACACTGCTGGAAAAGAACTGCTCCCAGACACTTCTGTAGGCATCTGGGCACCAATAAATTTTAATGTACATTGCTGTTTTAGCTCATGGCTGGTGTGTCCCTAGCTCATCTAGTTTTTCCAACTCACGGAGATGCTTATCTCATTCCCACTAGGCAGGAGTAGTGTTCTCCAATCACTGCAAGAAGAAACTAGTATAAGCACAAATTTCCATTTATAGATCGCTATTAAAAGGTTTCCTCTCTTGCTCAGGCAAACACTGGGCTCAGTATGATTACAATCCATCTGTGCATATATCTGTTAGAAAAGTTATTTCCTCTTATAGAGGCTTATATTTATTTAGCTGCTCCAGTACAGCTGTTCTAAAGCCACTTGGAGTCTAAAAGCATGCTTTTCTGATGTTGCATTTCCCAATGAAATGCCTCAGCTGCTGAGCAAGAGCCCGAGTGATAGCCTGAAGAAACATTATCTCTCAAAGGGTTTGTGTTCCCCCCCCCCCGCAGCAGAGCTCACCGTCCCTGCAAGTCACAGGCACCCGGCAGCTGCCCCCGCAGGCAGCCTGGCACGGCCCGACCCGCGCCTGCTGGGACAGCCAGGCCCCCCCGCCATCAAGTGAGGGCCCCCAGTCACTGAACACCCTGCAGAGGCAGGCCAGGCCTAGGTGTTTGCAGCACGAGCAGAGTCCTGCCCAGAAAGGCATTCTGGAATACAGTCATTCATGTAGGTCTTGAATGAGATTTTTTTTTTTTTTTTTTAAATAAACAGCCTCTTCTGTTGCTTATGCTGCTTTATTTGGCTTTTCTACAGGCTATGAATATACACAGCTTCATTTTCAACTTTTGCACTGGAAGGAAAGTCCCAAAATGATTAGTTATATAACTTTATAACAAAGTCACAAATTTATTAAACTAAGGTGAAAAGTAGCAGTGATAAGACTGAGGGGAAAAAAAAAAAAAACTCTTTGAAACTAATGTCCAATACACACTTCAGAAAAAAAAAAAAAAATCCATCAAAAATAAATTAACATTCCTGCCTCAAGGCCAATTTTTCCAGCAATTGTATTTAATAATAGTAAGGGACTGGGCTGCTGCTGAACAGATAAGCTGACATCATTCTAGAAACATGAGTTTTCCAGTTCTTCCTTTTCATATTACACAAAATTAAACAATACAAAACAAAAGAAAAAAAAAACAAAACAAAAGAAAAAACAAACAAACAAACAAAAAAACCCACCCAAAAACCAAAACCACCAAACCACCAAAAGAAAACAAACAAAACACCCAAACACACACAAAAAACCCACCATCACTTCTACTTATTAAAAAAAAAAAGATGGTGAAGGAGACACCTTTCAAGCAAAATGGTCTCAGTGAGTCCAGTCAGCTTGCCAAGTGTTAACATGTGCTTTATTTTATTTCTTAATCTGTTGGGTTTCTTTTACATTTTGCTTGTGTAACACAGAAAAGTCAAATCAGTGGTTCTTTCCCTTCAAAGTGATTGGTAACTCATCTCTTTCACAATTCAACATTTGGAAGAAATCTTGCAATGCTGGTGTGAGACTACAAGTTAATTGTGTGAATGAATAAAGGGATATGGAATAATTAAAAGTTACAAACACAACTTCAACTTTTCAGTAGGATGACTGCAAGTTTCATCAAGCAAAATGTTTGAAGTTACTTATTTCCAGCAACAAAATTGTTTTCAACTAAACTGACAGTTTAATTTTCAACTAAACAGACAACGCAGATGAGAATTTCTGATGGTGTCAGAATACTGACTATTGAAAGCCAAAAGAAAACCACCTTCTTCCATGACAAACTCCCTATTTACTCCATGCAACCTTGCATCAGCTCTCCAAATCAGGACCATAAGTAGTAGCTACAAAGAGAACACTACAAGAAAGCCTTCCTGTTTTCACTTTCTTATACACAGTGGGTAACAGTTTTGTGTAAATTAGTCACAAGCAGAAACCCTATAATAGGAAGGGCAAAGTGTTCACTTTGCAGTTGTTACTGTCAGTTTTTGATTTTGTCTGCTGGTCCTCTCTAGTCACATAGAGCAAAAGTAGTATCAGTTTCACAAAAAATACAGCTGTGTTTTTGAACATAAATACAACTTCTCTCAACTCCTTACTTCCTTACAATCCAATATTACCTGTGTGCAAGACTGCCCTGCCCTTCCTACACTGTAGCCTTTTGTGTCCACGACCAATCCTGAATCCAACCTATAGCTGTTCCAAGTGAAGGTTTAGTATTACAAAGGGTTACAAAGGGTTACAAAGAAGCTATCTAAAATCAAATATTTTCCCCCTTTTTTCATGCAAGAAAATTTCATACTCTTCAAATCTGTTGTAGGATGCATTAAGCCATTTTGTCTTGACAGACTAGTAGATTTTCATTAAAATATATCAACAATATGCAAAAATGTTCAGGGAGGAAAGCAAAGGGTTAAAACCTCCATGACAGTTGCTGCAAAAAAAAAATAGTAGCAAATAACTTGACAAAATATTCACAAAGTCTCCTGCATTCAAAGTCATTATGCTTTTCCCCTCCAGACAGGGTCAGTATGTCCTGCCAATTCATGAGCTCCCAAAAATAAACCAGTTGAGTAACTAAAGATGTCAATAGATTTTCACATTGCCTCCACAGATCCAAACTGTATGGCTTAAATGGTTACTTGTAAACAGCCAGGCATCCTACACTTAACCTAGAGCACTTTCCCAAGCAAATTCTGTCACTTACAGTTACTCTGCTAGAGCTGTCACTGAACAAAGAATATTTTTCCACCTCCATACTGTACTCTCATAAATCAAGTCACTCAGAAAGAACTGTCTTTTTAAAATGCTTTATAGCATGTAGCAAAATAGAGAACTTCTATTCATCTTCACAATAAAAAAACCCACAACAGAGCAGCTGAGAGATGTAAAAAATGCCCTGAACCCATGCTTCAAGGGAGAATGTTGATCCACCATTTTCTTTTCTTCCATCTTTGACCTTTTCAGTGACACTACCAAAACTACCCAACTGAGAAACAGAAAAGTATGAAATAACTCTGCATAAGAGGCAGACTGAAATCACCTAAGTGCACAGAACCAGGGAGATAATAATTTTGTTCACTGACATGATTGAAAGCCAAGTAAGTAACCTGGCTAGGGAAACTACTCAATCTGCTCCACACAGAAATTGAAGCACTCATTTCTATGCATGCCATTTCTGGAGTGCAATCCAGAAGCCTCCATTCCACATCTTAGATTTCTAGAAGAAACATGATAGGATTAAGCAGAGAACTAAAATTCAGGCTTTTAATCACAATGTCCAGGAAAAAAACAGTCAAGAGGGCCCATAGCAGATGCATATAGGCAAACATGTGTCTGCAATTCAATGAAAAATTGCTATTTCACCCAAGGCTTAAGTGCCTCTATCTGCTGGAGGTAAACAAAGGGTGCCAAAAACCATTTCTGAACAGCGATGCCAGCTGCTTCTCGAGGAGGTGTGAGAGGGTCTGGACTCCTCTACAAAGCCTGGTAACGAAACACTCACCCAGCCTTAAAGATGCAAATTCAGACTCACATACCGCACCTTCCCCTATCAGGAGGGCCCATCCATCAACTCTGTGTGGGGCAGAATCTCCATTTCTACTCCCATTATGCCACTGAGTGTTAGGTCAGAGTATGGTTTTGTAGCCTCTCGGTTGAAGACCATTACCTCGCCTTTAAACGAGGATGATAACATGGCACAGATGACTTAAAGTACTTGTCAACAGTGAGCTTGCAAGAAAAGGAAAAGACTGGAAACATTCTGTTGTTTTATGTCCCATGGCACCAGAAAACAAAGGCTTCCTGAATTGCATTTTGTTGTCTTCTCTTTCAGGTCTGCCTGCCTTTAGTTCTACTTATCCTATAGCTGTCTAACAGCTTGTAGATGTAGACTCGTGTATTAGATACAGGAAATTCCACAACTGGAATACCTAATGCTCTTCTGCATGAGGGCAAAGAGCATGACTTGTTCTAAGCTCAGGGTACCTGTTCCTTATTGCTGCCCATTTTAGTTTCCATATAAGCACCTTGTTGTGTCTAAGTATGAATAAAAGGCTCAATGAAATCATAAATCATCATTTCCCTTTAAGGGTGGGACACCATAGAAAGAACAATAAAAGCACTTCAGGCTACTAAAAGAGATTAAGAGCAAGACTTTACTTCAGATTTTAAAAGGCTATGCAAAGTCACTGCCTTCTTGGGAAGAGTATGGATGTGACTTCTTAAATATTTTAACCCAATTAATATGTTAGAAAGTTCCCCTAGGTTCAATTTCCAGGCTGTATTCCTGAAACAGATCTCCGTAAGAAGTGCTGGTACAGGCCTTATCACATCACTGCAATCGTCACTAGCAAATGAGATCCTCAAATTGCTTTTGACAAAAGGGACACCTATAGATTAATTAGCTTTCCAGACGACTAGGTGTATCCTGCACTTTGTAGTATATTATTCAAACTGAAGTGGTAAAAACCCTCAGTAAAACCATACTGCCTCATGCTGGGGAAGATGAAATAGCAAAGCCCTATAAATATGATGGCCTGGCAAAAGAATCAGAGAATACAGATATTGAGATGAAAACAAGGTTTGAAATACCAAACCTTAATCACTGAGCATCTCGAAAACAATCATATAGCCAAGCTGAAAGCAATCTCCCTTTCTGATGATCTAAAAGGTCAAATGGAATGTTCTGTATCACCCCCCAATGTATGGTTCATCCCACACCTGTAACCCTCCCCTGAAGTATCAGGTATCTGCAACCCCATTGGCCCAAGTCCCGTCCCAGCCCACCTTGAAGCCCCCTGATAAGGTGTGGCCGAGGCACCGGACGCTCTCTTGGACCTTCCTTTTGGGACACACACCTGGCACCCTCTCTCTCTCTCTCCCTCTCTCTCTCTTTCCCCACTCTCCCTGGGCCTGCCACGAGTTGCGGCCGGCAACTCCAAGCAAGGCCCTTCACCCTTTACAATAAACCATATGTTCTAAAGACCTGGCTTCAGAGATCCCTCATCACCACCCATCCAAACCGTCCAGGAGCCCAGCAGTCCCCGCAGCCTCAGAAAATTAAAGTAAAACTGTAGACTTATCTATGCAGCCTGAGACCAGATGCAGTCTTTTTTATTAATGCTCGTCATGTGAAGTTGTCCTGGTTCCAGCCAGCACAGGATTATTTTTTGTAGCAGACATGAGGGCCATAGCTAGGTCATGGAGGTTACTCTACACCATCTCATGTCATTTCTGGGATGGAGGAAAGGGACATTCTTCTAGGAAAAAGGTGACTGCTGAAATTGTAATTTCCTTCTGGTAAGAAAATGTGGCAGAGGGAGCCATCAGCTATTTTGCTGCTGTTACTGCTCCTTTTCTTATCTCATTGCTGTTTCCAGTAAACTGTTCTAAGCTCAACCCATGATCTTTGCCTTTTGTGCCTCCAATTCTCCTCTTCAGCCCATCAAAGTGGGAGAGGAGGGGAAAAGAGAGAGAACCAGTGTGTGGTTTGGAGAGTGGGGGCACTAGACTAGGGAGTACCATTCCTAAACCTTGACAGAAGAGCAGAAGAAAAACATCTTATGCAGGTTTGAATTATACTCAAAATCCCTCTTCAGCAGATCTCAAACTCAAGAGAATATAGAAAACTGGTTTTTTTTTTTTTTTTTTGTTTCATAAGAAATTATCTTTCTGTATTTGACACCAAAGGGTTGCTGCAAACATTAATGCCATCTCTGCTTTTCAGCTGAGTAACATGTGAACCACTGAGTTTTCTTGTTTGCTTTTTGTCACATGGTCTTTGGAGTGTGCTATTATGGTAGTATACAGGCTGAAGTAAGCATTTACACTTTGAGATCAAAATTCCAAATATAGTTTAAATACAAATATCTCTCATGAAGGAAGTATTAAGAATTTCTAAATCTAAGTATCTTCCTATATTGGCACTTTTTTATTTTGTGTGAGCATGAGAATGTAGTTTTGTGAGTTGTCTTTGTCATTCTTCCACAAATATCAATAGGAACTTGATAGTACTATAACAATAGAATACTGCTGATCAGGATTGGAACAGACTATTGATTTATCACCACTGGGGAAAAAGAAACACTTCTCTTAAGAAAAAAGTAAAAGCCATTTCAACATCACTTTAGTCAGCACAGAAGCAGCATCATCTTGCCGACATGGATGTTTTAACATCAATTCCAAGTATCAAACACACTGTCCCTTTAACTAAATAGCCATGTATATGTGGTCAAGCAATTGCAGGTGTTGACAAGTATTTGGGCCACTGCCCTTGCTCTCGTACTTGCCTAATGATACCTCTGACAGAGGTGCCTAGCAAAGAAATCCATAAAGTGGCTAAAAAGCAGCAGTGCAAGCAGGTGGCCAATGAAGGGTCTCAAGCCTTGCTCTATTGCCTCTGTATTAGAAATGCATTTGCTTTATGACCAGTCCACCCCAGCTTCATCTGTCTCCTGTGCTTAAGAATTCAGCAAATACCTGTTTATGCCACTCTCAGACTCAAACAAACAAGATCTGCCCCATGGCATACATGTGGGCACAGGTAGGCTAGTTCATTTTAAAATGCCAGGAGAGATTACCTGAATAAGGAAACTGAATTTTCCAGTGTGCAATTTTTATCAGTAGTAATTATTATTATTATTAAAGAGCTCTTCCAGGTGCAGAGAAAAACTTTACAAATTGAGGCTTCAAATCTGCATTTCTTTTGCTAACAAAGCGCTCTGAATTTTAATTTCCTCTCTAAAGGTAAGGTAACTAGGTTTATTTATATTGCAAATTTTAAAAAAGCCCAGATAGCTTTGTTCATCTTTTAATAGAAAAATATCATCATTGACATCAATAAAGCTTCTTGCAGGGCAGCCCCTTATTCACTGTTAACAAGTGCAAACCCTGAGTGTATTAACAGCTATACCATACTTCTCAGGTTTTTAATTCTTCAATCCTTCAAGTGTTTATTCTTTACATCTCAAATTCAAAATTAAAATACATTGTTTATAAGGAGCCTCGCATTCTTTTTGTATCTTCTTAGGGAATAAAAGGTCTTTTTAACACAGATCAAATTTTTCTACAGAAATATTTACAGTACATTTGCTGCAGAAAGAAAGCTGCAATAGCAAAATAACTCGTAACATACCTGAAATATTTCGCTTTTGTCAAAGAAAAAGGACTAAACCAAGGAGGAGTCCCATACTTCAAAAGGAAAGCAGTTCCCATACTTCAAAGGGAAAGAAATGTCTTAAATATCCTTTTACGTCTTAAATGTATTTAGAAAATCACGATAACGAAAGACCACTTCAATGCTGAAATTATATCAGAAGAAAGTGAGGCCGATAATCAAATGCAATATTTTGCATTTGATATTAAGTTGTTTACTTACAATCACACCCTTTATGTGCAAAGGCTTTCTAGTTAGTCAAGGAGGACAGCTTAAGCCCCTAATAACCAGAATGCCTAAGGGTACAGTAATGCTTCACTAGTATGACAGAAGTCTAGCTTTTGTTTTTAATATATTCCTTTTTTTCTCCAGAGGCATCTCAACAACCCTTAAAACATGTTCATTTAAACAAATATTGTTTGGAAAGTCCACATTATTTACTCATATATACTTATATTTTATAAAGATTTGAAAATACTATAGCTTTCCATTTAAAAATCCAAATAAATTTGTATTATTAATTAAATGGATACTATAATTGTCCCAAATATATAGCATGTCTCGTGCAGGATAACATCTAGAGTTTATTAAAAAAAAGATTCAAAGAGAATAATTCAACTCAGAATTTTCAAAGTCATGAAATCAAACAAAATCATAGGGGCAGTCAGATTTCTCTGCCAGTTTCACATATGTGATTATTTGGGATCCTAAGTTGTCATCATTGGAATCTCCTAAAGCAGTCAGAATGTCTTACAGCTGTGGCTCTCTCTCCTCCCACCAGGAATTTGGCAGTGCTGGGATTTTGTTCTCAGATGGTATAAAATCAAATTTAAATAGGAAAATATTTTGTTAAATTCTTCTCTACCCAAGTGCAGTAATTTTCCACAAACACAGCAAATTCTCCTTTCAGGAAGTGCATGAAAAAATACATTATGTAGAGAGAAATAAAAGCCCAAAATCAAGACAGTTTAAACTCCCAAGATCATTGTTAAGGATATTATAAAACTGTAAACAATAATGCAATTCTTGACAAATTACCAGGTGACATATGCAGGAGTTGAAAAGGAAATGCTCAAGGAAACCCAGGTGTACACAGGCATAGCAGGTAAGGCCGCACCTAAGCATACATGATTAAGTCAAGTTTGAAATCTTGCAACATCCTCATGAAACCTGGGATCCAAACAAAAATGCACTTTTACCTATGAACTACACCATAACAAGGGTATTGGAGATTATTCAGACTTCTGGGACTTCTTTCAACTTTGGACCTCATTACGATGCACAGCGCAGACAAGGTGACAAGCATTTCAGCAGGCTGACTGCCCCACAACATGCAGCTCCACAGAACAACAGCTTCTGGTTTGTCCATGCTGAAGGGAAGCAGCCACTCTGATAGCTGGGAATCCACCATACAACTCAGTACCACAGCCAGGCTGCAAAACCAAACCAGTATTTCAAAAAGTCCTACTAGTTACAAGCCCTTACAACTCCTGTTCTCTGAGGAACTGAGTTATAAAATGAGATACGTGAGTGTATATAACAAAGTGCGTGTACATATAAATATACATAAACATTTAATGTGTCTTCCTAAAATAAGTGACAGGAGGATAGGAGGATATACCAATATATATTGTTGTACTGTAATCTGTCCTATGATGGGGAAAGCCAAGCAACTGAGAACCAATGTGAGAAGATAACAGGCAGCAAAGAAAAAACAAAGCATGACACTGACTTGATTCCTCTTCTGTCTCTTTACATCCCAGCTCTGTACATGTAATGTATCAGTAATGTATTTAGTAAAAAAGATATCAGAACTGTTTCTCAGTTTACTATTTCAGGTACTAACAGCATTTAACTTGTTTCAATCCTTATCAATGCTAAAGTCAAACTATAAAGAAATTAAACATTAATTGTCACTAATTAAGGGTAAAAAGGAAAATATTATTCTATGCTTTGCTGTAAGCCCTTCAAAATGTATTTAAGAACAAATAAAAAATTAAAACACACTGAACACTTTGCCACACCCTCCCAATCTAGCTTTTCCCAGTTCTCAACTTCTTGATTAACACCAGCCATCAATTCAACAAGGGGCATTCATGTAATTTACTTGTACATAGAAAGAACATTAATATTGGGGTATGTGCATTTCAGAAAATATCTGTACATCATATTATATACAGATTAATGAATTATATTAAATTAAGCCTTGTTATCTGGTGGCTGTCAGTTGCACAATATACAATAAAAAGCATCAAAAGAGCCTGAAAAGCAAAGAATTAATTACCAAGATTATCTTTGCATCCACATTTGAATGGTTGCTCCTAAATACCCGGTCTGCATTCAAAATGCATGCATTCACATTTTTTGCTAGTGTGCAGAGTAGAGCCTTCCCTCATAACTTTTTCAGTCACTGGAGTCGATCAGCAGAGCACTAAGGGCTACAGTTGGAGACCGCTCAGAAACAGGAGCTGTGCAAAGTGAAGTTGTGAAGTGCTCCTTGAGCAGCCTCCTGCTGCAGGCACATGCCATTTGTGCGCTGCCAGCTGCCGGAGCTTCCACACAGAATGCAAGTGGCTGCTACGCAGCTACAAAAACTTACATTATTACTTGACCAGCCACCTCATTTTTAGGCACTTGTGTAACGCATAACGAGGATTTCTTAGTTTGAAGGCTCAAATCACACCAGGAGAACTTGTGATTCAAAGTACAAGCAACTCCAGTCTGATATAAAGCTCTCTGCCACACTTGCAATTATTAGGGAAGGTCCTCAGGATATTTCCTTGAATTAGCAGTTCATCCCTCCTATTTACAAATTGCTCAGTGACAAGTCTTCCCTTTGGATGTGACTCATGAGCCTTGGTTTGCTTGTGCCAGAACCTGCAGCTTTTTGGACATGTATTGCAAAACCTCACCGCCAGAGCTCCTGCCTTCCTCACCTCCCCATTTCACAAAAAGTGGTTTACTTCTCACTTCATGTCTCTTAGAATGTAACTAATTGCACTGGAGACAATATTCATATTTACTATATTTCTTTTTAGCATAAACTGTAATTTACTCTAACCAGTACTAAGATTTTACGCAACGCTCCAGACAAAAAAAACCCAAAAAACCAAAAACCAAAACAAAAACCCCCCCCACACACACAAAAACAAACAAACAAACAAAACCCCCCAGTGTTTTGGTACTTTGGGTGTTTTATTTTTTATTATGGGGGGAGTGTTTAGAAAAAGTGAAACAAAAAAAAATCAGCTCTTATCAACATTCTTATTGCACAATCTGATCAGTAGGTTAAAAAAAGTGTTTGCTAAACGTTTACCTAAGATCAACAGAAAACTTTGTAAGTTTCTTGAGTAGAAGTCCTTCAAGAACTGCTAAGCATATAGAAAATATATACACCTTTGCAAACGGGGCCACAGGCTAGATAGATTTCCACTCTGATTCATGGCAGTCCCTCTTGTCTCCTTACATGTCTGGGCACACCTCCACACACACACCACCAAGGTGGTCATCTCCAAAGAAAGGCTGCATGTCCTCAAATCAGGGTCAACTTAAGGGCTTGATTAGCAGCTTGACATAAGAGTATCATGAAAGGGATGACGGGCTTGAAAATATCTCCTGTGGTTCTGCAGCCACCACTGACAGGTGACCATAAGAGTGAAAATGCAAAAATGTAAACTAACATTTGGAGCATTTATGCAGGTTTTTGAAAAGCTTGCATTGTGCTACAGCCCTCATCATTTCATATCACCACTACTCACATGCACCTGGATGGGTTAAAGGCTAGCACAGCTACACCTCTGTTTTGCAAGCATGCACACAAATGTATATATATCTATGACTAATTCCACTGAGAACCACAGGACAACTCAAGGACGTGCAAGTTACCTACTCCTTTGTATGTAAGTCCAAAGAATCCTGGCCAAAAACTCTCTCCTACCACATAGGTTGTGAAAACCAAAAGACTTAGCATAAGGAATGACTATATTGTAACACTAACACAAATGATTCAAGAAATCTTTAAGAACTACTCCAGAGGTAATTCTGACATTAAAACATCCAGTATAACATAGATTGTCAAGTTAGTCAAGACATGATGTACAACTTCAAGAAAAATCTACAAGTAGAACATCACAGTAATGCATGTATTAACATATTTGTTTCATATGTTCTATTAAAGCAAAATGCTCCAATAAATTTACAGAGGGATCAGTAAGATTGTTTGTCAAATGACCAAAAAAAAAAAAAAAAAAAAAAAACAAAACACAAAAAACACTGTCAGCAGATCCCTTCATTCTTCATTAACAAAGCCACATATATTTTACATGAAGTATTTTCTTGACAACCTGAGGAATACCAATAATATGATCTATGCCTTCAGCTAAAATCTGTTTTAGTGGAACACCAAGAAATTTTAAAGCAGCTTTCCATTTTTATAGTACTTTTCATTGCAGTGCTCAAAATACTTTACAAGCCTTTGCGGCATTTATTAAGACATCAGCTATAACAGCTGAAGATAACACTTCTAGAAAATTGTCTCTAATGTTAGAAAGGCCAGTCTCTTGAGCACCAGATCCGAAATCTTTCAGATCTGATAAGTCATTCATTCCAAGTACTCTCAAAACTCAGCTGATAAAAATAACAGGTGACCAGCATTTCTGAAAAAATAAATCTTAGGGACCTTAAGTTGTACCCACAAGAATTTTAGTATAATTATGATGTTCTTTAAAGTCTTAGTTAAAAGCCTTGCTAATACAGTGTCAGTGGCACACTTTCTTAGCGTCTCATACTATCCCTCAGCCAACACTGCCTACAAGATCACTGAACCAGATGCAACTTTTGAATTAAAGTTGAAAAAGCATGCTCTGAGCAAATATCTGATCTGCTAGTTCTTTCAGGCTCTAAGTTTTGTGGCCTGACACAGAAACTCTCCCCAGTGCTCTTCTCTCCATTTACAAGCTAGCTAGCTAGCTAAACTGCAGTTGCTTATTTTAACATAGGTCTTTTTCCCACACCAGCACACAAAAAATTAGACCAGAGCAAGAATTACACTAAATGTGCAGGACTGTAGCAAACCTGCTTAGATTTCACCTTGTATATAATCACTTTAGAAACATGAACCCACAGATTCAATGAGCTTTCAATTTCAGTCTGCTGTGATTTCAGAAACTACTAGTGGCGTTACTGCTGAGTATTTCAGATCTCTGATTTCTACGATCAGCCTCCCTCCACTTCTCCTATCTTCCTCTTCTAAGTCTATGAAGAAGTCAGTCTAAGTGGAACGTGGCAGTTGACTGCAGAACACATTCTCTTTTTAGCATTTGCAATGCAAAACTAGGTTTTGTTCGGTACAGAAATCTTGCACAATAGCCTGTGTATACGTATTCGTTCCAACAATGCTGTCCTATGCAATCACTCTGTAATTACACACAGTCATAAAGCTGCTGCTGTTGCTGCTTGGAACTGCAGTCTCGCCCTCTAAACAACCTAATAGTCTCTGCATTAGGACATTTCTTTTTCTCTCTTCCCCTCCCTGAACTGCTTGCTCCAGTACAGACGGCCTTCACACTAAGCTCAAAACACGTAGTCGGAATGAAATCAAGTTATTATTAAAAAATTAGATGTTTCTAAAAGAATGTAAAGTAAATTTCTGTTGAGCAAATAGAATATTTCGCTAATTCTGCAAGCTGCAATCACACAAGACTTTACAAACCAAAAATAAATCCTGCTTACGCCTGTTAAAAAAAAACCGTAAGTATTATATAAGACTCTCACATACGCGCGTAGGTGTATTGTCAGCTTTTACTGCTAAACTGCAACGAATCGGTCTTTTGCAGTTGCTGCCAGAAAAGATCTGTACACTTGAGAGCACGGGATTTTCAAAAATTATCTAACAAATTCCTCCCCACCCCCCTCCACTGCGTAAACCCCAGCAGAGCGATCCGACCCTCGCCACGATGCGCGCTCAGCGGCTGCCGGGACTCGGCGGCTCCCGCGCAGCACCCAGGGCCCCGCACACGCCGAGCTGCCCCGGCTCCGCCGCGCCGCGAGCAAAGAGAACCTCCCCCCGCCCCAAACCGACCCCCCAAAAGTCCATCCGCAGGCAGCTCACCCGGACACAGACACATCCTGAAAACGGTGCAGCAGCCTGGCAGCCGAGAGGAAACCCCTCTGGAGCGCTCGTAACAACTCAGGGTAGGGCAAGAGGCGATGGCTCAGCAGCCGAGCCTGGGCCCCCGCAGCAGGCGGGCCGGGAGTGCCGCTGCCCCGGCCCCGTGGGGCTGCGCGGCCCGGGCGCGGAGCCAGCCGCCCTCGTCACCTCCACAGGTACTTCTGCTCCTCATCCTGCACCCAGCACCCACAAACAAAGCACGCACCACCACCCACAAAAGCAAAGCCCCAGGAAAGACACCCCCTCTCCAAAATGGCAGGAAAACGGAAGCAAATCGTGCAAATTAAAAAAAAATTAATAATAACCGCGCGGAAAACAGGAGAAGGAAGAAAGAGAACGTGCTGGCTCACCTGCGCAGCCAGGCGCCGCGGGCGCCGCGGGGGAACGTGGAGCGGCTGTTTGCAGAGGGGGGCGGGAGGGAAGAAGGAGGAGGAAAAAAAAAAAAAAAACAAACTTTGTTTCTTTCTCTCCGGGACTCAGCGAAAGCGTCACTTCCTAGTGCAGTAAGCGGGGAGGTTCCCGGGCCCGGGCTCCTCAACTCCTCCTCCCGCCTTCCTCCTCCTCCCTCCGCGGCGCAGCTTCCCGCCGGTCCTCAGCGCCTCATCCCGGCACGGGCCTGGGCCCCCTGCCCTTTTCCACAGATCTCGGCTTGACCTTCTGTGCTTGGCTGTCGCTGCTGTTGGCAACGAAGGAGAGGAAATCCTCGACGAGTGAGGGTCGGGCAGAGAGTTTGCAGCATTGATTTGAAAGCCAAGTTCTGCAAAATACTGCCGTGTCCAATACCCGGCGGAAAGCGCCGCTTTGATGCCCCGAGTTCACAGCCAGGCTCTTCAGCAAGATAAGGCTTCGTGTCCTTTCTCTCTAAAGAAAAAGAAACAAAGAGCTTTTGGTTTTTAAGGAAACCCGTACCAAAGGAAAACATGTTTTTCTGTTTCCACCTTTCAGTCCCTTTTCTCACTTTTTCAGAAGAAAAAAGTGAAAAAAAAAAAAGGGAAGGGAGAAAGTATGTTAGTCTAATGCAAATCCTCAGGTCATGTCTATATTGTTGGCTGTTTTACCAACACCTGAAATTTACTTTCACAATAACTCATACTTCTGAGGTTTCTAAAAATGTCCAGCTCCTTTTCTGGAATATGGCTTCCTCTGCTGCCTTGGTCTGAGAATAAAAAACACAGTGTGCTGACAAATGTAGGCTACTCTATCCTACTAAGGCAGGAAATAAAGAAGCTGCTTTGTCATTGCTCCCTCTGTAGACGGCTCTGCTACTCGAGTTTGTTAACAATCAATGAAACTTTTAGATGATAAAATAACCTTTAGACAGCATTCTCAGATTAGACTCACATTCAGTGAAATGTCGAGCAACGTGAAAGTGCCAAACGTTTTTCTCCAATGTGCACGTTGCCACGTGTTTACTTGCATCCAGGCTCAGATCATTCAGTGCACACAGCAGTATTGCTGGACTTTGGGTTTTTTTCCAGACCAGCAGAGTAGTTTCCCTTCCAGCATGTATTGCCTTATAGAGTGAAATATAGATGTAATTTTTGCACTGCTCACTGTAGTTCATGTTTCTTTCACAATAGCTCCTTGCAGAACTTTTTACCAGGGAAGCTCAAGATGTGTAGAAACAGGAGCCCAGAGAAGTGACTTGCCTATGACTACAGATGCATAACCAGGTTACTCTAATGAGTCCCAGGTCAGCAGTCTAATTACCACACCCAATCTTTTCCTGTCATGGTGCAGAGGATAACAGTGAGACACATGGTGGTGAAGCGCAAAACAGTAGCCACAGGTACTACTGGTAAAGGTTTTTTTCTTTCACAACCAGAGGTATCATTTGATGCAACACTGTCTCAATAGGACCTTCAAGGAAAACTCTGCTATAGCACCATTAATACATTTGCTCTTCCAAACTCATGATAGACAGGAACAATAGGTCAATAGCTATTTAAATCAATACAGAAAGAATATTCCCAGATGTTCACAAATTACCTAATATGTAAAGCAAACATAAATTATTGAACATATAATAACTAGCTGTAGTCAAAGGCATACAACTCATTAATTAAATTTGCCCTAATAAAGATTGAAAAGAGAGATTCAATAAACTGGAGTTATTTCCTCTCTGTTATGTTAGGCAATCGGTGCCTCCCATGAAGCACATCAGATATTGAGATTGAAGTTACTTACGTCAGCTTTCATTGGGGGAAGAACAAACCCAACCAAAAATAAACCTGAACCCCACCAGTCTTCTGTGATTTTAAATCATGTTCTAACAGCAAAGTGCATCTCTTTGTTCCAGACAGAACAAATGCATGTTGTACTTCACCTGTTTGGAGGCTGGGAGTAAAATGATGAGCAGCATTTGTGTTTCACAATACTTAATCACATAAAAGCAGCAGACAATGGCAGAAACGTCATCATCCAGCTACAGAAGCTAACATTGCACAGAGCAGGGAGTGTGCTTTCTACCCTGCTCTAGGAGATATTTTAACTTGTTGGGTTTGATATTTCCCTCCTAAATAATGTACCAGGTAGATAGGAATGCTGAGCCAAAGACAACATAGTAACCACAAGGACAAAGCTGAAACACACTGTAAGATGCAAAATCTATAGGAAAGGATGACTGTATTTCCTAAACATACCAAATGGGATGAGAACAAAAACAAGCAAGCAGGTAGGTACACCAACTATTTTATGGATCTAAAATAGAAGAAATACTTCAAAGACATCATGATGTTTATAGAGCTGTATGTTAGTGTTTACCTTACCAAGCAATAAAAGTTCTATGAAGTATTTTGTAAGGATTTTACATTTATACACTCTCCAATTGTTCCTCCATTTGTCACATTACATGGTCCTTACATCTTCTCCAGAACCAGCCATCATAATTTTCTTCTTTTCAGTAACAGCTTTTGCTATGCGTTTTAAAAGTTTTTCTTTCTCCTTTTCTCAGCATATGCTGAGACTACATGATGGCTGCACTTCTATCAGCTTTACCGTGACAAAACTTAATACACACGCATTCCCTGTTACTGAAGGAGATTGGAAGATCTCCTAGCTATCAGCATATAAAATCTTCGTTTTCTTTGGCTTGTACAGACACATCTTGTAGTGTAACAACATCGACCCATATCATTAATATACTGGATTGCACTGAGTCAGAATTTGGATTAAAGACTATGCTTTGCATACTTAAGTTTGCAAAACCGAGCCACAGGCTCAGTAGGTGGCACTCTTTTCACCGTGTCAGAGTAGAGCCGAGGTCCCGTCCTCTTTGTAATTCTCAGGAGCTGAACTTGTGCTCCAGTATGATGGGAGACATTATGGAGCATTACTTCTCCCTGAAATTAGGTATAAAATGAAGGTCTTAACCACTATAGCTAATAAAAAAATTTTACACCCTTTTTAATAGGAGTTTCAGATTCTAATAAGCCTAAAGCTTCCACCTCATAATCACACTGAAATTTCCTCTAAAATTTCAATAGGATGTGATTTTTATTTAAAAATATTAATGTCAGCATAAACTAGTAATTAATAGCTGCAGTGTTTATCCCATAAATATATTCAATGCTCAGAGGCAGGGCTGCTTCTAGACAAGCCAGAGAATAGACTGACAGGAACCACGTGAAGTTAACACAGACTAACACAAAGCCCTGCACTTTGCCCAGACTGACTTGCCAGTGCACAGGCTGGGACTGGCAGGACACTCAGTGCCACTGAATAAGATTTGGGGGTCCTGGTGGACAGTGGGATAAATACCAGGCAGCAATGAAGGTTCACACCATCCTGGTCTCTATAAAGAAAATCTGAGCTAGGTCAAGGGAAATTACTATTTCTCTTTACTCATCATTTGGTAGCCTGTGTCTGGGATACTTTGTGCAGTTTTGGGCATCCCAATATAGAAAAGATGTTAATAAACTGGAGCCAGTAGAAAGTCAAGATGGTCAGAGGCCGGAAGAGATGTCCTCAGCAAGGAGAGGCTGATGGAAACAGAGGTCATTTCAACCAGCTAGTGAGGATAGTGAAACAGTGATCAACACCATCTGATTTCACTGTTGATCTTGCTTTGAGCAGGAGACTGAACTAGTGACGTCCCAGAATCTCCTCCAACTTGACTGATACTATGATTCAAGAAACAAATCCTTTTAACTCACATAAGAGGAGAATTAAGTAAATGACAGTTAAATAGTTCAAAAATGTCTTATAGGAAATACAAGTGATTGTATCTGTTTCAGATTTGTTGGGCTTTAGTTTTCAGGTTGTGAATTTAGAGAACCATCAGCCTAATTACAAAAAAAACCCCATTCCTTCATAGTCACCATTTCCCAGCACTATTACAGGAGAAAACATTCATAAAAATGGTTTTTATACAAGACCAATTGCTTTATACTCCAGAGAAATTTTAGTTTCTCCAATACCAATGTCTGTCTCCCATCTTTGTCAGAATTAAGCACTCAAGTTACTATGTTTGAAATATTATGCTCAGGCACAACTTCTCTCGGGAAACTTGATATAGACAGGTATAATGTTTGGAAAGAGGGGGTTTGGCCTATTTAAAAGAGTGATCAAAAAGGAAAAAAAAAAAACCCTTTGTACTTATATTTTACTCTTCTTATCTGAGTTTAAAACACTTCACTCAAGCTAGAGATCTGAGCAAGATTCAGATTCTTTGATCAACCTGGGGCGAAAATACATGTATTTATAGAGCATGCATGTGTAAATACATATGTATGCACGCTCAGCGTGTCATGACCTGGCTCCCTGAGAACCAGGAGGAAACCTTGTTACATGAGGGAAAGGTAGGGACACTGCAGTTTAGAGAAGAAACCACATGTGAAACAAAGTTTTTCACATTGCTTAAACACTACTGAAAGAAGCTCAGATGCTGTGGTTGGAAAGACAGTGCGGGAATCTATGAAGTAACAAATTATGTGGCATTCTGAAAACCAGGACTGTTGACTCTTTCTTCCTAATTTTGCTAGCTTTAAAAAGACTTTTTAGTCTTTCTGCATTTACTATCACTTTTCCCAGAATGCCACATTATTTGTTTGTTTGTTTTACAAACAACAGTCTGTGGTAACATTGTTCACTAAAATACAGAAAAATACAGTATTTGAACAAGGTATGTGGTGAGCTGAAGGCCACATGGATGTTGAATAGCTGAACTTTGGTTAGCTCCCAATGCTCAAGTCCACATGTAAACCCTTCTGTCACACTATACTTATCCTGCATTTTAGGAGCTCAGTATGCAGATTGTACTAAACTCCAACATGCCCCATCACCAAAGTGTCACCAATCTACACATACAATAATAGGATACCAATTTCTTCTTGCTGCTCAGTTGACTGGATAGTGACACAAGTCTTTCTGAAAATTAGGTTCAAATTACCTTAAGGAGGATGATATTAAAAAAAAAAAACAACAGCAACAAAAAAGTTTTTTTTTAAACCTGCCTGTAAATTGCTTCTGATTTTTTCTTAAATATTTATTGATTATATTTTCTTACATACTGTGTGAGAGTAAAATTAGAAAAGGAACTGATGAAAATAAAAATGTAAATAATGAAAAATGTAAAGCACCATAAATTCTTTAGCTCTATTTAACTATTTATCATCATAATTTAGACAACATAAATAATAATGCTACTACCTTGGGAAAAGTCCATGGTCTAGTAGCTCTCAATAAGATCAAGAATACTTCAGTGGAAATACTCCTGAAAAACATTGTAGGCAAGAAATATCAAGAACTGGTAGGCATATGTAATTTTTAAATCCTAATACTTATTTTTAATGCTATAATCACTTCATGGGATGAAGTTGGGCTGAAGTTAAGGGGGTAGAAAAGTTCACAGTTTGGGGCCAAGATCAAGTGCTGGGGACAGGAATGACTGCAGTGCAGCTGTAATGTAGCTCAAGCACAGCCATATGCAAGAGCCTCAGCTTAAAGCAGCTCCCAAGAAAATGTGGCAGAAGCTCCCCATGAGGTTTATTTTGGTAGGTAACTTCCACTAATTCTTCTTCCGTCTCTCCTTCCCCAAGATAATCAGCTGTGCTTTCTTTAGGCTTCAAGCCTAGGCAGAGAAACCCCTTAGAGGAACTCAGAGTCCTAACAACAACAAATGAGCAAGAAAAGACATACTGACAACATGTAGCGCAAAGTAATATTCACGGCTTCGTTGAATTTAGTGTAATAACAGAAATAAAGACTGGAATTTGAAACAATATGCTGTGATATTTTTTCTCTCTTTGTATAACATTGATGTTATTTACTAGGAATTAGTATTACAGAGAATAATCTAGGTTGTTTCTTTAATACTCTGAGTAGACCAGTTTCTTATTGAACCATGCAGAAGGTATTTAATTTGATCAATAGGCTATTTAATAATACAAAAATAAGATCTGCCCCACTGACTCAGGTAACTGGTAACAACTAATGGTGCATTGTGTATTTGCAGGATTCTGGAATCTTTGCAGGATTCTGTAATATTTGTGTTGTGTATTATTTATCTGTCTTATGCAAGATATCTATCTATGTATGTATGTGCATATATAGAAGAGCATCCTTATAGTCATCTCTTATAGTGAACATCAACTAGGAAATTCTTCTGAGCTTCAGTAGCTCATGTATTACAAGCAGCAATCTCAAAGCCCATTTCAAATCATTTGACACTTACAGTCATTCAAGGAACTTTCAGCCCAAACAGGTTTTAGTGACAAGGACTTAGAACCATTGCAATTAAATTGAAACATATGCTGCATAAATCTAGGGGCATCAGGGAAATCAGAAAGTGAGCATTTGCTAACACCATGTTCCATTGGGAGCCCATGGTACTCTCTCATGAGGATTCATCCCTATTCCATCACATAAGTAAATTACAGAATAGCAAGGGAACATAAAGCACAGTGGGAGACACCAACACGTATAAATAAGACATATGTGACAGGCAGGTACCAAATACAGAGGATAATCTGCAAGCATATAATTGCGCACCTTGATGACCTTATCTGTCCCTCTACTCCTTAATCCTTCTTTTCTGTCACTCCGTGCTTGCCTGTGCTGGCACTTTGCATTGGTGCAAGCCAGGCTGCAGCTTCTCCCGTCATCACCATTACACTGTAGTGTTTTTGGTGAATTGCTGTGCAGTTTTTATTCTTCACAGATTCACAAGCAAGTTGCATCATTCTGATTTCCATACCTGGAATCCAGTAGTATTTTGGCAGTCCTCCATGATTCCTTCCAATACCAAGTTGTGACCTATCCCAACCAGTTGGTCTGTTTATCTCTGTGATCTCTGAATATTCTTTATTTTGTGCATAAAGTACATTGCATATTCCATTATAAGGCAAATTAATTCAGTTACTCTCTTTATGTTTACTAGTACAAATCTCATTATGGAGTTTGTTCATTTTTTCCTCTCCTTATCCTTTTTAATACAAAATTTACACGGTTGGTTTTTTTTGTGGTTTTTTTTTTTTTTTTTTTGTTGTTGTTGTTGTGGTTTTTTTTTTGTTTTGTTTTTTTTTTTTTTGTCAATGGGAACCTTAAAAGGCTTGTACTCATAGTACAATCTACAAAAATTTTTTTCCATTTCTACATGGGGCATAAACCACAATTTCATGGCAACAGCCCTACCTAGAATGTGGTATTCCAAGGCAGGAATGCTTCCCAAATACAGATGTGATTATATTATGTATATGGTGCACTTAGCATTTGAGCATTATTTATGTTTTCTGTTAGCCAACAGGAACACGTATCTTCATGGCTGCCACAGGACTGCCAGCCTGAAGGAAATGCAGCAATCCCAACAGGAAGTAATGAAGTTTTTTATCCATGCATCTCAGATATTTTGCAAGTACTCTCAAAACCCTCCCCTCCTACACAATGAGGAGGATCTTTCCTCCCTTGCAAATGCATGCTCCTCCCTCATCTCCCCCCACTCCCACTCCTGCAGAGTTATCTCCAGCTCCTTGAAGCCACAGTGGACTGAGAAAGCAAAGGATATTATCTGGAGGAGGCTAATGTAACCAAGATGTACCGCAGAAGAGCCAGGAATACACATGATCCATGAATGCAACCATGGAGAAAGTATTCAAATACCAAGCTCAAGTATTCTGTCTCTGCTGGATTGACCATAGTGTCTGTTTATAGGTACTTGTTAATTTCTTTACTCTTTCCTCATACGTATGAGAGGCGTCCTCCAATATCACTACTGTCTCAAGCAATAAAAAAAGCAATCACTGCCTTTTTCTCAGCAGAATCTCTGCCCCACAGGAAGTGTTCTGAATATGTTGTCTTTGTTATGTTACTAACAAGAAACAGCAGTAATCCACTGTGCTCAAGGCAGGGAATAGCAAATCCACTGTGCAGTAACAATCACCATAGAATCATGACATTGGGCTTTATGTATCAATGTGCATCATAGAAAAGATGGAGAAAACTTCTAGAGTTTCTCAAGAATGGGAAGTGGTTCAGCAAATTTGCATCCAAAAACTGCAGGAGGAAAAAAACTGCCCAACTAAGAAAAAAACCAAAACAACCCTTTCCAAAAAAATACACCAAACACCAACCACACAGACAACCCCCAAACCTCCTCTTTTCTTGAAACTATGAATAGTAAGAAAAATTACCAAGTTATAGGATCACCATTTTTAGCATCTGTACCAATAAGAAAACAAATGTTAGTGCTCTTCATTTCAGGCAACTACAACAGTTGGATGTTTGGGGTATTTTTCCTTTCGGTGAAAGATTAGTGGAAGCTCTTGAAAGATGTATATTGGCTGAGGAGCAGAAGACATCAGAAGTTCAAAGCAACACTGAAGACAACAAAGAGAACTTCATAACAACAAAACACTGTCACAATTCATTTTAAAAGATGATTTTCTAATTGCAGAGTGGAGCTTTGCTGTGCGGGAAGCACGCACAGAAATCGATATTGACATAAAAAATTAGGTAATGGAGTTAAACAGGAACATACTTTTGGAGAGTATTGTTATTAAAAAATACAGCTCTTTCCTACTGCATGCACTTCAGTCTTAGATTTATCAGCTGTCGCTCAAATATCGCCAGCAGACCCTCAGCTACAATTCTCCCAGTTTGTTCCAGAGAACGGCATCCAGACTCCATTTCTCTGACATCTAAACAAAATTCTGTCAGGTCATTTCAGCCTCCAAATTGTAGTGCTTGAAACAGTGAAAAAAGTCTATTTGTAGAAATAATTTCACAAGTTCACTTGGACAAGTTCACCTATCACAAGCTCCTTGATTTGTAGACCTGGTATCTCCAACTAGTCATGTATTGCTATAATTAAAATACTCAACATTTTTGTCAGAACTAAGAAATAGCCTATTTATTCCTGTCAATTTGCATTCATGATTATATTTCAAATTAATGTGACTTGCAGTGCTTGCAAAGCCAGTATCCATTAAGTGATCTAGAGGTTGTACTGTTAGTACTATCTTGCATGGCACACCACAGAAAGCTGCACAAAAAACAGAAAGAAAGGCATCCAAACAAGCTCTCATTTCCTCAGTAGATGTAGAAATAATATCCCCAAAATGCCTTGAGAGACTGTCATTCAGGAATGGCAGAAAGCCTCTTTACTGCCTACCAGCTATTCTGGGTAACACAGAGTGCAGTTATAATCCCAAGCCAGTTTTGCCAAGCTGCCTAAGCCCTTCCAGTTACCAGTTGTTGATCACTCTCTAAAAGACAACCCTCACAGTTGTTCTGCAGCTGTTTAGCAAAGTGAGAAGTGTTGTTGTCTAAGTTTCACATGTTCAATAAAACTCTTTATCATCCATGACAATAAGGCCAAATACAGTCTCCTAGAATACAGTAGCTGGCACCATTAATTCTGTCCAGGCCAGTTGTGCTTACTGATCCCTCTTCTCTTCCTGAGAGGAAACAGCTGAATGTCTCTGCAAGTGCTCATTCCCAGGCCAGCAGAATACAACAGCTGATTTACTGATATCATAGTCATTAATAATTGATTGATAACAACCAAGTGCTGTAAATTTCCAGAATGTTCACATACTGAACGGATGAGAAGCTTTCTACTAGTATCTAGAAGCTCTGAAACAAGCCCTACACAAATCTCCAAAAACATGCCTTTGGTTATCTTGAGACTTTGCAAATCTACACAGTCCTCTTTGACAAGCCACTACTTGCTTTTCACAAATAGCACTGCAGAAACATGATGCTGGTGCAAGAGAAGTTCCTTCAGAAGTGTTCCTTCCTCCTCATTAATTTTCCTCCTTGTTACACCTACATTTATTCTCCTTTCATCAGCTTTCATCTTTATCTACATCCCAAACATGGTTTTCCGCAGTTAGGTTGAAATCCACTACGTGGACTTTTCAATTCTATTTGATCAAGGATTAGCATACCAAGGAGTCTCACAAGGAAGCTACACTACATATACTATGTATTACTTCCCACAACTCTATACACATCCCTCATATGATCAATTTTTTTCTGATTCTAGAAGACACATTTATTTTTGTGCTTCTATAAGCCATTAGCATTAGTTCCTCTAGCATTAGGGTGCATTAATTAAAAACAGAGAGCAGTTTTCCAATTAATTTGAATTTCAGTTATGAAAAAGAATACAAATACTATGAAGTGATCTGTCAATATTAGGATTCCACTATGCAGCCCAGACTGCCACCCATTGCTGCCTCTTGGTCTGATGCAGCAATCAGTAGCATTTTCAACAAATGGTGTTCATATGTTTTCTGTCCTTGATTCAGACAGAAGCACTTGTCTTGACCATTTGCTGTCAGCAATTTGAAACTAAAGAAACTTAGCACAGTTCGAGTTTGATTGTACAAGGATCATTTTGTGTTCTGAATGAGTCATTTGAGCTTTTGCAATCACATTTCTTCCTTCGCCACATTTTTCAGGATGGTTTAGCTTGCATTTAATAACTTTTTTCCAAATTTGGAAGTACATTTTAAACAAACTGGAAAAGCCAGCAGTAAGAAGGAATACTTTCAAGGTTATCAGTATTCTTCATTTTAAAACCCTTTGCTCTTTCCTGTTTTGAATTACAATTTTGCACTACAAAGCATATACAACAACATTTTATTTTTAATTTTTCAGTGGTGATGTTTTTTATACTACATTGTGAAAATTCAAGGTCTTTTTGTTGTGAAACAGACATCTTAGAGTATGACAGAAAAACCATACTTATATTAATATTCACTGGTTGCAGATTTCAGAAAGAGTACTTGTAGAACCTTTTTTTTTTATATGTAACTGGGAGATATCATTAAATGGAAATGACACACAAGGCAATAAAGAAAGAAACCTCCCACACAGATGTAGGATGCTTATCTATCAGTGTGGTTCTAAAATAGAAGCTTTTAATTTCCCCAAGTGTGCTGCAGTAAAATATGAAAGATGTGATTCTGACATGATACTGCACAGCAACAAGATCATTTTCATCTACATAATGCTTGGGTCATTTACAAAAATTAAATAAGTAGTTACACCAAAATAGATTTAAGAAAATGTCACTATCAAAATAAAGCCAACAGGAAGATCATTCTCTGCAGCAAGCACTTCAGTATTTTGTTTCTTCCATTAAGGATGAAGAAAAGGCACAGACGGATAAGGAACTAAATCATTAATAAAAGTTTATGATGACCAAATAGTAATAATCGTTACCAGATTAAATTGATAACATATTGTACTCACTTTTTATGGTATTAGAAGGTTTTCTAAAATACCAAATGGTTAAAGATCAGTCCCAACATTGATGAGAAATACTTTTGAGCCTGTACTTTCTTTACAGAAATCACATCTCAAGGTGTGTTATTGTCACATGGTATTTTTCTTTATTTACAAAAGTTTTTTTACCTTAAAATTAATGTGGTTCTTCCAGATGTGTCCTACAGGTAGTCTTCTGTGTAAACCTATATCAAAATCAGTAGTTTAGGCTAGCAAAGTATGTTTGAGAGCAAAACTTCCTTACCATCACAAAAATTGATAATGACAGAGCAAATCCAAATCCTACCTATGCCCTTTGGCCTATCAGAACCCAGATGAAGGTTTTGAAATTATGACAAAGAAAGATGGGTTGAGACATTTCCAAGCATGAAACATCAGAAAACTAAGTTACTATTAAAAGTAGCAATTGTTACTTATCTGTATACTTACCTGTACAGATGAAGCCCACTTTGTGATTAGGCAGCAATTAGCATCAGAAGGCATTAGTCTCATATGACATCTTAGTGTCATCTGCAAAACTTTCCCACAAACATCCCTGCCTCAAGCTAATGCTCAGTCCATAAGTGATACATTGTGGAGTTTGTTTCTTTGTACAAAAGAGGACCTGCATGAATAAAAATTGCAAAAGCAGAATCAGCTCAGAAGTGGATGGCATAACTAGAATCGGATGATAATTTCCTCTCCCCAGCTGTCTCCTTCAGCCAACAGGGAGTTGAGCTGGTCACGAATCACCTTTAAACTGGCTCCACAGCACAGAATGTCACTCTGGCATGAAGTCAGCTGAATAGCTCAGTTCAACCTCAGCAGCTGTCTCAAGCTAAGATTTTTCTATTCCTATATTGCATCACTTAGGCTGATTCAGAGTCACTGCCAATGGATGTAATGACCTAAGGTGTTACTGTCCTCTCCTGAAGTTACTGCATCCACAACTTTGCTGCCAGAACAAATCATCTGGAAACTCCTAAGCTATTTCATGCAAATGTACGTGGATTAGTTCAAGTTACACT
This sequence comes from Vidua macroura, assembly GCF_024509145.1. Taxonomy (NCBI): domain Eukaryota; kingdom Metazoa; phylum Chordata; class Aves; order Passeriformes; family Viduidae; genus Vidua; species Vidua macroura. Next base: position 36,105,632 of record NC_071576.1, read on the forward strand.
CAATAGCACTTCATGCTGTTGGCTGACATTGCATCGAGTGAACAGGGGAGGTTTCTCATTGTCTGGTCTCCTGGCTCAGCAACAAGGGCAAGAAACTTAATTGAAGTCTAGTAAAATAATAGTTTAGAAAACCGGAAACATCAAATCTACCAGAGATTGCTTTGCAATAATTTTTCTTATTGCAGCCTGAAGTGGTGTTTTAGAATTTGTAGGATAAGTGAACTGGGTTTGTTACTCAAGAACACGGGGTTCAACCAAGTTCTTCCACAAGGCCTCTTTATCAGTGGAGAAACACACCTTTTCTCAAGATACCTCACTTCTCTGAAGAATAGGTTAAAAATGTTTCCCTTACTTTCTGTACCCTTAGAAAAATGCTTCCCCACAGCAGAAAATGACATCTTACTTTCCTATCATATAAGAGACATACTACATCAAAAATAAATATTTAAACTGTGCTGAACATTTCTATTCACAGATTCCATGAAGGATGTTTCTTGAGAGGTCTCATAGACCACTTTGCTCCCTACACACACGGACTAAAGAATCTGCTGTCACTCTGAGCTCATGCACACTCCAGGGAATTTTTACAGCCAAAACACACCTGCACTTCAGTTACATAAGCAACATCTGCATTATTCATCTACAGAGATTTAAAGACTACTTATTATTATTTTAAAATAATAAAGAAAAGGCACATATCTGCCAAGAATGAGCTACCCATGAACGTGACAATGTGTAAAAGGAGAATTATTATGGCATACACTCATAAATATGACCCATGAGCGCAGCAAATCCTGGAATTTAGATTACTTTGTAGTTTAAAAACATCTAAGCCTCACAGTGTAGGCAGTATATGTAAGTTTGTTGCTTCTATATTAAGAGCAGGTAAACATGAACAAGCAGGTGGTTTGGAGTCAGTTAGACACAGTCAGTTAATCTTAAAGGAGAGGGAAAAAGAAGAAAGCCTCCAGACTTTGATTTTTGAGTTCTATTTTAACTATTTGTTTTGGCTTCACTGAAATTGATGGCAATATGATTTTAACCGCTCTTAGCAAGACAGCTGTTTTGCTTTTACACTTTGTCCAAGTTACACATGATTTTGGGAGCCAATGACTTTTTATCCACGAGCCTCTTTTCCCCTCCTCTTTGCTCTAAAACGATCAAATGGGAATATTTTTATTTCACCATGTGGTTAAGAAATGTTTTTGCTTTCTCAAATTTGCCTGAAGTTGGTCAGAGGATACCTTGAGGATCTGTTCAGTGATGTAAGGCTCCCCTGAATGACATTCCCTATTTGGGTAGGCAGCAGTGATTTGTTGTCTATGACCACAACCATCTTCCAGCTCAAACACATCCTCCATTTCATCTCTGCCCCATCTCTGACTGACTTTAAAATTATCACATCAGTGTTCATTTAGACTTGATTATAAGTGGTAGCAGCTGTTAATATCTCTTCTGTAACAACTATTCCACAATGGCCAGCTTGCATAGACAGTTTTATTTCACACGTGGGGTGACTTTGTGCAGCTTAGTTGAGTCTGAGGTGAATCAAAACCCCAAAAAAGCATTTTTAGAGTAGAAAAAGTATCCACAAGCCAAGTCAGTGCAGAATAGCTTTAGCACTTTAAATTCACACCTAAGTTTATTTTACAATAGCTTCACTTAACAAGTACTTAACAAAAGAGACAAGGAGGGATATGTGTGTGTGTGTACATGACCATAAAGGTTAAACAGCAAACTACGGATGATTGCTGCAACCAATCGCCAGGATAACCTTGTTTGTAGAAGAAACACAGCCACCCTGTGCCAGGCAAGAGAAAATGGGTTGTACAGGGATTTTGAAATACTATTTTATGTGTAGCATTAAGGGTCTTGGGTTTTTTTTTAATCAAACACCAGAAGTTGTATTGCCATTATAATATATAATACAGGTGTAAAAATATATGTACATGTGCCAATATACAACATATTTTTGTCTTTTCCCACTTTCAATTATTACTAGTCATTGAGATACACAACTTCTAAATGAACAGGAAGTTCTCCAGCAATACATTTCATAATATTTTCCTATTTGCTCATGTAGCGACCTGTGACATTGTGTTCTAGAAGAATTATTTTTGTAATTGTGCTGCTCTTTTCTTGCACAAGTAGGAGGCAAGTCAGTGCTCATTCTTTTGAACGCAGGCCTCCTACTCACAAGATGTGCCCATTTGAAACTCTGAAGATGATTTCAACCCTGATACTTGCTTTCAGTGCATTACACCTGCAATCAGTGCACCTGTAATGAGGTCAGACAACACAAGTTGGGGAAAAAACTGTATGGAAGTATAAATCCCCTTATTAATATACTTAATTTTTCCCCCTTTAGACTATTCCAATTCCAATGATGTTATTTCAACTAATGTGAAATGCAAAGTTTTCTATATTATGGTGGAACAAATATAAATAATTCACTTAAACCTATATTACAGTGCTATGGGTCAAGCTACAACAGAAAGGTTTTGACTGCCTTTATGTGAGAGGCAGAGTACAAAGTCATCAGAATCATCAGTCTGGAAGAGTTTTTCCATGCTGAAGTAGTCACTTCAGGCTCCACAGTAATTCCCACCAACTCAGTGGCCACTTCACAGACCTGTCTGTCCTTATAGCACAGTGAATCACTACAATATAGGGCAAATACACAGAGTAATCATGTCAGGCAGTACCAGGACCTGAGCCTCATCCCAGGAAAGCTCTGGATCTTGCTACAACATGTTTTTTAAGGAAAAAAACATCTTCATCTGTATTCAAGCACAGAAATAGCACATATATAGTAAATACATTATATTGCACACAACAGCAACTTCAGTGAAATTTTAGGAATAGCTATAAAACAGCATTGCCCTATCACAGCAATGAACAAAATCTCATCCACTGGAACATGCGAGGAGCAAACACGTCCCAGTGTTACACAAAGAAACCATGCCCCCATAAACTGTAAATGCCTTCTCCAGTACCTCAGTTTGATAAAGCCAAGTGCTGAATCCTGCACTTGGATTACAGCAACTCCATGCAGCACTACAGGTCTGGGGAAGAATGACTGGAAAGCTGCCTGGAGGAAAAGGACCTGGGGATGCTGCTTGGCAGCGGAAGGAACATCAGCCAGTGTGTGCCCAGGTGGCCAGGGAGGATCCTGGCCTGTATCAGTGTGGCCAGCAGGACCAGGGTAGTGATTGTCCCCCTGCACTCAGCACTGGCAATACCACACCTTGAGTCCTGTGCCCAGTTTTGGGCCCGTCACAACAAAAAAGACATTGAGGTGCTGGAGCAGATCCAGAGGACGACAATGGAGGTGGTGGAGGGTCTGGAGCAGAGGTGTGATGAGTGGCTGAGGGAGCTGGGGGAGTTAATCCTGAGGAAAAGCAGACTAGGCAGGGGATGTGGGAGGGAGAACCTTGTTGCTCTCTACAATTACCTGGAAGGAGACTGTAGCCATGTGAGGATTGGTCTCTTTTCCCAGGCAGCCAGCAACAGGACAAGAGGAGATGGCCTCAAGCTATGCCAGAAGAGGTTCAGGTTGGACATTATGAGGAATTTCTTCACTGAATGGTTTATTAAGCATTAACTGGAGTCTGGCTGCCTGGGGAAAGGGTGAACTTGCATTCCCTGGAGGCATTCAGTAAACCGTAAATGGCACTTAGTGTCCTGTCTAGTAGACAGGGTGTTCAGTGAAAGGCTGGTCTCGATGCTCTGGGAGGCCTTTTCCAGCCTTAATGATTCTGTGTGATTCTGCGATTCAGGGGACATCCCGCCACAGCCCCTCAGCGCCACAAGCGGGCTCGGGCCATCGCCGCTTTAAGGTCGGGCCGCCTCAGCGTTTCCCTGTTTAAGGTCGGCGCGCGTGCGCGCGGAGCCGGGCCGGGCCGGGCCGGGCGGTCTGTGGGGCGCTCGGGTCGGCTCAAGGTGAGCGGGAGCTGCGGGCTCGGAGGGGACCCAGCGGTGCCGGGGGCGAGCCGCAGTTCGGCCTGGGGGGCGGGTGCTTGGTAGTGCTCTTACTCGCCTTCCCAGGAGTCGTATCCTCAGGGATTAGCATCTCCTCGCTGCAGGGCAGGCGGGGGCACAGGTGCGGAAGAGGTTAGAAGAGGCTGCTGGCATTGCCCGATCCCTGGAACGAGAGCTGGAATCGAGCTTTACTGAGCCCCCTGATCAAAGCGCATCCCGGGGTTGTGGAGGCATTCCTGAGGAGAGGAGCGAAGCCCACCACAGCCCTGGACCAGCCTGTCGGACTGAGCCCCCTGCGCTGTCTCTCTCGGGTTCTCTCCTGGGCTGCTCTACCTGCGGCTTCCGAATCTGGTAGTGACTCGTCTGCAAGGCTCTCTCCAGGGGCTCTTCCACCTTTGGCAGCACTGCTTTCTAACTTGGTCTTTGCTTTCTAACTTGGTCTTCGGGCATACCTGGGAACCTGGATAGTCACTAGGCTCTCTGAGCCGGCTCTCATGTGGGAGCCTGCAAATTGCATTATAGGCTTCTCAAAAAACCCATCGGGTGATGCTCCTGCCATCCTGGGAGCAATCTGCATTCCTTATGTGAAATTCTGCCAAGAAGAAATAGGCCTTATGTATATAGACCATGTACAGATACGGTATTTTAAACAGTTTTCAGCAACTCTAATACAGTGCAACTACTTAGTGAGGGGGAAAAAAAAAAAGTTCAAGATGTGGTACCTAAAAGCTTTTACTTTTTTTTTTTTTGACGCTTAAATCTGAAAAAAGTAAAGTTTATACAGTCCTATTGTATGTAGATGTTAGTGTGTATATTTACTGGAACTTTTGATTTGTAGGTCAGTGAAATCTGATAAAAAGCTGATAAAAAGGCTTCTTGGGGGTATAAAAAAGGGATGGCTGGATCAAGATCCTACTACTATTGTCTTTCTTTTTTATCTGCTTCTTTCTTGGAGGAAAGATTAGAGCCTGCCCTCAACACTTACAGTGTGTCAGAAAATCCACATGAAGAAAACACAGTGGGAGAGACTTCTCATCAGAGAACATGGAACATCAGGAAATCTAAATTTATTGGTTCAGTTCATGAAAGTACTTAGCTTTTTATGGCATGTGTTTTGCTCCATTCATGACAGTCAGTATTGATTCTGGCTTGCCATTAATTAACATTCATCAAACGTAGAGCTGCTTAGTGGAGCTGGTGGAAACTTTGGTGCTTAATCCATTATGTTTGCTCTTCTATTTCCATTTACCTCACCTTGCTGGTTACAGTTGTCTCTTCTTGTTTTTTCACCAGTCATTCCCACCTCAGTTTGCTTGATTGTCTCATTCATTGTTCCCAGTTTCTTCAGTTCTCTCTCCCCATTCTGTTTCACTCTTCTCTGCTTTACTGGCCATTAAATTGCTATTCTTGTCACGTTTCTCTGTTCTTACTGATTCCTAGTCCCAGTTCTTCCCATCTTTCCTTCCTGCATGTTCCTCATTCACAGTCATTCTTGAAATTTCTTTCCTTGAGTTTCCTTTGAGGATCCTTGCTCCAGCCATTTTGACATCACAGTTTCAGAGAACATCCAAATCTTTTTCTCTGTTTAGATTGCCTGCCTTCTTCTTCCTTGCTGCCTGGGCCTGATACAGGACTACCTGTTCTTCCTTTTGCTTTTTAACTAGACTGCATCTGGCATGGGCTTTAATGACTTGGAAGCAGGTGACTTGTTTTGGCAACGGTATAGGCAACTGAAAATTCTGCTTTATGGGCAATCTCAGAAACAGGAAGTTCTGGGAACCAAGCCCAGGGCAAACAAACTGGAGCATTTCAGCACTGAGGAATTAATTTAACTTTTTAAAAGGAGTTGTCACGTGTCTCTGAAACAGTGGGGAGAGAAAGGCAAGGGGAGACAGAGATAAGAGTAAAACTGGGCTAAAACATACTTGAGACTGCCCTGAAGATGCTGCCTTGTGCTGCTTAATGCTCCTGATGTATTCATAGGGTGGATCAGGTGATTGGCATAGCATGATGATGTTAAAACTTGGGATTTTTACTCTATTTGATTTAAGAGTAAAACCAACTTAGATTGGTTTTGTTTGGAAAAGCTAAAAAATTATAATTGTGTTGTCTTTTTAAAAAATAGTCAAAAACATCCTGCACAGTGGCACTATACATGTATTGAAAAGAATTGTGTATATTATACAAATCCCCTTTATTTCACTTTTTAAAGAAACTCGGTTCTCTTTTTCCAAAAGCTTTCCTCACAGTGCTAAAAGATGATGCCTCTACTTATTTTCTTTAGTCACTTCTGTGTTGTTTGTAATGTGAGGAAAGTTTTATTCTTATTGTGTTACTGTGACCATTTGCTTCTGTAATGGTATTGCTACTTCCACTGTAGGTGCAGTCCTATTTAGAAGTAAATATCCATCTGCAGTGTTGTATTTGCTGTGGCAGCTGTCACAGAATTACTGACAATTCAGTTGCCAGTTTCACTTTTTGTCCACCCACTCACAGTATTTGGAAGATCTTCAAATTGAATCGGTACACAGGCTCCTCAAACAAAAGCTGTGAAAACAAACTGGGAAATAAACAGTGTTTTTTTCCTTCAAAATGTCAGGAATTCAAAGAAGTAGTCTGAACTTACATTGGATAATTTTTCTACTCACATCTTTCTATGCTGCTCTGTATTGCTTTGTCTTCCTTTTAGTATGTTAATATCTTCATTTTTTTAATATAACTTTTTTTTTTTCCTCTGTATAATCACAGAAAGCAGATAATTCAGGAGTATGTTAGTCACAACAAAAATTATCTTCATCTTCTCTTGTTCAGATCAGGGTTTTGTGTTTGTATAATACACATATTTAGTTTCAGGCTAACAAAAATGGAGTCAGCAGTTTTGGCAGTGGACTGCTCTGTAAGGCATGAGCTGTACGGCAATTCTGCCTGCTCTGTGTGGTTTATAAACAGAGGCTCAAACCTCAGCCATATCCATGGGTATGGATAGTGTATATTGAGGAGTGATGTGCCCAGATTTCATGTCAGATGCTGTTGGTTTATATTCCCTGCATTCTTAACTCATTATTTCTGCACAGAGCAGTTTGATTAGTGGTTATAAACTTCAGCATAGTTGCAAATGTGTTCAAATCGTTTACTAGAGTAGGCTTGTACTTTTAAACTGCACCAGGCACAGCTGACAGTTTCTAACATACTCGTTGTATTAGCAGAAATTCTCAGATGCTAAATCAATTCCTCTGAGGAAAACAGTTGTACTCTTTGAATGCAATTTTGTTGGGCAGGTGTTATTAAGAAGAATTTTGAGTTTTGTTCTGAAAAATATTTTGTAAAACAAATCCAGAGTGATGTGCCTGTGATCACACAGGAAGACCATAGCTGAGTACAGTGCTGAACCTAACATCTGCCAAAGTTTCTCTTAGGCCATTCTTCCTGTTAGGGTTTTACATTATTTATGTTCTAGAGATTGTATCAGCTGTGTGGGTATAAAGATGGATTTTTATTTAACTTTTTAATTGTTAAGTCCTTAATTTTCAGTGCTCATTTTTGTTTATAAACAGTAAGTAGTAATTTCAAGAAAGCGTGTTGTTTTTTCCTTTTGTTGTAGACTGTTGTTCTACACTGTTTTGTTCAAAGAACTCTGCAGGTCACTTGTTTTTCAGCATTCTGTGATGCTGTAAAGACACATTTGAGATTCATTCCTTGTAGCATCCTGAGGTATTGAAACACTGGAAAGAAATTCACTTCTTATTAACTTTTCCCAAGTGCAAACACAATAAAATGTTAAAGCTTGGTCTGTTTCTTTAACAAGATACTTGTGTTTTGAGTCAGCTGTGTGTTTTAGAGCGGAGGGATGGCCAGGGATGTGCACATTTTCTCCTAATAACTTTTTTATTGTTTTTCAGCATTCCAGACTATAGTTCTTGATGGTTTTTGAGTGCTGTTATGTGAGCACTGTAGCAGTACAGCAGAAGGTTCTGTATTTTGCAATGTTCAAAGAATAAAGGTGTGATAAGTGGTGATGATGTACTCTTACTAGGCTCATCTTTTAGATTTGCTCCAATTTGCTGTTCTTGTCAGCAAAAGAAACATTATGACAAAGATGTAAGCTATCATGTTTCATTCCTTTAATGCCCTTTGTTTGTATGGAGCTTGGTTATTTATAGCTCTATTGGCTGAAAATAGTAGTCACATTTTTATTTTGTATTAGATATGAAAGCATATGAGATCATGTTTGTTTTTTTTTTTTTCCTGTTAAATCAGGGTAATTTCCTCTTAATAACTTTGGGTGTCACAGGTGCAAAATCACAGATTTGCAATCCTCTTTTAAACTGTTGAAATTCAGGGGGAAATTTTTCTGTAGAACAGATTGAGTGATGAACTCATTCTTTCTCATCTCTGGGCACCGCTAATAGAAAGAATTGCATTTTCTTACAAAACATCTTACACAACAATATCTTTTTATCAGGTACCTGCAGACTGCTATTCTGGTGTACCTGCCTGCCTTTTATCGAGTGGCACCTGACTTTGTGTGCAAAGCTGCCTCTGTGTCTGTTAGGTGGGAACAGGGTGTTCTCAGTCAGCACAGGAGAGCTAATCAGACACCTCTCCCTCTGCCTGGTGGGGGCTGGTGATGGGCCTACAAGGAGCATGGTGCATTACAGTTTTCCTTCTTTCCAGTAGGTGCTACTGTGACATTGTATAAATCAGGGCTTTAATAAGATAAACAGGGAAACTCCTTATTCACATGTTTGTTTAGTTGATTTATATGATTCTTTGCATCTTCCTTGGGCGTGGATGCTGAAGTTGGGGAGGTCTGTATTTCATCCCCAGTTTCCAAATTACTGAGTATTTTGCCTCATATTCTTTTTTTTTTTTTTTTTTTTAAATATGTTTCAAGCCTTCAAACAACACTTTCTTTTATAGAAATCCAGTGTGAAATTACTGCAAAAGCAGAGATGATTATACAAAGAGTAGTGCTGAATTCACGGCCTGGTATGTATTTCTCTCCACTAAAAAAGCAATGTGTTTGTTCTAATTGCCTAATGCTCAAAAATGATGAGAGTAGAAACAGACATTAACTTGAGATATTGACGTTTATATATCTTAATATTGTATGCAGCAATAAAGTTTATTTAAAGTGCATTTATTTATATTATATATATAAATATATATATATAAAGTTATCCATTTCCATTAATATAAATAAATATATTTGTAATAAATTTGTCTGTGTTTATTAATAAATGTAAGTTGTACTAATATAGATTGATTTATATTAAATATATAACATATTCAAACTGCATTTATTTAGTCTGTATATGCACATTTCTAAAATGGGTGAGAAAAAAGAGTTAACATGTAATATATGAGAAAACTCTAAGTGTAGGGGCTGAAAGTGAAGAAAGATTAGGGCACGTGACATTTTACTTCTCACATTTATTCTTTTTGCATTGTAAAAGATGTCTAAAATATTTTGTTAATTGTTGTTTCCTTGTAGTAAATATTCAATCTTTTGTTTCTCTCATGTTTCAAAGTGTTTGTTTTTTAAGTTTACACTATTGAGGTTTTGTTTATACAAAGTGCTTACACATTTGCCTTGTTATGGATCAGCACAGTATTTTGAGGAGTGAGTTCATAAATTTAGTGTAGAAGACACTAAAGTTTTGGAGGGAGTATTGTATGCTGCTTAATGGTAAAATAGTTTTAAGCATTAAGAGCTATTGTGTGACCTGCAATTAAGTCTTTCAAATCGTGCAGCAGGAGCCTGCTCTAGCTGTGCACTCACTCTGACCTAAAATAGGCAAGGCTATCTGGCTGTGTCAGAACTGGTGGTTCCAGTTGTCTGATTGATCTGCTGCGTGTGGTACCAACCTGAGGATGAAGCCTCCCATTCTGGGGTTCTTGCCACAGTTTTCTGGATGTTTCTGGGAAGTTTTAATGTAAGGAAGTTTCTGTGAAGGGATGCCCTTGCAGAATGTGCACGTGCAGTGGCTGCAGTCTGTATTCCCTCAGATTCACTTGAGTCAGAAGAGGCAGAAAGGTGAGAGTAGTTGGTTGTAGTTTTACACCTGAGTAAATATATAACCTAATTTATTCTAAAAAGGACTGCCTTAAAAAAAGGCCTTCCCCTGTTGATTAAAGGAAGTTCTATATTGATTAATTTATTTGTTTAATTCTAATATAACTCTAGGTAAGAATGGAGTGCCAGTGGCTGAAAACTTCCGACTGGAGCAAAGTACAATAGCAGATACAGTCCAAGCAGGACACGTGCTTGTTAAAACTCTCTATCTCTCAGTGGACCCCTACATGGTAGGTGATGGGCTTAGAGATAAGCCAGAATTTGATTTTTTAAATATCTTCAACTCTTTAAGTACCTGTCATGATGTTTAACACCAAAGTTACGAATTATAGAACAAATATATATCTAGTGTAACATACTAATTGTATTAATTCTGATGGAGTTACATTGGGAAGGAATTTGGCATTAATATGCTTGGAATACAGGAATTTTTATTGGACCATGAAGAGACTGTAAGCCCTAGTATGCCATTACAGATTTGTTCGTATCAGCTTTTTCTGAACTTGGCCTTTTTTATATTCTTTTTTTTTCCAGTCATGCAAAATTACAGTAATCATGTGGTGTAGAGAATTGTGGGTTGAAATGGAAGTGAAGATAGAAGAACCAGAGAGATACAGTCTGTAAAAGTTTGCTATAAAGAGAATTCTGATCATGTATTCCCTCCATAGATGGTAATAGAAGAAAAAAAACAGTCTAGATTTCAAGAAAGTACATTTAGCTTGAGAATTAAGGAAAAGTTTAAGAATCCTGAAATACTGGCTGTAGCTACATGGGAAACTGCAAAGAAAATATGTCCCATTTCAAGATGTTTCATTAAACAGATCTCTGTCAGGGATGGTCTACGTATATTTGACTGCTCTTCAGTGCACAGGCATAGACTAAATGACTCATGGACATTCTTTTTCAATCTTGCATTTCTAGGATTCCTTCAGTTGAGGAATGGCATTTGTAGGGTTCTCAACAGACCCAAGCCAGTCGTTGTCAGTTGTGCTGGTGCCTTTGAGCCAACTTTTCTGCAACTTTTAGTCTGTAGAATGTGTTGGTTTTGGTAATACTGCTGGAGGAGATCAGGATGGTCCATCCTCCATTTGTACTGAGCAAACAAAGGGAAAGAGGTATCTAAGAAAAGATTATGAATGCTTGGGGCTTATTGAGAGATTTTTAAGTAGCCCTTTGTGTTTGAAGTTCGGAACCCATCTTCATCCCCCGCCCAACTTGAACTGATAAACAAGTTGTGTTCCATCAGAGCCTTTCATTAAAGCCTTGTCTTTCAGCGCTGCCGGATGAACGAGGACACGGGCTCGGATTACCTGCGGCCCTGGCAGCTGTCTGAAGTTGCTGACGGTGGGGGCATCGGGGTAGTGGAGGAGAGCAAGCACCATAACCTCGCTAAAGGAGACTTTGTAACTTCCTTCACTTGGCCCTGGCAGACATCAGCAATTCTTGATGGAGACTCGCTACAAAAGGTAATAGAAATGCAAAGCCAGGGCTGTGACTGTTTTTTTTCCTAAACCATTTTTTTCCCGTCCCAAACCTCTTTTTTCCCTAAATAGCTGCTAATGACACTATTTTTTTAATGCAAGAAACATACTTATTGAAGCAATCAATTCTCAAAAGGCATATCAACTCATAGATGCCAAGATTTATATAAATTTCTTTTCTTTCGTAACAATTTTGCTGGTTAATAGACAGGCCAGTATTATTTTAATTGTTGTTTAAAAAAAAAATTCCCTGAAGCTGCTTCATAATAAAAATTAATAAATTAATAGAAATTAATTATTTTAATTCTAATAGAACTTCTTGTTCATAAGAGTGTAACTGTAAGACATGAAAGGCTTTAGGTATATTTAATTTATTTTTCTGACTTATGTTAGTAAAAGCTTTTACCTGAGGTTTTACATTCACATAAGGAAAGGTATTCAATATTAAGTTGAAAGTGGAAAGGTTTCAATATGTTAGGGATATTGTGTTGATTGTTCTCTTGTAACAGATAGTTACTTGTAACTGTAGTTTGAGAATTTATACTTTCCAATAAACTCCTTCCTTTAAGACTCTGTCACTGATCTGCAAACACCATATTTGATAAAATGGTGCATTTTTATCTTTTTATGCTAGCATAGGGATAGTTCACCATTGTTGGAAACTTCTTATCTCCCAACTGCTTTTTAACACTTCCATAATTTAAGTTTTTGTGAGTTACTTAGTCTAAAATCTTTTTCTAAAACCACAGAGACATAACATTTTTGTACAGACTTGTTAGAATAGAGCTAGAGATAGCTCATCCCTACCAGTTTTACCTTGCCTGGTAAATATCCTGAATTAGTTTTCTAGCCTCAGGCAATCAAAAAGCAAAACCTCACTTTAGAAACAAATGACCTCCTACCTACTTTCTGTTCTGTAGCTGGTACCACAGCTTGTAAATGGACGCCTTTCCTACTTTCTGGGTGCAGCTGGCATCACGGGGCTGACGGCCCTGTTGGGAATCAGGGAGAAGGGACACGTGGCCGCAGGTGCAAATCAGACCATGGTGGTGAGCGGAGCAGCTGGTGCCTGCGGCTCTTTGGCCGGCCAGGTAGGCTTAGGGCATACAAACTTACTCTGTTAGCAAGTTTTGTCTTCTGAAACATGCTGGTTATTAAATATACAGATAAAATCTTTGTAAACGTGAGCGTTCCTGTGGGAACGGCCAGTTTCACAGATTTGGCACACACTCTCACTGTGAAAGACTTGACATATGAAACTCAAGTTTCATGAAATAGGAGGAGAACACAGATGGTGGTGATTACTTGTGGATATTCTCAGTTCAGTCAGAGAGAAAAAGAGAAAGATTTCTGCCAGGCTAAGCCTGGGAAAAAGTCCGGGAGGAATGTAAACAATCTATTATCTTGTTTTCCGTTCATATTGTTTATAGCTATGTTCTGCCACGCTGACCTAAGTCCAAGTGTGCCAATCAGGTGAAATGTTTTTAATTTAAGATCAATGGAATTAATGTTCACAATGTTCTCTATAAAAGAGAGACGTACTTTTGAATAAACACTCATTCTTTGCCTTCTGAAGATGGAGTCTCTTCATTCCCGTCCCTGCCTCAACAGCAACAATTACTTGTTGCTAATACAAATAAAATAGATGGTGTATATATACATGTATTTATTATACATTTATATGGTAGCCTGCCATCTCAACACTGAATTGACTGGAGACTTTCATTTTTTTTCTCTGTTAGAAATTATTAATGTGGTAAACCCTTTGTGCTGTGTTCCATGACATCCTTTGTGTTTTGAGATTTACAGTCCTTTTATCCTCCTCTGCTTTGCAGAACCTGTTTGGAGAGTGTATGTGCATATCTACAAATATCTCTCTAGATATGTATATATATACACAAACAAAATTGATATTAAGCAAACTTTAGGCCTACTAATAAAGAGAAGCTATGAAGAAAGAATGCATGAGCAAATCTATGAAGATTGTATTTAAATCAATTATTGTCTAATTTTTTTCCCTTTTATTAGTTATGTTATGGTACTTGGCAGATGATAGTTTTCTACTATATTTGGTTGTCCAGTACTTGCAGTCATTGGTGATTCCACAAACACAGTCTTCTGCAGTCAGTGGGTTTGAAAAGATGGCAAATTTTGATTCTACCTGCCCCATGTGTAGTTGAGAGGAGGGAATGAGGAGGCAGTTGTGTCACATGAGATGGGAGCATTTGCTGCCTGGGGTTTAGTGGGATGGGAATAACTGTAACACCCCTTAAGACCCCCTTTCTTCCACTGGTACTTTTATGCAGATGAATGATCTAATTTGTCTTTATTGTTTGGGGTTTTTGGTTGGTTTGTTTGTTTGTTTTTTTAACTGTGTGCCTGCAGATTGGCCGTCTGGAGGGCTGTTCTAGAGTGGTGGGGATTGCTGGCACAGATGAAAAGTGCTCCATTTTGGTCCAAGAAATGGGGTTTGATGCTGCTATCAATTACAAGAAGGGGGATGTGGCAAAACAGCTACGTGAACTCTGCCCAGGTGGTGTGGATGTTTACTTTGACAATGTTGGTGGAGACATCAGTGATACAGTTATAAGTCAGGTGATGATTCCAGCTGTCAGGTTTATTCTAGTCATTCTCCAATGTCTGCATGCCCAGCTTTCAATTAATTTATACTGGAGTCCAACCTGTAATACAGCACAGCAGGCTTTCCACTTCAGTGATCAACTTCAGGTGCTAATTCTGGGGGCCCACATTAAAATAATAATTTCCTATATTCCTTCTATTTAGTGCCTTTTAAAATTACATTAGGCTGTATAGCAGTTATTTTCCCACTATTGCCTTGCATTTTTACCTATTTTAATGTTGTCATAGATTGAATGGAACTGCATGCAATTCTCCCACTCTTATATAGGAAATGTGGCTAGTGAAAATTTTGCAATAGCATCTATTGCATCTGAAAAATTTAGTTTCCAAGACTGAGGAATGCCATTTTTCTCACTTTATGCTGTCCTAAACAGATGAATCAGAACAGCCATATCATCCTGTGTGGACAGATTTCTCAGTATAACAAAGACGTGCCTTATCCCCCTCCACTGCCTCCTGACATAGAAAAAATACAGAAAGAAAGGAATATCACAAGGTAAATTTCTCCTCCAGAACTTGTGACCAGGTTCCAGGTAGATTGTTCATATGGTGTTTGGAAGGTAGTCTGTAATCTGCAGTAGCCACTTGTAATTAGAACAGAATGTTGCCATGCCTAAAAAGGAAAATACAATCATGATATCAGTAGGTCCTTTCCCTTACATTTGTCTTTGTCAGCATAAAAATGGGAAAGGTTGTTTTTATATAGAATCATAGATGTGAGTTGTTACATTTTGTTTGAGGTTGCTTGATTTAGTCCTTTAATGCCTGACAATTCTTTAGTACAAGGAAAGGTGTTGCCATAGTTCTGTTCTCAGATGTTCTGCAAAGTACCTTCTCTCAAAATGTTGTTCAGACATAAGGATGCAGCAGATGCAGTGATTTTATTGAAACTGCATTTTTAGTATTTGGGGGTTTATTAGATAATGGAACTGTAGGTGTGACAGATATACATGGGTAAAACATTTTCATTATTTTCTGACTCTGGGAATTACTGAATTTCCTCTTAGGATTCAGATGGAGCTAAGGCAGAGATTAGGAGCAGAGTCTTAGATTTTTCAGTCTTTGCATTGTGGGACATTTGGGAGACTTAATTTCTGTGCAAATCAATTTCTCTCTTCTAATTAAAATCTTTCCTTGTCCCTGTTACTGCTGTCTGCCCTTTCAAAAATGGATAAAATTAGTAAAATACACCATGCATAGTAGAATGCAGTGGAAAATTTAGTCAGTATGTCCCTACAAGTAATTATCATTTTCTCAATTGCTATGGAAAGCTGTGACAGCAGGATATGCAGAATTGTGGGGAACTTGAAAGTTAAGTTGTTCTCACCATCTGGTTGCAGGTTCACTAATTATTCTCCCTACCACTGAAAAAAAAAAAAGTAAAAAATAATAGGAATTTGCTCACATTTTATGGATGTTTACTTATTCTGGTGATACTACTTTACTCCTCGATTTTTATTGCTCTTCTCTCTGATACTTGAAGAAAATTTACTGTCAAGCTCCCACTGCAGGAAGTTGTCCCAACAAACTGGCAGGGCCCTGAGCTACATTTCTTTATAATTTGTGCTCATAACCCTTTAGTTTCAACAAGGCTGTTTTCTGAAAAGATTTTAAAAGATTTTCAAGTACATTGACCTAAGCTTCTTAAACCAAAGCTCATTCTCTTCTTTCACAGAGAAAGATTCTTGGTGTTGAACTACATGGACAAACAAGAAGCTAGTGTATTACAACTCTGCCAGTGGATCCAAGAAGGTAAACTGAAGGTGAGAACTTCTAGGTTCAATCTATGGCCTTCGATACTATCTCCTATTACAAGAGGACTAATATCTTTTTCTCTGGCTCTCTTACTGTGCCTCAGGATTGAACAGACCTTTTAAAACATGTGTAAGTATAATTGAAAGCTTATTAGGTAGCGCTGTTTTCAAAGGTATTTGCTGAGAATGGTCTGACTGTAGCAGGACTGACATCTGATTACATGCTGCTCATGTCTGTATTCTTTATTTCAGCATAGGGTGCAAGTGCTTTTTTACTTAAAGATTCAGACTTTCAAAAATATGTACTTTCAAATACCCAGTGAGTTAAGTGTCCTGAATGCTTTTGAGGATCTTGTTGGAAATTTTACTTTAAGCTTTATAATCACCATTTATTACTTTCTAATGAGTACAGGCTTAACTGTGCCTTCCCTGTGAAGTCTGTCTGAATTAGTTTCTGTTTCTTCAAGTGATCAGTAATCTTCCTGGGAAAATACCAAGACATTAAATTTTGGTAGGGGCGGGGATCTCATTGAAGAATTAACCCACCTGCAAATTTATCAGAAAATATTCACGCCTCTCTTGATGAAAGAATCTGGTCCAAACAGAGCCCTGTTCACTGTAGTGAGAAAAGTCTTTAGATTTTGGTGGTTTCTATGCAGTTTCTTAGCATGTTTCTAAGAAATGTGAAATGCTCTCTTGTTTGAGGAAAACTGAAAGGACTTGTTTGCATTGACAGGTCAGAGAGACTGTGGTAGAAGGCTTAGCAAACATCGGTGGTAAGATATTTACATCATTTTTGAAGAATAATGACCTGATTATATACAATGACATTAGAGGTTAACTATCTCCTTTGTTTCATTTGCCAATTTTTATTTTTGTATTTTATCAAAAACATTGTTATGTTATAATAATTTGTTCACTAATTATTAAAATGTTCTGTAGGAGAATTATTGTATATTTAAAAGATCATTGAATATAAATTTAGATTTTTTTTGTTGTTGTTATTTTAGTCCTGAGGGGAATTTATTCTTAGACTGCTACCTTAGCAGCTGGTGATAGACATCCTGATCTTAGAGGTTTAAAGTGCTGCCCCTTTCTTTGAAATTGTGTGTAAGGATATGCTTTTTTTAAATCCTTGAACTTATACTTTAAAAACACAATATCTAACAGAGGTTGTTATTGGATTTGCTAACAAAAAAAAATGAAAAGTATACAGAACAAAGGGCAAAGCATCTTACTAAAGAAGGTAAAAATTAATTTCTTTTAATAGAACAAAATGTTCTGTAGTCTGTTCACAGTATCTGTAACAAAGGAAATACAAAAATGAAGGGGGTCTGGTGACATGAGCCATGTGATGAGTTGTAAAAACGCTTCCCTTTCAAGAAAGAGGAAAGAGTATGATTTAGTCCATTTAGCCATTAGTCCCACAAGTTTGAAAACTAGTAGAATTAAGTGATAACTAAATCTCATAGATTTCAATTTATTCTAGTAATTGCTAATTCCTCCTTACTGGTATACATATGTATTTTGAAGTAAACTGGGTCAAATATATCAGTCATATATCATACTTACATACTTTGTTTACTCAAAGATATATTCTTTTGTACCAGCTTCTCCCACTACTGTACAATATTTATAAACCTTTTCTTTCACAAATGTTCGTGTCACCCACAGCATTTGTGGTTGTCCAATCATGCCCTGTCTCTTTCCTGTTTGTGTGATATATCACAAAAGCAGTAAATGTAGTCTTTAATTTGTATAGGGTCAAACAGTTGCTTACAGATAATTTTTTAAATTATTACACAAAGCTGCTCTTAGCAGTTTATTACAGGCTAGCTTTTTTTTTTTTTTAATCCCCTCCTTAATTTATGACATCATTAAGGATAAATATGATTAGGTCCAAAGTGGTATCTCTCCTTCTTGGAGAGCTGCTTAATACATTTGCTTCTACCATTTTTGGTTTCTTTTTTAGAAGCTACTTGGCTTGTTTTGCTTGGCATTAACTTATTTCATTATTTCTGTTGAAGCTGCTTTCCAGTCCATGATGAATGGAGGCAATATTGGAAAACAGATCGTCTCAGTTTCGGAGTAAAAGTCATTGGTTCAAGACAAATAATGGCATTCTGTCTCTAACAGTGGGCAAGTTTTTACCTATACTAATTTCCATTTCTTAAACAAACCATTAAGTTGCTCTGTATGTACTGGAAGCAGAGATTTTGGGATGCTAATAAATTAAATTGAACTGGAAATAGCAATGCAATCATTTATACTCGAAATGAGTAATACGTTCTTGACATGATTTTGACAGTTGCCACCTACACTTGCAGATATTTAATGGGTGTGGTTTAAAAGAACATCCTGTGTTGTCCCAAGCACAGGCTCATCACCTGGTTGGTGTGTGACATCATTTCACACACCAAGGCGAGGAATTACTATTTCCTTATTGTATTCTGGAATAAATCAGGAAATTAGGGGGCAACCCACAAAAATCAGGCTCATCACCATCAAAACTTTACACTATTTGCACATTTTAGCAAACAAAGCCATCAGCATTCATTGGTTACAATTGATAAAGCTTTTTCATTAATTAATACTCAGATCCTTATTTGCCAGTTATATCTCTTGCTTTTCATGCTAATTATTCCACATGTGCACTTCTTCCCCCCATTCCATTTGGGGATCTGTTTTAACTTGGTGGTCAGGGGGTCAGCGGTTTTGATCACCCCTGCCAGGATTACTTTCCCCCAGTTACTGCTCAGTCCTGCTGACTTCACTCAAAGGGCTCTCACCCAGACAGCCCATTTATTTTGGGATTGTGTTCCCTTTTCCTTAAAGCAAAGGATTAGCCATGCCTACAGGTTTCACCATGCAATTGCCTAATCGTAACTGCCTAGCTATAGGTACTGATTAACAACAAAAAAACTGCAGAGTTTGATTCAAATCTCGAGGAAGTAAATATCACAATATTTGCTGAAGAGCTGCTCCAGAGTGAGCTCATCTTTGGCACCATGAGTTGACACACTTTCCATGAGTAATTGTCCTCTAGACAGTTATTTTTCACAACTGGAACAAAATATGATAGAATTATAATATTCCCAGCACTATTATTTTTATAGGAATTGCTTAGTAATCCACACAAGTCAGCAGTCTATTAAGAGCTGTGATGTGAGGGGTGATTCAGAGTGAGGTCATGCTGAGATACTGAGTCCTTACCATAATAAAGGCGACTTGATTGCAGTAGCATTCCAGTAGTTAGGTAAGCTGTGGAGGGCAATACCCGCTCTAGCAGCATTAGGCAAAATGGCTTTAAGACAAAAAGATAGGGACAGTCAAAGTAAACCTCACCCTGATAACCCCAGTGTTTACTATTCTCACAGAAGTATTCCTTTACTTGTGAATCCTGGTTCATGTCACCTCTTAAGAATAAAAAGGCAAAATGAGAAGATTCTTTAAATTAAGTGCCATCAGTTACAAAAACTACTGATTTTTTTCATCTTGTCCTAATTTCTTAATATTTGTAATAGTGTGGCTCTTCAGCTATCATATATTTTGTACTGTGAGAGGTGTCATTTAACAAAGGGTGACAAATAACTGGTAAGAAAAATCCAGTATGCTTTGGAGGTTATTTAGGGGAGGGTAATTAGTCCACATGCCCAGTCTTTCACTTCTTTTGGGTTGGTGAGTTTCTTGAGTTGGTGGTCGTGATCTCCCCATGTCAGAATTACCTTTATCCAGTCAGAGCCAATTTCAGCACAGTTACTGAGTTGAATTTATTAGTTTCTTCCATATCTTGGGAGTTCTTCCAGATGTCCTTGTGGCCTATAAACTCTGCATTCTTTGTGTCCTCTGTCAGTAGTACATTCTTTCCAAGCTTTGCTAACCTCCCACTATGCCTGAGATCAATGCCAAGCCCTAAACTTTAAGGAGGCCAACAAGTACTTTGTCTTTAATATCTGGGCATCGCTTAGAGCTTGCTTGTTAGCTGCTACCTGCTTTGTGGATTGTATCTTCTTCCCTGTTAATTAAGCTTGAAAATATATGAATATTAAATATCATCCTTTCTTAAGACAATTTTTACATATTTCACATTTTACAACAATAAGGCAAGACCATGTTTCATAACCCCCTCCTGATTTCCTGTAACTTTCTGGGCAAATGGTTAATTATTTTTGTCTCTTGAGATATCAGCATCATAATCAGTCTCTTCCCTTTTATCTCATTGTCTTAAATAAGACAAAGTTTCCCTTTATTGCATTCTATGTTTTTTAGGTCAAGCTGTTCTCCTTTTCCCAAAACCAGACCCATACATCTGTTTCTTATCTCCATCAACGCAGCTGGTGGTGTTCCTCAAACAGGGTTCAGTACCTGCAGTGTAAAGCTGGTATCTAGCCCAGAGCCAAGATATTTGGTTTATTTCATGTTTGCACCAAGATGGGTGCTGGGTAGTAATTCCACAAAACCAGCTTGAAACGCATGCATTTGCCTCTCTATCTAATACATATTCATTTTTACTCATAATTGACTGGCATCATATTTGCTAACTAGGTCTGTGTGTGCATAACTGCTCATGTTTTGAGTCAGTGGGTTTCCTGAGTCCATGGTCATGATCTCACACTTCCAGAATTACTTTTTCTCTAAGGACACAATTCTGAGCCAAAGCAGTTCACCGTCTTGTTTACCTTCTTGATTTAAGATGGGTCCCTTAGAACCTGTTGGCTGGCATCCTTGTTTCTTTGTTCCTCTACTGATCTCTTTAGGTTATCTTGACTTTCTGGCATAATCCACCAATTTTTCCATGTACACAGAACAGCAGCTCCTGTAACTCACAGAGCACTGGCACAATTTCTAGGAAACAAGTACAGTCTTTTCTTCAAAAAGGTGTCAAGGGAGGAGTCATACAAACACTGACAAATAGTCACTAATGCTTAATTACTGATGCCTATGATAAAATTCCTAATGCACATGTGCAAATCTGGGTCCAGTTCATTATATTATCATTTACACAGACAAATTTTCCTCGGGGGTGAAGATGTCTCTGAGTATTACAGTAATCAAAGGTAATTCTAAGTTACATTTTCCTTCTATCAGTTATCAAGTTACTATTTAACCTTATATTCTATTACGGTTTCTGCTTGAGACTCTGAAAAATTAGTTGTTAACTAAATAAGGATTTATAGTATTTTGTTTCTGGAGCCTTTTCACATAGCATTCTATATTCTAAGGACTCTTCACTGCTTTATTACTCCAGCCCCCATTGTTATGGTTTCAAAACTGACTTAAAGCTGCTAGGGGCTTTTTGTAAACTTTAATGCATTTCTGTTTTTATGTGACATCATGACCACAGTAAGGAAGTTCAGCTACAATCTTTATAAATAAGCATTTGTAAAGGGTAATAAAATGTAAACAGTATTGGGCAGAGACACTTTTTTTTATTTTTGGTTAAGACAATCTTCTGCTTTGTATTTATTACTCTTGTGCATTCCCATTTCCATTCCATTTCCCTTTGTACCTTGAAGTATTGCTGTTGTCTGCCCTATATTTAATTTTCTTCCCTTCTGCTTTCTTCCCTTCCATTTTCATCCCTTTCCTGGTTTTCTTTGTTTGGGTTGTTTGGGCTGTTTTTGTTTTTGGTTTTTTTTTTTTTTTTTGGTTTTTTTTGGTTTTTTTTTTTGGTTTTTTGTTTTGTTTTGTTTGTTTTTTTTTTGTTTTTGTTTTTTTTTTTTTTTTTTTGTTTTTTTTTTGTTTTTGTTTTTTTGGGGTTTTTTTGGGGGGGTTGGGTTGGTTTTGGTTTTTTTTTTTTTTTAGTTCATCTTGTTTCTTGTCCTCGTTTTTGGCTTCTTCATTGACAATGAGAAAAACATGCTGTTTTTCATAAGAGCACCTATTAATGTTTAGTGCTAAACTGTACAGTTAAATGTCAGGATTTCATGCAATATGTCATCAACACTATGGAAAGACCTTTCCAGCCCAGACATAAATGTTTCTTACTGCAGTTTATTGTAGCTGTTGTTACAAAAGTGGAGAGACCTGAGGCAGATGCCTTTCAAATAGCTTAATCTCTTCATTCAATATTTTTATGCATTGATTGTGGAAGAAGAAAGCACAGGATTATTTAGTCCTGTTACTAACATTGCCCTTCTCTTTTGCTATACTATCCTTCTCTTTACTGGCTTCTCTTCACAGTAGGAAATGTTTATATAATCCATAAATAGATTACCAGGGGAGAAAAGAAGATCACAGGCAGATGGCATTATCCCACAACTAGAAATGGTAGCAGCAGCTGGAGTAAGTTTCAAACTGAGAAAATACTTTGTGAGACAACTCAGAACCCTTTAGGAAAAGCACGGAAGGAAGCAGAAATGAGACCTAATGTTTTAGCCACACTAATACAGAATTTTGCAACCAGAAGTATAGATTCAAAGTAGTAAGAGAAAAAGTAGTAAAATTCAGTTTTGCTACTGTACTCTGTAATCTGGTTCAGGTAGAGAGATGATAAGAGTGCTGTACGTGCAACAGACCCTCTTGTCTGCAAGATAGCCAGCAGGAACCAAGAAGCAAGGCTCTAGCGAGGAGAAGTGAGAAAAAGATGACTCCAAAAATCTGCAAAATTAGTGCAAAGCAGAGGAGGATGGCTCTGTAAATCCAGTAGACAAAGTGTCGTGGTTGGACCATAACACAAGGAGACAGGAACAACTGCCTGATAAGGCCAAAGAAGAAGTTTGCTTGACTTTCGTGCTAATCTTTAGTCATTAACATAGTAAAATATAATCCCATCAGCCACTTTCCCCTAGAGCATGGGTGTTAAAATAAAAGAGTAGTGTGCCTTTAAAAGAAGGCAACAAAACGTATAGCCAATGACTGCCGGGGGGAATGCTGTTTTTCCAGGGCTTGGGATATATAAAAGCAGGTACTGGCACTGCAGGTGTGCTGGCTCTGTGGATCCAGTGCCCAGCACCTGCTCTGCACACACAGGGAATGCACCTCTCAACTCTGTGTCCATCAGCTTCTTGCACAGCTGGTGAGAGACCCCATAGCTGGGACAACAGGAGTTTTGATGACGCAGCCACAGAGCCGGATTGTCCTGCTGTCCCAGCAGCAGCGCATCAGATGGGACAGGTCTCCAGCGTGCACTGACCCCTTGATCAGGGACCCCACTGAATCTTCTCCAGTGCTGGGGTGCTGCAATGCCCCAGAGAGGTGTTTGATGAAGCCAAAGGGCGTTCTGTGTCAGCTTTTCTGGACCCCCAGAATTTTCTAGATTGGTAAGTGCACTTTTGTTTCTCTTTCTTCTTAAAAAAAAAAAAAAAAATTCAGCCTTCACACAAGCCATGCATGAATGCTCAGTGTGGGGGCTTAATCAGTCAGTGGGTTCAAGTGGTGTGCAGTGCAGACTGTTGGAGAGGCCAACCTCAGGGTAAAAGTATTGGGTAACATTATATTTAACAATGGGAACAAGTCAAAAGATATGAAGTATATTATTGCCACTTCTTGTTCTCTCTAATTACATAAAAATAATTGTGAAATGTCATTTTATTATCAATTTTTCAGTATTGTATCTCACAAATAAATTTTGTGTCCTGTCTCTGATTTTTTAACAGCTTTGCAAAACAAACTTGTAGCAACAAATTACATTCTTTATTCTCTTAACAGTGTATTTAACTCATGTAAATGGGTGCTCTTTCTCTCTTTTCCCTGTTACATTGAAGAAATTACATTATTAGCATTACATTACTATTTTCCTATATCATTGAAGAACAGAAATTAAGGAATAGGAAAACTGTCACCTGTTAGAAATAACAAAAGTCCGTGTTGTAGTCAATATTTTCTTCCAATTTATTTTCCTGTGTTCTACTACAGTCACTTCTGTTTTTTTCCAAAGGGACCATAAATAAATTAGCCCTCTTTTTTTCTTGAGAAGCCATAAATAAGTTACTGTAAAATTACCTAAAGTATTTTAAGTGTTCCACTCACAGCAGGTCGTTTGTGAAGCAATGCAGTGTTCTTTACAGATCAAGGCACCTCAGCTTTCCTGGCTCTCGATCATTACATTCTTCATGAATGTAACTAACTGTTCAATCATTTTTGGACTTATTAAAAAATGAAAACAAATAAATTTGTTTTCTTAGGTCACTCTTTGATGCATTTGGCTGAGACCCAGAAAAACAAAAATTACAGACTTTATAGGCACCAAACTGTAGGATTCCTTCAGCCTCTCCCATCCTGAGGACATTGTCTCCATTTTTGCTTTGAAGCTGAGAACCCCAGCACTGCTGATAATTCACTGTTCTTTCACCAGTCATGGGTGAGAGGACTGGCAGCCTCAGCAGTGGAAAATGAAACTCCTTCCTTCCAGAAAGTGAGCCTGTTAATTAACCAGCACTCCCAGGGCAAGAGCTATAGGCCACAGCTCAGGTAAACATGAACACAAATACATACACACACCTTACAGCCTATAATGTGCTTGTATACAGCATTATGAACTGAAAACATGTATGGGCAAAGGACTCTGACTGTGAGGACCACTACAGCGCCTTTGCAATCACCATTACTTCATAAAGACATCTGGTCTAGTCTTGTAAAAACACATGCCAACCCTGAAATAAAAATCAAATTAAGCACAAATCCAGAAGCTCATCAAGTCCTATGCTCATATTTTGCAGCATTATAAAAAAAAATCAATAATTAGTTAAAAGTATTTTTCTATTCACAGTAGTAATAGACAAACATTTCCATTTGTGAGCCATATGGACATATCTATCTCTGTATCACTAAAAAAACCCATTGATGAGATTATTCCACAGTTTACTGTATTGATGTATAATGCAAAACTGTATTATATAATGTATTTTATACAGTATGTTGTATAATACAAGGAAAATGTGTATAACATATTGTACATTTACTATTTAATACAGTTCTGTAGCAGTGCAGGTGCAGCTTTGGGTCTTACCACCTAATGGTGGGGTGTATGGAATTCCAGCATCACAAAATGATAAGGTTGTACCTTGACAGTTTTTAAGACAGAACTTGGAGTACTTATATTGTACTTCAGGAGCTTTGATAGTTTTTTATCTCTATTATATAAGTTCTGAGCTCTGATGATTTCAGTGTCCAGGTTTTATAAATGAGAGCTGCGGTCAGTACCACCAGCCATGTTCTCATTGGGGAGAGGAAGAACGCCAAGGTGCCGTATGTTCGCTGCAGGAAATAGCAGGAATAGACCTGCCAGGCCAGGAGCAGGGCCATTGCCAGGTGAACAAGCACAGCCACGAGGCGTCGGACGTGACGGATGTGGGAATGGAAGCTGTGGCCCTGGCATCGCAGCAGCAGGCACCAGCACAGATAGGCCATCAATGGCACGTTGAAAAACATCATCTGAAAGGAAGAGCAAAATAAAATAAGACAATGAGACAGCCAAGGGTTCTGGGTAACATCTATGAAGGCTTAAAAACATGCACAGATAAAGCTGTCCCATTCTAAGGGCTGAGTACAGTTCCCAGAGATGGAATCTCAGGATGCACCTCCACAACTCTGCAGCTGATAAAGCTGCTACTGCCTGTGCCTGAGTCCCAGGCCAAGCATTCCTGCCCATTCCCTTGCAGTAAGAGGCACTAACACACATCTGACATTTCTTGGAACTGACACAGGGAGACAGACTTACCAAAAATTAGCATGGCAAAACCAGATAGTCTGTATGTCAGCTTAACTCTGACCCAGCCCACTGTGGAGTCACACTGGTACAAGGGAGACACCATAAAGGAGGAGGCAATGCTGGTTTGGTCCTCTATCTTAAATGCCAAGGAATGACACCTTGTTTTTCAGATTAATAGGGAAACCACTCTTGGGAAAACTGGACGCAATGTGTGCTTAGGGTGACACCTACTGATCTGAAGGGTTATTAAGGCTGCAAGGGCTGCCCTGGCCACTCAGTTTTTTTGCTTACTCACTGTATGTTAGCCAAAGGCAAAACTAGAAAATTAATAGAAAATTTAGAAATCTGTAAAGAGACAGCCTCTAATCCAGATATCCAGGGAGTCCAAAGCAACATCATTTTTTTAGAGAAAAAGATAAGTTTGTGGAAATAATGCACAACCTCCTTCCTTTCTTTAAATCTGCAGAAAGGTAAGAAAGACCACTTGTAGTCAGCCATGGTCACTAATCTCTCTACTTCCAAGAATCCTTTCTTTATAAAACTATTAAAAAATGGAAAAAAGCCCCTGAGAAAAAAAAAGCTGGTTTTTAGCCTTTATTTTATAAATACTCACCTGTAAAATCCCAACCACAAATGTCATACTGCCCTGTAAGAAGGAACCACCGACAAACACCCCAAAGGAAAAACAGGCCCCCATCTGGCCATCTATCAGTTCACCTATAAACCATGGTCCTGCAAGAGAGGAAACCAATCATCATCATCATCAGGAAACACAACACAGACACAGCCCTTTCCCACACAACCCTTTGTACCCTGAGACTTCCCTATTGCTTGTCCAGAGTAATCAGCCTCATGTTTTCATATTCAGCAGAACAGCAGTCTGGTGTGAAAATACCACAGTATGACAGGGGGTTGTGACATGCAATGAAAATACTTTTGAATTAGTTTCATCTCTGTGACAATTTTCAACACCACATATAATATCTTCCTTATGAGAGAGGTGAAAAGGGTATTTTTTTCCCAGAATTACAGTAAGATATATGAAAAATGTGGTCACAAACAATCCCAGCCTGGCTTAGCCTAGAAATTAAAATAGGCCGGCTGCTCTGTGTTATGCATACTACACTGACTAACAAGAAAATAGCTATTTCAGTAAGATGTTACCAAAGAACAAGCTCAGACTGTTAACTCTGATGCGAACAATCAAAAAATAAGTGAAAGACAAACTGAATTTAAAAATACTCACTTCACTTTCAGAGTAATTTAACAAGCTAAGTGTTTCATTAATTCAGGGCTTCTAAGTTAGGCTCTTACAAATACACCTTTAGTCTCTTTGGACATTAACTTTTGAAGTTCCACATAGATTTTGTAACTTAAGTAGATTTTCCCCATTCTCCAAGATGTTAGAATTCTTATTTTTCATCAGGATCTAATGTGCAATTTCAAAATACCAATTTATGTCCTCCAGTACTCTAGGCTACTTACCCAGAATGGTGTATAAATTCAGAACCAGAATTGAGTAATAGAAGGTGTTTGTTTTACTGAAGACATGAAGAGAATATGAAGTCAGAGTAAGTAATCCCGGCTTTCCTAAACAGAGACAACATTTAAGAAAAATACACTTAATTCAGTTTGCAACACCTCCCCAGATATATATGTATGTATAATATTGGTCTTTCTGAAACAAATCTGTGCATTATTTACTCATTCTTTTAAATAAGGAATATAAAAATAATATTTGGTATGTCTACAGAAGAATGCATTACTATTACGATGATAACTGAAAGTAAAGAACCAATAAATATAACCGTCTATATTAAAAACAGCAGAGGAACCTGCAATCTAAAGGAATACACTTACTGTATGTAAATAATACTGAACGACCATTCTATACCCAGAAAATGAAGTTAGCTAGAATGAAAAACATGGAGAAAGTATGTATTAAATTAAAAGAATCAAAACAGTAACTCTGCAAACCCAGAAAGGTGGGTCAGCATGGACTAGATTAGTTGGATTTCCTTTCATTAAATCTACTTTAGTGAGATCTGAGAGCAACTCAAAATTAAGGCTAGGCATTAAAATGACATTATTCTGACAAGTGTGTGGTGTTAGCAGAAAAAAGAAGTAGTAGCTCTCTAACTGAAGCAGACAATTCACAGATCAAGAGAGCCTTCCTAAAAAGTTAGCTTGTAGACTTACACCTATTATGTGGCCTTCTCACAAAGAATTAACCCCCAGAGGGCAAGCTTCACCTTTGGAAATCAACAGCTCTAACAAATTTGTTCACTAAGTTGTCAAAATATTTGTCATAGTCCACATGGACCTAGCTGATCACAGAGTCAGTTTTTTTAATATTTAGCTGCTGAGTTCCATAAAGGCAACTGAAAATCTGATTCTCTTCTATGTAAGCAGTTGCTGTAGTTACTTCAGGATGCTACACAATTAGGAGTATAAAGGAAGGGACAAACACTGACATGAATAGGAAGGGAGGTGGCTTCCAGAAAAATCTCATTAGTAGGGTGTGGTTCAAATGATTGTTTAAAGGATAAACACCATGAGCTTAATAGTAATAATTTTCATTTACCAGATGTATCACAAAGTATCAAGTTATGACAGAAATGGCCTTAATATTATTTTGAGAAAGACCCAATCCTCTTCATGTTCTTTGCAAAAGTTAACAAATACTGTCTTTGCAAAAGGAAATCTGTTTCTCCACTCAGGCAAGAGAGAATTCTGTGACAACTGTAGTGAAACAAGCACACATATAGAAAATACAAAACAAAACATTCCTTTCCCTATGTATTGGATTCTTCAGTGAGAAAATTAAAATGAAACTTTGGACTTCAATCAACTTAATTTTTGTTTAGACAAAGATACCTGCTCAAGTTTCTAGTTTACTTTATTTGATATATTGGAGTTTTTCCAGCTTCCCTTAAAAGCGAAACAGCAGCTTCTGAGAAACCAATCAAATCCCACAGCAGCAGATGTAAAATGCATATGGCGATTAACAGCACAGTTACTTACATATTGTTAGCACACAGGTCAACAGTAAAACGTTTAGGGGAAAACAGATCTACTAAAAACCACAGGTAAACATTAGTTGATACCTTTGAGTGCTGGCTTTTGGAGGTGTCGGAAAACAACAAGCAAGGTAATCTGAATCAACACAGTCAGTCCAAAGAGCACTCGAGCCTGAAAAGACAATTTTGACTATAAACCAGGCCTGGAATAATTGCAGCCTTGGAGCATGACTTATGGACACTGATAAAATGGTACAAAGATTCTATCTGAAACACATTCAAAGCTTGTTGGTGTCATTGAACTGAAGAGTAAAAAGGAAACTTAAAGATTTTCTAAGTTCTAGGATTTGTATTGTACTGACTTGAATTCTGCTCAATGTCTGAAAGCAATAGAGCCAAATCTTTAAAAAACAGGGTTTGTAAACACATCCATTGAAAAAGTGTAGTTACACTTCCAAGGCAAAACATTGTCTGAGCACTGATCTGAGGAGAAATGCAGTTCAAGACATAGTGTAGAATGCGTGACTGATTAACAAAACAAAGATAATAACTTTGAGCCAATTATGATAAGAACTACAGTCATGTGGACTTTCTTATGTAGTTTTAGAAGTGCACCTAGACTACTAAGACATTACATCTTTCTTTGCATGTACTGAGCTGTAACATATATGACTAAAGTCGATGGGGATTTTGCCCTCCACTTCACTGGAGCTAGTTATAATGCCAGCAGCTGACAGTGAGAATACTTGCAGCATTCTTTCCAGAAAACATATTTCAACAGTTCACAGTGAATTCTCTTTGGTTTAATGTTTCCTTTTTCTACTATCTCCAGTAGCTCTTTTTCAATTTCTTGCTTGCACAAAATGTGTATACTTATGCCCAAAAATGGATAATTGGGACTAAATCCAGGACATCAACTGTTTGTATAAACCATTGTTGCACATTTGTAGTTGAAGTGTGCAACTTGAGAAACTTTAAATGTTTTGCAATTCCAAAAGAGTCATATTTGGAAAAAGTAAACTGCATTCAAGTCTAGAAATTCCTTCAGGAATTAAGAAAATGCCTACTGCAGCTTGGGAAGCCAACATGGAGTAACAGCTGTTTTGCTGAAAGTACTTACTAGAACATAGTGGTCAGTGAGAAGAATAACAGATGACCAAAAGTCAAATCTAAGAGAGAGGTTTTCTTCCATACCAAATAAATGGCCCTGTGTGCCAATTCTTCCTGAAGCATCCTAGATTGACATAAAATGAGAGCAATTACATAGCAGTGGTACAAAAAACTGTCTAGTTAAAGTTCGTAATTATCATTGCAGCTTTTCCAGAAAGATACAATTGATATATGCTTCTCTGGCATACTTCTGTATTAAATTCTACCTACAAAGGATTACTTACAGTCAATCCTGCAGTTTCAAGTAAATTGGTAATTATAAAATCATAATCTGAAAGTACTACATATGAAGAAGAGCCTGTCAGAGATTCAGTAACTTATGGAAGACTGTGACTGTTTACTGCCCCCCCCCCCCCAATTGTTTTCTAGAAGTTCAATTCTAGGTAATAGCCTATATTAAAATATTTTCAAATTTTGTTGTGCTTAATTTCTGGTGTATTGCCATAAACCCATATAGATAAACAAACACTTGTTTATTGTTTATTGTTATTTATTCAACACAGCGCAGTGTTGAGCACAGTGTTCCAGCTGTGGCCTGGCAAACACTCAGTAGAGCAGGATAGTGACTTGTCTTGGCTGGTGATGCCCTTGTGGATGTATCCCAGCATGCAGTACATTTTCTCTGCAGCACCAGCACACTGCTCATTCACTCTGAGCTTGTGGTCCACCAGGACCCTGAGGTCCCTTTTCAAAGAGCTGCTCCCCAACCAGGCAGATCACAGCCTGTGCTGCACTCCTGGATTGTTTTCCTGGGTGCAAGTTCTGACACTTTTCTTTTATGAACTTCATGATGTTCTTCTTGGCCCACAATTTGCCCTTGGTTAATCTGTGTTGGCTCTTCCCAGTCATGTGCTTCATCTGACCTGAGAAAGCCCCCACAAGGATTTGTTTCCTAATTTTCCCAGAGACTGAAATAAGACTGAGGGGCTATAATTTCCCGGATCCTCCCTTAAGCCCTTCTTGTATACAGGAGAGTCATGAGCCTTCTGCCAGTCTTTTGGGATGCCCCCTGATCTCCACATCTTCTCCAAGACTATGGAGAGTGGCCTCACAAAGATGTCAGCCAAGTCTCTTAATACTCTGGAGTGCAAACTGTCAGGACCCATTGATCTGGAGGATCAAGCTCCTGTGCCAAGTCTTACTCCAACTCTTCTTTCATTGACAGTGGGTCTCTGTTTGCATCAAGCTTGATCCTTGTTCCCAAGGCCTGGGGCCCAACACTGCTGGTAAAGACAGAGGTGAAGAAAGTGTTGAGAACCTCTTGCCTTTTCAGAGCTGTTGGTGACTAATTCACCTCTGCTGTTTAACACCTGGCCAGTATTTTGTTTCTGCTTGTTGTTTATATACCTTTAGAACCCCTTATTGTAATTTTTGACATCTCTGGCCAATTTCAATTCAAGTTTGCACTTCTGTCATGTCTTATTATACTTCTTATGAAAAATAATATTTCTTTCCTTATCCCAGCAGCTTTATGAATATTTTGGTGTTAGCAGTCAATGTTTATTTCTTTATTAAATCCTTTGGGTTTCGTAATCAGACAAAAATGAAAGTAAGTCTGTTACTTTATTCCTAGTTATGTGAGGCAGGAGGGTGATAGAGAAGCCATGACAAGAAAAAAAAAATTAATACAAAGAATGCCAACAGGTACCTTACCTGGACAGTCACATCTATGTGATGGAACCCTTCACTGTAGTTTTGTGGGCTCCACTTCAGCACATAGAGAGGGCCAGACACCTGATGTGCATTCCCCATGTGAACTCCATCTATGTAGACTTTGACAGAGATAATTACAGAAGGAGAGAATGCCAGAATTCTAAGGAATAAATAAAGAGAAAAAGAAACAGATTTGTTACTGGACTTGCAGATATGTCATTACTTCCTTAAGAAAAAGTCCCTAAAGGTTAAGCTGCCTTGTAGTAAAGAGTTCAAAAGATTTAGAAATTATAACAGTGAAATATCTGTAGGCTAATGGTAACATAGTAGGTCTTTCCTACTGTTAAAAAGAAAGTAGTTCTGTCTGACACTACACAAAAGAACAGGATAGAAAACTGGCTGTGGAACAGACAAAAAGGTGGCAGAAGTTTTAAGGCCCCGGCAGAAATAATTTTAGAACTCTTGCTCCGGAATGTTTGCTAACACAAGTGGGATGCATCCTCTAGCACACATAGACACATAAGCAAATACTTGTAGATGGCTTCATAAAAATTGCCAGGCTCCCTCTCTCTAAAGTCCTTTATTGTTGGGAGTGGGGTTTTTTCCTTTTTTTTTTTTTTTTTTTTCCTTTTTGTCTTTTTTGCTAGTCAGAATATAACCTCTCAGAGTTTGTAACTGCACTTAAGACAAATGGACTGGAATGCAAGACTGATATTACAGATCTCAAATACCAAGAAATGTATTGTCACTTGGCAGTAGTGCTTATATTCATAGAAACAGTGATACTAATACAGACTCAAAATACTGCACATGCAATTCCTTTCATTTCTAGTAATGTGAATGGCATTCCAGAGCATGTTTTAGTCAAATGAAGGCATTTCATACAGTTATGGTGAACAATTCTACCAGTTCATATATTATATATAATCATAAGAATGTTCAGATAAGGTTCTGAATAAGAATCTGGAAGGTAATTAGGACACCTAGTAGGATACTGCTCCCTAACTGAAAAGTATGACAAACTGCTTTTTATTGTAACCCTATGTATGCAGTATTTCAAGCAGATTAGTCTTACAGCAAATATAAAATGCTGGAAAGGGCCTAAAACTCTTGAAATATAAATGTAAAACTAAAGTAGATAAGGTAAAAATGGAAAGATGGAGAGAGATTTAAAATGAATATGAAAATTGGCAGAGGCGTCTCATGTTTTAGTATATAAAGGATGTAGAATTGAAAAGACAAAGCGCTAAGAAGTCTGAAGTGAACAGAGAAATCATTTAGAAAAATACACAGACAAAATCCTGAAATTAGCAGAGTTGATGTGAACATGTGAGATAAATAACACAGATTACATATTAATCTATGCATATTGATTACATATGAATCTATTTTAATTACATCTTAATTGATCAGCTTTGGTTACATAAAGTTCGTTTGACCTCAGGGGAAATAACTGCATAAATAAAACAAACACAAATTACTACTACATAATCTTTTTATCCCAGATATGATACAAAGCAAGCTCTCTGGAACAATCTTACAGAGAAAAGTGAATTCTGAAAACAGCAGACAAACATTTAAAAAAAAAGGTTGTGTGTATATACCTGTAAATATAATTAAATATTGTGAAATCAAGACATTACAGGCTACCTGATATGAGTAGAATAAAGAATTTTGACTAGTGGTTCATGAGTAGAACTGCTGTAAAGGAAGGATTTGGGATTGGTGATGAGAACTACAGGCCACTCTTCAAAGTTAAGATCTGCAAAGCTGAGGAGGTCATGATCAAACGCGAGGATCCTGTATCTATAATTAAAGGAAAAAAAATTTGTTAATACAAACTGCTGTGTGAACAGCTGATTTCCATGCTTCTCAAGTTCCTAAAGAACCTGGCTTTATTTTCCATTTATTCTCTTCTGTAGTTGATCTTACATTTTCCAACTCTGCTGTATTAACTATACAGTTGCTTACCTCTGATGAGGTTAATTTTATTATAAATCATAGAAGCAGTACCAAAAGTTCCAAGTGTGAAGATCTATGGATTTTTGCACATGAATCAGATAGATGAACATTACATTAAAGAACTCAAATATAATGTACATTTCCACAGTGTCTGTGTAGGTACTCTAACTCAGGACAAGGGTCCCAGCGTGCTCTTCCCCTATATTCATACCAGTATCCTTCTTTGGATTACTGCAGAATAAAAGCTTATGTATTACTATACACTACACGTAGCATCAGACACTTTTTGATATGCAAGTAAGGTAACATTTCTCAGGTGGACTATTTCTGTGTCAAGAATTCTAACAGCTACTGCAGAGCATGTGTATTTTGAAGTAGTGATGCTGAATTTTATTACAATTTATTTATCTACATTTGAATATTAAACACTATCTGGATACACATTTAGATGTCCCCTTTTTAGTTTTTAAACATCAAGAATTAATTAAAAAATATTTAATTTATTAGCACACTGTTGATATGGGGAAAAATCCCAAACATACTTTTTGTCAAAAGCACTAATAGTAATAACCAGTCAGGCTGATCTCATGCTTCTTTCAAATTCACCACACACCATGAAAGGGAATCACAGTACAGTAAGGTAGGTTTCATAAAATTATTTGCTCATATGGGCTTTTCTTACCTCCTGTTATCCATCCAGTCTCCCAATTCAAGTTCCAGAGTGCCACCACGGTGTTGACTGTGCAAGACTGGCATCAGCCCACCCATTGTATGGAGATGTCCACATAAATAGGCTGTGGCAGAACTAATAAGAATTGTGATTATTTGGGTGGGAAGGAAATACCACTGCAGAAAATCTGAAAAGTGAAAGATGAGCATGTGAAGACAGGCAAGAAATGTACTTCATGCTGAAAACATACAGGATAAGAAGATCTTACCTCATTAGTGTTCGTATTCCAGGGGATGGGGAGATGATTGTTGAGGTGGGGTAGTGGCCAAACCAGATAGTATGGTTGCTGTGTAGACTTTCTGTTGCCATCAAAGACAGCTCTGCCATTTGATTCTGAAACAGGCAGGTGACAAATCCATTTTGCTAAATAAATGTCTCACATGCATTATAACTTAAAAATGTAAACACTCTCATAGATGAACACAAATCTTTCAAACAATTTTTTTATATTAAAAAAACCCCAAACCTCCAAACAAACCACTACAGAAATAAAACAGTCAGCAAAATGGAATGCAAAGACTTATACAATACCATATTTAAAATCCCAAAAAAATTATAGGGTCTCTTAGGGCCTGGGCTGAGTGTGGCGTCCACGCAGATGAATGAATAGTTCCCAAAAGAGGTAGTGTGGATGTAATGGAAAGAACCATCTTTACGCCAGGCAGAGTATTTCCTAACAAAATAAGATGGAAATAGTCCTGTTAGGAGAGCTTGTAGCCATGACAAACATACATTGCTTTCTTTCCTTCCACTGACAACAGGTAATTTTACTATTTCTGAGCTACAAAATTGAAGTGCTTTTGATACTTTGTGCTAGATGGGAATTATACATATCTTCCACTGGCAAAGACATGACATTTCAACTAACAGTACCACCTAAATTGCTCTATTAAGGATTAAATTCTGTAACTAAAATGATTGTGAGTTAATACGAGAATTACTAAAATTCATTAAGTTTAGGTTGTATTTTTTTTTTTTTAATTCTTTGGGGGTTTTGGGATGGGCATTTTGTGCGCATTTGAGTTTTTTTACTTGTTTTAATTTTGTTTTATTCCATGCATGATTTGTGGAAGCCAAAACATTCCTGAGTCCAGATGATGAGTATAATTTGAATACAGCCATCCAAAAATCAGTTCATGTCCCTGTTTCTCCACCAATCAGAACAATAAAATTACCAGAAAGTTTGACCTGAATAGAATACAAGCCAATATATTAAAAACAAGTTTTCCATACTTCTAATGCTATAAAAACCTTTTCACAATATTTTTAAGCTAACATTATCTCTGTGAACACCATGACAATACAATTCAATACAATACAACTTCAATACAATTTCTTCCTTTAATCCCACTTTGAGTATGTGTAACAGTTGATTAATCCTCTGCTAATGCTGTGAACATATAATAGGAACCTATGTTTTTGTGTAAAAATATTGTATTTCTATATACCTCACTGCCCTCTTTAATTTTAATGCATAATGAAAACCAGAATGTGGTGTTGAATAACTGTTTTTCCTAGCTTCTATTTTTATTTCTGCAAGCAATTTTTAGAATTTTAATATTTTAAAATATTATTTAGATTTTTATATATTGAAAAAACAACTCCATTTCACTCTTCCATCTTCTCTCTCCTAGAGTGTGACTGAAAATTTTCTAGACAGACAGATTTAACATACTCAATTACAAAACACAGAAGGATAAGAGATAAGAAATCTGCACAAAGAATTCTCTATTTTCTCAATCAATTCTGCTCTACTAACTGGCAATGCAAAAGACAGAGGGAATAGTAGATATGATCCTGGGTTACAGGAAATTCAGTGAAAAAGCACATCCGTGGTAACTGAAAACAGAATATTGTTTAGTTAATTTGACCTTGAATATACCTGCATCTGTATGGTAAATAAAAGTACCTGTAATAATTCTGAACACTATCCAGGCTTGGAATGTTGAATGAATCTGTAAAGGAGTAAAAAAGGAAATAAGGAAACTTTCAGATCAAATTGATCATTGGCCCCTGTATCTAACTAGGTAATGTTGAGATAAAGCATTCTCAGCACATGCTGAAGTGCTACTTTTTAAAAAATGCATGATTGACAAGCAAACTAACTGTGCAGAGGAGACATTATATCCTCAAAGCAGTTAAATGGGAATGGTTTTCTCATTCAAGTTTCAATTCAAAGATAAAGGCATTGTGGGAATATGAATTGTTATTTAGCAGCCAAAAACTAAACCTGTCTCCATTTTGACCACAGAGCTTTTCAAAAGCTTTTTTGGGCTGGGTGCATGCTCTGTAAGTAAGACTTAACTCATTCATGGAAAATAAAGTAGTCATAGCATCAGAGAATAGCGTGTGTAGAACAGACATCAGCTTGGGGAGGTCTGCACTGCAACAGTTCCACTTCTCCATTAATGCTGGTAACAGAAACCTAATAGGAAAATGAGTATATATGACAAAGCATGCACTTTCTTCCCCGCAGTGCAGCTTCCTGTACAGCCCATTTATACAGCCTACATGATTATCAGCTTGTTTGAATGCTTACAGTACAGCAAACAGCTGATGGATCTAAACACCCATGACTCCCTTCTATTCAAAAGAAACCAAATTTCCTTTAGCTTCTGGACATGTGACATCTTTTAAACTTAAACCTGTGAGGGGGAAGTCCATGAAAAATAAATTGAAACCATTTCTTCAGTATGGTAAGATTACAGTTTGCTCTCCATTAAATAATGTGGTATATAAAATAATGACATGGAAACTAACATCTGAAGTCATGTTCTACCACTTGCCAGGTAAAAGACTCTTACTTCTCTGGTACTAAAACTCACTCCAGTAAGAGCTTGTAAACAAAGTGTCAGTAGACACTCTACTGAGACATCCACATGTCTCAGTAGACATGTGGATGGCAAGCCCTTCTCCTGATTCTTGAATCACACTAGTGAGTACTAAGACTTTACCTCTATATTCTGTAATGTGCAATCACAGGAAAAACAGAAATGTTTCATTTTCTTCTTACCATGATTCCCTTTGATGTCTATCCACTTGGTTTTTTCCATGACCCTTGATCTCTTCAGGATTGACTGGTAAGTTTTCCACTCATCTTCTACCTGCTCAGATCCCAGTTTATCTCTTGTCTTAGCATCTGTCAGATCACCTGAGAGTGTACAAAGGTGAGATATAACTAGAGGCCTACACAGCTTATACAAATACTGTAACTAGACAAGCATGCCATCCCTGCCTCCAAGTTTAAGTAGCTGCAGGCCTGGGTGCAATCTGCATGTTTCTGTATCTGCTCCACAAGGGCAAGGTAAATGCCTTCTAATGCCATGCAGCAGCCTCATCAGACATCTATTGACCACATCACTGCAGCACTTTCACTAATTAGATAAGTAATTCTCTGCAGAAACAAAACTCCAGGTCTAGCATTAGGATTCTAAAGCCTTGCACACAGTAATGGCTCAGTCTTTTAGATTTTCTTGTCAAAACTTAATCTATTTCAATAGCAAGCTGTCAAGTGAAGTGGCAAGGTTTATTTCACCTCTCTTGGTATGATATGTTCAAATGGAAACCAACAATAAAATCTTACATTAATTTACAGGTGAATTTCATACAAATGAGCAGGGATTGTTCTGAGAGAGGAACTGTATCCTAGTGGCTAACCACAGACATTGCTCACTTCTGTAATTTCAAACACAAAGAATGTAGAATCATGACCAGGACAAGACAGAAGGTGGCTGCTAGCAAGGGCTAAGATGCAGCAACACCTGTTGGGAAAACAATAGCTATCTTGTGTGATTGTGTCTGTTACATATAGAACATACTAAACTCACTGAAGAAACTGAATGCTAAAGAAAATAGTAATTCCCTTGTTGAGAGGTTATTCTTTTCAGCTTCTGGCAGTCTCCCTTCAGCTGCAATTCCATTTCCATTGCTTAAGATACCTGAATATTTAAAGTTTTCTCTTGAGATCCTAGAACTTTGCCTATTTGCTGTTCCTTTGACAGTACACTCAACAGGAAATTCACACTTTTCAATTGCTTACCTGTTGCTAGAACAAGTGCTGGCTGAATTACATCAATTGTTTCAGAACAGAATTTTTCGAATTCAGGAGCTCGTTTGGGATCCCGAAATTTGCTGATATGAATATCTGACACCTGCAAAAAAGAAGAGTGAAACACTGCCCCAAGCAGAGGGTTATTGCTACCCAGGTTGCTCTGCAAAGCCAAGTATACATAAGAATGCAACATAAGAGCAGTCACAGTGATTCATGTCAGTTTAAGGGATACTGGGAGAAACAGAAGTATGTGACTAGGGGAGAAGGAAAGCAGAACAAACAAATGATATTGCAACTCTGACCCCTAAAATCACATTCAATTCAAGAAAATTTCCTTAAATCTAAGAGAATACAAAAATATGAGGAAATACTTAGGTATCTACAGTAAATTGTGATGTTTGCAAGTGGCCTGTTGCCTTTCAAATTCTGAGAATTTCTGTGCAATACACTGGTTTTGCTGCAAGTAAGAATACAAAGTAGATCTGCAAAGCAATAGGTTAAAGCTACCTAGAACTTGAAATGTACTGAAAATTTGTTTTATACCTGGTGTGACATTTCCAGTAGCTGAGTGGAAGGATTTTTAACATTCTATCCAAGCATTTTATTGGATCAAACAAGTGTGTTTAGATCCTATTCCATGTGCCTTCAAGAAGGCAAAGATTGCCTAAGAAATTATGATATGACTTGTATGTAACTGTAAAAGATGCTGTTCATTTCTGAATCAGGCAAAACCCTCACATCAGAAGAGCCGTTTGAGGAGAATAAGAAATATAAGATTTTTCTATTTTTTTGCATTGTGGCTTTTCAGTATTATACAAAAAACAAAACAAAACAAAACAAACCATTGTGTGAATTGTTTCAATTCCACTTTCCATTCTACTTCAGTCAATCAATTAATTAATTGTCCTCCTTAGTTTGAACAAATGGTATTTGATGCTCAAAAAGCAGTAAGCAAATGCTCATCTGACAATATCACTTGGAAAGGAAAACATTAACTTTTGCATTCAGTTTAATAAACCTGTTCTTGTAGAGCTTGTAGTTTTTGAAAAATCCAGATAAAATATATTGGAGAAAAATTATTTACTTCTACTTATTCAGTCATCTGTATACAAAGAAAATATTACCTGAATACAGTTTTTTAATTCTGCTTAGGAAAACTCCCCATTCAGAATGATATGGAATTTTTGCCTAGATCAGAATTGCATGCTAAAAAAGGCAAACACTTTTAGATACAACTTTATCTTCACTTTCATTGACGCAGTAAAACTAGTGTGAGGCAAAGAGCACAGCAAAACTACCTCGATACATCAAACCTCATTTAATCATTGAAAAGGATATAACTTGTTTTGCTTCTTTTCAGCCTGTGGATTTGCAAATAATTTATCTCAGCAATCAAACAGAGAAAATCAAAACTTCTACAGTTTTTATTCTCGAGAAAAAAGTCTTACAAAAAACTTTACTCCTGCTCTACCAGTAACTACAGCAAATGTAAATTTCCAACCTTACAACAGAGAGTGTTTCGGAAGCCTAATTTCCTACAATGACCTTCCCACTTTTCTTCCCCATGAGTTTAAGATTTAAAAAAAGGTTGAACTTGTAATTTCTAAGAGTTACAGTGTCCTGGGACTTCTGAGAGCTGGGACTAAGTTTCTCTCATCACTAACAGCCATGACATATGAAGATCTCAGAAGTGGAGCTTCTTCACCCGCCCCTTTTTTAAATTTTTTTTTTTAATTAATTTCAGATGATATCCCAATAAGAAGAAAGACAGTGGGCAAGATGAAAAGCTTGTAATGCTCCTATTTACTTTCCAAAATGTAGGTGAAAGCCCATTTGCTGCTCCCCTCCCTCTGATTGATGTGGATACTTGGCCTCTCATTGCATCATAGGCAGTTACTTTCATTAAAATGGGCTGGAAGAGATTTAGGGGTGAGGAGAAATCACCATCAACATTCCTTATCTAGCAAAGATGTGGTTCAGGAGAGGCAGGAATTAAGGAGGGAGAATTACAAGGTCTAGAGCAACAGTAGAATGCTTTCAGCTGACAGAAACAGGAGAAATAATTATATGCTTGTCAAATGCTGAACTAGAGTGTCTGTTTGGCAGTGGGTAAGAGAAATTCTGCTACAATAAATGGATGAGCCATTAATAAAAGATTAAAGTAGAAAGACTGTGGTTTAGTTCCATTTAAGAAGAGATAGTCCTGTGTATGGGAAGAAAAACAAGGCAGGAACTGCTGGGGGCAGAACTGACCATCTTGAGCTCTATTCAGTGACCTAGGCTAGACCTATGGAATCACCAGGGAGCCTGAGGCCTCTTTCCCATAACATCATCAAGCACAAGGCTGGATTTGGTGCTTGATTAGTTTCCAAGTTAGGTCAATGATAAAGCAGCTGTTAAAGGGCACATCTGAAAGAGAACATAACCACTTGAAAGCAAAGCCAAGTCTCAAATTAGCTGTGCTATGACCTGTCCTTGGGAGAGCTCCACTTGAAGTGACACAACCAGAGAGAACACAGCAAGAGAAACACGGGCCTGTGCACTGCTTGTCAGTATAGCTCTGCAGCAGCTATATCCTACTGTATCTGACTCTTCACAAGACAGCAGCTCACGATAGGGGCTTTCCTTACATTATTTCAAGCATATCTCTTGATATGCTTACTCTTACTCTGTAGTAAAAATAAGCCTTAAGTCACTTAAGGAAAAATTAATGAAAAAAAATTACACCACCAATTAGAGAGAACCAAAGGACTTATATATGCCAGCTCATCCACTAAGAGCACTGCCTGCAGCTACTAAAGTCAGGCAAAGTGTTCTTGAGATTGAGAATGAAAACAAAACACTAAGAGCAGCTATTTGTTAGAAGGAAATGCAAAGCAATCCCTGCAACATCTCAGCCATAGATTAACTACAAATATGTAAACACTTTTGTGGCTAGTTCTACATTAAGTGCTTTGGGAATGCTCTGGGGAGAAGAGTCACAGAAGAGGCCACAGAAACCCTAAGACGTGACAATTTGCTTCCATGACTATGCCAGGTCAACTTGGATTTTATGTTTAACCTGGAAACAAAGCTGTGTACATTTAACCTTCTGAATACTGGCACAGTACCTTCTACTGCTATAAATCAGTAAAGCTATTTTCTCAGCCACACAACTTTTCTGAGGTTTTGGATGGGGAAAGGGACAGGCAGAGCCTGCATTTCTCCCCAGGATATTAGATAATACCGCATCAGGTACTGATGCAATATATAGGGTAGTGTAATAATTAGGTGATTTTTAATTACCCGCTTCCACTACACACATCTTGTCTGATAAAGAAACTTCTCTGTGCAACCATCCAGGAGCCACTCTGGCAGTCACACTCACACCATCTGGGACCGACGAGGCCCCTTCACAGCTACACCCCCACACTCACAGTCAGACCAGGTTTCCTCACCAGCTCAGCTCCAGGTTTCCCATAGCTCAGACTTCGGGGTCATTAAAATTATTTAATCTTGGTGTAGTAATTAACAAAATAACAGTTCGACTTGGGTACCTCTGAGAAGGTGCCCCAAAGAAAGGAATCCCCGTGCTTTTATACCCTCACAGTCAGAGAGCAAGCAAGTCTGTGGGTCATGGGCTCCTGCCGCCTCTGAGTCCGATCCCCCGGCCGGGTCACAGGTCCCCGTGCCCTGTGCTCTTCGCTGTGTAAAGGATTTCACAGGTCTCGGCCTTTCGCCTCGGGCTCCCGCCCCCCAGAGCTCGGCGTGCAGCTGCACATCGAGCTGCCGGCACTGAACATATTCCTCAACGCGACCTTTCGGGCAGCCTGGCCAAACACCTGTAACCTGGCCTTGACTGCGCGCCTCCGCCCTGCCCGCCGTGCCCGCGGCTCGGCCGCCCCTCGCCCGCCCGGCCCCGCTCACCTGCACGACCCAGAGCAGGCTGGCGGCGGCCGCCCCGGGCGCGGGCTGCGGGGCCCAGCGGCGGCGCTGCCCCGGGGCCGGCGGCGCCCCCGGCGGCCCGTACCAGTCCAGCAGCAGCGCCACGGCGGCCGCCGCCAACAGCCCCGCCGCCAGCCCCAGCATCCTGCGCCGCGCCGCCACCGCGCCCGCCCCGGGCGAGCCCTGCGCCGCCGGCCCCGGCACTTCCGCGTCCACCTCCCCCGCGGCCGGGCCGGCCCGCGCTCGGCCGCGCTGGCTCGGAGGACCGATGCCAGCGGGGCCGGGGGTGGGCGCTCCCCCTGTGCTGGAGGTTCTGTCCGGCGAGGCCGGGGGATCTCGGCTCTCCCCACACTCCCCGCGCCCTGAGTGTTCCCGCTTTCCTCTCCAGCCGCAGGGGTGCCTGGAAATGCCTAGGTTAAAGCAGAAGGAAACCCAGGCGTACGAAGAGATCTGTGTCTCATCCTGCTTCCTTGCAAATACAGCATGTAAACTTTCGCTTTTTCTCGTGACGGTATTATAATTCTACCTGCTCGAAAAATCTAGGCAGTTGACCTATTTTGCTCCTGACAGAAGTCTTTTTATGGTATTTTGGACATTTTAATATATATATGTACACACACCATTTTAAACTTTGCTATAGCAACTGCACAGTTTCATAATTGCTAAATTATTCTTTGCTACCAACTCAGTTTACTAACTGCTGCCCATTTTTGTTGAGATTTTTTTCTTCCCATCTTAAGTATGAGTTTAGGTGAAAAAGCTTCTGTCAAGTCACATCACACTTTATTATTTAACATAATATTCTCAAACAACTTCAGGTATTAGAAATTTCTAATTCAATATTGTTTAATTGTAACTATATTTTCTTATATAATTTGTCATAAGACAAATATTTAATTTTTAGCATTGATAATAATTAGCATTGGTTGATCAAGAAAAAACATTTTTCACATCAATTAGACTGCATTAATATAAGACACAACTTTTTAGATGTCCTTCATAAATTAGTTACTTTTTTGCAGGACTTCATGTATGTTTGCTTTGGTTTTTTT
Organism: Vidua macroura; assembly: GCF_024509145.1. Taxonomy (NCBI): domain Eukaryota; kingdom Metazoa; phylum Chordata; class Aves; order Passeriformes; family Viduidae; genus Vidua; species Vidua macroura. Next base: position 36,148,778 of record NC_071576.1, read on the forward strand.
CAGCTGCCTTTCATCTTGCTTGTCTACTCTTCCCCCCAGAAAAAACACCCTGAAGAAATGTTTCTAAATAAACATCAATCAGCAATCCTGGTAATCTTCAGGAGTAATCTGGAGAACTAGGGTTTGCTCACTTTTTTCCTGAAGCTCTACCATTTTATTTTAGCTCTAGCAAGGCTGTCAAGCATTTTGTCTGTATTAAAATTGATCTGAATTCCTGTTTCGTTCCTCTTCTTTCCTCTATTACTGTAGTATCCATGGAGATCCTGGTGTTTTGTGCCATTTCTGCCTGGGCAATGGTGCCAACTTGTTTTTTTAAGAGGTTTGCTGACACTTTCTTTGCTGTCTCTCAGCGCATGTGGGTTTCCAATTTTTTTTTAATAATATTTTTTTAAAATAAGTCTAACAGAAAGTCCTGTTCAATTAAAGCAGTTGATTTACATTAGCATAACTTCTAGAAGTCCCGCAGTAAAGCAAACCCCTACTGATAGCTAGCTAAAAGAGGTAGCCAGGCTAGCTGCTTGCCTTGCAGCACAGGGGGCTGCAGGCAGCCCTCCTGCTGCTTGACTGGATTTGTTGCTGTCCTGGAATTCTGCCTTGCTTCTCTTGCTCGACTACATTGGAAGCTGGAGTATACAATTGCTAGTGTTGATGCCAAAACAGGTGGAGGACTCCAGTAATTACAGTCCAAACTTGGTTGTTGTGCAAACAACACTTCTGGTTAGCGGGCAGCTGTGCTATTGGAAAGGACTGGGTACAGATCAGCAAGACGGACAGACAGAACGAGATGAGATTGTTAATTGTCTCATGGCAAAATTCACTTTGTATTTTTTACACCTCATACCTAAACCTGTCTCAGTGAAGGTGATTTTAAGTGACAGATTTCAGTAATGTAAAAATGTCTGCAGGACTTAATATGAAGATGACTGGTAGCTATGGCAGAGGAACTACATTCAGATGTTTTGAACATAGAGTAGAACTTTGAGAGTACCTGTGGCTGAGTGCAGTACAAAAAATCATTGGATATACCTGAAAAGATCACCTGTAAACTTTATCCCATCCATACTGATAACTGAAGAAAGTGGAAAAGCTGCTTGGAGGCTTGAAACAGGAAGACTACAGTGGGAAGAGGCAGTCTTCCCAGTATCCAAGGTATCAGGCATTTGAAATGGACCCCAAGATCCAATGCTATGGCTATTTGCCTATTTCCTCAGCCTTAGGAAGGTGCAAACACAGGGAATTGTACAACTGGACTGCAACAATCTGGAAAACTTCCAGCAATGCATAGGCCGTGTTTGTCACATATCAATCAAGATCCTAAATGCCCTAATTTGCCAAATCTGCTAAGCACCCAGAACAGTTATGATATGCTGTTGGAAGGAGGTGCGGAGGAAAATTTTTGACCTTGGAGATCTTTTGGTCTTTAGGCATTTGCCTAGAGCTACTGTTGCCTCCTACACCAAGTTAGTAAAATTTTCCCTTTGCTTAGCCCATGTGGGAGCCACACGGAAGTGGTGTGACTTTGCACCTGTGTAGATGAAATTATTTGTGTTATTATCTTGCTAGCAATAGGATGAGGGGAGACAGACCCCTGCACCACGGGAGGTTTAGATTAGACATCAGGAGGAACTTCTTCACCGAAAGGGTGATTAAACTTTGGAACGGGCTGCCCAGAGAGGTGGAGTCAGTGTCCCTGGAGATGCTTAAGGAAAGACTGGACGTGACACCCAGTGCCATGGGCTGGAGGAAAAGGTGGTGTTCCGTCCTAGCTTGGACTCGATGATCTCAGAGGTCTTTTCCAACCTGACTCCGTGACTCCGTACAGCAGGGCGCGAAGTGAGCACCCAGAGGGTACAGTTCAGGTGCCTGCAGAGGGACTCCATTCACGTAGCTCAGCACACGCGGTCAGCACGAGCTCCCCGTGCCGGCCGATCCGCGAGCCCCCGGGCCGGGCTTTGCTGCGGCCTCCCGCAGGAGGCGCTGCCGAGGCCCCGCGCGGCGGCGGCTGCGCGCGGGGCGGGCCCTGGGCTGCGGGCGCAGCGCCCGGTGACGGCGGCGGCTCCTTCCGGGCCGTGACGGCGCCGCCGGCCGCGTCCCTCGTTCTCAAAATGGCGGACGGAGCCGACAGAGGTCCCGCGGCGGGAGCGGCGGGCGGCCGGGCCCCCGCGCAGGCCCCGGAGCGAGCTATGGTGAGGCTGCAGACCGGCGCCGCGCCGCGGTTTCCTTTGCCCGCCCTCGGGGGCAGCCCGTGCCCTGCCCGCGCTGCCTCCCCGCCCCTCGGCCGAGCAAGGCTGGCTCTCCGCGGCTGCGGAGTGGCGCCGTGGAGGGCCGGGACGCGCCGCTCTGCACACGCCGCGGCCAGCGGGAGGCTGTGGCCCCAGCCGGGGCGCGGCCCGGGCGTTGGGGCCGGAGCGGGCGGCCCGGTGCCCCCGTGCCGGCGGCGGCCGCGCACCCGCTCCCGGCGGCCTGCGCTGGCCGCGGCTCCGGAGCTCGCCGCCTCTGCCCCGGGAGCGGAGAGCCAGCCCTGCGCCGGGCCCGGCGAGCCGCTGTCACGGACCCGCGGTTTGTCTCGGTTCCCCACAGCATCTGTCAGCCGCTGTCCCGGGTTTTCAGTTGATGCTTAATGACGGAATTGAATGAGATCAAACTTTGGAAAGCTTCGGAGCGGTCCTTTAAACGTTGTACTGTATATGTGCATTTTAACCATAGTCCTTAATTAAAGGACTTTCTTAATTAAAAGTGGCTCTACTGTGGAACAGAAAAGGCAGAGTAACAAATTATTGTTCTACAGAGTGTGTGGAGCAGCAAATAGTATAATTTAGAAAGAACATAGGAAACAGTTGTTTGTTGAACAGAAGTATTGTTTCTTTTTTCGTGCAAAATAATTGTCTATGGATTTAATATTTTGTTATTGAACACAATTTGTTGTTGACTTTGTCTAGTGGTAGCACGTAAGTGCCTTATGTGGTTTCCTCCGCAAACTTGTACAGTGGATTACTATGTTTGAAACACTTTATCTAGAGGAGTTTAAAACCCAAAAGCTGACAAGTTAAGAAAGGAAGGCAGATGGATGTGTATGAGGCACTTTACATTTTATGTTCTATTTCCTGTAACAGTCTGCACACATAGTATAGTTTTGAAACTTGACTGCTGGTGTTTAAAAGTTGGGTGCTGGCAAGCCTGTAGAATAGCTACTTTTTACATGATGCTACACACCACTAATAAAAATAGAAAGATGTTTACTCATGGAACTTGTCTTTCATGTGGCAGCATTAAGCCAACAAACATTATTCCTTGTACCCTTCTCAGAATTTTAAGTATCTGCAAATCATTAGAAATGGCCCTTTAGTCATGGACTTAATTCTTAAGTTATATTTCTGTAACTGAAACAGTACTATGTGTGGATTTTTTTTTAATCAGGAACAACCTGATTTTAAACTAGAAAAAATGTGGTTTGATTGCATAATGTCAAAAATTGCAGCCCAAGACAGGCGATTTCTTAAGCTTGTGAGCTGTGCATAAAGCCAGTGGTGCTGAGGGTAATAGTGGCAATCAGCAGCAAAGCAATGCAATCAGCCTTTCATTAATTGGGGACTTAAGAGGCTGAGTTAGCCCAAGCAATCCATGAAACTGTTAATAATGGTATTGTGAAAAACTAAGAGAGAGCTGTTGAAGAGATCCTCAACTGCTTAGGGTTGATGCTGCTCCACTAAGTTGTCTTAATTTTTGTGTGATTTCAGCCAATTGAAAGTGTCTGGACCAGAATTATCATTATTCCAAGGAAGGTAGTTGGCCATCCAGACCATGTTGCCTGCCATATATCCAAGCAAACTGCAGGGATTTTGACAGGGAGTAGGGGCTGAGGGAGGGTATGTTATAAAAAGGGAGAAGAAGAGCTTGGGATATGTACTTAGGTTGTGTCTGACAGCATTTGTGATGTTAGACAGCAAACCTGCCTGTAGTAATACTAGAGACAGCTGTAATCTGGAAGCAGTACACTCAATTTGTTGCTGTCTTGAAGATGGTACTAAGTAGATAGAACTAATATATCCTGCCTGACTTGTGCTTTCACTGTGCAGAGCTGTTCTGAAAGTTACTGTGGTGCTAGAATTGGAGAGTTGTGCGGAGTGGAAAGAACTGGTTAAATAGGGTGAGCTTTGGCCTCACTGATCTTGTCAGAGCTGTCTCAGTGTCTGAGCAGTCAGACAGACTCTTGCTCCTCTGTTCGTCTCTGGCTTTGGGTGCCATTGGCTGCAGTGCAGCACCACATCTGGCTGAAACCTTCCCAGAGTGCTGGGTGCATGGTGGAGGTTACCTGAATGATTCTGCAGGAGCCAGCCTGATTCTGGAATGGATGGTGATGACTCAGGTAATAAACTCTTCTGCACCCAGCCCAAGTCAGTGGTGTCTTCTCTGCATTTATCTGCAGCGCTTCAGGTTGGATGACTGTGGTTGAAAACACTTAACTTGGAAGTCAGGTCCTGTCTGTGCTTCTGCTTCTTCATAGTGGCTGTATTGCTTCCTGAGCTGTCCTGGAAGAGAGTGGGCTGAATTTAATGCTGACTAAGTAGTAAACCCTGTCTACTAAACTCGACTTTACTTTCTTTCCTTTCCCACCAGCATCCACAGTTTACTTGGCTGGCTGATGGGCTGGACTTGGCTTGTCCAGTAGTTGGCTAGCAGGCATTGCCAGTGGCCTGACAAAAGCCTGCTTTGCAGGCTGGATCCAGCCCTTGGTTGGTTGTCCATTTGTATTCTAAACAAATTCCGGTTTGACTCCTGCCTGCTTTTGTGTCTGCTACCTGGAGCAGGGCTTTGATATTAAGCTATTTCAAGGATTTAAAATTTACACTGAATCTTCAAATTTTCATGTATGTGTACCTTCTCAGTAATATTTGTGAAGAAAAGCGATTTTTAAAAAAAAAGTTCTTTCTTTTGCCATTAGTCAGAACTCCTAACAAAAGGAGAGATATACGTGGTGTAGTGGTGTACAGGAAGAGAAAAGCTTATATTATTAGGATATTTCCTTTAAATTTCAGTTTCATTATGTAAAGTACACTACGGGCTCTTGTGCATTTTAAGGTATTTCAGATCTTTTGTGTCATTCACTGCTGTTACATAGTTGAGAAGATGTATATGAGAAGTCCTGCTACCTTAGATGTGTAATCAAGTAGTCATATGGAGGGGATATTCATATTAATGTGCAGGTTATTTGTTGAAATTAGTGAAATCTGAGTCAGGCCTCTTATTTGGAGTTGCAGTGTCTTCTAAACTGAATTGACCTGTTTAGACCAGATGACACGTCCATATAATTTTACTTTGTTAAGCTAAATTTTTTAAAAATTTCATTTTAGGTAAGCCATCATATCCTTTAGTGTAACTAAGCCCTGAAATGCAGATGGTCAAACTGCTGTATTTAGAACAGTGCAGCATATTGGCAGAACAGTGTTAACTGTACACTTGTTCAGTGTCCAAGAAATGGAGCTGTGGAAGTTGCAACAGGTCACTGGAGCATGGCCCAGGTCCTGTTTGCCTCCCTATATATTTACTGAAGTGCTTTCACATTGTTACAGCATCTGTGGATTTTTCTTCCCTGTCAGCTTTTATGTTTACTTGTATTTATTGGTAATTTTTGTGGCTTTTGTTGGTGCAGGGGTGAACTGATTGTAAAGGTGTCTGTTACCTTTGCTTGAGTCTACATAAAGTGCACAACATATGGTTGCTCTAGTCCTATTACAGTACTGCAGTTGTGAGAGGTATGTAGCTCCAGGAGAAGGCAGTGGATGTTCCTGATAGCATGTAACTGTCTCCTAGATGTCACAGCAGTAGAGAAGTTAGGGATAAACAGATTCGTGTATAAGGGAAAGTGTTTGAGGGATGTTGAGTGAGTGCTAAGTATGGATAGAATCACCTGAATTTTTCTAAACATTCCTTCACTGCAGAATTAGACTGTGTACAGTGGCGATGAAAATTGGAAAATTAGGTAAGTGTGAACACACAGAGAATTAAAAAAAAAAAAAACAGTGGTGTTGTTTTCCACCCCCTGCACCCCCCATCCTTCTATTAATGAATTATTTCTTTGTAAATATTCACTGTAGTTGTGTGTTTTGAAGTGCAGCCTGGTGCTTGCTAAGGCACTTCATGGATGTTGTGTTCCTTCAAATGTAGGAGACCACAACATGGATGTTAAGGATCAAAGAAAGAATAAAAACATTTCCTTTGTTTCTCTAGAAACAAAATAAAAATGATCTGTCAAATTGATAGTGAGAACTTAAAATTCAATTTCAAAGTCTCACAGAATATTATAAGTAACTCTGCAATGATGATTTTGCTATTTATATAGGGAGAATAATTTTTCCCCCAAAATAAGTATTTTGCACATTGTTTTGGTTTACTGTGTGGTACTAAATGTCTGCTTCCTCTAGTGTTAATTGTATGTTGCTATCTACCAAATGCAGGTTTCACCAAAAAATTTGGAACATGAAAAGGTGATTAGATTGCACGCCTCAAAGACCTGAAAATTAGTTCCAGAATTCTTGACCATTTTGCCTGTTGAACCTCCTCAGTAGTAGTATCCTACTAATTTTGCAGCATATTTAGGCTGGAGTGTCCACTTGGTAGGGAAGTATGATAGAGGTACCTCCCACATGGTGGAGGGAGCTACAGGCCATGATTTGACGCCAGTTGTCTCCTTGGGCAGCAGATTGCTTTCAGGTGCTTACTCCCATGAGCTGCAGCTGTGCTCTTGTGGTTTTGGAGGTGCCTGTGGTTCAAAAGTGACCTGCAGTTTCCAAGAGGTTGAGCAGCTTGGGTTTGTGTGTTGTTTACCCTGAAGAAGACAGTAGTTTTAGCTGTCCAGCAGCTGAAACAGTAACAGGTGGTGCTGGTGGTTACTTGTCCTTCTCTGGTGGTCACCGATTTGCTCTGGTTCAGCTCAGCTGGTAGTCATTGGTGACTGCTGGAATCGAGGCAGGTTGTGCTCTAGACAAAACCTCAGTAGTCTGTGCTGGTTTTGAGTCTCATTCCAAGTGGGCAAACACCTGCATCATTAAAGCATCTTTTGACATGAATTGGCACCCTGCTTTGGCTCAGGGGCCAAAGTTAAATGACTGAAGAGATCAAAAAGTTCTTTTATGTGTTCAGGTCAAAGTTGATGTTTTGTTAGGATGATGTCAGACAGTCTTGTATGTTACCCATGTTGTGCCAAGGGAAAAAAAAAAACTTTTCAAACTTAACTTCCTTCTTTTAGTGTAATTACTGAGATCTAGAGCAGACTGGATACTAAAGTTTGGTAGTATGGTTTGATTTTTTTTAGCCATGTTATATAAAGGAGCTGACAGATGCATCAGAAAATTTTGTATTTGAGTTCTAAACAGTAATTTTCACAGCTTAGATTCTCTACTAAAGCATTGGTTGTGCTTTGTTGGAGAATGTGAAACAACATAATTCCTGTTACAAATGTGACAAAACAAATAAAGTAAGTTTCTGTTTTAACTCCCTGAACTGTGCCCTTCCAGAGATAGGATTTATACTCCTAAAAAAAAAAAGTTTCATTTAAGGCAGGGAAGAAGAAGTATGTTAATTTCTAGTGTTTATTTTTGAAGCCTCTTCTTTGTGGAATATATATGTTTGAGGCTGAAATAGATTGCCTTATCTTCCTGTTGTTTTTACTAAACGTAATGCCTAGGTGTTCTGTACTCTAGTTGGATCTTCTTTTCAGTGCATTACAAAACTGGTAATTTTAAACCAAGATAGTAAGAAGGAAAAATGGAGCCAAAATTTTGAAAGCAGAACCCTTATATGAAAATGTTAGTTCAAGAATCCATTGAACTTTCCTTTTCAAAGAAATTTTAAGTATTCTGCCTACTTATCAAAGAACTTGTGCATATTTATCCTTTTAAAATGTCGTATGTTTCTTCAGTTAGTTAGACAATATCAAAATAAAAAGTTTTCTGAGATGCTGTCCTTCTAATCTCTGTTGAAGTTGTACAAGTGTTCTGTGCCTTAAAGCTGCCTTTTGCATTTGGTATTTATGTTGAATGGCACCTGCTTGAAATCAGTATGCCCCCAGCATTTTAAATATTTACTTTTAAAAGCCTGCTTTTTCTAGCTGCTTTGACAGGCAGCTGGTATTGTCTCATGCCTGACAGATTTTTGCTATGCATAACAAAGTATTTTACTATTCCTTTTAAATGGAATGCTGGACCAGGTACAGGATTTAGTTCATGCTACTGGTAGTTTGTTCCTTCATAATTTGTTGTTTAATGTTCATAAATATTAATATTCCTTTTCACTGATTAGATTAATGTATAGATCTAAAAATAGTCTTGAAATTTAGGCAATCACGTTTGCACTAAAAGATCAGCTTGTCCATCAGTGTAGTTAAAGTATAGCTGCTTTTTATAATATTGCCTTGTGCAAGCTGTTAGACTTCAGAGTTCCAAGAGAACTGTGCTTAGAAGGTAGATCAAAAATAATAATGGAAGCAACACCTACTGAATTAGTGTATGTAATAAACCTCTGCAATGATAAGAAAAATGATGTTCTTGTTTCTCTTATGAGTATAATGGGTATTTCCTGGGTGATGTATAGGGTGAGCATATATTTTAGTGTTCTTACCAGAAGGCAGACAGCCTGCTTGAGAAAGTTCTCTTGCTTCTTTCCTACTTCCTGTCCTCTCTTCTTGGAACAACATTCAAATAGAATTAAAAGCTTTGTACAAGAATGCTTGAAATGCTTGTGAGTTTGACTGTGTGAGAACCCATTTTACACTTCTGGCAGATTTTCAGCGAAGCTTAGCCCTGTGTTTCTTGAAGCTATGACATGCTCTAGAGCAACAAACTTGCACCATCTCTTGGGAACCTGGGTCATTAAGATAGAAAGGGACAGAGTGGGATTCTCTTGTGCTCTGCGAACAGAGCGTGCCATGGGGCCACATCCCACCCTTCCGCATTTAAAAAATACAGCGACCAAACTGGGAGGCGAATTTGGTGAAGGCATGATGCAGTATAGGTAACATAAAAACAAGTTACAGGAGGAAACATGGTTAAGCAGAAACACTAAATTATGAAATTTAATTATGATAAGAATAATTCACTTCCACTCATCTTAAATCAGACGCATAAAATTATAAACACATGATCAGCTATCGCTTACAATTGAATATCTTTCTCAGAGCCATCAGCTGTGTGTGATACTTTTGTTTTTTTAGTGTTAATATGCAAGTATCTGATAAGTTTGGATTTAATTTCTAGTTATTTTTTACAATTTAGTGTCTTTATGCCCTGGGTAAGCATCACTTTGCTAGGTAGTTGAAAAATTTGAATAAGTTAATTAAAATAAAAAGACAACCATTTTATTTATTTCATTATCTTTTTGTTCCTCAGATCTGAATATGTGAAAATAAACACATACCTATATATTTGAGTGCATGTATGTATATGCATACAGATTGCAGATATATTGCATATGTGTGTATGCTACAGCTTTTATGACCAATACAATAATTTCAGTGGTGCTTACTGCTCAGGTGAAATTCTGGAAAAAAACAGTTTTATTTGTTAACATTGGAATTAAAATAACTGGTTCCTTTCAATTCATGGATGGGTCTTCATTTTCAGATAATAATGGATAGGTTTGAATGCACTGTGATTCAGGGAATCTGATTAGACTGATCAAGCTGCTGTACTTATAAAATAAGAATATTCTAATATGATTGTGGGCGAATCTGCTATTCTGCTTGACCACATTATCCATGGCTTAACTTTTCCATCAGCTTCTGCCATGCATTTTCACCATGATTAATGAAGTAATGGGCTACCTAAGGGTAATGCTGAGGAAGATTAATGGTTAAAAAAATAATGGATTGAGGATTTTTTGGTTTTCACATAAAAAGTTAAATAGCCTACTTCTTTGACCCTTCTTTCAGTCTGAGCCCTTTGGTGGTTGCTTTGCTCATTCCCTACTTGCTGGCCTGGAGAATATTCCCTTTAGAGCGATTTATGAAATTACATATGCATTTTTTTTTTTTTATTGCACTCATCTTGAATCATTTGTGCAGTTTTGGGCACCACAGTATAAGAAGATACAAGCCTATTGGAGGGCAGCAAGGATGGCAAACGGCCTAGAAGGGGAAGCTGTATGAAGGGCAGCTGGGGTCACTTGGTCTGTTCAGCCTGGAGGAGACTGAGGGGAGACCTCATTGCAGTCTGCAACTTCCTTGTGTGGGGAGGAGGAAGGGCAGACACTGATGTCTTCTCTGTGGTGACCAGTGACACGACCTGAGGGAACAGCGTAGGATTGCATCAGGAGAGATTTGAGTTGGGTATTAGGAAAAGGTTTTTCCCCAAAGGGTGTTGGGCACTGGAACAGGCTTCTTGGAGAAGTGGTTGTGGCTCCAGTCTTGCCAGAGTTCAAGAAGCATTTGGACAATGCTCTTAGGCATGTGGTGTGGTTCTTGGGCCTGTCCTGTTTTGGACTTAATGATCCTTGTGAGTCCCTTCCAACTTAGGATATTCTATGATATTTGGATTTTAACCAAGGTTGTGTTTGAAAGGATGTTGTCTTTAAGAGCCTTATTTGATTTGCAATGGGAAAAACCAAAAGTTATTTCTAAATCATGGGAATAATATGAAAGAAAGAATATTCTGACTTGAAAGACAGAAATAGGACAATTGAAGAGATCTGTTTGGAGAACTAAAGAAGTTGGAAGTGAGGTTATGGACTAAGAACCTCAAGTCAAAACACAAAACACTTTCATTAATTGTCTTACAAAAAAGAAATTGCATTTTAGCCTGGTTTCCCAATGACAGTAAGCTTGTATGGTCATTTGGGCTTCTTTCTTCCTCAGCAGCTATTGATCTCTGATGACCAGTTCAACAAGGCTTTCAGAAGACCATTAAGTTGGTACATGTTTTTTGACTATCAGCAGGCAAAGGAATGAATCCCAAACTTTTCCCAGCTGTGGCAATTCTTTCCACTTGTCAGCAGCTGAACAGACATCAGACTTAATGTATTGGTTGGCCCATGGGGAAGAGTGTAGTTGAAAATTAATTAGTGTGCATGGGTTTCTCTACAGTAACATAGCACTTGCCAGCTCTTGCCTTAGAGTATTTTAGTAGAAGACTTAAAAGGAACGGAGGTTACTGTGGTGGAAAATAGCAGAGAAATCATTGGAAATCCATGGTTTCTTGGATTTTATTGCTCAAAGAACTGACTTCTGATGTAGGAAAGAATTCTGAACTCACAGTAGAAGTATGTGATCCTATTTTTCTTGTTATTTACTTATTTGTTTGTTTACCCATGGGTGTACTTTTTGTTGCAGTGGTGTGATGAAAGATTCGACTTCCAGGCTACATTTTTACAGTGCTTGGCAAAACATGTGCCAAATATTTACTCGGCTGAAATGGACCCCTTGGTGGAGAAACAAGAAGAAATGGTCCAGGCAGCAATATTATACCCCCTGGAATGTTATTTGTTTGGGGAGGACCCAGATATATTCCTGGAGAAACTACAGCAGAGTGGAACCTCCCAGCTGTGTGGAAAGGTGTTCAAAGGAGGGGAGACAACATACTCTTGCAGGTAAGGATGATGGTGTGTTGTCATCAGTGTTCCCATCTGAAATAATGCAGGAAAGTGCTTGAATAAAATCAGTTGTGCTGCTAACTGGTCATTGCTTGTGTCATGGTACTTCTTTGCTTAACTGATTTGTTAATGGCAAATTAACAATGATAATTGTTAATGCAAATGGCATTTGTTTCCCACTTCAAACCACTTTAGAGTGAGGAGAATTGCATATGAAAAGAAGGCTCAGCAGAGAAATGGGGAAGGAAATGGTACTGAAAAAGTACTGAAAGCTATTGGTTAAAAGTGTTGGATTATAGGGTATGAATATGGAGTCTTTACCTGAAATGAGGGATACAGTACTCACCCTTTCAAAGTCTGAAACAGAATCCAGCATTTCTGAGCATCATCAGTCCTTTGCTTTGGCAATAGCTGTGGGACCAATGGTCATTTTTCACCTTTTTTTCTCATCCTGCAGTATATTAAAGGTGACATCTCATTGATTTGATAGAATTAATTGTATTAATTCCTATTAATACGAATACATTAATGAGTATCATGAATAAAATATAGTAATATTAAAAAGCTAGCAGTTTTTATGGTGAATGTAAAGATTGCAGCAGTTCTAGCAATTGATTAGCATTAATATGATGTTATTGCCATAGTTTATTCTAATTCTCAGTTTATTTTAAAAGCTTAGAAAATTTAATTAGAAATACTAAGAGAATATTATAAAGGATGAAAAGCACTATCAGTAAAAATTCCATCCCTTAGAGTTTAGGAAGTGTCAAAATAAAAGCTCTCTATAAACTTTGTTTATTAGTTTCACTGTAAAGTTTTAATCAATCACATACTCTTCAGCCTTTTCCAGAAAACAGGTGGTGTTGTGTATGAAAGGAGAATGGTCTTTGAAGAAGTCCTGCTGTGTGTACTAGACAGTGTATAGTGAGTGGGACAACCGTATGAAGGAAAAAGCAGGACAAGGCTGTTTAGTGCTGCTAGAACAAGAATAATTCTCTTCCTGCCTCTCCAGAATTCATGTATGGTAGCAGGCAAAAAGACAAAGCTAAATGTCTGAGTTAGTCTCTTTCTTTTTTTTTTTTTGAATTGCAGTCTTGGTATCTGTTTGCTTTAAGCTTCTAAAATGCTAAAAATAAAAGATACTCTGCAGTTCTGAAATCTGAATGACTTGCATTTCAAATCCAGCAGGCACTTCTGCCTTCTTTTTTCTTTGATTCATCTTTCAGTAGATTTATGGTAATAAGTGAGTGTTACTGAGGTATTAAATAAAATTAATGATTATTATAATCTGAAGGTAATTCATTCTGTAATCAGAATTACCATGGTATTTTAGTTGTACAAGAAGTTTGAACTAAATGTAGAACAATGGTATAGAGTAAAAATTTTGATATGTTGTCATTTAGCACCTGTCATCTACATTTTGCATAGAATAAAACAGCATTTAAAGAAAAAAGTGGCTGTGTTTTAAGGAAAAAGGCAATGTATAAAAGTATGTATGTGAAACATAGAATAAAATGGAATTAGATTGTCCATGAGTGTAATTCCCTATTTTCAAGTATTTAAATGCATGAGTGAAACTTTACAAGTTACATTTCAAAGTATATATTCCTAGCTTATTTAGTAAGAAATTATTTTCAGATTTTAACTTCTGTTTTAAAAATTAGAAACATAACCTAGTAGACGTGTAGCAAAAATTTAATGAGCAAACTGACTACTGACTGATGTTGGAAACAATAATAAAGGTTAATTCAGAGTCCTCACTGGTTTTCCTAGCTGCTTATTCTTAGCAAAACCAGAAAAAGTTTTGCTAAGCAAGTTTTGAAAGTGGAAATTGAGCATGTTTTTGACAGAATTTGACATAACAGATTTGACTACATGGTTCAGATTTAACAAGACTGGTTGCTCCATGTCACAGAAAGATGATGAAAGTCAATGTTTTTATAATTTGAATCTGTTGTTAATCTCAATTTTTCTTTTTTTTCAGAGCAACATATTCTTTTGTGCATGAAAATTTCAAGTGTTTGTTTTAGAAAGTTTTCCACTTACCGTTTTTGTTGCAGAGACTGTGCAGTTGATCCGACTTGTGTGCTCTGTATCGACTGCTTCCAGAATAGCATTCACAAGAACCACCGGTACAAGGTAGGAAAAATCTTATTTTAACAAATGGTACTTGTAGCTTTAGAGAAGTTCTTTTGAGGCTATAATAAACTGCATATAAGCCATTAGTAATTTTATTATTGAAAAAATAAATTCTGGGATTTATGAGTTACCTAATCTCTCTCTCTTGTGTTTCTAGCTATGTAAAGCTTCTTCTAAGAACAGCTACTTGCTAACTGAAGAAACAAAAGAGAAAGGAATTTATTAATGCATGAAGTGTTATTCTCTTTGGCAATTTCATGCAAGTGTAGATCAGAGCAAAGAGCTGTGACTGTAAATGGCAGTTGTGTCCTCAGTCCTAGTCGGCTCTGTTGGGATATAAGTAAGGTGAAAACCCAGGGAAAACAGACAGTAATGATTACAGAACACTTTGGAACCACATTTGGGCTGAGAAGCTGTTGTCATTTCCCTGTTTTTCAGTAAATTCTCCAGGCAGAACATCAGCTATGGAAATAGGTAGTCATATGGGAGCAGATTTGTAGCATTTTCATCTAAAGAATACAGGATGTGCTCTTTATATAGACTCACAGAATAATTTATTTTGGAAGGGATCTAAGGAGGTCACCTAGTCCAGCCTCCTGCTCAAAGCACATCTAATTAGATCAGGTTATTTTAAAATATTTCAGGTAAATAACAGATTTTCAAATGTGTTTTTATTGGGTCAGAGATTTTTTTTAGAATTATTACAAGATTGGGGATTTGGAGGAAGCTAAGCATAATTGTTTTTGCCTGAATTTTGTCTGAATTTTTTGCCAAAATGGAGGCTCAGAATTTGTACTCTTCTGAAAGTGCAATGTAAAGTTAAAGTTACAAAAATGTATTTAGATGCTGATCATGTCATCTTTTCTTTGGTTAGAAGTAGAAGAACTACTAAATGTCTTTTTAATATGCACTTTTTTTAATATTATTTTCTAACTTGGTGAAGTAATTTTAAAGAAGGCATTAGAAAGGTTTGCTATTATTTTGTGAATAAACCCAGAAATATTTTGCCATTTATGAAACACTCACCAGTCATAGGCTTTTTCACTTACTTTCAAGTTAAATTTATTTACGACTTGCATACCTTTCTGTAGCAGCAACTCTATTTCCTTCTTTATTTTCTGCTCAAAAAGTTTATCTTTTACCCCCTTTCTCCTCTGGTAAGTTTCCATTTATCTAAAAAAAGTTGCAGTAAGTCCATTGGTTATGCAGTGACTCTTCTGTTTTTAAGTAGGTGTTTATATTTGTGTTAAATAATTCACAATTCTATTTTCCTCTTCCCTTTTATGGGCATATTTAATGACTGAAATACATGGTTCTTCCAGATGCATAGCTCCACTGGAGGTGGATTTTGTGACTGTGGGGATACAGAGGCATGGAAGGCTGGACCGCTGTGTACTAAACATGAGACTGGAACATCAAGTTCTCCAAAAGAAGTAAGAATATTGCTTAAAGTGAAATAAAAAATATTTAAAGGTAAAATAAGAAGGTAGATGTTACCTTCTTATTTTAAAAAGTGCTTATTCCTGTATATGTATTGTTTAACTCATGTAACAGGTTCAGTTAAGTTGAATCAGGATTTCCTTGGTCAAGGTGTTTGGGATCAAACATATATATTAGACATCCTTTGGGTTTTTTTGCTTTTTGTTTGGAGACAGTTTCATCTACCTGACTTGTGTGCTTGAGTCTTTCATTTGGAATTAATCTGTAAATAATAACTGAGGAATTAAAATTGCAATTTCTTGTTCTTTTCTTTGCTAAATATATTAGTTCTTATTTACAAATAATTGGTTTCCCAGAGGTTAGCACGTTTAGAAGTTTGATTTTAATATTTTCTGTTTTCTACATGACTGCATTACTGAACAACTGCATTTGTCAGTTATGTCTGGTGTGTGATCTGTCACTATGACTAAAAAAAAATTTCTGTGCCTTGAAACTGACCTTTTATGCTAGAATATCTCATGGTTATTGTACCTCATAAAGGAGCATATTAACAAAAAATATGCCATCTTACAAGGAATTCTTAAATAGAATGTGGGCAAATCAGCCGCTTCAGGTAAAATTTGGGTTTTTTCAGAGTCCTTCATTCAGAGATAATCAGGATGAAAAACCTCAGCATTTGTCATTGCAAGCAGACTCCCAAATCCCTGATGGTTTTGTAGCAAACATACTGTTATTTATAGTCTGGTCAAAAAGTCAAGTGGAAAAGGAATAAAAAGTACTGGCCTTACAGAAAAATGAGACAAAGTTTTCCTTCACTTTTTCATCCTTCTTTTTGAAGAAAGTTAATGGATTTCAGGATAAAAATGGTTGAAGCTGCAATAAGGAGTAATTTATATACCAGCTGGAGCTTGTTACTTGATCTGCACTGCAAACTTTTGATATCTATGGGAATGCAGAAAGCTGTTAAACAGCTATTTTGAATGCAAGTTTAAAAAAAAAGTGAAGCTAACACATTTGATGAGACCTTCATAGTCTAGGCCTAGATAAAACATGGATGTGTAAAGAAAAGTATATGAAACTGTTGGAATACTACTGAGAGCCCTTGGGATGAAATAACTGAAAAGAAGAAATTAGGTGAGGTTAATTTGCTTGAAAATTGTGAAAAAGATGATTTCCTGATTATAGTACAAGTGTGTATATGTAATTTACGCTATATGTATTAGAATTTCCTGTTATATTAATGAGGTACTCTACCAACCTCCTTTTAATTTTTTTAGGTTATTTTCCATATTAATATTATCTCATGTTTTACAGAATTCTGAATGTCAGTTGAATGAAGAAATTATGGAGCATTCTAGGAGAGTGTTTCCCTCTGTGATAAAATACATTGTAGATATGCTTATCTGGGAGGAAGAGAAGGAACTGCCTGTGGAGCTCACCATTAGGTAGGGAGTATTTCCGACTTTCTTTTCAATTCATTAGCAACCTGAAATAGTCTCATATCATGCAGACATTAGTGCTGAAATCCCTGTAAACAGCACAGTGCATATTTGATGTAGAATTATGTAGAGAAAAGCTTTTGATGCTTCATGGGAAAAGTAGTGTGTGACTGTCCTCCATCAGTCACTGAAGGGAAGTGCTCCTGAGCCAGCCTGATCTACAGTGAAATGGCAGGTCTTAGTGCCCAGGGGAGGAAATGTCAGGAGTGGAGGGACCCACCAGGTACCATTGACTGTCTTGGGAGACACTGATGGGGTGTTAAGGGGCAGGGGAGCAGAACTGAGCTGGCAGATTTTCAAGGATGCTTTTCACAGTGCTTGAGAGAAAGATGTGGACAAACCTTTTAGCAAGGTCTGTTGCAAGAGGACAAGGGCTAATGGTTTAAAACTCAAGGATGGTAGATTTAGAATAAATACAAGAAGGAATTTTTTTGCAATGAGGGCAGTGAAACAGTGGAAACACCAACCAGAGGGTTGGTGGATGCACCATCCCTGGAAACATTCAAGGTCATGTTGGATGGGGCTCTGAGCAACCTGATCTAGTTGAAGATGTCCCTGCTCATTGCTGGGCTAGATGAACTTCGAAGGTCCCATCCAACTCAAACCATTCCATGATTCTGTGAAAATGGAAAAAGGCTGTGTACCACATTTAAAAACAAATGGGTTCATAAAACATTAGAGAAAGGAAGTTATAAGGGAATATCAAATTACTTCTAAGTTTCTCTTTTGTACTTGAAACATAATTTCTATAGCTTTTTCTGGCATAGATTGTGGGGAGGTGTCATTAGCATGAAGAATATGCTTGATTTACTTGAATACATTTCTTTTTATTGTATTTGGCATTCTTCTCAAGCTATCAATTAAGCTGTATTCGGTAGGACACTATTTACAATTTTACTTTTATTTGTATGTTATGTTACCTTTTTCCCAGCAGAGAGAAGGTAGACAGCTACTACTGTGTCCTTTTCAATGATGAGCACCACTCTTATGATCATGTCATCTACAGCCTGCAAAGGGCACTGGGCTGTGAACTTGGTGAAGCCCAGTTGCATACGACTGCCATAGATAAAGAGGTTAGTGCCTTTGGGTGATTGGAGAGGGTCACCTAATCATTAAGAGTTACTCCTCCAGTTATAGAATCTTTGGTTCTGGTTGCTGGAGCTTGAGGAAAGAAAGGCACATGGCTGAGCAACTCTTAGTCAACGCTTATTTTTCTGATGTGGATAACTTGTTTAGGAAGCACATATCTCTGGTTATACTCTGCTATTTCATGTACTTTGTGCCAGGAGGAAAGTTAATATGGTTTGTATTGAAATTATTCTGCAGAAATCTTTCATCTGTTTTAATGTGTACATGAATTTTCCTTATTTAATAGTAAGATAGCTGGACTTTACTTGGTCGTTGTGTTGTTAATTTGGTTAACATTTTTCCTACAGACAATTATGTTAATTTTTATTTGCTTCTTGGTGTTTAATAGCATGGTGAGTGATGTTTGGCCCTGTTTTTTATATTGTGTATTAAAAACATAGCAAGGATTAGACTTGTGATGTTTTACGTTTGCTTTATATTGGTCTCATGCTCAATATTTTCTTAAACAGGGTCGTAGAGCTGTTAAGGCAGGACATTATGCCTCTTGTCAGGAAGCAAAAGAAGAAATTAAGGTAACTTCCTAAAGTAATTTTGTTAAAAAAACACCCCATACCAACCTAATTAGTATTAACCCTGAGCATTTATTTGACTGCCATACAGTCTTTAGCTTAGTACTTCCATGGTTTTATAACTTGCCTGTGAAGTTTTTGGAATTGAATTTACACCACCACATTTGAGACAGGTATCTTCAGAAATAAATTATTAAACTGTTTTCTTTGTTTTGCTTGGGTAATGAAAATAAGTAATGAAATAAATATTGTTTTATTTTATATGTACTAATATTTACCTGACTCCTAGAGGCATTCTGAAAATGTTTCTCAACGACCTCTTCACGTGGAGGTTCTGCACGCTGATGTTATGGCACACCAGAAGTTTGCCTTGCGCCTTGGTTCTTGGCTGAACAAACTCATGAGCTATTCAAGTAAGCATTACTGGGTTTTGTTACAATGATGCCATGCCAGTATTTGAATGAATTAAGCAGTGTTACATATGATATTCCCTTAATTAAAATACTTTGTTCTAATTAGAAAATTAATAGTGCAGTGGCATGGGTGATGATATCCCTTAGCAAGGTTATGAGAAGCAGTACTTTTCTGTTCCTTCTTGTTCAAATAAATGTGTTTGTTTCCCTGATGGAGCACTATCTCAAAGTTTTATTATTCTCACTTTTAGCATCACATACACTCAGTGTATGATTCCTTTACTTAAAAGCTTCCCTCCTCAGTGCTGGTGGAAAGCCACAGAGCATCTCTGTCAGTGGAAACATACATCCTCTGCTTACATCAATTTTTGCTTCAGATTTGATAGTTGTGATTCATTAGAAAGTGTCAATAAAACAAGCACATTAAAATCTTAATTTATAAAAATTTCCAGTAGTGGAAAGTCTATTTGAAGCTTTCAAGCATTGTGCTGGTGTTTGATGATGCTTATGGTTTTAAAGACTTCTGAATCAATGTACTTTTGATTTGTTACTGGTTTTTTCATACTTATGTCTTGCCACACTAAAGCCATTATAAAATTTCTCCACACAGTACAAATTAAGCTCTACTCACTCCTTATCCTCCTTCTTGATAGGTAAATCTGGTGGTCTGCTTTAGCTCCTTTGTAAGCTTTAATAAAGTGAATTTCTTCTCAATTTTTCTAAATACTTACTTGAAATACATAGATCAGAACTGTACTTTTTTGTTATTCTTTACTGTGTTTTACAAGTTTTAGTGTTCTGTTCTTTTGTATTTATTTTGCCAACAGTATTTTCTTGCTGTTCTGAATTCCTCAGACAGTTCTTTCAGTTGGTACAAGTTTTTTGAGTATGGATTATTTCAAAGTTTCTAGTGAAAGTTTGATTTTTATCCAGGCAAGTTAACAGATATGTTGACTTGAAACTCTATGTTTCAGGAGACTCTAAGTACAAAGATTGAGGTCAAATATTCCTGTCCTTCTGGATTATATACACAGAGGCTTTATGAGCCTGATGTTCTGTGCTCAGCTGGAGCCTTGATAGGTGCAAGAAAATACAAAAGTATTTCTGAAATTCTACAAAAGACTGACTTTCAAGGCCTGTGGCAGCGACCAGAAGAAACTTGCCTAGCCCTGAGCATTTCTGTGCTGGCATAGTAAAGGCTTCTTGTGGATCTGCTTTGCAAAGCTGTCTAAATTATTTTCATTTTAAAATACTCCTCTGCATCACAGGGTTTATTAAATTAGGTAGGCAAGGATAATAGGAAGAAATTAGTGAGGCAAAGGGTATGTGGAAGTATATTAATTGAGAAAAAAAGTTAAAAGTAATTCTTATTTAAGTGCCTTCTTTTTTTCTTCTTTTAAGTAATAGAATTAGGTAATTATAATTTTCTCGTGTCATATAATTTAATTATTGAAACATTCTTGTACAAATGAGTAGTTTCATCCCTACAGGTGACTTTCGCCAAGTCTTTTGTCAAATATGTCTCAAGGAAGAAGCTGGATCTGAAAAGCCCTGCTTTATAAGCAAGTTGATGCTATGGGATGCAAGGCTTCATAAAGGTTTGTTTATCCATATAAACTAAAGATCTGTCAAGTTAATTTTTCATGTGTGCAACATATAGATAAATGTAAGTGCTATGTGTGTAGAATTACAGTTCTTCATGGTTTTTTTATTACAGTTTTTATACAGTCTTAATTTTTACAGGTGAGCTAATATATAATATATATTTGGGATATATATTTGCCACCTCAATTTGTCCTACTTTATGTATCTTGAAAAATCTTTTTACAGAATGCAACTTGACACTGAGTGACTTGATTACTTGATGTTTTAAATACGTACCAATAAACGTCAAAACCCAAAAATCATTAGTAACTTTGTTCTTATACTTCATAACCATTTAAAGGCTTTTAATGATTTCTAATTCTAGTTTAGTAATCAATTCCGTTTTTCCCCACAAAAAGCTGCATCTTAGTACAACAAAGTGACATGCATTGTATTGGCTCTTCGCAGGGGCGAGGAAGGTTCTTCATGAACTTATCTTCAGTAGTTTTTTCATGGAAATGGAATACAAAAAACTTTTTGCTGTTGAATTTGTGAAGGTAAATGGTTTCATTTTTATGCTTTGAATTTGTACTAGCATTATGAAATTTCCCCCCCAAACTGAAAAGTGTTTCAATATAAATAGTGAATTTTATACAAGCAGAACTTCAATAACTGGCTCTGCCTTTATTGGAGTGCAGTTAATTAATTCCCATATCACCGGTTTGTTCCTTAGACTCATGTAGGTATATGCTTGTTTGTATACCATATTGTTATTCTTCCTTGTGTCTTTTGAAGTGCCAGATGAACTGCAACTGAAATTGGCCTTTCTTTTTGAAAATTTGATACAATAATTAAGAAATATACAAAACATAAGACAAAGTGCTTTTTGTTTTAGGGTGAGACTTTTTAATTCTGATAAACATGATTGATACTTTTTGATCTTCTATGGACTGAAACAAAGCAAATAAAGACTTGGCATTACCCATTGTACATGTCTTTTACAGACAGTTGTTGAACAACTATCCATGCAGTTCACTGTAGGAGGAAGACTTGTTTTTTAAGAAATTAATGTCTTTATTTTTTTTTCTTCAGATATTTAATTTTTTTCAGATACTTAATATTTTTTCAGGGTAAGATTGTTTGTAGGAGAAAATAATTCTGGTTCCAATCCGACAAATCAGTTAAATTTGTGCTTATCTTCAGTATTAAGGCAGTGGGGGCCATATCGATGCTTTGGTGCATTGAGGATATTGTGCTGTTTTTGTTGGAACCGCTTCTATTAGGTGGGAGAGACACACTGAGATGTAATTCTTGTGAATAAAAAAAGTAAACGTTTTTATTAACATTTGTTTCATGTCCCCAATACTCTCTTTTTCTAGTATTACAAGGCATTGCAAAAGGAATACATCAATGATGATCATGACAGAGTTCTCTCTGTGACAGCACTCTCAGTTCAGATGTTCACTGTACCTACCCTGGTATGTTCAGCCTGGCTCTGCTGGAGGTGTAAAATAAGTTTGAGAATGGCTTGCAGTGCCACCTTTGCAGATTGTTGTATTTGGCAGGGAGTCTTTATGCATTGCTGAGTTGAATATGAATGATTTTGAGATTTGTGAACGCCAATATGAAAGCAGGAGCTTGAGTTGATGGAAAAATTAATTACAGAACATAAGAGGGAATGCAAATAAGTGTAAGTTCCTGGCACATTGTATTCTGCATTAACTTTGTGTATTTATTTACTGCTCACATTTACCTGTCTATGTGACTTTAAAAACAGGGCAAGGGGATAAAAAATGGTTAACTGTCTTCTTGTGGGGGTGAGATATGGGGAGGAAGTATATCTATAAATTTTAAAGGTTATATGTTTCTTGGCTGAAGTACTACTGTAAAAATTCTTTTCTACATGATCTTTCTAGAAAAAAATCAGCATATCCATTATATGGATGCTGTCAGAACAAACATACGAGGTTGTTAGCAGTTGTGTTCCTATGCAGTAAATACTGTGAAAGTTTTTTTTATCTTGGGCTCCTTGCAAATGCAAAAAAGGTTTTTTAATCAGAAAGATTGAATTCAAAGGAAACATATTTTGATGAAGACAATTAACAAAAACAGGAAGAAAAAAATTCCACTTTGTTCTTGCAGGCCCGACATCTTATTGAAGAGCAAAATGTAATCACCACCATTACAGAGACACTCCTAGAAGTGCTTCCAGAGTACCTAGACAAAAATGACAAGTTCAACTTCCAAGGCTATAGCCAGGACAAACTGAACCGGGTGTATTCAGTAATATATGACCTCAGGTAAGTGTAAGGCTAAGACACTAGAGCGGCTTTAAAATATTGGTAGTATGAGGTGTTTCAGTTCAGAGTCTGATGATAAAACTGCTTTAAAATCAAACCCAAACCCCTCAAAAAACATGCATGATATCTTAATGTTTTATTTTTCAGTGGAAACTTAAATTTTTAAAATAACAAAATTACATTCTATAAATACATTTTTTGATTTTCAATTATCTAATTGCATATAATATTTACATTAATAAATAAAACGTATCTACTGTAAGACAGTATGGGAAATTGTCTCCCATTTGCTGTTGTTCTGGGAAAGCTGTGTAATCATTATTTGCATAGGGTTTTCTAATTTTACTGGTACCAAATTGCTCTAATAAGCTGAGTAATGTTTATGACTTCATTTATTATACCCCAAATACCTTGGAATTAAAAAAAACCCTGTTAATTTCCAATGATGGAGTCGCACCAAGGTATTAGTAGTTCTAGTATTTGAGGAAATTTTCTGAGTATTTAAAGATGGGGAGGGTGATGAAATTTGATTATGTAATTGATGGTATTAAAACAATTGAAAACAATTGTATTTCAAGAACTCTTGAAATACAAGCATAAGAGAAGTCTGAGCAAAGTATGATAATATTTTTTTTTTTGGGGACAGGTATATCTTAGTCAGCAAACCTACAGTATGGACAGACCGTCTGAGGGAGCGTTTTTTAGAAGGATTTGTTTCTTTCCTAAGGATTCTAACTTGCATGCAGGTACAATACACTTAAATAGTTTCTCTCTAATATTCTGTTGTAAAGAGATTACGGCTCCTCTTTTTCCCCCTAATATTATAATGGATGTAAACATGCAATTACAGTGTTCAATTCTACAGTCCCTGTTTATACAAGTAATACTCATCAGATTTAGTTACATGTGTTTTACCTTTTGCCTGTGGAATTTTCTGTTGTGTTAAGCCTGTGATTTAGACAGAGTATTTTGTGGGATTTCCATTTCAGGGAATGGAGGAGATAAAAAGACAGATTGGTCAGCACATTGAGGTGGACCCTGACTGGGAAGCAGCTATTGCCATTCAGATGCAGCTCAAGAACATTCTTTTAATGTTCCAGGAGTGGTGTGCCTGTGATGTAAGCATATAAATTTTCTGTGATTCTTGCATGCATGCCTTTCATGAATCTTCCTGACAGCTTTTGAAATAGCAGCTTTTTACAAAAGCTCACAATTGTTCAATGTAGTTTCCCACAGAAACAGTTGGTCTGAAAGAATTAATCTGGGTGTCACCAAGAGAAAGGAAGGACTGTATGATTTTTTTTATGCTACATGTATTTTAAATTCCAGGAAGAGCTGCTGCTCAGGTCCTACAGAGAATGTCATAGAGCTGTGATGAGGTGCAGCACAAATGGCCGCTCTCGGGAGAAGACAGTATTTCACTTATGTGGCCATACCCTGGAGAGCAGACCTTACAGAGTGTCTGCAGATCCTGTCAGCATACATTTGCCATTGTCTAGGACTCTTGCTGGTAAGTGATGTGTGTTGATTGCTGTTTAAACCATGCTTGTCATCCATCTCTATTTCTTTCCTTCAGAAAACATTTAGATTAAGTGCTTCACAGATGAGGTGCTCTCTGACATTCTGACATTCTCATGGTCAGGAAGACGTGTTCCCCATATGTCCCACTAAGGGAAAGTTTTTCTTTAAACAACATTACCATGGAGGTTGGAGGATGTCTTTTACATTGATAGAGAGCAAAGTCAGTAAAGAAGGAAAAATTTTCCTTTTTTAATGAGGTCCTTAGTTTTCCCTGAAGTGTTTCTGGTTCTGTTTCTGTCTCCTTTATTTAAATGAATGTCCATGATTACTGTATCTGGATTTAGTTTACAGCCTTATGTATCTTAGCATGGTTAAAATGCTCCTCCTGAAAGACATATTCTGCACAATGCCAGGACAGGCTTCCAGCCAGAATACAATTACTATTTTCTATAGAATACAAATTAAATCATATGCTATTATTAAGCTGTAGATTTTTTATCACATCATTTGATACCAAGATACCATCTGTTAAGCCTTGTAGTTTTGAAATTCATTGACTACTGATGTATGATTTAAATGTGAAATAAAAAAATTATTTATTATCTAGCATCTTAATTTGGATGGTGTTTATTCATTCATTTAGTGTAAATTTATTCATAAAATAATGGATTGTAAGACTAGTAAGAACTGTTGTGATAATGTAATAGATCATCTCTTAAAAAAAGGAAAGTATGAAGTCTTTCCTAAACAAACTTGGGCTTTTTTTTTCTGTAATTCTCTGAACTGTAGATAATTTAGGCTAACATTTAGAAGAAGTTGGAGAACCTTCACTGATTTAGATTTATCTTCTGATTTTTCTTCCTTGGTTTTGTAGGTCTTCATGTACGATTAAGCAAGACTGGAGCCATCTCAAGATTGCATGAGTTTGTTTCTCCTGTAAGATACTTTTTTTTTTTCCCCAAATGTTTTTGTGGTTTATACTCTGGAAAGAAAAAAGCCTCAAGCTATATTCTCTAACCTTCCTGGCACACATACAAGTTATTTTTCAGCTGTCAATATATCTTTGTTCATTAGGACTTACACTTCTAAAATCACTGGCAGATTTATTCTGAGGTGGTTTTTTTTTGTTTGTTTTTCCTTTTTTAAATTCTAGGAAGAATTTCAAGTGGAGCTGCTAGTAGAATATCCTTTGCGATGTCTTGTCCTGGTTGCGCAGGTTGCTGCAGAGATGTGGAGAAGGAATGGGCTTTCCCTGATAAGCCAGGTACTCCCTGCAGTGTTCACTGCTGAGCTGATCCTGTTAGTGTTTGCAAGGGTTGCTCAATAATGCTGCCAGGGGTCCATCCAGTGCAGAGAAGGGTCATGGGGTCACTCCTACAGTAAATAGAAAAGTTTCTAGGTGGAAATTTAGGTTACATGGTTTTATTTCGATCTTCAGCAATGGCTTACCTCCCTGTCTTAGATGAGTATTTTCATCTCCGTTATTACTCTTTTTCCTACTCTGTGAAATAGTATCCATGTTGCTGATGTCTATTTGTAAGCTAATTTCAGATCTCATAATCACTGCAAAAGTACTTGTTAGTACTCTTGCTTATAGCATAAAATGTTAGTTCCTCATGGTGTAAGGAAATTATTATATACAGAAGTGAAACTATTTTAGTCTCAGACTAAGCTTTTGAGAACCCTATAGCTTGACATACAAACATTTTCTAATTCTTGTGACTTCTGTTGCAAGAGTAAAGGTAAAGGGAAGGGTCTACCCTTGCATTTACCTCCTTTGGCTTCACTTTGGGGTGGTTTAGGTTTTGTTGTTTGATTGTTTTGGGTGGGGTGGTTTTTTTTTTTTGTTCTTTTTGTTTTGTTTTGTTTTGTTTTTTTTGTTTCCTTTGATGGCAGAAATTCTCTGCTAACCTTGCACAGGACCCTTTGATGAAATCAAAGTAAAGCTTGGTAAACCCTTGCAGAATTATCTTTCTGAGAACCGGGGTAGGAGGAGGAGATATTTTGACTTAATTCAGTAGCAGCCATAGGAGTTACGTCCTCTTGGAAGGGGGTGTGAAGTATGGAATAGACTTTTTCTGGATAGGTGAAAAAACATTTTTCACTTCCATTAAAGTACATATTTATTTTGAAAGAAATATGGACTTTCCTTTACCGATAAAGGTATGGTGCAGTTTGAAAAGCCTCTGAGTTTAACTGATGTACATTTGGTAGTACATTACTTTATATCTCTGTTTTGTTTTCCTATTTCTTAGGTATTCTATTATCAAGATGTTAAATGCAGAGAAGAGATGTATGATAAAGACATCATCATGCTCCAGGTACAATGTTCTGAGTCACTGCATAGTTGTAATTTTTTAAAAATTCAGTTTAATTTGCATGATTTTGAAATAGCAAGTAATGTTCATATTAATTCGAGTTTTTTGATAGATAGGTGCATCTCTTATGGATCCAAACCAGTTTCTCCTGCTGATACTGCAGAGATATGAGCTTGCTGATGCTTTCAAAAAGATCAAACCCACCAAAGATCAGGTAAGTAGCAAATTTTTCTGCTGGTTAATTTGTCTGCTTTGAGTATATGAAACATCAATAAGAAAAACTAGCTACTGTTGATAACTGCATTTTTAAGACCACACTAGAAGTCAGTAAACACAGGAGCTTTATGGTTAGGTAAATATTTTGTATTTGGAATTTGTAGAGGCTTCCTCAAAATTAGTAAGCATGTTTTGCCTCTTTTGGACCTTTCTTTTATAGGGCATCTACCAAAATCCATGTAAATGACTTTACTATAGTGTTTCTATGTCTCTTAAGCCATGTTACGTGCTTTTATTTTGGTTGGAAGTTTCTTGGGTTGTTATGCTACTTCTTGTGGCCTGAACTTTGATATAACCCTTCATCTGGGATACTTTTTTTAGCTGTTTCATTTCTTGCATGTGGGTCTTGCACTTCAGTTGCTGTATATCTCCTTTACCAGAGCAGGCACTTTTCCCAGCTTTTTAGAATGAAAATTTCGTCCTAGAGTACAATGCTTCAGCAATGTAGTAGATACGAAGGCTGAGCTCAGGGTCATTTGGTGGATGAAATTTTCTGCACTTTTGTTTTTGTTTTTTTAACCTGATTCCTCTCATTCTTACAGGATTTGATTAAGCAATATAATGTTTTAATAGAAGAGATGCTGCAGATTCTCATCTATGTTGTGGGTAAGTTTCATTTCTCTCTGTTGTTGTACTAATGGAATATTACTTTGACAGAGCAGGCTTGATGGTTGTCTTAAGCATAACAGTATAGAGAGGATACTGAAGAGTGCCTCTTGTAAATAGATGATTCAGTAACACAAGTATTTGTGAGCTGGAAACAATAAGAGTTGGACAGTGGAAAAAAACTGTTAGGTAACTTCATAATTGACATGTCCATCTCGACCCATTTTGCTAGGAAGCTAGGCTAAGAATAATTTTTACTCAGATACTGGGGACAGGCTTCTGACAAACGCAAACTTATGCAATGAAACATCCCAGCAATACCATTATCATAGTGCAAAATTCAATTTCACTTTCTGCCTGTCATATCTGCCATTCTTCTTGTTTTGGTTCATTCTGACAGGAGAAAGATATGTGCCTGGAATCAGTAATGTGACAAAAGAAGATGTAATAATGAGAGAAATCATCCATCTGTTATGTATTGAACCAATGGCTCACAGTGCAATTACCAAGTCCTTGCCTGAAAATGTGAGTCCTGATTTATTTACTTTTTTCTTTTATTTACTATTTCTTGTTTCATGTCTTTCTTCTTTAGCTTTCTTAGCTTTATATGGAAGCATTTCTAATATAAAGCTTAAATGTTGGTTTGAGAATTACAAAATGGCATGACACACCTTACTGATGTAAAGGTGAATGTCACAGATTCAAGTATGGGCTGATCTGAAAAGACTTGTATGGGAATTATGCTTTTTGATTAAGAGGTGAATTTTTTTAGAATATTCAGCTGTAGTTCTCCTAGGTTCAAAAAGAAAAGTTGTGAAACTGTCTGGTTTGGCCCTGTAGGATGATGGAGCTTGATTCCATTCTGGCCTGTGTACCACTGATAAATGTAAGCCTGTAATTTTGATGACTTAAACCTGTGCACATCCATTTGAAGTCAAGTGTTGTACACGTCTATTTGAAAAAAAATACTTCCTTGCCATTCCATTACAGTTGTTGAAGATTGAAGCAAAGGTGAGGGATGTGGATTAGATTTTATAGTCTCTGCAAGTGTTCAGAGCCAGCAATCAATGCAAAAACCCTTAAATTTTTGTTGTAAATGAAATAGCCTTAAATATTATCATAGTATCCATATTCACTGTTTAAAATATCAAAGCCTCTTTTTTCCCCTTCGTTAAGGTTGGGTAAGCATTGACCTGTTTCTAGATTGGGTAAGCATTGACCTGTTTCTAGAGATCAGCTCTGTTATTAATGAAATTCTATATTATTAAGTGAAAGTATTATGTATCTTTGATACTTCCTTGGAATTTGCCAATTATGAATATCTACTTTTTGATAAACAGTGGGCAAAAGATAATAGTTAATGAATTAGGGAATAATCTAAATTTGTTTGTCTATTTTTGTTACACATAGTGTAATACTGAAGATATTTGAATCATTATGTGTTTATCCCAAACTAATTTTTTTACCAGGAGAACAATGAAACTGGCTTGGAGAATGTAATTGATAAAGTGGCTACATTCAAGTAAGTTCTTAATATTGTTTTATAAATAGCTTGAATGTGAAATAAAATTTTAGATGTGTTTGGGTTAAACAATATGAACAACAGTCTCTGTTTAGCTAATATTTTGCTATCTTGAAATAAATATATTTGCAAATGTGCTTAGGAAAGAACAGTGTGCAGAATATCCTACACTACAGCTGTTTCTTTCCCTTTGTCACCCTCCTTCCTCAAATTCAGTTTGAGGAGTCTCGGGAGTTCTGTAACCTCAAGTCCTAGTGGGAGAATCTTCAGTAGTTCATTTTTTTTCTAAGATGGTTAGGAAAGTTAAGAAGTCATCATACCTTTGACAATCACTATCTAGTAACTGTTGTAAGTGATACTTTGTTGCTAATTTTCTGGAACTTTCCCTTTATTCTGGAAATTAATTATATATAAAAATATACAAGCATATATAAAAATATATATATGGGTGTATGCAAATATAGAACGATAGATTGTAGTTGAAAAAAAACAGTTCAAATGTCTGCTATTTTTGTGAGAAAAATGTCTTATTTTAGTATACCTTATTTTAAATTTCATGTGGCTTGGTTGTTCATGTTTAATTAAGAGCAACTGTAGGTGTACCTAGGAATCTTACTTTGGGAATTATATGAACAATTCAAAAAATCTCACTGGCTGGAAAGCAGCAAGTATTACTTGTTTTATACTTTGGTTAAAGAAAGGATTGAATTTTATGCAGAAACATCCAATATCTGAAATTCTAAGCCATACAGTTAAAAAGAATTTTCAGAGGCTGTATGGTGTGCTCTAGATGGTATAAATTAAAAATATTTTTCTGCTGGATTTACTCATGTAAATCCTGTATTGAAAATTTAAGACTCATAACTGTACTCACTCTGTGCTTTTAATAAGTTAGTGAGTAACCATTACAATTCCTGCTCTTTTAGGAAACAAATTGTGTTTGTTTGCATTCAAAGATGTGCTGAATGTATATTATTAATCTGTATATCATGAAATATTTCTGTGTAAGGAAACCGGGTGTCTCTGGTCATGGAGTTTATGAACTGAAAGATGAATGTTTGAAAGAATTCAATATGTTCTTTTATCACTACACTAAGACCCAGCACAGCAAGGTAAGCAAATGTAAGATTCACTCTCAAAGGTTAAAAAAACCCCATACTTACCAATGTTTAAAGAATTTTGCTGATTTTAATTTTAATGCAATCTAAAGAAAGTGGTTCAATAGAGTGTCTGCAGCTACCTTCAAAACTAAACATTCCATGAAGTTAAAATTTTCAATACAAATTCACATGGTATGGTTTGCATTAGTGTTTCTTTTTTGGCAACTTGTGTATGTACTCTGTTAACTCTTTATGCTGAGAACAAAATGTGATAAGAATTGTCTTTGCACTGGGAAACCCTGAACTTCGCTTTTGTAACTCTTACTGAGGAAGCAAATATGTCCAATTATTTATCTTTGCTACAAATTTAAATGCAAAATGTAAAATGTTGTTAAACATGTTTTAGACAAAATTCTAGTTCACAACCAGGCATTTATTACGTCTCTCACCATATTTCTAGTGTAGGGTTTCTCATAATTTCATTAATCTCATTATAATCTCATTACTTCTGAAGAGGTGCTGATACAACAATACTCCTTTTTCTGTAGGCTGAGCATACACAAAAGAAAAGAAGAAAACAAGAAAACAGGGATGAAGGTAAAATTCTAAAATTGATGATTCAACAAATGTCCTAATTTGGTAGTATATGTAGTTGTGTACATATATATTAAGTTTTGAGAGATGTCTTGTGACTTCATAATGGATAGGTGAGTTCATATTAAATTTGTTGTGATTTGTAGTAATTGTCATTAATTAGCACCTGGTATTTCTTTTGTCTTTTTTCTTTTATCACAGACAGGAATTCTGGAATTTTTAGTTTAATTTACGTTTAGGGAAATAAACATGGCGCAGTACCTATTGACAAACCCATGAACTCAGATTTTATGGTGGAGTAACTAATA
Source organism: Vidua macroura (assembly GCF_024509145.1). Classification (NCBI taxonomy): domain Eukaryota; kingdom Metazoa; phylum Chordata; class Aves; order Passeriformes; family Viduidae; genus Vidua; species Vidua macroura. The sequence goes on from NC_071576.1 coordinate 36,179,636, forward strand.
GGCAAAAGTTGTAGTGTTTTTTGTGAGCAGTTTCTTTAGCACACTATTGAGACATAATAGTGGCATGTAGAGAAGGTTGCCACAGGAACGTGTGCTCATATCCATTCTGTAATACAAAAATAAGACTTAAGTTTTAGCACAAATTTTTTATGAGCTATGAATACATAAAACAATGAACCCCCGTGTTTCTGATGTAACACAAATGTTATTTCCCTTTTGAGTTTACTTTTACCCGTTCAAGTCACAAGCATTTAATTGAGTTGATTTGAGGAAGACTTGGTAAACTGAACAAATAAGTACAATGAACAATTTAATAAACTCAGCTTTGCCCCTTCCTCTTTCACTCTGGCAGCTTAAAATGTTATCAAGGGAATTATTTTGTGGAAATTAAAAAAAATCTGGTTATTTAGATGTAATTGTCAGAGACTCATGTAATTGGACAGTAGAGTTCCAAAATACAAAGATACCTGTTGACACTGATTTGTGTTCCCCTGAGGCTACATTTAGTGTTGTGGGTACTTCCTGCGTAGCTGTGTTGTCTTTGTCAGTAACTTCATTCGGCCTAAATTGTCTAAAGAATGGTGGTTTCAGAAGCACTGCATTCACAGAGGTCCTCTGAAGTGAGGCAATCTGAAAATGGGCATCCAGGTACCTAAAGAAGACTGAAGTCAGTGGTTCCTGGTAGGGAAAGGCTGTGGTGTTAAATGAGGTGCTGTTAGTAGATGCCGAGATTCCTCATCAGAGTTCCAGTATTAACTCAGCAAATGAACATAACCAGAAACGACTGGAATGCCAGTAGCAGAAAAAATTTAGAGCTCCGCACATGTGACACTGTAGTGTGGGACACCACAGTCTGGAAGCTCCACTCCTCCGTTTTGTTTAACTACTTGCAAACCTTTTATCTGATGCAGAGCAGAAACTGTATATTTAATAGTGAGACAAAAAGAAGGCAGTTCAGAGTGTTAAAAATTTGCATTTACAGATGTAACTAATACTTGTACTTGATTGTTTAACTTAGCTTGCATGTATTTTATATAAGAACTTACTAAAAGTACTTAGTTTTGCCAGTGATGAACGTTGACTTAGGCACACAATTGTTTGAGCATGGTTTTACTCATTTAAAGGTCCAGTTCTTCTTTAACTGAAATTAATATGTTTCTGCTCTCTACCTCTGGGTGGGATGTCAGTTCACTGATTTGTTTGCACATCTGTTTCCTAGCATTGCCACCACCTCCTCCTCCAGACTTCAGTCCTGCATTCAGCAACGTGGTGAGGATTCTGAACTGTGATGTTATGATGCACATCCTGCGCACCCTTCTGCAGAGGGCAGTGGAACTGGAAACCCATTTGTGGACTGAGGCAATGATCCAAATGGTATGGTTAGACTTGGGCATCTTCTGATGGTCATTCCTGTGCTGACTGCTTATGATAAGACCAAAATATGTAAACATTAACTTGGAATGATTTTGTCCCCAAACCTGTTTTTATAAATCTTACTAGCAAAGAAAAGATTTTTATTATTAATTATTTATCTCTGCTGTAAAATAGAAACATGATACATAACAGTATTAAAGTTTTCTATTTTACTTTCCTCCCTGTGTTGCCTCGTTACTGAAGCTGTTTCAATATGTAATTCTCCCACCTCATATTTTTCTTGAAACTTCACAATTGAGTAACCATTTGATAATTGGAATTCCTTAATTTTTTGAGCTGCAGAGTCTCCAAATACATAAATGTCTTTGGGGCCTCAGTCATGAAATAATATAATTTTTGTAAGTATTTAAACATTTAATTTTACTGCAGTGGCTTGAGTCTTTTAGAACATTATTGAAATGCTCTTTGGAGGCATTTTTTTGTTTGTTTGTTTTGGTAGGGTTGTCATTTTAATATTTATAGAATTAGGAGCTGAAATTATAGACTGTTTGAATGAATTGGTTTTGTTAGAGTGTATAGATTGTTTAATTGCCTTGCCAATCCTGCTAATCTATGGAGTATGGAATTAGCCAAGTATAGATTTTGTTTCAACAGAAGGAGAAGATTTCACATATTACTAATATAAAAGAACGTGCAAGCTGATGAATTTTAGTGCAACTAATAAGCAGTAAATTTACATTGTGCTTTTTCTTATTTCACCTTCCATGTATGATCTCTGTATTTTCATGTGTTTTATCATTAATATAATCATCATATAATACAGAACTGTATTAAACATCCTAATTTTACATGCAGTTTTCCATATCTTAAACATTGAATGAGACTTACTATTTTTCTCTTTTTTCAGGTGCTTCATCTCCTTTCTTTAGGGTTACTAGAAGAGAAGCAGCAGTTACAGAAGTCTCCAGAAGAAGAAGTAACCTTTGATTTTTATCACAAAGCAACACGTATGTTTCATTTTCTTTAAAGCACAGAGTAAACTAGACTAAATTGATTTTGTAAGGACTCAAATAAACTAGAAGAAATTCAGCGATTTAGTCAGGTTTTATTTTATGCTGGATAATTAAAACCCGGTAATTAATTTTTTTTTTAATAATTAAGAAACCAGATTTGGACTAGCTTCCTCTGTTCCCAGCTGCCAGGCAGGTTGAAGAGGATATGTGCTTCTCTTCCTGGGAAAGAAATGAAAAGTAGTTCTTGTGTTACATAACTGAAAATGGTTTTTCCTTCACAAGAAGAACATTGAAATGGAAACTAAGAACTCTTTGAAAAATGGCACTGGATTTAAGTGAACTGTGTCCATCTTTGGTTCTCTTGAGCTGTACAATTACTGATTTACTTGCAAGTCAGTCTTTTACTATGGTAATGCAAATAGAAACAGAACTTAGTGGCTGTGGAATGTATCCTTTTCTTTTACAAGAAAGCTCTATTTAGCATTTCTAAATATTACATTCAAGACTACTGGGTGGGAGTTGAAATCTGCATTTTCTAAATAATTTTCCATCTTCTCTAGAGTTTCTGCTTCACTGTGTAAAAATAAATTTAAAAATTCCATTGTCAAATGAAACATAACTGTCACTTGTGAGATGCAGCAGAGATAAGAATTGTGAAGTAGAATCAAAGAATTGTTTGTATTGGAAAAGACCTCTCTAAGATCATTAAGTCCAAATGTTAAGTCAGCATTGCCAAGTGCACCACTAAACCATGTTCCTAAACATCATATCTATGTATCTTTCAAATACCATCTATGAGAATGAATATGTAAAACTACTGAAATCCCTTTATTTAGTTTTTAAAAAATGTTGTGTTTGAAAAGCACTCCGAATGCACTTTCTTTTTAAATTTTTACTTATTGTTGAGAAGTATCATCACACTGAAAGTGTTTCCATTTAAGAAGCTTCATGTCAACTACAGGAATACAATAAAACTAATAATTATAAATGAGATGCTAGAGAATGCTTTGCTAGCTTTAGTTTTGCAGTACCAGAAAAATCAAAGCCCCATTTACATGAAAGGGATGCAAAAATAATCAGTATTTTTGTAACAAAGCTCTTACCAAGACACAATTCATTAAAAGACAGTTCTTTTTGCAATATATTTCTCGCTACTAAAAATGTAAAATTGATTCTGTATGGTAAGTGCTGTAAAAGAAATATAATTGAAGAGAATGGTCTCCATTTTAAAGCATTCTTGTGTTAGAGAAGAGCCTAGAATACTGTGGACTCTCACCAAGTTGTGAGGAAGGAAATAATTACTGTACTTACAATAGCTTTTGTGATTAGAAGTAAACATGTACACACTAAGCTGTTAGCAATCATAGGTAAGCTCTAAAGAGCTTTACTGCTTCCCTCTGAAGTGAAAGGGGATTCTTTTTTAAGGAGACATTAAGCAAAGATTTTCTAAAGCAGAAATGATTGATCTACAAGGGGATAAATTATACTTACATACTTACAAATTATATATGTATAACTGAAATAAACAGATGAAACTATACCAGAAATGTAACTACAGTTTCTGTTCATGTATGTGTATTACATAATTAGCAATATTTTAAGGCATGTCCATGGTTGTAAGTACATTAAAGTGTTAGAGGTTTTTTTTTTCCCTGAAGGCCCTTTTCTATTTTTCACTTTGCAAAGGAATGGGAAGCTCAGCCTTGAATGCTGTGAATGTGTTAATGCTTCTGGAGAAATTGAAGAGAGTTCCCCAGCTAGAGGCACAGAAGGACACAGTCAGTTGGATACTGCAGGTACACGAAGGAGGGATAAGTATGATCTGATTTCAGTAGTGTAGAAAGCTGATATGAAAGATGTTATGATTCCTACATACAATTCCTACATATAATCCATTCACAGCTGCAGTGATTTCTTGAGAAGGTTAATCTGTTGCAGCATTCTACTTGCTACTTGTACTTGGAAGTATTGGATCAATTTTTGCATGGGTAGCTCATTCCAGTCATGACGTTTTCACACATATTCCTCATATATCTGTTGCAAAGTAACAGCAAATAATGACTAAAGCAGTGTTCTGGGAGTGCACATAGAGTCTTGGTATTTCTGTTATTTAGGAGTTTTGAGTGGTTTAATCCATTTGAAAATCTGAAAATAAAGTGAAATGAAATACCAAGAGTTTTAATCTTGTCTATCATAGAATGGATCGATTTGGAAGGGACCTTAAAAATGATGCAGCTCAAAGCCCCTGCCATGAGTTGGGACACCTTCCAACAGACCAGATTGCCTACAGCCTTATCCAACCTGGACTTGAACACTTCCAGCATCCACAAATTCTCTGGGCAGCCTGTTGCAGTGCTTACATATTGTAACATTGGAAATGTATTAATCTATATTGTTATAAGAGCCAAGTTATGTTTTATTTTTAACATCTAAGTCTCTGGTTTTAGATGTTTGACATGGTGAAGAGATTGAGAGAAAAGTCTAGTTTGGCAACAGTAGGAGCTACATCAGGCTCAGAAGCTGCAAAAGGTGATGAGGTAATGATAAAAATAAAGCTTCAGTAGGAACCTTGTATTTAATGTTTTGAATAGCTATTTTCAGTAACGTGTCTAAATTTATTGTTGCTTAAAATGATGATTTTTCAAAACTGATTTCTGGTATGTTATCTACAACTAGGATTTAGTTTCCAGGAATAATATTTTTAGTAAGTGAAATTTGTACTAAACATGTTTCATGGAATTATTAGCAGTTATTGTGAGTTTTGGTTGTACTTCTGAGTTAAGTGAAGCAACTGGGGGGGCTGAAGGAAGCAATTTGTGTTCATCTTTCCATTTCTTGTCTTTGTGAATTGACCACCTTCTGTTATACTGTCATTGTATACAAGAATTAGAAATACAAATCCACTTTAGATGATGTCTTGTAATTTGTTATCTATCAAGAGGTTAATGTCCTTTGCCCTGATTGTATGAGGGCATGAGCCCTCATACATGAGCCCCCCTGCATGAACCTTAATTAATTATTCTGTCAGTCTCTTTGCCCTTTCCTCAAAATAACTTCTGAATCTAGTGGTCAAATGACACAATGAAATGGACATTTCAAAGATGACTTCAGTCCTAAGAAGTGGTTGTGTTTTCAACTGGCATTTGAACAGAAAAGAAGAATCTGATTACCCTTAGCCAATAAGTGAAGACAGACCAGTTTGCTCTTACACGTTTTGTTTGGCCTCAGCTTGCTGCCAAGCAATCTCTTGGCTGGTCGTTGCATGCCTAGTTCTAAACTTACCACACAGCATATGCTGTGTTTCTTTTTTGAGGTAGGTGTCATATGAGATTTGGTAAGGTATCAAACAAAACACAGAAGTCCATAAGAAATTCAGTTCTATTTGTGGAGCAATTTGTTTGATTTCCTAGAAAAGTGATGGTACTGTGAATGGAAACCTTGTGTATAATGTTGTATTTGTCCCTTAACTAATTGGGTGGGAAGAGTTAGGTTCTATATGTTTTAATAAAGTCTACCTGTGTTTTTTGAATTCTGCATTTCTAAAGCATAGAAATACTTTGTTTATGGTTTTTGAAAATATGATACAAGAGTAAATGTTGGAAGAACAATAGCTTTCCAGTGTATCAGAGAATAATGAAAATACAATACAAAGATGCATAAAATGCTGACACATTTGTTGTGTTATGGATAGGCAGTTCAAGATAAAATTTCCTTCAATTTCTGTAAGGGAGATACTGAATACTCAGTAGGGTTTTACTTATGGGGAGAATAACAGAACTCTGGAGAAAATTTTGATGTACAACTCACTAAAATTTCTTAAGAACAAACAAGTACCTAAATGAAATTACTCAGGGATTGTTGGTCTTATCTTTGGGCTAGGGATTGTAGTAGTGACCTTTTGTAGACCACAAAAGTCCAGTCTTAGTTAATGAACCATCAACATGTAAAGATTTGAGTTCTATTTATTTCTATTTCAGATAGCAGTTAACTTTTTTCCCCTCATTAAAATGTTGTCAGTTAAGGCATTTGATGTCAGTGGTTAGAATGCCTATAATTGGGAAAGAGTCTTCTCATTTTTTGATGTTCTTAGTTGCCTGTGATTTCTTTATTCTCTTACTGTAAGACACAGAGCACTCAGGATAAAGAGAAAGCTGAGCGGAAGAGAAAGGCGGAAGCAGCGAGGTTGCACCGTCAGAAGATAATGGCCCAGATGTCTGCCTTGCAGAGGAATTTCATTGAAACCCACAAGCTCCTGTATGAAAACACACTGGAGGCCCAGGGGAAAGATGATGCTATTATGGAAGAAGAAAGGTAAGAGAAAACAGACATACTTGTAGTCTGTGACCTTGTTAGATGTCATGAAGAAATCAGTTGATTTAGGAAATCCAGCTGGTTATTTTATATCTGTGTCACTTCTGGTCTTACAGCACCTCTTCAGCAATTGATTACTCCAGAATTGCTTTGGGTCCCAAACGAGGTCCATCTGTCACTGAGAAAGAAGTTTTGACCTGTATTCTTTGTCAGGAGGAGCAGGAAGTAAAGTTGGAAAGTGCTGCCATGGTATTATCTGCCTGTGTGCAGAAGTCAACTGCCTTAACTCAGAATAGGAGCAGAATTCTTGAACTCTCAGGAGGTATGTGATTTTTCTTTTAGACTACAAGCAGTTCTGTACCTGGAGCTCAAACTCTTTCAACCAACTAAACTCTTTTGTTTGGTCAGGTTGCTAAATGGCTTACTGTACGTAAGAAAAACGGGTGCAAACTTTTCAATTGCTTTAAAATCCGTTTGAAACTTAAATAAGAAGTATATGAAGATTCAGGTTTGTTGTTGAGGGAAATCAGAAAATGCTTTGCTCTCACAAGACTTAATAAAACATGTAGAGTTAATGGAAGTTGCTAGTTTGGAGAAAAGCTAAGACTGTTCACAGTTCCTGTTTGTTCAATACAGGTGCAGATTTTCCCAATGTGGAGGAAATAAATGAACGCTATCAGAGGCCAATATGCCAGCCTGAAAAGGATTGGGGTGTTTGTTTTGGTTTGGGTATTTTTCCCCTTATATATATATAAATAATAGAAACAACAATATAAAGAATGATAAAAATCTAAGCAAAGATCATATGATATCATCTGATGAGTGAACAAAAAATTGAATACAAGAAAGTTACACCATCACAAGAGTTACATTTCTGTAATAGCATATTGGTAGCAGGGAACACAAAGCCCAGCAGCAGCTGACTAAACGTGATGGAAAATTTGGTCTGTTACTTAAGGGAAAGAAGAAAATAAATACAAGGATATGGGAGAACCTAAGTACTCACTGACATTTTTGTTCTCTTTTTGAAAAAGGAAGTTAGTAATATTTCAAGAAATATTACTGTCACAACTTGTAGTGTAAATTCCTTCTTATTTTCAGATGTGGGGGTGGTTTTTTGTGATTTATGGTCAGCTTATAGTGCAAAATGGATGCTATGTCCTATTTTTTGTATTGACATTTCTATGTAGAAAATAGCTTTAAATTATGTTTGTGCAGTTCATTATTCCTGCTTTAATTTAGAAGTAAACTCTTGATTGTTACCAGCGGTAAGATCTTTTTTTTTTTTTCATATTTTTCCATGGTATTACCCTATTGTTTATCATGTTTACAAACCTTTTCCAAGTTGTTTCACTAATAAGATGTTTCATGTTTCTCCTCTGGATCATTAAGAAGTACTGAATTGTCGTAGGCCTAGGAGAATCTCCTGCAGAATCCTGCTTGATCCATTTCTCTTTATCAGCAAACTACTGGTTTGCAATGGCAATTTTGAGCCAGTTGTATAGAATTTTTATCTAGGTCATATACTAATGACATTTCATTTTTCTGTGGTACTCTGAAGTACAGATTAAGTCCTATGCTCTTGTAGTCAGATACACTTGTAAATCTTCTGTAGTGATATGTTTGCTTATTGAAATAATTGAAAGAAGAAGGGAATGGAGTTCCTTTTTCTGAAGCTGTTTTTGGGCATTGTTTATAGTTGTTATACCCTATTGCATCGTCCTCTGCTGCTCATCAGTTACAAGGAACCCTGTAAGAAGTTTTTCTCTTCCAAGAACTAAATAAATGTAAAAATGCTTATTCCTCCAGCAGAAGTGCAGATAATGGCAATTCAGTCTTATGCCAAGGTTTACTTTTGTATTTCAGTCTCCATTTAACTTAGGGCAGCTTCAGCTGCTGTCAAACAGAACTATTTTCAGTGCAATTTGGGTTTTTTTCTTTCATTTTGTTAGATTCAAATGTATTTGTTCAAAATCATGAACAGTCCCCCAGATGAGGCATGGAGGACTGTTGTTTTTCACTATTATTTAGATATCTTTAAAGTGGGATTCCACTTTGGGTGCATATACAACACAAAGACATCAGTATATTCTCATAATGTTTCTGTTGTTTAGAATTGTGCAAGATTAGTAAAAGACAGACTTGATTTTTGTTATTCAGCAGTGTTTTTTGTGTGTTTTGAAAATACATGGGATTAGATGGAGAAATTACTCATCCTACATGCCCTTAATAGTTTCATTTTCATTTAAAAATAAAGTAAGAAAAACATTAAAAGCTTCAGTGACAGTGAATCCAACAGATCTGTTCCAGTACAGAAGCACCCTTTTTTCTTTCTAACCCATTTGAATTTTGCCATTTTTTCTTTACATGGAAAACCTTCAGTAGTTTAAATGGGTACTCCTTGTCATTGCTCTGCTGCATGATTGGTCTGGAAAGGTTAGCCAAGTGAAGCTTTAATGTGACTCTGCAAACCGTAGGAAAATAAGATCTGAAGGTTCATGTTCTGTGTATATTGTTAATTTCTGTTCATACTGACAGGAAGTTACGTTACTGTTCATAATTTTTCTGCTGTGTGTTTCTAGATGGACTAGATCCTCTCTTCATGCACCCTGACTTACCTTGTGGGACCCACACAGGGAGCTGTGGTCATGTAATGCATGCAGCCTGCTGGCAGAAGTAAGGATGTGTCTTTGCTGCCTTTTAATGGTTTTTAATTAATCTATTTTCCAAATCACCTTAAGAGTACACTGAAAACAAAGTACAGGAAGTGGATATTTAATTAAGGGATCAAAACTATTTGTACTCATCTGAAAATGAAATATGGAACAAGAGATGTTTTGATAATCATCATCAAAAGTTTTAGGGCCTTCTATGACCCAGAGAATAATTTCTAAGGACTTACTAATTTATGCGAATATAAACAATGGAGTAAAATTGGTCAAGAATAAGAAACCATATTGAGTAGGTTTACTTTAGGAATGATACTCTGAAAATCTGTCACCAGGTCAATACTTAAAGGGTGAAACTGATCTATTCCAGTGAGTGTTTAGAAGAGATTCTAGCATCTAGAATAGAATATAAGGAATGTGTGTGGTTAAATCTACCAGTATTTGTTTGTGACTCCTCCCATATCAGTGAAGAAACTCCTAATGAAAAGTAAGGGTGAAGAATTGATGCAGTTGCTGTAGAGTTTATTTGATTTCTGTTGTTTGGGGGACCCACAATTCAGACCAAGTGTTTTAGATTTGAATGCAACCTGGACATTAAAAGACCAGGATTCCTTGCTTGTAGAATACAATCATCCTACATTTCACTCCACATAGTTCTGGCAAGTCTAAACTATATAAGCAGTGTGAGATAATAATATAAATAATCCCACTGAAGTATTATCAACAGATAAGAGGTGGGTCATGCAATTACAAGCTACCCTAGTAATTGTCTCTTTATACATATGACATATGTTATAAACAATCTCTTGAGGTTTGTTGTTTGTACTTGCGCTGTTTCACTTTAAAAAAATCTTACTAAACCTCTGGTGTTTACCATTCACTTTTTACTTTTCTAGATGTGTGTATAATGCTGTTCTTTACAATAAAACATCAGTACAGAATAAATAGGTGCACACACTTAAAATGAAACAGAAGTATGTTCCTTAAGTATAATACATCTGCAGATCCATCTACATCTGCATAGATCTAAGTAGTGCAATATTGGAGCTCAGTTCCTTTGCTCTTTTTAAGAAAAGATGACTTGCTATATGGGTTAATGGGATTAAAATGAAAAACAGGCTCTTCACATACAGTATGGTACAGAAGGTTTGAGTGTAGTCTTTTATTTATTACATAACAGACATTCTAACTTACTAATATTCCTCCAAACTATTTTTATGTGCAGCCTACAAGTGCTGGAAATCCTCTAAAACAGAACAAGTTGAAATGAGTGGAATATCCTTGTTGCCATGTATGAGGAGGAGGAGTTGCTTGCAAAAACATAGTTGTGTGAATGTGGTGAAAATCCATGTATTGGTTTTTGTTAACAAAATACTTCCCTAAATATTCTGTATTCATTTGAACTTCTGCAGATGCCCCTGCACATATGCTTTCTCTTTTCATATAAATTGAATTTTATTTTATTTAAGATATGGTTTAAAGAAAAAAATCTAGTTACTACCTTGGTGTGGAAGTTAGATAATTTCATATTTCTCTCTAAGATCCTATGTACTTGGTCTGAACATTAGGGCTGAATTTGTATCCAGAGGAGAAGATTTAAATGTCTGATCTTTTTGTTCCCATAAATACCAATGAGATAATAATGACATTTGAAAGCTTACTTGCATCCACTGAGGGGACAGAACAATAATGAAACCTGTAAAAAGATCATAGTTGTTTCTTATTTCCTTTTCTGTTTAAAATAGTTGAAATGTGATATTCTAATATATATTATTCTCTCTTCCTGTTAAAAGAAGGCTACTGTTCCACTGTCTAGTCATGAGGCTCAGTAATTGCAATGAATAGCTGATTAATCATTCATTAAATGCTACCAGTAGTGTTTCCTAGAATTAAATTACCATATGTTCAATACCTGTTTCAAATTTATTACAGTGAGTTGCATATGAGAGTTATTAGATAGTGTTTCATTATGTTGAAGATAAGAGGGAAGAGTAAGAAAAATGTAAGGACTGCTTGTCTGCAAAATATTAATGAAATTTATACGGATAATATAAACAAGGGAAACTTGTCATCATATTCCCATTAGTGATACACCATGCATTCATCTGTGTGCTCAAAGGTTTTATTATTTTCCCATCCAAGCATGTACAAGAGTTACAAATCAAAGGAGAAGACCTGTTTGTTGGCTTGGATAAGTGTTTGCTGTATAATTACGCTTTGGACCTTTGTGTTCATGTTGCATTTGAACCATTCCACTTTCTAATTTCCTTTTTAATGTTGTAGGTACTTTGAAGCAATGCAGCTGAACTTCCGACAACGTCTGCATGTTGAACAGATATTTGACTTGGAGAATGGAGAATATCTTTGTCCCCTTTGCAAATCTCTGTGCAATACTGTGATTCCTATCGTTCCATTGCAGGCTCAAAAAATAAACAGGTGAAACACCAGATTGGTTAATCTCTAATTAAGAAAAAAAAAAAAAAAAAAGGAAATATTACCTTGGGACTGGTCAGCTTTTCAAATTTTTCAAATTTTCGAAAAAAAACTCATCTGTATAAAGTACTGCATATTTCCTTATTGATTGTTTAGCCAAATATACTTCTTTTGGCAGTAAATATTTTATTCTTTATAAAACATTTTTGGGTTGCCTATTCTTTGGAGCAGAAATCAAATGAGAAAGTACCTAGACCTAGTATTTAGCATTATACTCCATTTTGTACTGTTTGCTCAAAATTTCTGAAGCCAGTAAAACTGAGCAAATACTGAGTTTAATGTGTTAGGACCTAATTTTGTACTCTGCTGTTTAAATTAAGGTGGTTTTTGAGTGTTAAAGTAAAACCTGCTTTCTATTTTTCTTTTCAGTGAGGATGCAGAGGCAGTAGCTCAAATCCTGTCTTTAGCTAGGTGGCTGGAGATTGTCACAGTCAGGATATCAGGCTACAGCTTGAAAAATACTAAAGGTTTGTTACCTTAATTTTTAAGCTCTTCTGTGGGATAGATGTCAGTGCGTGTTTTAACTAGTAATAGCTGAAAACTTCAAATAAAAAAAACATTTTGCTCTCAATCAAGACAGCATCAAATAAAGCTGGGGATAAAAGTTATTGCCCTTTCTGAGTTGATATCTTGATTTCAGTGCCCTCACCAATTTTCTGGCTTTTGTTAAATTATGTCCATCTTTCCTGTAGAAAAAAAATTAGGTGCACTTGGAGAGGATGCCAACAGACTAATGCTCATGGTTAATAAACTTTTGTATGGACTTTGAGGTAGTAAAAAAAGAGAACAACTAAATTACAAAGGACAAAATGAAAGTAGGTATGAGTATTTAGAAAACAGGAGGCACAGGGTCTACTGTTTTGGGAATAGAGGCAAGTATTGCTTAAAGGAGGAATCATGGAATATAGTCTGGCTGATGAGGTGTGTTTGCAATTATTTTCAAATCAATTTAAAATAAAAAGACTACTCCCTTTTTTGCAACTGCTTTAAAAACTGTAACAGCTTCTTTGCTTTTTAATGCGGATGTATTTTTTTTCCTGTTAGGAGAGAAACAAAGTCTTCCACCTTTCACTAATAAGGGAACGGGGAACTCAGCTTTGGAATTCCATTCCATCCTTAGTTTTGGAGTTCAGTCCTCGTAAGTGTTACTAGCAGTGTTCTCTGCACTATATTAATTTTCCTTTCAATATCCCCGGTATACTTCAGAATGTGTACTGAAGGAAAGACATGATTTGTTTGGCCTAACTATAGGGGCTTACTTATTCTTTTCCGTAAGCATTCACTGAATATTGAATCTGTGAGGAGCTAGGTGGACTGTCTGGTACTTCTTATGTTCTTGGTACAAAACTAGAAGTCTGGAATCTTCTAATCTACAATTCCAGTGATTTGGGTTACTTGCTGTGCCTCTAGGCATGTTATTTATTGTTGGTCTGCCTAATTTTTCTGCTATGTGTCTGTTTTGTGCATAGATTTCAGGTGGTTTTGGACACGATAATGAATGTGGATCACTTTGAGGAATAGGGCGGTTGTCTGTTTCTATTCTCTTCTAAATTAAACTCAATGCCAACACTGAGTTTGAGACAGCAATTAGTGATCATGTTCCACATTACTAATTGTAACACTAAGCATATTCAATTCCAGTGGGAAAAAGCATTTGCCCACTAAAACAGAAGGAATGGGTAGATACTTCTCAAATGAGCTTAGCTGTCCCTTATCTCTTTTTAGATCATGCTGTAAGTCTGCTACATCAGACTGACATCAAAGTTATGCAAAATACCCACGTGTATCTTTTATTTGTAAAAAAAAAAATTTAAAATGTTCTGTTGTCAGAAAGCTGAATCAAATTTTTTCTTGATGACTGATCTTCATGGGAAAGATTCTGTAGTTTAAAGTTAAACAGTGTTGTTTAAGTGTGAACCTGGCTAAACCCCAGATTTTGTGGTACAATTGTTTTATCCATAAAGATACGGAGAATTAATATGAACGTCATATATTTCTGTTAGAAAGTTCTACGTATGACTTGGAAAAAAAACCCACAAGCCATTAAAAGTGCTAAACACTTTTTTACCTACAACTACATTTACATAAACTAATTTGATGTAATTTGAAAAGAGTTTAAGTGCTAAAAAATGTGTTTAAAAACACACTTGAAATGTCTTCCATTTTTAGCACCTTATTATTTTCACTTCAGGACTTAAAATTACTGTTTCTTACAATGTTTATTTTCACTGTATTTTACTTTAGAATGTTTGCATTTTTCTAATGTGAATTATAATGTAATATACAGAAATAATATCTTCCAGCCTGGCAGTTCTTAATCTCTCAATTTGTAAAGCCTTTTTCATCAAGGTACTTGTTTACTACTGAAAACTAGGGATTTTTTTCATCTCTGTCCAGGCAAAGGGTCTTTGTTTTCAATATTTCTTTCATAAATAACTGACCAGGCTTGGACTTAGACTTTGTTAGTGATTGATTAACCAGTAAGTAATTAACACTATTAATAATTGAGACTGAAATTTTCTCATCTTGGTTTTGCAGAGCCAAGTACTCAAGCAGTATCAAGGAGATGCTTATTCTCTTTGCCACCACCATTTACAGAGTTGGGCTCAAAGTTGCTCCGAATGAAGCTGATTCCCGGATTCCTATGATGACCTGGAGCACATGTGCTTTTACCATCCAGTGTATAGGTAAAGCATAATTTCAGTTTATTCCTTCTCATTAATTGAAAATGTTCCTTGATTGTTTAATTTCATACAATGTGATTGTACAAATAATAGTTCTACATAAGTACAAGCCATATGTAATAGTATAGCAAATTAAATTATATGTAATTGCATATATAATAACAGAATTATTATCTATAAACCAATAGAAATAATAGGATGTTTTTCTTAGATAGTAGCTCATGAAATACGGTATGGAATGCCAACAATGAGTTTAATTTGAGACAGCATTTGGTGATCATGTTCCACATTACTAATTGTAACATTAAGCATGTTCAATTAATATTTTCAGGTTGCCAAAGATCATTGACCTGCAGGCATCTCCTATGCTAAATATCTAATAGCTGTGAAATAGTACTCTCTGTCTCATTATTTGGTCTTGTCTGTACTCTTAAAGAATTTTCATGGGATTTGTAGGAGAAAGTGTCTTGTATTCTGAAACTGCTAAGTAGGTACCTGGTAGAAAAAGAAACAAACAAAAAACCCACCAAAAAAACCAACCAAACATTCTCTGCCATGAATCTCTGAAGGCAAAAAAAATACCAGAAAAATGATTTCATTGTTTGGGACAATGTACCTATTTATCTCATTTCATTTCTGTACTACATACACAATTAATTTGTGTAATGAACATGAAGCTGTGGATAAATGTGTAGATGCTTCCAGGCAGGGAAAACGGCAAGATCTAGGTCTAAAATGCATGACGAAGGGATTGAGAACTTAATTGTACACGTCCATACATGTAATTTGACAGCTATACCAAGTATTTCTTGATGAAGATGTTGAAGTACAAGTTCAGTCTACCTTGTATCTCTAGTGGAGTACCAGGAGTCCAGAAAGTTTTTAGGTGGATTGGGAATATTCTGATAAGGCAGAAATAGTCACAGAACTGATTACATCTTTAGTGATGGATTCCATATTTTCAGATGGGTTGAGAAAATACAGGAGGTCACCCACTTTATTAATATTACTGACTTAATGCTGTGCAGATTGGTTTTGTTTGATATATGAAAAAATATATTGGTGACTGTCAAGGAGCAGTTAGCCAGCAAGTGGATAAATGCAATAACTTATCACAGGTGTGGTATTGAAGGCTTGTGTTAGTAGAAGAAAATTCAGGTACTCTTGAGGAGAAGAGTATAAAGCCAGAGGGACCACTGTGACAGTTTGACTTGGCCACACCACTTCCTTGGAATCATTTTTATTTGCAAATAGAGCAGACTTCTGTGAAATTGTAAAGCAAAACTGCCTGAATAGCTTCAGTATACTGGTCTGGAGTCTAGTTATAGTGCCTTATTGAAACCATTTAATGGACATATAGCCAAGCTACCTAGACAAGGAACTTTAGAGGAACCTCTAGAGGAGGTTCAAAACATCATTGACCCAAGGGATGTGAATTGGTATCAAAGCCAGACTCCTGAAAAAAGAAAGAGACTCAAAACCTGCCAAAACCAAAACCCCACAACAAAAAGCCTCCAAACCAAAATCTCCCAATTAAATAAAATTTTAAAAATTCCAGGTGTACTGTTTCATCTCTGGAAAGTGACTGAAGTACAAAATCAATTGAACTGATACCTTTTTACTCAATTGAGTTAATTTGATTACTTTTTTTTTAATCAGCTTATTGTTTCCTTATTATTCCTTCAGAACCAAAGCATTCAGGGAGGAAAGATGAACTGTATTCCAACTTGGGAGTTTTGTTTTTGAAGTATTTCTGTTAAACTGCAGTCAAATGCAGTAGTGCAAATTTTGCCAGCTTGCCAAGTCAAGTTGTGGCTGCCCCAACCCTGTTCAAGGCCAGGTTGGATGAGGCCTTAAGCAACGCGGTCTAGTGAGAGTGTCCCTGCCCATGGCAGGGGAGTGGGAAATAGGTGGTCTTTAGGGCCCATTTCAGCCCCTTAACATTCTATGATAAATATGAGTGTAAGATGGCTGCATAGCATCTCTGTAAATGTAACTTGGTTTTGAGCATTGCATAAGGATAACTGAAAATAAATCTGAATCCATAGAATGAATATTTTATCATCATTCATGTGAAGCAGCATTCCTTTAAATCCTTAGTTTACAAGGTCTGAAAACTGAAAATTCTAAAATAGCTTACTGCAATAATTTATCTTGGAAATTATCAGTGCCATTTAAGACATTTTTTTTTTTCAAGAGAATTCTGTTATAACAATGAGGTTGAACTTTAATAAGGAGTGTATATAATAAGAATAAATTAATATTAGGTTGTGTAGAAAAAACAACTTAATTTTTTCTGTGTTTAATTTTAAGAAAACCTCTTGGAAACAGAGGGCAAGCCTTTATTTGGATCCCTACAAAATAGACAGGTATGGATGAGTAAGATATGGAATATGTTTTAAACAAAAAAGTTTATTTATAATATATCATGCATCTGTAAACCTGTCGAAGCTGCTAACATCAAGATCATTCTCTGTTAAGGGATATCTCTCAATGTTTGGATTCATAGCAAAAAGAGCACTTTGAAAGAATAATATGTCTGCTTATATATGGATGTTCATGTGAATTTAATTTATAAATGTCTTTTACATTTATGTAGAAGTAGATATGTTTTTACAGTTCTATATCACTATTATATTTAGCCTTTTTTCCCATTCAACCCTTTTCTCTTGCGCTCTAGCACAGTGGCCTTAAAGCATTAGTGCAGTTTGCAGCTGCTCAGAGAACAACATCCCCACAGCTCCTGATTCAGAAACATCTGATTCGTCTTCTAGGAGGTACTGTATTCCTTTTCTTTACTACCTTTTGTGTTGTGGAAGTTTCTATTCCAAGGTGGCACACAGGGTAACACAGCACAGAAGCAGGGGTTGGAGTACTTGACAACAATGCTCACTTCAGTTGCCTGAAATCATGGGGTGTAGAATCACCCCAGATTACCCAGACCTACAGATACTCAAGTCTGGAACAGATGGGTACCAGCTGTTTCTGGCAGTGTTCAGAATTACTCAAATTCTCTTCTAAACAGGTGAATAAAGCCACAAAATAGGTATTTCTTAATTGTGAGACCTCATCTTCTGTGCATGGAGATGAGAAGGCTCTGGGGAGGCTTCATTGCAGCCTTCCACTATCTTATGAAGGCTTATAAAAAGGAGGAAAAGGGACTTTTTAGAGAGGTAGCTAGGGGCAGGACAAAGTGGAATAGTTTTAAACAGAAAAAACTAGGTTTAGATTAACTATTAGACAGAAGTTCTGTACTGTGGGGGTGGTCAGGCACTGAAATAGGCTGCTATAAGAAGTGGTTGCCCCACCCCTGGAAGTGTTAAAGGTCAGATGGCAGGGAGCCCTGAGCAGCCTGATGTAGTGAGTCACATTCCTGCCTTTGACAGGGGAGATGGAACTGGAGGGTTTTTAAGCTCCCTTTCAATGCAAACCATTCTATAATTCTGTGACTTTTCAGTACTTTCGAAAGGCTCCTTGAAGCCTAGCTTAAGATATTTCAGTCCCAGGGAGGGCTAGTTTGAGGCATATAGCTTCCCCCATGCTTCTTATTGATTGGGTTAGTATGGTGGCCTTTGTGAATCCCACTCTTTGATTTGCTTTATATTAGAGAAGACTCTTAGGTGTGGTTCTTAGGCTTTTGTATTGGGCAACGTTGTGAGGCATCTAGTGTTGCGGTGCCTAAGGACCTTCACCCTTAACACTGTGTGTGATTTATTAGAGCTGGAGAAATAAAGATTTATGTCTCAGAATTTTGAAGATATATTAATTAAAATTGTCAACTGTTGGGGCATGTGGAAATAGCTAAACATGCACAATCAAATCAGTGGTAAGCAGTTGATTAAATAGATCCTTACTTTAGAGATCTAGACCTTTGTTTGATGAAAACACAGAAATTATGGAGGCTCTAAAATCAGATTCTGGTACTACAGTTCAATCCAGAAGAGGAAAATACGTGCTAAATGTTTGACTGATATCTTTATTTTGTAGTTCTCCTACCAAACTTTAAAGGGGAGGACACTCCATCACTCTTAGAAGTAGATATGTTCCACATTTTGGTAAGGAGGTTCATTTTATTCTTCATATTAATACTTCCTTCTGAGCATAAATTTTGTGTACTGTACTCTGTAAATAGTATGTGTTCACTTACATAACTCGAATGATTATAACATGAGCAACAGTCAAATGATTACTTATGACTGCTGTGTTTACTTTTTGTTCTGCTAACTTTCAAATCTTTGCTGTCTTTCTTATTAAATTTCATTCTTGAAATCTCAATTTTTTGCCACTTCCATTGTTATTAAGCATAAAAAAATAAACTTAAGAAATGCACTCAGTTTCTTTCCCTCACTTTCCCTTTGTCTCAATCAGTGTCTCATACTCTGATTCCTTCACATTGACTCTCATTACCTTCTGTATTTTTCTTAGCCTCTTCTTTCTGTTCTTAATACGAGTCTGTACTATAGATTTTACTGCCATTTAAAAAAATCCAAAGCAAGCATAAAACAGCCAACAAAACCAAACTCACCAAATAAAATCTGTCTTGCCCTGGCTGTCCTTCTATCTAGTGCTTGGTCTTACTTCCCACGTTTTTCCAATGTGCTTTGTCTTGTGTCAAAGAACAGAAATAAAGCTTTTTAGGTGGGCATGGTATATCTCAAAACTGACATTTACCATTCATCTGTGTCTGAGTTTCATATGTGCCCTAGTGCTCAAATGGTTAATACTTTCCATGAGTTTTTGCTACACTTTGAATTAGAACTGCCAAGATAGATTAACATACTCAGACTACAGAAATAAAATACAAACATATAGTGAGAGTCTAATTGCTACCCTTGTATCTATTACCAAATTTTTGGCACTTTAATATTTGCCTATTCCTTCTCACTGTAGGTGGGAGCTGTGTTATCCTTTCCATCTTTGTACTGGGAAGATGCTGTAGACTTGCAACCTTCATCAATTAGTTCAGCCTATAACCACCTCTACCTCTTCCATCTGACAACACTGGCACACATAATGCAAATCATCATCTCTTCAGCAACAGGTAGATGTGTATTTGTGTTGTATTTTTCTGGCATTTTTTGTACAGTTTCTCAAAAATAATGGATTGATACCATTACTATCTTCCAGGTATAAACATCCTCATAATAAGTGATACTTAGGCCTAGGTAATAATAACTGTTTTCTGGTAAAAATGAAATAGCATTATGTCAAGTTCAGAGCATTTTATTATATCACTTCTGTGTGCTTAGGCTAAGAAAACAAAATAGTTATTGATATACCAGTACTTGCTCCAGTCAGTCAGTCATTTCAGAGGGGTAACTTTCCCTTCTTCACTCCTTGTAGGAGAATCAAATTTCTGCCAGCATCACTGAGCTGCACAATGATAATCCATATGGATTTGGGAAATAAAATTTTCTTTACCCTTCAACTTTGTAAATACCCAGATCTGAAATACAGATAGGAGAGAATTAAATTTTTCTCTCTATTCCATAACTTAGTTAAAAATTGTCTGTAGACTTGCTAGCTAGTACTTTGTTTTTTCTTGATAGGAATTTTTAAAAAAATCTAGACATTTAAAAAAAATTCTGTAGCTTAAGCTATGTATGACAACTTTAAAAGTTCAAGGGACGGCAGCAGTTCTTCACTGAGGTTAAGTTCTTTACTGAGGATAAGCAATGAGGGAGTAATCCAGATTCTTCCTTACAGCATTCAGTCTTAGGAGAACATTTTTAAGACAGAAAACAGCAAATAGAAAAAAATTAAGAAAATTAAAGTGGAATTAATTCTGTAATGCAATTGAATAATAAAAAAAAAAAGGGTTTAGTATTTGTAAAATTAGTGTATTTACAGTGGATTCTCCTTTTTGTGTACAGAATCCCCTACTGCTCACTCATCTGACAATAGTGAGGAGGCACGATCTGCACAGTCTTTCTGTAGAGAGGTTTGCCAGTACACCAGTGGGTAAGTAACAGTTCAATTGTAGTGTTACTTTTTCTTGGAAAGACAGCAGTCCACAGGACTGACTAGGACAACACAGAAGATAGGAAAAAAATCTCTCCTTTTGTATGGGGAGTTGGCACACTGCCTTGTGCTTTCTTGCCATGCTCCTGAACACTGAAACTGGTGAAAGAAATGCTTTTAGTTAAAGTGGCTACTTTTTGTGGATGCAGAATGAATTATTAGCCTGAGGATGAAAAAATACCTGTATCCATCATGGAGAGAAATATGTCCAACTGCAGTATTTATTTTTTCTTTGCTTTGATTATTTTGGTTTAGATCTCTTTCTGTTATAAATGGAATCCAGAAAGAAGAAAATGGTCCTACTACAAAAGGGGGATAAGTGTAAAGCTGAAAATTGTTGGTTATTTGAATGTCAGTGCCCATTTTTCAGACTTTCCTGACAGGTACAGCTGTCTAATTTGAAGATTTAATACAAGTGTGGTTCATAAACTCAGTACTCATTCCTTGTGAAAAGGGGAAGTTGGAAGTTAAGTGCTGGTGGCTGTGTTTCACAGAATTTGGGGTACATGAGGGTTGCTTCTACACAGCTACCATTCTACCAATGCTAGCTAAAATATGATCGTGCTAGAATGGTTTGCACTATGAACTACTGCAGCTTTTTCTCATTTGTGTTTTACAGTTGCTTTAATCAGGATATTCCAGGCTGGCTTGTGTGGGATTGTGTTAAAAAAGGCATCATGCCGTACCTTCGTTGTGCTGCTTTATTTTTTCATTATTTGTTGGGAGTTTCTCCACCTGAGGAGCTACTACAAGGTAAATATGAGAAAACAAATGTATGACCTTCTTTGTCTTTAAAGATTTTTTTAAATGTTCACAATAATTTAACAATAGTCAATGCATGAAAGTATGACATGGAAAGTAAAGGAATTACTAATTCATAAAGGAAGGGACAGGCACATGAAGCTGAGTTGTCCTAACCTGCATAGAAGAGCATTACTTCAGGGTACTCCTGAGTATATGCATATCTGGGAACTGTCAGTAATGTATTGATAGTAAGTACTTGTTGATAAAGATTCAGCAGTTTAAGGATAATTTCAGGAATTTAGGTTGCATCTCCTGAGAAATTGCCTGAAATATGTTTTAAAAGCCCAGTGTTTTTGTGTAGTGCTAATGTTGGTAAATGCTAAAGATACAGGGATTGAGGAAAACAAAGCCAAATAGGTACAAAGCACATGATAAAACTCAAGCCTCTTCCTTGAAGGATCCTAATGCATTACTGATACTAGCCCCCCAGAAAATATTTTATGTGCGAAAGTGCAATGAAAAACAGAATCATCAACTATTTAGAAAGAAGGGTAATAATTTTTATTAATAACTGAGACAAAATATAACACGTATAATGTATAACAACAAAAATACAAAATTGATTTATATAAACTGTGAACTAAATTTGAATTTTATTAGAATATAGAAGTCAAAATCTCTGCACACTGGGATATGCTGTTATCCTTACCAGGGGTCTGGATCTTTGATTCTATAGGGAGGAGTTTTTCTGGTGAACCAGCAACGTAATTTTCTGTAGCAGAGACAATAAATGACCTCCCAGCAAACCATAAAATTAGCCCAGTTTTATGGTATGTTAGCACTAACTCGATTACAGCAAAATTTAGTATCACTGAGGACTGTCGTAAGGATGGTGAAAAACTAAAATGCAAGTACAGAAATCTACTGCACTTGTGTTACATATTATGCAGTAATTTAAGCAAGAAATTGTTATGTAACTTAAGCATAATAATATATATGAAATTTATTTAAACAGATCCTCAGCTAATCTAAATTATTATAGCTCTGATTAAGTTGACCCAGTTGTACTATGTAGGAGCTATGATGAAGCTATAGGATCCAGACTATTCAGTGGAAAAGGGATCAGGAGATGTCTAGTTTTGAGTGAATTCAGCAGTGCTGAAACACTTAAACACTCATTCGTGTTTTCTTTTGCAGTTTCTGAAGAAGGGCAATTCAAGGCACTTTGTAGTTACCTCTCCCTACCTACAAATTTGTTCCTGCTCTTCCATGAGTATTGGGATACAGTAAATCCACTGCTTCAAAGGTACTAACTGAGACTGGACAGGCCATATTCTTCTGTTGTGGTGGCCCTGTGGGAATTCTAGATCAAAACTGTTAATGAATGACTGAGCTCAAATTCATACTGAAGTTCTAAACATTTTGTACAGGTACACTGAATCTCTTAAAGCACTTCAGAAACATAAAGCACTCTTTCATGATAATTCCAATATTAAATAATTATAGTTTAAGGGACTGGTGCTTGCAGACCTATATGAAACCATTCAGACAGAAGTTATTTTAAACTGTTGCTTGTTTGATATGCCACTCAGTGTTCATTTTTCTGTTTTTAATCTGTCTACAGCAAAAGTGCTGATTACACAAGCTGTAAAATGAGAATGTGGAAAATCATGTAGCTGGCAGGGTGAGGCTTTGTATTATTTCTTCTCAGCATTTCAAAATAGACTGGTGGATGTTGAAATTGGCTTAATGGTTAAAAGGTACAATTTGAGCATTATGTACATTGCCATCTGCAGTCATGGAATCATAGAATGTTAGAGGGTTGGAAGGGACCTTAAAGATCATCTGGATCCAACCCCCCTGCCATAGGCAGGGACACCTTCCACTAAACCAGGCTGCTCCAAGCCTTATTCAACCTGGCCTTGAACACTTCCAGTGTTGGGGCATCCACAACTTCTCTGGGCAGCCTGTTCCAGTATCTTACCATCCTCAAAGGAAAGAATTTCTTCCTGATTTCTCACCTAAATTTTTCCTCTTTCAGTTTGTGAAAGTAGTAGTAAAGAAAACATTCTTTCTTTAGCAGTAAAGAAAGAATTGGTTAAATTCTGCATTCAAAACCTCAAATTAAATAAACAGACACACCATCCCCCATCCCCAATTAAGATTAAACCAGCTATATTGTGTTGGAGAACGTGTATTTAACGTGACCCTTTGTGCACCTAGTGGCAATAATGATTATTCCTGGTTCTCGGCAGAATTCTCTGACTCACATTAGCTTTTACTGCATTGTTGTTTGGTGGGGCTTTTTAACCTCTAGTTGTTTTAATCATTGTTGTCTAGATTTCTTCAGTTTAGGGGACATTTTGAACTGTTGATATCCAAAACAGTTTTATTATGGTCAATTCTATTTGTAGTATATATTATTACTTATAAATTAATAGATTAGTTTTTACAAGTAAACTATTAAATAAGTTTGTCTTACTTATTCTTACATATTTGCTTAAAGACATAAAAGTTTTTTCTAAGAGAGCACAGAAGATGGTGCTTATGAACATTGGGAAAGATCACTAGAAGGAGGATTAACAAATAGTTACAGTGCTACAGAAAAAGAGGTTTCAAGTAGGAGGCTGCTTATTTAACATAATAGTAACAGTTGCCAAATCATCATGCAGGTTCCCATATGTTTTTTCACAGAATCTTATTTCAGAAGACTGAATTTGATGATTGTTGAGAAATGTGTTAAATGAAGCATACTAGATTGACCATCTGCTGCAGTTCTTTCTCCCTTCTCCTTTTTTTTTTTTCTTTTTTTGGTAGAAATAACTTAAAAGACATCTTAAAACATACCAGTTCCTCTCTTCAGTAACTGGCCAATACCTGCCATGGTTTTGATAGACACGTTTGGCCATTCTAAGCAATCATGTAATAAACCATTGTAAAATAGCCATTAGGTGATGGTTATTTAATAAAAGCAGCAAATGTTCTTCTGTTAGAATGCACAATATTTATTTATGCTGTATCTTTTAGTGCATGTATTTCAAAGGGTCCTGTATATTGTAGCCCACGTTGAGAAACTGAGTATGTCTGAAGACTGCTTGCATTTTTAAACTCTGTGTAAATCTTGTGGTTTTATGTGCATGATGATATTTTTAAGTGTTTTTTCACATAGGTTTTTTTCTCCTGTAAGCAAAGCATTCTCCTGAAGAAAACTATAAAACAACACCCCTGTTTTTCCTTGTAAAGTTTTGGGTAGAACTATCAATGCTTTTTATTAGTGTTTTGCTTGCTTATCACTAATTTCATTTAATGAACCTAAATGTGTATTCTTAACAAATTTTGTCATCTGCAAATGTTTGTTTGAAATAGGTGGTGTGCTGATCCAGTGGTGTTAAGTTGTTTGAAAGGGAAAAGCATCGCAATAAGGTAAGCTTATTGTTGTTGTTTTCTTCTGGGTTTGACTTAAAACACTGGAAAGAATGGAATGCTTATTGTGGGCAAGTCAGAGACGTCATGTTTTATTCCTTCTGCTCTACTGCCATAAGTACTTTGTCTTTAAATGTCCCTTTTATTATTCCTCATACAGTGACTTTTTATTGAGATTGTACAATATTGTTAGACTAGTAATCTGTCCTGCTCTAGGAAAGAACAAAAGCTAACTGAAATAGGAAATGTCTTCATACATGTAGGTGATGTGTGAGATTTAAGTTCAACACCTTTGCTGGAATATAGAAATGTTGAAGCTCCCATGTGGAGCGTCTCATTTGGGATTCCAGGACTGAAGAATTGCTCTAGAATTGTGAACTTCTGCAGAAATGACCAAAAGCTTAGCAGGGATTTGTGGTTATTTATTCCATTGTTTACTTTGATCTTTATTTTTCTCATAATACTTTTATTCCACTTAACCAGGTATCCTAGGAAAAGAAATCATTTAATAGAGCTTCCTGAAGACTACAGTTGCCTTCTGAATCAAGCCTCTCAGTTTAGGTAAGATGTGGCATATTTAGTTGTTTTCTTAGGTGTTTTGTCACTTCTAGTGAATTTTATATTCTTGCAGTTACTGTAACTGGTATTGAATGAATACAGAAATTATTTTGTAGTGAAGGCATTGTTATGGTTATACTGGCCAATACTAGCACCTGTTCATTTTAAATGTGAAGCACAACAGCTTGCTAAATGAAGTAACTTGTGTTTGCACTGGACGCAACAAGCCCAGGTGATGGCACTGTTTTATGCCAAGAAGAGTGAATCATAGGATAATTGAGGTCATAAGGGACTTCTGTTGATCATCTTGTTCAACCTCCTACTCAAAGCAGATATCTAGCAGATAAATCATTTCAAGCAGTGTGAAAATACGACATAAGGAGGCAGATATGTTATGTGATTGTGATATAATATGTCTTAGGTTTTTGTTTGATTGTGATTTGGGGTTTTTAATTGGTTGGATAAGTCTTTTTGGGGTTTTCTTAATGAACATTAGCCTTAGTTAACATTTCTTCTAAAGTTTTGATTTCTACTGTGACATGCTGGTTACACTTCTTTCAGATGCCCACGGTCTTCTGACGATGAACAAAAACACCCAGTATTGTGTTTATTCTGTGGGGCAATGTTGTGTTCCCAGAATACTTGCTGTCAGGAGCTGGTGAATGGGGAGGAGCTGGGAGCCTGTACTTCTCATGCTCTTCAGTGTGGAGCTGGAGTCTGCATGTTTCTCAAGTAAGTAGCCAGAATTCATAACATTGTCAAAACATTTGATTGTTTTTGTCTGAGATAAAGAAACATTACTTTGACATAAATTATAACTCACCAGATAGGGAAGAGCCTGCTTGGAGTTGTATTTTAAATGTAGCTGTTCTTTTCTTTAAGAATCAGGGAATGCAAAGTTGTCCTCATTGAAGGTAAAACCAGGGGCTGCTTATATCCTGCACCCTACTTGGATGAATATGGAGAAACAGATCCAGGTCTAAAGTAAGTCAGTGCTTGACTTCCTACCTCTTTTTTTTATCTCTTTTCTTCTTATACTCATTGGACAACACATTCTTCTGGCTAGTGTGTACAGCACTGTATGTAATGTGTGTCTTGGCCTGGGGAACTGATGGCAGTTTCCAGTCAGGCATGTTAAACTTTCTTGATTTTTCTCAAGAATGCTTTGTATGCATTTTATCACAAACGTGTGAGAACTGCTATTTCTGAAGTGTCATCATAGAAATGGCAGTCATTGCTTGTCACATGTAGAGATATTTTTACATTTCCAATAGACTTGTTTGGAATTTAATTAGTATTTAATTAGTCTAGAGTTCATGTTAGCCCATTAATTGGACAGGTTATCAGTTGCTATTCTGATATGCTAACTGGTTATTCTCTTTTCCTCTCTGAAGAAGAGGCAATCCCCTGCACTTATGTCAGGAGCGTTACCGGAAGCTCCATCTGCTGTGGCAGCAGCACTGCATCATAGAGGAGATTGCCAGGAGCCAAGAAACAAATCAGATCTTCTTCGGATTCAACTGGCAACTGCTCTGAGTCTCTTGATTTTAGTGAAAACTCTGATCTATGGCAGTGCTTTGAAAAAGGAAAGTAGGGTGGAAGTAAAAAATCTACTCAAGTGGTTTCTGTAGTTCAGACAATTAATTGATGGATTCTCTAGGTTGGATGCGTCACTGATGCATTGAAACAGAAACTCATATATTTTCCTCCTTTTTTCTTTCCAAAAGAAAGGAAAATCACATTCTGTAATTATTACTGAACCAGAAATATTTCCATTTTTTTCAGAAGTTTGAATTGTTTTATGTGTTTTCATGAGGACAGTTCACAAATGCTTATTTTCAGAGCACACACCGCATTTGTCTCTTCCATGCCTTGAGAACATATCTAAATGGTGTTGCCAAGGAAAAGCCTCCTTTACTTTCTTCCTGGGTTCTTTTCCCAAGCTTAGTGAAGCTTTAAATAGATCGAGGTCATATTGGAGTGGAATTGGTGCCAGGTCTTTAGTCACCTGCAGCAACAGGTACAATAAAAAATAAGTTTTACAGAAAAAGCTTGCATTCAGATATACCTTGGGATTTAATGAAGAGTTTCCATTGATAAATTCTTTAAATGAGAAGTGTGGAATAGAAAGTGCATGGGGGAATTACCATCCTGCTTGTTGCATCAAAAAATTAAGTCTGTGCTTTTTGCATTGCCAGCACTGCACTTTACCTAATGAATTTATCCTCCATTAATGTATATCATAAGTGGTCTAGGGCTTCACCATTTGCCTAGGTTGTGGTTAGTTTTATTTCTTTTACAGTTTGTCTTCTGAGACCTTCCCCAAGAATCAAAAATGAAAATACTGCAGGTATGTAGTTGTAGTGTAGCTCTGTAAGCTGTACAAGAGCCAGACCTCAGTGAAGTAAACAGCCTTCAAAGCTATCACTGGACTTAAATCAAGACCCAAAACCAGCAAGTTTTAGAATCAGAAATAAGTTTGCCCATATATGAGGGATTTTCCACTCATCATCCTCTGTCACTGTTGTTTGGAGCACGTTTTGGAGTCTGCATAAATGAAATGGTGTGTTTTTTGAGGTGTGTTCAGTGGTTCAATGCCAGGTAGAGCAGAAAAGGGAAGAAAAGGTGGCTAAGTCTGTCTCTTTGCCCTTCAGTAGTTAATACCACATTGTGATTGAACTCTCTCTCAGTGATACGTGATTATGCTTCAGTTCTAAATGTTTGTTCTTTTTTCTGAATTTCAGCCATAATATACATGAGGGAATTTGTCATGTGATCGGTAAAAACTCTTTCACATGGAAGTGGCATCTCCTGAGAAAGTTTGAAGTTTTCACTCTCCTCCATTTCCCTGCTCCTTTGCTATTTGGATTCTTTTGTGCCATTTTAATCAGGCTTTCAAGGGGAGGTTTTCAGATTAATGTCTTGAGTGTTTTTGTATGATTTCTTTTTTGTTTTGTTTTCTTTTCTGACAATTACATGAGAGATAGTAGAATCACAGTTAATCATTTAGATTTAAATACCATTCTTCTGGGGTTTTTTAAAATGTTTTTGAGTATGTATGTATGAGTGCACTGAACAGCACCATAAGTAATCTAAAGATGGAATACCAGTGATCTCAAACATTGTTGTGGTTTCAAATACTTTTTAAAAACTTCTGCTGTAATCCTTCCCCAGTGATATAAAAAGTTGGCTTTGGTATATTTTCCAGGTATTCTTTCTTGAAATTAAGACCATTCTCCTTACTTTGATTGTCAGATTTTAAACCTGAATATTAAACTCTTAGAAGACAAACATTAATTCTGTTAGTCTTTTGAAACACATACTAAGTTTAGAACAGTTGTCATGAAAACTTGCATGCACTGATGATTTTTATATCATCAAAACACTGCTTACAAACAAAAATACTGAATTAAGACTGGCAAATGCCTCATTGATACCAAACCTGTATTCTCTTACTGTTTCCCTCTGATATTTACATATTCAGTTATCAAAAACTTTCATTTATCTTGCACTTCACTGATACAAAATTTCCATTATCCAATATGCAGTGAGATCACTTTGTTTTCTGTCTGAACTGTAGTATACAAGGACAAGAGCTGGTAAGGGCAGGTGAGTTCCTTTAAAGCTCTGGAAATCTCTTTGTAACTAAAGAAGTGGGAGAGGAAAGTTGACTCTTTCTGAATGTTTGCACATACTAATTTAGCAAATGGGCTCCCCTATAATTCACTGACTAGTGTGGTCATCTTTCATTTCATAAATTACTATGCAGTTTTGTTCACTGTGAGTATAATCTGTATTTAGTGACTGCAAGATGCTTATGCCACTTATTTCTGTTCCATCCAAGCTGACAGAAGTTATTTGATAATGCACATACTGGTATCTTAAATTGCAAAAATGTAAATTTGGAACTTGTATAGTGTTCTTGTGCTTTTGGAATAAAATATCTTGTATATGTATATTTAAAAGAAACGAAATAAAGTAACTTCTCGTAGATAATTCAGTTTTTATTTGAAGGCACTTTGGCACTTCACAGTTCATTTTGCAAGAGTGTTATATTGGTGTCTGTCAGTGTGGGAAAGGAGAAGAGCTGGCAAATGGCTGGTAAGCTATCAGTTTTTCATGTTGGCTATATCTTGGTCATGCTGTAAGGAATGGTAGCATACCTTTTCTTATGTAAAGATACACTGCACTTGAAACTTATCCTAGTATTTTACAGATGCAAATTCCTGCAGTGTCTACATAAATTTCTAAAAGAAGTCTAAAGTACAGAATTTAATATTTATATGCCCTGAAACTGATCTAGTTGAGTGCTTCTGGTTTTGTATCTTCTTGAAGAACTGGCTGTACTGTTTGGCAGATACTTAACCTCTAGAAAGAGAAACTTCATGGTGTTGGTCTCATGTGCTGTGTGATACATACTTCAAAAAATGTGGTTTATTATAGACCTAAGCAAACAGTCAAGACATCTTTTACATAGATATGGCCAGTACTTCTTGCTCTTTGTGTTACAAGCTGCTGGTTGTCATAATGTCTTCACTGCTTTGTTGAAGCTTTGGATGTTAATGATGTTTGGGTGTTAATGATGTTGCTCTTTATGCTTATTCTTAGTAAATGGTTTTTAAGAACTGAATTTCTGAAAAGGTAAAAGGTAGAGGTAGATAGATTGAAGTCTACTAACAAAAATGTTCTGAAGAAAATTAGAACAAGAATCCTGTTAATTAAGGGAAAAAAGAAAAGAAGCCATAGCACTATTTCTTGTGTAATAAAAATCTCAATGTACAAAGTTATATAGAGGAATATTTTCACTATTATATGCTCTGCATTATGGTTGAAATCCACTTATTTTCTAGACAACAACCTTGAGTAATCTCCAATATAATCTACTCAGATTCATAATACAACATCTAAGTTGTTACTTAGATTCTTCTAACCTATTACTTGACAAGGTGTTCAAAGATATTTTATCAAAAATAGAAGCAGTTTCATTTCTGTGGCGCAATCTCTTTGTTTTACCAGTATTTTGCAGATTAGGCTAAATTGGAAGGTTAATACAGGAAAAAATGGCTAATAATGAAAATCCACTTCCTTACATGTATCTCAAATCTAGTTATTTCTAATCCTAGCTACATTTGTCTGCAGTTGCATTCAGTACAGTCAAAATCATTCATGAAAGTGAAGTTATGTAAAGGAAATTTGCATTGAAGGAGAGCAAGCTGAAATCCCAAGAGGTGATATATACATGATTTTGTGTAACAGTGAGTAAGAGACCAGGTACAGAGTTAAACATGAGACATTACAATGGGACTTGACTTTTCTTACTGCTGTTCATGAGATCAGTGTCCAAAATGGAATACAGTTTGTGCTGTATAAGTACAGGTTGTAAAACAACTTACAGTCCACCAGACTTAATTTTAGGTTTCTAGGCTTTATGCTTGAGTGAATGAGCTGCAGCAAAAAGTTGTGAAGCACAAAGTGGGGACTACGGATTTCATGATCATTTGAAGTCCTTGTGAAGATGTGTGGTTAGCTTTTTTCAGAAGACTGCAGAACCTTACATCTCCTCCTTAATTGTGCCTAAAATTTAATATCGGTCTCTTTGGGTACAAGAATTGAGATACTCATCCCAAGGTACCAGTTCCTGCTTGAACTATGTTCATTTTAACAAAATCCTAAATGTGCTGCATGTTTATATTTCTTACTATTTTTTCTCTGTGATCAACACAGAGCAATTGTTTTCAGTGGCAATGAGCCAGCTTTAAAGGAAGAGCATTGTACATGCAATTTCTAAAGAAACTCTCATAGTGCCTTCACCAGAAACTCAACGTTACAGTGTTTATTTTATTTTTTAAATTAAAAACTTGATAAAGAAGGCAGTTTTATGCATAGGTGAGTTTCTTACTCTGGAATTTTCTGTATTGTTATAAATTTTGGCTGGATTAGGCATTAGTAACAAATAGGATAAGAAGTGTCCCCCGAATCGTATTTATTTCTGTATCTGAGCAGATGCCCTGGCTTAAAGGCTTGGCTCACTAATGCCATCTCTGTCTTTATGAATTACGGAGAATTAAAGATGGAGTCTCTGCTGCTGCCTGAGTTTGTTTCCTTGATCCAGTGCCTCTGGAATTAAATACTGCAGGAAACCCAAACTATCATGACAGGTGCTGTAAAGGAAGCTGGATATGTAGGGTGTAGCACTTACATGTTCTGAGGAAATCAATAAATACAAAGGAAAGAAGAAAGCATTTATTAACAAAAGTAAATTTTATCCTGATACTGTGAAATGAGCGATTATAATTTTGTAATGTATCTGTATCAGTGGAGAATCTGAATGCCTAGACAGGATAGAAATTTACAGTCTAATGACTAAGTAATTACTGGTAATAGGTCAGAGAAGGACTGTTGCCTGTGAGATGCATGCTGAAAGTAAGCTAATTTGAAAACCAATCACATTCTATTGCTGCAGTTTGGGGCAGTTGGCTGAGAGACAAAGGTTAATGTGCTAAATGCTGATTAGTCTTTTATGGTAATATGTGTTTTCTTCATATGCAAGTAAATGAGCTGTGTGGGGGCCAGAGAAAATTTTATAGCTGGGTACTTACACCTCTGCTCTTTGTGGTAATGTCTTACAGCTGCTGCTGGACTTTTTTTGTCTTGACAGAGATGCTGAGGTTGGATCATCAGCTCACTCTTCCTTCCAAATCTGTTTTTTCAGAGCAGATTCTTGACAAACCCATGAACTAACTAGAAAGCTGTCAAAAGAGTAAGCTCACAGTTCTTATAATTCTGCAAGCTTTAGTTATTGAGGTCTAGGACTGTTTTACCAAAAATAGAATAAAATTGTGTTGAGGAAGTGACTGATATTGACTGACACAGGTGACACTTGGCATACTTACCTGAAAAAAAAATACACTGCATTTAAAGAAAAACATATGTGACATCTGATTAGTTTGCAATACATGAGTGTCTTTCTCCTTGATCTCTCAAGGAGCTACAACTTTCTGCATTCATTCTTTTCCAGCCTGTATCAGCTAATTATAGAGCTGCTGGTAAGTACTTCTGGCTCTCAGAAATGGCTTGAAGGAATTACACACCAGTTAAGTTTTAATGCCTCACTGGGCAAAGTGATTGCAATGAAGACAAGAAGTAGGCATACACGTAAGTGTAGTGCAAAGGGAAGAATTAACAGTTCTTGTAAAAGGAAGTCTCAGCTTACAAATCTAGTTCTTTGAAGGGGTTTTAACATACTTACGTGTAGGTCTAGCATGTTAGGCAGTGAAGGAATTCCAGTTGAAATTATGGTCATGCACATAGCCCGCTGGAATTATACTACAGATCATTACATTGCACAATTTATTTACAATATATCCTTATAGTATAATTTTTGCTTTTTCTCATGTCATGGGATACAACAGTATTTAGATAAAGACATTTTTACTGTTATTTTGCACAGTTTCAAAAGCAGGAATGGTTCTATTTAAAATATTTCAGTGATAAAACTTCTTTTACTTGATTATCCAAAGAATGCACTCACAGCAGTAACAAGTAAAATATTTCATTTGGTCTTTCCACCTCTGTTTTTTATTGGTACTTTTTTCCTGTTGACTATTAATGATCAGTTACAGTCACAGGGCATCCTGTAACTACAGGTGTTTTGGGCATTGAAGGTTTTCACTCCATGCATTGACAAAGCTCCTGAGCACTGTAGCAGGGGTGTGATGTGCAAGCTGTCAGTCTGTCTGCCTTTACTGATTACAAATAACCTCTTACCTTCCCACCCCTGGATCAGTGTGGTAAGTACTTTTGAAACAAGGAGCTTTCAAGGATCATCAGTATTTGTTTCATAGGAAGTATCTACTTGTTTTTAAACTTGTGCCATCACATGCTAGTTGGAAGTTTAAATATCCCTGCACAAGCTGGCAGTTAGTTTTCTTAAGCAGAAAACTCCTTTTAGCTGTACCCTTTGACTTTCAGAGAAGTGGGACAACTAGCTTTCTCTAAACTATTGCAGGGAGGAAAAGGTACTTCAGACATTTTGGGAAAAACAAATGAAATACTTTTGTGATAACTTTTATTTTATTCACCTGAATTTTACGTACATGGCAGATTCTTGTAGGCTGTAATATACATATATTTTTGTTAAAATTTCTCCTTTCCTAGCTTGCACCAGCAGAATCTTCATTTTGGTTTTTGTTACCTTTTTTATAAATAATCTTTTTATCCAGTCTAATAATTTCTTTTGGGATTTCATTGCTCTTGGGATTTTTATAGGTGTAATGACAAACTTCTTTGCTACCTATTCAACTAGTCTTTGTTAGTACATGTAGACCCACCCTGTCTGAAATACTTGCTTGTGCATAATGATTATTCTGATACATTCAGACCACAATAGAAGTCTGTAAGTAAAGGAGAGAAAGTGGAGGACATTACATAAATTTCTTGCAGCGTTGAGAATCAGGGATTTTACAAGTAAAATCACGTCCATCCAAAGAAGTATCAGCATTTTTGGAGCTGTCACCAGTCAGTGGTTTGTTCAATTGTTTTACTAATTTTTCTACTTTTTTTTCCCCCACCAGATAAAATCTGGTGACTGTAATAGAGCAAAGCTACACTTGTGATGTAATTTCTTGGGAGATTTGCCTACCTAGTTGCAGGGATAGATTTTGTTGTAATATTAGTTTTGTCACAGTCTGTGTTTTGAACGTTAATATTGGGGTCATTCATGCCTGAGACAGTGGAGATCTGGTTGGCTTTGCCGAGATTCTTAATGATGTTGATGTTGTATTTGGCAGTTTCCACAAAACTATTTTCTAGTAACCAACCATCTGATTCACCCTCCAGATCTCCTAGCAGAAGGACATTCTTCATGGCTGTTTGTAGGTACCGGACACCAATCAGTACAGAGAGCTGTAAGAAACAGTTAATGGTTAAACAGTTGAAATTGCAGCCTCAGTTCTATCACTCTCAGTTTTCATTGTGTTTTACAGGCCTTATAACTGTGTAAAGCAGACAGACTGTTTATCCTAGCAATATGTCTAACCACTTTTCCAGTTAATTACATTTTTAAAGAAAGATAGCAGGGGGAGATGGATTGAGTCTCCCTTCATTCTTCAGGTAACAATCCCCCTTGCATGTTATTAGTATATAAATACCTAGAATTTATACCTAGAATTACTCGTGAACCTTGTAGCTTCAGAGACTGCAACTAATTGATGTAGAATGGATGATCAATTAATGGAACTATCAGTCACTGTGAAAGAAAAAATTGTAGTATGTTAATTTCAGTGGATTTTTTTCCACTGACATTGATTAAATCAATATTTCTTCCAAGGTGGTTTAATCATTCCTGTGTAAGCCATATGTGTCAAACATTGCCAAGGCGTGAAAATTAAGAAGGATGGCCTATAGCAGAGGCTCAAGTCTAAGCTTAGGAAAAAGCCCCACTTTCATTGTTGTGTTGGCATCAAGATCAGCTTGTCAATATTTCAATTAACACAGAGAGCTGCCTCACAGCTTTTCACATGCTTCAGGTTATTTCTGGCACCACAGCCCCTCCTAGAACTGCCTGAGGACTGTTGTGAACTACTTAAATTACAGTGTTAATATTTATGTAATAAATAGAGCAATAGAAAAATAAAACATACTAAAATGGTAAGAAAACTGTATTGGAGCCTGTGCCATTGGAGAGTCCTTTACTTGCAGATGACAACATCCAGAGAACTCTTCTTTACAGATGTCAGCAGGGACACTGCAGATTTGCAGGTGTGTAGCTTGCCTGTGATGTGCTTATTTTGATTGCATAACCAGTAGCCCAGTCTACTTCAAAAAGGATGATATGCCATGACTGCAAGTACTGTCTGTATGGTGAAACTATGTAATATAAAAAGGAGGCTTTGAGATATTAATAAAACACTCAATTCTAATTATAAACAAAACTAATGCATTGAGCCAAAGACCTACTCATATTTTATATATTTCTTAAAACTGACTTAAAACAACATTCAGACCTTCTCATCAAATTTCATTGCAGTTGTGTCACTGCATGTGTCATCCTGTATCTGATCCCATCAATGCATCAGGGAAGGGAATATGCTATGTTCTGTTGAAAAAGCTCTGTAAATGATATACATGGTTTCTGATAGTTCTCATCCTCAACATGATTTCCTTCTGCTCTGTGGACTTCAGAAAGGTTGTCTTTACTAAAAGAAATCCTACAACATTCCTGAAGTGCTTGTGGACCTTATACTGAATGCTGAAGCACTTCTTATGTGTTGCACTGTCATCGTTTTCCATCCTGGAGAGACAGAAGACTGATTAATCTGATAGAGACCATTTTTGTGAGACTTACCTCAAACAACCAAATAAGCAATGCTGCGATGCCAATGTATCTCATGATACCGGTGTAGTAATCCAGCAGAGCCTCTCTGCACCCCTTCATCCAGATATTGAGCTCCTCTGTGAGGAAATCGTAGTTGTAGTGAGCACTGTTGTTTGTCAGCTGGTACTGGATGCAGGGCCGTGGGGAGCTAGGGTTGCAGCAGCTGAAGGGAACTCCATCCACCAAGAACTTCCCATCAATGTTGCTCTTCAGACGGCTGCAACAGGACAAAGTCTGGGCATTACAAACCTGGTGTCAGCAGGAGGCAGTGCCTGTGATTTTAGGAAAGGGAGTAACACAACTCTGCTGCAATGTAGGCCTCTCCAACATAACAAAAGGAAAATGAGGATATACTTTAAACAGGAAAAGTTGTTTACTGCAGGAACACTGAATATTGGATTTGCTGTATTTAAGTGTGGTATAGCACAGAACCTCATGTGGTTCTTCATCTGTGCCACAGACATGAGTTCAGTGTTCAGGGAGATGTTTCCTTTTTAGTATCTTTGTGCTGAATACTAAGGACAAATTTTGGACTTGTTTGTCTTGGTGGAATTCTAATAGAAGTTATATCCCTGGAAATCCTATGTTTCACTACTTCTGGATTGATTTTTCAACATAATCATTCCATGAGAGAGATCCTAATACAAGAACAACTTTGTATGCCACTGGAACCACTGGAAATCATCTACTGGCCTTTTGCCATTGTACCCATTGCAAGGGCTGGTCCAGCACATGTTTTAAGACTAATTCACAAGGGATTTTCTACTTCTTCTAAGTCCACTTTCTGTAACTTTAAGAAATGTATTCATTGCTAAAAATAGTCCTTTCCCTCCTCCATAAGATCAGGAGGGATACAAGTGGTGAAAGAGGAATAGGAAAAAAACCCATAAGATGGGAAGAGAACACAGTCTCAAACTAACCAAGATTTTCTGGAAGATAAATGAATCCTTGGCATCTGTTTTCTTCAGAGAAAGAGATTTTCCAGAAACTGGACAGTATCTAAGATGCTGAGAGACACTCTCACACCTTGAGGAAGCAGCCTCTAAGCGTGTATCTATTTTCATGCTTGGTGGAAAAGGCTGATTTCCTGAGACATCCCCATGGGTGAGAACCATGCCCTGGTTTATCAAGTCCAGGCCCCCCCTTTGTAAGGGAGCCAGAATACATGAAAGATAAATTTCACACAGATATACAGCTTTCACTATTTGCCAATAGTAAATTTTCTAATATTTTCCAAAATGTACTCATTTATTAATGTTTGCAAATAATATTTTTCTGTTCCACTACAGCTGATCTAAATGAGAGGGAAGGAAATAATTACAAGAAACTCATCAGGTAAACAGAAGGAGCAGAAACACTGTGGTCCAGTCTTCATCTGGAATTTGGGACCATCAAATTAATAAATGTAACCTTCAAATGAAACATCAGCTGCTAGGAAGCTCAGTATTTGTGTCAGTTCTGTGATGGCAGAAAAATTGCTTTATTTTATTGCTGTGAGCCTACTAAATACAACCTCCTTTTTTGTTTCTTGTTGTTTTCTTCCTCTCTTTTTAATTTGGGTTGTAATTTTTTTTTTTTTTAACTTAAAATTCTCTCAAAAACATTTTCCTCAAAGATCTTTCCAGGTAAACCAGGAAATTCACCTGCCATTTCCCACTTAGGAATGGGATAGGCATGAATTTTTCTCCATTTTCAAGTCTAGCTTTTCATTTTGTGGCCATCTGGTGATGGAATCAATGCAAAAGAGTCCAAAGAATCCACTGAAAGTGGACTGAAGTGTGTGAGCCATGTTGTGGGCATAGGCAAAACCAAACACTGGAAGGGAAGGAAACCAGAGGGCTCCAATGTGGGGGGAGAAAAGAAAGCTCACAGAGGAGAGGAAGATTGGCATATTGTGAAAGGGAAGACCTTACCTGGGATGGCAAAATGCTCTCTATGTTTCAGGGTATTATATATATTTAATGACCCCAATATAGTACAGCATTAGGATGGTTGAAGTACAATAAACTGGGTCTTAAGCTTTTCTTTTGATTCCAAGCATCAATTTAAATACTTTGTTTTGTTCCAGGCATGTTATAAAGAGGAATCCTCTTTCTACTGCCAACAGTAGCAGTTTCCAGACTTGGGTTATATCATTCTGCCACTGTGTTTCCTCTGCTAGTGGCAAATTTAAAAATTATTTCTTTTGTATTTTGGTACTTAACAGTATATTGGTACTGTTAGAAGGGAAGACCTTACTAAAAGAGTTGGTGGAGCAAGACATTCACTGCTATTTGCTGCTGCAATTCAAAGTTGTTATGGTATTGTAAAGGAAAAATTTGCTTTTGAGCAAAGATGATTTTTACCCAACCAAAGCAATGGTAGCATTGTACTGCTGTAACATCATGTTCCTACCATTCCTACTGACTGTTTCCATGCCTTGTCAAATTGTGTTGTTGGCAGTAGAGCTGTAGAAGAGGGTTTTGCAGGAAGGTGAAAAGTTGAGTTTTGCAAAGGTTACATGTGAGTTCACAGTATGTCAGGTCTCACCTGCTTTGCCTCTTGATCTACAGACTACTAACTGACACAGAGTACAAGTTGAAACCAAGAAAGATTTGATTCCTTCTCCATCCTTTCAGAACATTACCAGCTGGGCTTTACTTCCAATGATTTCATATCAAATGTTTCCCTACCAGATTTTTTGAAGCCATGGTATAATTTTGTTATACAGCATCAGCTTGGATTCTGCCAATCAAGATAAAATTAAGCAATCTATCCACAGTAAAAGAAATTAAGAAATTACTTTCCTCACCCACATTTCACTGTCACCTTCTGCCTAAATGGGGCAAAAGCTAATTGACAGTGCATTCTCAAAACAATGGCAGAGCACAGGTGAGCCTGCAGAAGAAAACACAGCTTAATTAAGACCCTGGGTAAAACATTATTGTTTCTGCCTCTCTCACAGAAATAAAAGGAAGTCTGTTTTACTTTTAACCTCACACTAAGCTGCTGTTAAATTCCTGGGGATCATATTGTCTTGTCACTTTTCAGCATAGACCCAAGACTTGAAACAGCTCTGGTCAGTCTGTTCTCTGTGACACTTTCTAACATCTCTCTTGAGAATGCTTGTATTGCTTTATTTCCACAGACAAGTGTCTTCTGTATGCTGATGCCCTCGTTTGTACTCTCCTAGGTCCTGCCCTATGGTATATTTGCAGCTCTCTATATACACTTTGCTATGGTGGCAGTTTCAAATTGCAAATTCTGTAAAATTAAGACCTTTGGCCTCCCTTTCTCTGGCTTTATTGTCACTAATTTTTGAGTTCAACAAAATGCAGCATTTGACAAATGCCAGTCAAGCTCTTTCCATTTGTCTTTCCTGGGAATACAAAGCTACTACTCTCTTGTCAGTGAAGACCTTTTTCAGCTTTAGAAGAATTATTACAGACTGGATTGTCTACTTTTGGTAGTTTTTAATTTTTACGTTCTCTGTAAGTATTACCACTCTTTTTGAGCATATAATTTCACAGTTGCTACATCATGTGTAGCACCACCACCAGAAAGAAATGAGGAATTTCTGCTTTTTTGTATGTGGTGTTTGGCAGTTTCTCACATGTGAACATACAGATTTGAACTTGGGATTGCAAAATCTAATACCTTGAAGAAGAGGGGTCTTTCAGTGCTTAGAATTGACTGTGCAATGTACTGATAGTACAATCCTTTTTTTCTTACTGTTATCAGCTCACTGTAAATGAAATTAAAATTTTGAGGTAGCTCATTCACCACACTGAAAAAGGAGATACATCTTTGCTTTGCTTAGCATCCCTAAAGATTTAGCAAAAGGCTACTTTTGATCGTGCATGTATTTAGCATATTTTATGAGCAACATGGTTATTCTACATTTTTTAAATTAAGGTACAACGGTCCAGAAAAAAAGGGCTTTCCAGTCTCAAAAGAGTTTTTCTCCTAGAATTTTTTGTTATGACTGATAAATACTTACTCCAGAACCTCCTTGGAAGCCATATTCAGATATCGAGGAGATACCCACTGAATTTCAAACCAGTCTCTAAAGCCATTGTTTCCACAGCAACGGAATCCAATTTGTAACATATCCACTGTTTTCTTTAAGAAACATCGCCCAGGTATGTCTGTGTCTTTATAGAACTTAATGGCATCCCTCAGTCCCAGATAGAGAGACTCTTCCAGCTCATTCCTCATGGTATAGCACATGAGAGCACCCACCAGGATGCAGAAGGTAAAACAGAAGGTACATACGATGTATGGCAGCATTACTAGTTTCCATCGAGAGAACTTGTTTGCATCTGAGCAGTCATAGCAGATTTTGCCACCCAGAAAGTTGATGATACATGCTATGACCCCTACAGAGATCAGCATGTTGGGGACAGAGTTAATGTCCCCTTTTGCCATCACTTCATTGCGCTTCTTGATCTCTATTTTCAGAAAGAGGCCAAGACTGAAGAGAATGATCCCACTCACTACAGAAACCCAGTTGAGGATCCATAAGATCTGAGCCAATTTGTCCCGCTTGGTTTTGGTGAATTTGACTTTGAGGACAGCCATAGTCAGACACGCATTAGGAAAAGAAGCGTAGGTCAAGGGAAGCTCATAAGCTGATTAGGAGCATGGATCCAAGGCGTGCAGAAATCTGAAGAAGAGGGAGAGAGATTACTGTCTGTTTGACCAGGTATTTATAGAGCCTACAAAAGAACTTCCTGTACAGCCTCACGCACTCTGAGTCCTGCCAAGGGAGTGCCCCAGTGAAATTTATTGCTTAAATTTCATAACAATGTGAATCACTTAAAAAACATAAATTCTGAGGACCAACTAGAGCAATTAAAAATAAGTGAATAGTATAAACAGACACTCTGGATTCCTATGAATTTTTGTCAAGACCAATTTTCTGTGCAGACCCGATATCTAAAAGTGAACTGGTCTGCTGTCTTTCCCCTCAGAAGACTCCCAGTGTCTTTCCCTTCTACTTGTTGCCTGTATTTTTTTTAACAATTATAGGTATTTATTATTTTCCTCTGTTATGGTCAGGTTTGTGTTCAAAAGTTAAATAAACAAACATATATACACCTGCCTTTTTTTCTTTCCTCTCCAGAAAACTTACTTGTCTTGTTCCTGATTTGGCAACTCTCATTAGAGTGATTTTATACTGTAAAACTTTACATTATATAATTATATAGTCATTTAATTCCACTAATACAATGGCATTTCTAAACAGTAAAGTGTAATGCTGTAAATCTGGGGAAATAGAGATGTATAAACTATAATATTTTTGAAGTTAGTGGATGCTATTACTGAGTAAAACTTGTATCAGCTAAAACAGCGAATACACCTGTTGAAAAACACCTGGGAACAGACAAGCTGGACAGAAGTAGGGCTACACTGACCCGGTAAAGGATCCCCAGCTGCAGTGAAGCTTAGCATTGGCTAAGCAGATTGTTGCAGCGTGCAGTTTAAAAAGGTAATGGAATCCCAGCGTCTTCATGTGTTTACGTCGGAAGGAATCAGTTCTGTTTGTACAGGCAAGGAATAGGTTGTGTGATTCATATTAGGATATGGTTAAATATCTTCATACACTAAGATTTTAAGGCCTGTGAGATCTAATTAATTCAAGTTGCATTTATTTACTCCTGCATTTACAGAGAAAACTAATTCCTCTCAAAGCTATTCAGCTCTGTGTATCTTTTGAACAATATAGAGAATAGTGTGCAAAATGCACAGTATTTTTCTTTACCAGTCTATTTCCAAAGGTGTTGAGGCCAGCGGCTTTCTGAATTTAAAAACAGGGTCCTAATTGTAATGATTGTTGAGGTTATCAGTTACAGCTGAATATTGATTGTAATCATATTGTGATAATCATATAAATTATAGACATCTTACAGAGATGTCCAGAGAATAGTCATTTATAAAATTACAACACTTGCTTTACACCATTCTTTTCCAGTATTGTTCAGACCTCATTTGAAGGTATCATGCTCTGGTGGTACAGAATTAAGCCTCCCTCTGAATTCAGCTGACAGCCTGAATAAGCCTGCTAAGCCTGGAGACAGTACCTTTGATTGCTTCACCAGTTAAGCAGTTTGTGATTTGACCTTAAATAACTGTAAATGATGGCTGCTAATAGATTAATTTACCCCTGATACTCAGGCCTCAGAGCTCACAACAGCAAGAATCTGTTGTGAAATTTACTGATTGCTGATACACAGTTCACGTTCAATGGCCAGCACACATGAATGCATCACTCACTGTTTGTTTCTGTGAAACACATGTACCTATTTGAACAATGCCTCAAAATTGTTCAGCACACATTTAGTTACAGTGTCACTGAAAACACCCTACTTGCTAAACATATTTATTTTTAACATTTGGACAAAAGTTATAAATAGTTCTACTCAAATTTAATCTTCTTCAGAGGCATTGTTGATTTTGGAAGATGTAGATTTAAGACTTGGTCATATTCTAGCCGTAGAGAAACTTGAAGTTGAGTTCCATAAGCAGAGATACATTCAATCTCATGTAGCTATTCCATCCCCAATTTTCAGAAGCCTGAATTTTAAAAAAAGTAAAAACTTCCATGCAAGAAAAATTCTCCTGTAATTCCTTGTCTCCAGAAATTCTCATGCTTCCTTTGTGAATTTTTAGTTTTGCTATAGGATCAGATTTCATGGAATATTGACATTTATCTTACAGTGCTACCCACAGCAGCAGCATAAGGTCTGTGATTTCATGGAGTCCTAGTGCCAGAGAAAAGGGATGGAATGACTGGTTGTAGTTCAAAGACCACTTCTTGACTGACCCTGGCTATCACTGATATGCTTGGGATTGATCTTTGGGAGATACTGTGCTTGTCATGAAATCTTGAGTGCATTGAGTCTGGGACAGAAGAGCAAGTTATCTATTCTGTTCCTTGTTCCTAGCCTTCTACATTGATACTTATGTTAAGATTTTCACCTATGCTAACAGTTTACTGAATTCATTTCTAATAAGAAGACTCTTCTTCACATCATAAAGAATTCTATAAATGCATCATAATATTATTCTTTCCCTAACTGTTTAATAAAGTATTGAATACATTTATTAGTGTAAGATCTACTGCAACACATGCACAGCTGCGTAGTATAATTTTTTGAGCACCATGAAGAAAGTTTTTCCAGCTGAAAGAACTGAACTGCAATTATGAGCTAAAATTGTCAGTCTTGCTCTGCAACCTATTTCTGTTCTTCTCCAAGTCACGGTTGGCAGTGGGTTACTGTAAAGCCACAAATGCTCCCAGCATTTCAGTGGTACTAATGCCTCTGTCATAGTTGTCATAGTTTTTAGAAACATTTGCACTTGAGCCACTCTAGAGTTATGAATCATATACACACAGACATACTTTCCCCAGCTATGGGATAGCAAACTGGATTTTATTCTATAAAGGGAGAAATACTTCTTTCAATAAAAGACAAATAAGTGTGGAAATCTCTCCCATACTATCAATACTGTTCTCAAGCTTTCTTTGTCTAATTGAAATTTATCTAACTTTAAAGACAGCTTCCACCACCATACAATTTGCTTCCAAGATGTCACCTAGCTGTTCCTTTGCTATCAACTATAATGAACAAGACATAGCACAGCTATTTTTTATATTTACTTATTAGATAAAAATTGTTCCAAGAAATTTTGCAATTTTGTCATAAACAAGCCACATTTTATCTTACTGATTTTGCTAAAATCTGCTATTTTAACTAAACATACATTGCCATTTGTGACAAACCACTAACCTGCTTCAGAGGACTGAACAGGATCCTGAAACTGGTAACTTGCTGAATACAAGGGAGAAAATACCTGAATTGGACATCCTGAGGATGGCTGAAATACTGATTTCCTGATGTCTCTGTAGTTGCTCTGTCTTCACACTGACTCACCAATGGAGAAAACCACTTCAACTCTCCTGCCTGTGCTAATCTCTCCTTCATCTCTAATCGTAGCTAAGAGATTTATTTCAAGA
The DNA here is from genome assembly GCF_024509145.1 of Vidua macroura. NCBI lineage: Eukaryota > Metazoa > Chordata > Aves > Passeriformes > Viduidae > Vidua > Vidua macroura. The sequence goes on from NC_071576.1 coordinate 36,223,300, forward strand.
TTCTTATGCCACCAGATTAAATCCTGCAAAACAGGCCAATTAACTGAGTGTGAACTGAGATCTCACCAACAAAATGGTTTATAGGACTTTTTACCCTGCTGGACATTTGGGCTAGTAAGAAACAGAACTGTTTTTCAGTTCCTGCTAATGTCTTCAGTAGTTCTTAACTTATTTTTAACAATAAATATGCCTCCAAAGGAGGGAAGAATAAGAATAATGAAAGTTTGTGATTCTGTGGGAAGGGAAAATCTATCTTAGGCAACTATCATTTATATGCACTGTTATGTTCCTTACCCATCATTCCATATTTTGTTGCTTTGGATGCAATTTTCTGTTCTCTGTGTATTGAAAGTGATTGTCCTAGAAAATAATTCAAGTAACCAAGAGCAATTGGATCATCCTGTATGATTCATGGTAGGTTCTGGTTTGGGAAGCTTCCCAGGTTCAAGAACAATCCAGTAGAAACCTCTGTCCTGGTCTCTTATCTAGCTCTATTCCAAGCTGGAAGCAAAAGTATCATGTCCTCTGGCTTTTCTGAGCCCAGCACATAGCAATTTGTGGGACAGACGTGGCTGGCTTGAACTGGCAACAGTGGTGGCAACAAGCTGAGTCTGCAGCAGTGCTTGGTCAAGTTAGAGGTGGTGTCAGTACCAGCACTGAATCCCTAAGCAGGACCAGGTTTGATCTATAGGGCCCATATCTGTAACACCTTAGCACAGCAGAGAGAGTTCAGTGGGCACATGACTGACTGCAAGAGACCCTGCACCAGGCATTGTAAATGTGTAGAAATATTCTCAGAAGCATAAGCTGTCCCCTCCTGGCTTATGATAAGCAAGAAGCCAGTACCTTGACATGACTGTGATTCTAACTCTGTGTTCTGGCAGTACACTGGCTCTATCTTGCCTGTGTCCTAATGATTCAGAGCATATGTGATACATCTAGGACCTGTTGGACCTAATGCATATGAACCACACAAATGCTTGCATATAATCAAATACACCCCAATTGCATTGAATTAATCCTGTGCACGAGTCATTCATCATGCTTTGGACTTGCAGAACCCATGTAGACTACAGGGAATATTTTAGATCTGTTCAAATGTGTTGGTTTGTGTACAGATCAACTCCACAGAGGCATATTCAACAGGTATAATGTATTCCTTGGGCACAGCACAAGTACACAAATGTACACATTTTGAGCTAGTGTTCGGCTGGGATGTGATATATCAGAAATTCTGGACAAATGGCTGTAGTACTTTTCTATGCTAAAAAAAAACAAGTTCACTTGTGAAAATTCTACCCATCTGCAGAACTACGAGTGTGTTATCCCTGAGTGTTAGAAAATGTTACTGCCTCAGTTACCTAGCAGCAGAAAACTGCACCTTCCCTGTGGCTGCTTTGCAACACAAACCTCGTACTGGCGTGCATGGAGACAAGCGAGCAGGAGATGGCAGTGCTGCTGTATGAAGGCTTTTTCAACAATACAGAGCAAGAGGCTTTTTTTTTTTCCAGTTTGTATTAGAGATTAGAGGTCATTCACACAGCTAATGGAAGCTCAAGAATGCCCCATTGTAAGAAATTACTTCAATCCAGTTGTAATGCAGTTAGAGACCAGTGCTACCTGTATTTTTTGTTCCATCTCATATTTGGAAATGGTTTCAGCTGCAAATGTATCAAAAGTTGAATAATTCAGATATTAGTTCTGTGTCATAGCAGTTTATAATTAAGCATGATGCACTTTCTTGTAGACCTTTGGGACGCCCAGATATCATGACCACAGAATAGCATTTTGTAACTTGTGTTTGAGTGATTGTACATGGGGGATTGCCTCTATCACCCAGTGGTACAGAAAGAGATCACACACTTTCCTGCTAACAGGGGAGATTGCTGTGCTATGGCTTAGTATCCAAACAGGTAAATTTAACAAATGTTTGCCCAATTACTTACCTATTTAGTATCATTCATATATAAGTCCCCAGGCAAGGATGTGTTATGAATCAGTGTAATGAAATAACTAGTTGGGATGATGCAACATTTAATTTTACATCTAGTTTCCAAAAATTCATATTTTATTTTTATATTTGGATGGCTTTTCATTTCACCTTGTATTTAATGTAAGTGATAACTAATGATATGAGATTTTGGAGTACTGGACTAAAACTGGAGGCACTTGGTGAGTCTGATGGAAGCAAGAGCTATACAACCTTTCTGAGCTGGGGCAAGTCCATATTCAGGAAGAGATTCTCACTGATATGTGATAATGGGGAGAGGACACGAACAACAATTTGCTCTTTTTGGCTTTTATAAAATTGTGAACCACATGGTAGACACTTAGAGAATTAAGTTTTTAAACAAATAGAAGTAATTGAGTCTTTGAAGAACATTAATTTCTCAATTACATTTTTGAACTTTTAGGAAGGAAGTATAGTGGTATTTAGATTATTATGGTTGTTGTAGTAGATAAAGATACCTAAGTTAAGTCACAACATCTGAAATTCTTATGGAATTGCAGAGTTGGCAGAGGTAATGTCAAAATTTAAAGGCAAGAGGTAATGGCAATAGTCAATAATTTAAAAGAACCCAGTTGGTACATTAAAATGACACAAAGCTTACTGAAAACGAAGTCAGTTATATTTTTTTACAACAGCTCTACACTGTACTACAGTTGTACCACAGGTGAAACAAATCAGAAGTACTACATTTTCAGATGTGTACATTTTCAGATGTGTAAAGGTTTTAACAATATGGATGCTGAAAATCAGTCTCAGGCAGAAAAGGAAATCATAGCAGACTTGCATGAACTGCACTGCATGTGTATGGCTTGTCATTCAGGGTCCTGTGCATTGCAGGAAAATCCATATCAGTACCTTTCAGGCCGGCTCTGATTTCAATCCATAGGAGCTGTACTGTCCACAATCTCTGAGTCATCCACTCGTGACTCACAATGAGTCATTACAAATGGAAAACTAAGGCACAGAAATAGTGTATTCACCTTAAAATCAGACCAGCAGTCTACAGTACAGCTGGAAGTTAACATGTATTTTATATTGCCTGGTAACCTAAAACTTCCATCTTGACTGTAACTTCTTTCTGAAGACTAGAATCCGTTTTTACAACTTAATCATAATGAGACCATGCAGCAATCTTTGCTTTTCACTTTTGTACCTTATTCACTATGGATCTTATCCTCACAAGCCAGGTATCAGGAAGCTTTTTGCAGAATGGAATTATACACATAATATGAGGCCTGGCAGCAGAATTCTCTTTACATAATGATGTAAAATTTTCCTTTTAAAATTCCGTATCTCATAGCATCAACACTTTGGTGCACTATACTACCAACTGACCCTTCTTCTCCTAGCAAAGTAGGCAGATATACACTGTCATATTTCTCCTCAGAAGGCCTCCTAAATTAATCAGTACCTATTCTCAGCTTACCTAAACTTACATAAACCTGATGTTGATGCTATTTTTCACACTCCAGACATCATTTGAACTGAACAATATTACTCAGGTCATATTGTAGGGAATTTGAGATTCTTTTGGAAAGAAAAGACAGTTACCAAGGGGAAAAAAAAGAAAGAAAAAGATACTTGCTGGAGTTCCTGAAGCTGTCAAATAGACAGAAGCCAGAACCCAGACACAGGGCTCTTAAGAGTTTTTCCAAGGTCCCTCTGTCACGTGAGTGGTGACTTCATGCTTATTGACACTGTGTTGAGAAATCACAATTTGTGGAAAAAGACTGAAGGAAACTCAGGTGCCTTAGTGTAGACTGGTGGTGAGAGATGAAAATAGTGTTCAAATAATTTTATAGGTAGTTGCACAGAGGAAAGGAAAAAATTCCTTTGATGATAGGATATGAGAAGAATAATGGGTGAAATAATTATTTTAGTGAGAATAGCAAAACAGCTCATAAGAAACTCCTTGATTTCCATCAACAAAGTACTTTTACAACAGGTTGATGCCCACTGGCCAGGAGTGTTGTAGGGACAGTTGGAAAAGGGGCTGAACTAAATGTCTCAAGGTCTGTGATTTGTCTTTTGCTATTAACTAGATACCTGTTTAAACCTCTACAAAACTTTGTAAGAGCTTTCTCATCTTTGGCTGATACTTCCTTTGATCCTTGACTTTTGCCAGAAATGTGAGCTTATGAAATGTTTTTACCTTTCTACTCTTCAGTGAAAGCATTGTTTCTGCCTCCATTTATATATTAATTTTAGTTAAAATTTTCAACAATTTTTCAATTCTAGGAGTTGGTGTATGTTAACTTACTGACTAACCAAACCTGTGAATTTTCCTTCTTTAAGTTCTGGTCATCCTTCTATCCATATCCTCCTTTTATTTTTTTTTTTTTCCCTCTCTCTTCTTTTTCCTGACATCTGACTCTCCAAAAATTTTTGTGGAGCTTGTCTTCTGTAGTCAACTAAGCAGAAACATTATTCAGAACTTCTGACTCATACAAAAAAAAATAAGTATTGCCAAGACCCCAAAGTTCAGGCAAGGAAGTTCCAATGGAAGTGTTTGAAACCAATGAGTCTGGACTTTGCAGGATGAGTCATCTACTGCCATACATGTTGATTTGAAAAAAATAACAGTAGAGTTCAGAAGTTCTTGCACATTGTTAATCATGTCACCCTTCTCCATCACAGACATATGAATATGTTGGTGCATAGGTGCAGATTTAAATATTTAAAGATTCCTTGAAGAAAAATTAGAGCATTCCTTTCACACAAAAACTATTGATGAAAATTCTCACATCTCCCTTACTACACAAAAAAGATGATTTCCAAGAAAGCAAACTTATTTTTCCATTGCTATATCTTACAAAGCCTAGGGAACCAGAAGTTGGAAGCATTAGAAAGTTGTGTTCCATCTATAGACATTCCTGGAAATTCTGATCTATTTCTTCAAACAAAAAAGATATTAGAAGTGGGTACCCCATTAGATATGTGACTATTTTCTCATCTCTGTTCTTTTTTAAATTGAAAAATAATAAAAGCTAAAGCTATGTCTTTTTGTAAATTAAAAAATAATAAAAGCTAAAGCTATGTCTAGCTGTGCCCAGAAATAGTTTGCTTTCACTTTGGTGTTTACTGGCTTGTTTCTATATGTTTTTTAATTCAGACCAATTCTATTTATTGCCTCATTACATGATTTAACATTTACTACATTTAATCTTAAATAATTATGCATAATATTTATAATTATTAAATATAAAATATCCATATTAATATGTAAGAATCTCTTAACATGACTGGGGATTATTTTTCATACAGTCAAACTTGTTAAGAAATCATATTCATTGCCATGCACATACCAGCACAATTAAATTTTTTTGTTCACATCTTTTCATAGCCATTATGTGGTCATAATAAAGTTTGGTCTGGCAAGCCTTTTGGGATTTGGAGTAATTTCTGTAATTAATCCTCCTGCTCTCTAACTTAAGAGTTTTGGTATGCAGTACTTTTCTTCTTGCAGTCTACAGCCAAGTGAGACATTCAGGATTGAATTAAGACAACACACTGTGTTGTGGTTTAACCCCAGGTAGCAACTAAGTCCAGCAGCTGCTTGTTCACTCCCCCACCCCTGCCTCAGTGAGGAAAAAAGTGGATAGAAAAGGCAAACCTCATGGGCTGAGATACAAACAATTTAATAATTGAAACAAAATATAAAAGATATTAGCAATTAGACACTACTACTACTAATTGTAATGGAGAGAGAAATAAAATCCAATAGAAACAAGAGATGCACAATACAATTGTTCACCACCCACTGACTAATGCCCAGCCTGTCTCCCAGCAGCCATTGACACTTCATGGCCAATTCCTTCCCCATTAATATACTGGGCATGATGTTCTGTGGTGTGAAATACCCCTTTGGACAGTTCGCGTCAGCTGTCCTGGCCGTGATCCCCTCCATTCTTGTGCACCTCCTCACTGGCAGAGCACAGGAAGTCGAAAAGTCCTTGATTTAGAGTAAGAACAACTCAAACCCAACTAAAGCATCAGCCTGTTGCCAACATTATTCTCATACTAAATCCAGCACTGTGCCAGTTACTATAAAGAAAATTAACTCTATCCCATCTGAAACCAGGACAGTTTGCTTTCCTGATTTATTTTGTACTACTTGGGATACTCCAAGGTGCCCATTTGCTGTGGTTCAGAGCTGCTGACTAACAGCTGCAAAAAGAGACATTTTTAAATCAAGATAGCCAACTAGAACTAACAATGTAAGAGCTGAACAAAGGGCATAGGACAAGTTTTGGCTCAGGTAACTTTTTCCAAGGGAAATCAACACAATGCATCTCAGCGTAACTACATGTACTATCAAAAAAAAAAAAAAAAAGAGAAAGAAAAAAGAAACTAGAGTAGCTCAATTTCATATTGTTATTTACATAGAGATTTTAATGTGCTGGTGGTTTTTTGGGTTTGGTTTTTTTTTTTTTTTTGGTGTGTAGTAAAGATATTCTGCAAGTCTGCACTGACAGAGGAAACGCTGGTATCTGTAATACTTACCAGCATCTCTGAAGCTAAAATAGTAGAACAGAAAGCCTTGAAGGACTTCTTGGTGTATTTCTGGAGCAGGGAGTTAAAAAAGATTAGATCTTTTCTTTAAGGACTTCCTTTGCATAAGTGGAAACAGATTTTCCTTTTGAAAAGACTCAGTTTTAGTTTATTTTTTTCTCTGCTTGACTTTTATTCGAACCATCTAAGTTTTGTCTGCTTATGAAGAGCATGTGGCAATTTGGAAACTTACAGCTCAGTGTACTTCAAGTAACGATGAAGGAAAGGCTATTTGGTCTTTTAAAGCTTTCAGTGTGCAAAAAGACGTGTATACCTGGTGTACATGATTCCCATGTACATCGGAATCCCATGATTATGTGCATGGCAATTGTATTAGATAATGAATTAACTTGTGAAGTTCCAAAGTGATGAGAGAAACTATGCCCCCTGGATCTGAAATGATGAACAGGTAAACAGACAAACCAGATAAACAAGTTTCTTAAGGCCTTTCCATTCTCTTTAATTGAATCAGAAAATTCTCCCGAAGAATTGTACACCTCAGGCAACCTGTCAATTATTTGGGGAACAATAAAGTACTCTTCACAATGGATTCATACTCATGAGCTCCTCATTACATCTAGCATGCTGCAAGTTTTGTTGGCAAAACTAATTACTTAAATTAAGAGGTGGTTAGGTTATTTACCTACCCTCAGTTATGATCTGGGAGGAAAAACACTGCCTACTTTAGAGTGAATGTGAAAAAAATTATTTGTTTGGTGCATAAGAAGAGCTGCTTATGCTAGGATAACTGTCACCTTTGCAATGCCTTTAAGACAAGTTTGAAGGAATATGAAGTTCCAGTTGAATATTTTCCATCTGAGAAATTGTAAGTGCCTTTTAAAGGTAAGCAAAACCCCTAACTCCTTTTGTAACCCAGGAAAATATGCACTATTGCGTATAAAAAAAGCAACTCTCTCCACCTATTGCCATCAACATTGGTTCACTTCCATTCACAAAATGAACATTTCTTCACTCCATCAGCTTTCTTATTATCTGCTTCAATTGTTAGGACACATAATACACATATGCATTCACTACATACAGCGAAATGTATGCTCATCACCAGTGTTTTTCCACACCACTATGACTGGTGGCCCACTGGTTGAGGCAATTCCCTTTGTTAATGAAGAAGCATCTTCCTGAAACTTGACACTGAGAAACTCGCAACTGTCTGGGTTCATTGCTAGGTTTGGTTCACAGCTCCCACTTCTGGGTAACTCACTTGTAAACTACCAGAGCTAAAAATCTTCGTTTTCATATAGTAGAGGAGATACTTTTCCTAATCTTACTCTTTAACTATGATCTCCTTGTGATGAATGAAGAATGGGCTTAAATTATTCACACTATCTTCTTATTCAGCTGGCAATAGGGAAATAAAGGCACCTTTTATTTTTTTTCCCCGCTTAAAGAAACTTCACATGAGAGAAACACTACGGTGTGTTTACTCACTTCATACAAGCTGCTATGAGCACAGCAAATCTGTACCTCCTCCTTCCTGCAGCACAGGCCTGTCGTAGGTGCTGGTCTGCCAGGCGGATCCAGCCTCTGGGCTGGCACTGTGGCCTACAAACGCGTCCTGTGGGCTGGTGTGCGATGATGGCACCCACAGGGGAGTGCCCGCTCCGTGGCCTCACGAATCTCGAGGGTCTTGCCTGCAGTGAGGAGTCACCTGTGAGAGCGGGAAGCCTTCCCTTCGAAGGCCGTATTCACCTAGGCACGGGACACATCACATCCACCGTTTCCTACTGTCACTGTGCGGAGCCCAAGGGTGACAGCCCTGCTGTGCCCCCGAAGGGGACAGAGCTCCTCGCGGCGATGCGCGGTCACCCGCCTGCCCCGCCCCGGCCTCTCCTTCCTCATCCCTCTCGCCCCACCCGCGGCCGGGCAGCGGCCTGCGCCCATCAGGCCCCGGGCAGCCCGCCCAGGTGCGGACAGCGCGGCCGAGCCCCGGCTGCCGAGGCGGAGGCGGCACCGCAACGAGAACTCAGCTTCCCGCCGGCAGCGGCCTTGCGGCGGCGAGCGCCCAGGGCCAGCGCCGACCCCCGCACGGGCGCTGCCCCTCGGAAGCTCATCGGGAACGGGAACTCCGGTGCTCATCCCGCAGCTCGGCCCTGTGGCTGCGCGGAGGCGGCCGCGGCTGGACCGGCGCTCGGCGGCTCAGCCAACCCCGCACTGCACAGCGCCGCGTCCAGGTGCGCCCGCCCCAGGCGCCCTGATCGACCGCGCTGGGAGCCAATCGCCCGTGAGGAATCGCGGCAGCTGCCCAATCACGGCTCCGGAAATGGGATGTGGGCGGTGCCCCGGGGACAGCGGGCTCGGTGGCGCCGCGGCCGAGGAAGGGCGAGCGCGGGGGCGGCGGCGCGGGCGAGCGCGGCCGGGCTCCGGCCGGCACTGCCGCAGGGATGGCGGCGGCCGCGGCGAGGGGCTCAACCCCCATGGAGAGCGCTGCGAGCCGCCCCGTGACCCGCTGAGCGCCCTCCGCCTGCGCGCTGCCGTTACCCCTCCCCGCGGGCCGGCCCGGCTCTGCAGTCGCCATAGAGACCGCGCCGCACGCCATGGGGCGGAGGCTGGGCCGGGGGGCGCCGCTGTAGCCCCCGCCCCGCGCCGCGCACACCATCCCCTGTGGGGCCGGGGGCGCCGCCGGGACTCGCCGCGCCGCCCCGAGGAGCCGCCGCCTCGGCCCCGTTCCAGGTGAGGATTCGCGGTGCTGCGCCGCGGCCGCCGCCGTTAACCCGCGCCCCGTCCCCGCGGGCGCTCCGGCCGCCTCGGCGGGGCGCGGCCCGCGGGCTCCGGCGGCTGCCGGCCCGGCCCCAGCGGCTGCTGCGTGGGAGCCGCGTCGCGGTTTCTGTCCCCGCGGGAGAGGGAGTTTGCCGGGCGCGGGAGCTCCGCGGGGCACGGCCCGCCCCGGGAAGGGCTTATTCCAGTGGGGCAGGACGGGGCGATCCCCGCCGTGGAGTTAAGGTCGGCAGGTCTGGTGGGCTCCAGCAGCAGTCACCGCTGCCCCGGCCTCTACGGAGAACTCAGATTTATAGGCACGAGATTTTTTTTTTCTTTTTTTTGTCCCTCCCACTTGCTGCAAGAAGGCAAATGGTACAGAAATTTACGTGTTCTGACGGCGAAAGATCCCTGTTTTAAAATAGCTGCGTCTATATTTCCAGCTCTGGGTTGTGGCATGCGTGTGACGGCTGCTGTGTGGGCACGGCTGGATGGGAAGCGGGCTGTCTGTCGCCTGGCGCTCTAAGTGCTGGAGCCATTAGCGGCGCTTGCATCGATCCGTGCATACAGATATGCCTGGCTAGGCCGCGGGTGCGCGCACCACGGCGCTCAGGGCAACACGAACTGCGTGTGGAACGGCGTTAAAAATACGTTATTGCACGTACTTTTAGCTTCACAAAGAGGAAGTGGGAAAGCGCCTGGTTCCCAAGTCTACAGATGATCTCTGGAGTGCAGCGGCATCCTTAGGCTTCTGTTGTCACTCTAGAGCAAAAGCAATGAGAGGACAAAGCTTGCTACGAGGTTTGTACCCTCTGCTGTGAGCCAGAGCAGTTGGAAACAACTGCTAGTGTAAGTGGGGGTGGGAGTGCAAATAATGATAATATTGATGTATTATCGTGGGGGCGGAGGCAGATGGACACAAAGGAATGACCCTGGAGTATACCACAGCATTTTGAGAACCTTCTGCTGTATTTGTAATTAAGCTGGAAAGGGCTATAGAAAATGAGTTATAAAATAGCCTGTAGTGGCTTTCTTAGTTATACTCTATGTGTAGAACCAGTGTAATCTCAGCTTAAATGTTCTGAATTAGTAAACTATATTGCAGGAATGTTGAGAACCTTAAAATAAATCATACTCTATTTATTTAAGTATCTTGTTAGCCTTAAAGTGTGTGGTTAGTTTCTGTGTTGTGGCTCTGGAAAAAATTAGTATATTTTTAAAATGCATTCTGCATAGTTAATGCCATGCCTTTGTTAAACATATGCTAGCTATGCTTGTAGGGATGTTAGTTCATTTTAGCTGAGGAAAAAAAAGGTTAAGACTTATTTTGCTGCTCTTATTTGATTTTGGTAATGTTTTTTGAAGTCTTAATTGTATGAATTCATGATACAAAGATACCCAGCATTTTTCTTCTGTGTTAATATTGTCCTGAATGCTTTCTTGATGATGATTTATTTGCTTTACGAGGTGAATTATGTTTAACAAAGTAGTAGAACTTTCTTAACTTGTTAAACCAGAAGTATTGTTTGGCCCGTCAATGAAATTATATACAGGAAAGTTTGACTGCAGTAGTATGAGTAGTCATTTGTCAAAAGTTACTTTGAAAACAGTGCATCAAGATACAGTGTAAAAAATGTGAAGATGGAACAAATTATCCGTAAAACTTACTTTGTTATTCTCGAATATATTCCCGATGTACCGTTATTTACTTGAAGCGCAGCGTCTTTTAAAACTTCCTGTTTGGGAAGGATGAGATTAGAATGAGAAGAACAAATTGAGTGACTGGAATATCGTGACGTTGCTTATGTTTAGTGTAGTCACTGTACTGCTGCTGCATACTGCAGGCTCTGATACTTCTAACAGCACAAATTCCAGAGAAGCTTTTCTCAGTATGGCTGATAATATCAAGAAGATTTTTGAGTATGACAGATGAGAGATGAGTGGGGTTTTCCTTGTTCAAAACTGGCTTCTAAATGATCAGTTTCTGCCAGTGCTAGATATTTGTGTACAGAAGGTTAAGCATTTGTTTAGTGTGTGAAGTTGCAGTATATGGTATATTAATATACTACTGTGTTTTCTGTTTTAGTAAGAGCTTGTTTATTTAGTGGGAATGAATTGGTACTTTAGAAAGGAGATTGACAGTTTCTGTGTATTCCTGTGTCTTGCCTTGTCTGTTTCTTTTTCTCTGGGGAAGCACTACACAAAGCCTTTGTGTTAGGCTGGAGGGGAGGAGGAACAGCTGCCTTTTCAGTACGAGACCCCAGGATTTGTCGTGATCTCCCAGAGATGCGTTGTGGTGCATGGACCAGCCACTGTCCTTCCTCCCTTGTTCTGTGAAAACACTCTCACCTCAAGAAACCTGAGCTTCCTTTGGCTCATTTCTCAGAGCAGTGAGTTGTGCAAAGGATCTAGCAGATCAGTCTGAAGAGCTAATTGTTAAAGTATTGGTGGGCAAGAATTAAAACATGCAAAATTGCCAAAATATAAGGTTCATCTTAAGGAATTCAAAAGGTACAGCTCATGTGTGTTTACAATTTTCCTGTTATGAACTTGACTTCTTGTTCAGGATTAGGGTGAAAGAAACTTTTTCAAATCTTTTACTTGGCTTTTTTTTCTGTTTAAGAGTATAGTATCTAGGGTACTTGAGTGGGAATTAATTGAGTGGGAGATAAAAACTATTTCAGTTGGATACAACTAAATAGAGCAGTTTAATTTTTCTGCTTTCCATGCACAAGTAGAGTGCTCTAATGCTTGTACTGTATTCTCTGTCATGCAGTGGCAGAATAAAAGAGGGAAGTTGGCTTCACTCTTTCCGTGAGAAATATTGGGTACTATCTAATGTGGATTTTATTAACTATATCTTGTATGTTCTTTCATAATACCTTCTTTAAAATATCATCTAGTCTTTTCTTATCCTTTACAATTTTATTTATTTATTGAAATTTTAGAGTCAGAATACTCCCCTCTCCTTGCTTCACTGCCAGGTGCTTAGTAGTGTGCTTTTGACAGGATCTAGTAACTTGGATTTTTTTAAGCTGCTTGTGAAATTGAGATGCCATTCTTAATCATTTAAATTTATAGTCTTATCATTCTCTGTATGAGCTTATAAGTCACTAGTCTTGCAACCTAACTAGTGGAAAATTCAAGCAAAAAAGTCTGGCCTTCTGACACTTTACCTCTTGATCTGGTTGAGAATTCTTTTCCCATTTTTGAGATGTTGTACAAATCATAACTTTTGAGCAGTTTTTTTTTTTTCAAAATTATTTTTCAATTAATGGAAATGAATCCTGGAAAGCTTGAGAAGGTTTTTAGGGAGAACGGAAAGATATTTGAGAGGGATGAGGAAAGGGAGAATTTGAGAGGGATGAGGAAAGGAGGGCAGATTGAGAAACTGAAGAAGTCTTGAGTGTTTTTAACAAAACTATTTTGTTAAAAAAATTAAAATATTTTTATTGTTATGTTCAGGCATGTTTTTCTGTGTTTTTTGTCCTGTGTGTTTGAGAACTTTTCATCACAGAATTGCATCACTCAAATGTTATTTCATGCTGTTGCTTTTTATCTGAAGAGATTAATCAATTATTAAGAACTGCACTGATGAGGAAGTCCATTCACTAATTCTTCCTTTTGGAGAAATGTGTGTATGTAGCTTAGCCTTGCATTTCAGTGCAAGTAGTAGTTGGAAGAGTTGAAGGCCTCTTTCATGGATTGAGTTTGCCAGGTCATTGATGGTACTGATGAGGAGAGTTATTTTCTTTCCAGTACAAAGCTATCTGATGTATAAAGGAAGAGTAAAATATGCTGAACTTGCTTTGAGAGCTTGTAGAGGATGTCAAGTCTCTTTAATATGTAGCCATATTTTTCTGTCTGGGTGTTGCAAAAGGACTTATTACTTGTTGCAGGGACAGGTTACTAATGTGGAGCTCACATTCAGAGAAACGTAAAAAATCAGGTTTTGTGTCATCCTGGTCTGTTTATATAGAAATAATTTTATTATGTTTTTGATACCGTTCTCTCCCAGCTGAAGTTATACAAAATTTGTTCCACAAGACTTATCTGCAGTTAGGAGAGATCTTGGCTTTCAGAACTTGTGTCTTTTTAGTAGTTGGGAATTGCCTTCAGTCAACAACTGCTTATTGATGCTAAGAGGGGGTTCGTTCTGCGCTCTGTCACTTCCCAGATAATTCTTAGACAGTATTTGTTGCTTCTGTCATGCTCTGTCTCATAGTACTAGTTTTGTGAGGGTTTTAACAACACTTATTTGATATAATGTTGTTCAACATAGTAAGAATTAGATTGCTTGGTTACGTGGTGTATCAGCAGGATGTGTCTTGTAGCTGTCAAGTTTACTTGTTGCCAGAGTAATGCTTCAAATGCCACTCGTGGCAAGCAGTGTGACTTCGAGCATATGAAGTATGACTCTAGCTTTGCAGTGTTGAAGAATTAAAAAAAAAGAGGCAGTGATCTGTAAATAGAATATACTTTTCAGCATCAAACTGGTGACTTTTTAGAATGTATTTTTATTCTTGAGTTATATGTTGCCTTGAAATAATTATTGTCTTGTCTTTAATTTATCAGCCTCTTGAGCTTAATCGATCTAGAATGGGCATTATTAACTGATAGAAAATGTATCAGAAGAAGAATGACTGTGCTATTCCTTGAATTTGATTGAATTGAATGCCCTGTTCATATGTGGTGCTTTGATTTTCCATCTGCAGTAGTCTATAAATAAAATCAAAGTATAATTCCCTGAGTCAAGTCAGCCTAGAACAAACTGTCATACTGCACTCTGAGAGTTAAAGAAGAGGAATTGACATTGGATCACTGTTCTTTTTCTGTGTGATGTTTTGTGCTTTTTCATTAAGATCTAGAGATTATTGTGATAATCATGATGGTTTTGGGTGAAATTACAGTTTTGCAGTTTTGAGCAAGACAGTGTATCCAGTGAGGAAGCCTGTTGAATAATTAATCTGATTAGAGAAAAATCTTGGAAGAATCACAGGATAGATTAATATGAAGAAAGGATTGACTGGTCTTGTGGGAGCAATGTGCTAGCTAAGCCAGTCGGGTCTTGTCTTGACCAGCCAAGAACTAAGAAAGTGATGCTGAAGCTGAGGAGCAAACCCTAGTAAAGGGTTTACCCCCTCCCACAGTAAAGGAGATGTGTGCGGGAAAGAAGCTCCGTAATTGACTGTCTGGTGATACTTGTTATTTATTTATGGATGTACATAGATATAAGAATATTTTTCACATGTTAGCTCCTGCAGATGAAAATGCACATTATTGTTAAACCAGTCTAACAGTTGGCTACTGCTTTTAAATGGAAAATTATGTTCTCTGCCTGAGCCTTTTCTAGTGCCCATGGATCTCTGAGCTACACTGAGTCAACTCACTAACTTGGCAGAGAATGATTGTAAAAATGGAGTTGTTTGTATTGTTTTTTGGCTGATGTCTGTTTGTAACTCTTGCTAGGTCATGCTGTTATGTGCAACTTCACCCTGAATGCATAACTGAGGTAGTCATAACCAGATCCTTTCGTTTACTGTAGCCTGCATGCTCAGCTGACAGGTTTCCCTGCCTATTGTCAGTTCAGGGAGGACACAAGAGAAACATTTTATGTGAAAGGCTGCTTTGAGGTGATGGTGCACTTCTCTGTTAATTTGAAGGAAATTTGGGCAGGATGCTAATTTCAGGCTGGACATTTCTTCCTTTTGTTCTGATATATTTCATTAATTCTGAGCCCAGGATACCTCAGTCAAGTGGTAGTGCTTCTGTATGTATCTTTCCTTGATCAGTCAATTTTCCCCTCGTAATCAGGGAGCAGCTGTACTTTGTCTGGCTTGTTGGAACTGGCAGTTAATACTTCAATTCTATTGTGAGGCCCTGCATCAACATGTAATGGCTCACTGAAATATTTCTTTTTCCTGGAGTAAAGGTTTGGACAAAATTGATTTATGGTCTAAATCAGGACTGTGGCTGACATATGAGTAGCCATGCAGTAGATGTTGCTCTTATTTGGTGTAGACATGTTGTAAAGTGCTTGTATATTCCTTGCTCTGAAACACATAAAAGCTGAATCTTGGTCTTGAATGTAGTTATTACTACTCTTAACTGTATTATTTCTATTCTAGCTTCTGGTATTACTAAAAAAAAAAATCAGACTGTGTACAGATTTCACCCATATCATTGAGTATTTCCTGTTTCTCATTAGAAGTCCCATAACCCTGCTTGCCATATGATTGTGTATCCACATTATGCTCTTATAGAGTAGAAATTAGTTGTTGTTTAAATAATGATTTCAAAATTCAGAAGTCTCTCACCACAGTTTAAAACTTAGTATGCTCCAAGCAAATGTAATGACTGTTGGTATTTAAAAAAAAAAGGAAAATTCTTACAACTTGTGTTGATAGAATTGTATTTCTTTTATGTAAATTCAATAATTTAGAGAATACTGCTATCAATGTAGAGTTATTACACTTTGCTGTAATGGTGTCATGTGTAACTGTTTCCATATCTGTATCCATACCAAATTAAATCTCCTCTCAGTCAATCTGAAGTAAAATTTCTAGTTTTAGACAAATTATTTGTAAAGATCAAGTGTTCAAACATTTGAAATGTACAAATATGGCGGGTTATAAGTCAACAATACAATCAGGATTATTTTTGTAGCCCGGTCTTTCATTTGGAGAGATTTGGAATTTAATGTCTTTATTTACATACAGCCAATATTTCCTAAAACATGTAACACTCTTATGCAATGCTTTCTATTATTTAAGGGATAAACTGAAAGCGTGTAAAGGTTTCTGAGAAACTTTGCTCTTTTGTTTGTAGGAATAACTGTACATTTGTTTGGAAGATAGTTCAAATCTGATTGTGCACTGTTCACTCTTCTGATGTGTAGGAAATTCTTATAATTTTTGAGTCTCCTGACCCCCATGTTTATAATACATAAACTTACTGATTTTCATGCCTCATTGTTCTGCCATGTTTTATTTTTTCAGCTGATCCCTGGAATGTTTTTTTCTGAACTTAAGACAGTCCCAGCAAACTAAATATGCCTAGAATAATTGTATTTTCATAATGAAATATGCTTGTATAATTAACTTTCAAAGACAAAAGCCTCATCACTTAACTCAACCTGACTGTGTGAAGACCAAGGGAATTGTTGTGATTATTGAGGCTAACTTTATGCGTAAAATCAGCTTCCCTAGGACTTCCCTGAGTTATGTGTGCTAGCAGTAGTAGCATATAGTGTAGAAAATCACTGTGGTGTCTTTTAAGAATTGTCAATAATGAGGGATCCACTGAAAGAGTTAATGAAGGATTCTATTAGTAGAGTATCTTTTTTAATGAAAACTAAAGATCTTGGAGATATTCGTATGCATTTAAGGAATCTAAAGATTTGACCTTTTACTTGTATGATTTGTGTGTCAGAATGAAGATATTTTGTAATTTCTTTGACTAAAATAATTTCTATTAGATAATCTGAAGGAACTGAACTTCATAATTTTGGACACAGAACGGGATATAATATTGTAGCAGCAATCCTACAATGAGGATAGAGAGGTATTATGATCTCTCTTAGTATTTATTTGCCTATTCATCCATACTTGTCATAACTTTAGTACTGCAGCAAATGTATATATCAGAAGTAACTGATTACTGTATCGTGTTAGTTTATGTTTCCATTTATTCTTTGGTCCTTGATGGATAATGTCTTCTTTTATCTAAGTTGGCACGCGTGTAGTTTGATTGTTGTCTGTGTAACCTGTTGATACCGTTTGTCCCTTATCACTTTCTGATCTCAGTATCAACTACAAACTTCATAGTTTTTTCCTGAGTAAAAAATGTTTCAGTATTAAGAAATTGATTCCTATCGGAGCAATTAGAGAGATATTTGTTCAGTTTACTTATAGTTATATTTTGGGACCTATTATTTAGTGTATGATCTATTGATTTTCTGGCAGAAAGAGACTGTACTGTGTGATATAAACTTAGATGTCTTACAGAAGTAGAAGTTCCATAATAACTATTATTCTTATAGGCCAAACTTGCAATGCCATCGTAAAAGTTAGTTTGATAGGAAGGGGAACTTAATTGAATGGCCGTAGCTATAGTGTCTTCCTTTAATTCTTTATTTGTGAATCCTTTATTAGTGAATTATTAATTGTCTGGAATTGATGTCGAGCTGATGGCCCATAGTTACCAAAGTAGTTTCATTTATCCTTTCCAAACTTTAACGTCAGTTATCTTTTGGAGTGTTCTGTGTTTCAGGAACCTTTAAATCAGAGATATCCTTAAAAATTCCTATTAAGATACAAGTTATTCAAATGCGTCCTTCTCAACCTGTCTGACCTGGTAGCATCTCACTAATATTTGTGGTGCCCTGGAAGGCGCAGCGGCGGGGCTCAGGTTGCCGTGCCGGCCTGGCCCCGCTTGCTGCCGGGCTGGAGCTGGCCAAGGTGCTGAGCCGCCCGGCCAGCACAGGGCTGCCCCTGCTTCCCAGAGCCGCGCAGGCGGCCGGCAAGCGCTGAACTGCTTCGGTACCCAAAGGGGGCTGCCGCTGACAGCAGCGTCTCGTTTTCTCCTATCACTGTATCCTGGGACTTGCACAGATAACCTGTATGCCTTTGCTGCTTATGTCAGGAAAATACTGTACTATGAAAGTTTTCCCTGAGCCACAGCTGCTGGCTTTCTCATATCTCCAGTCATGCTAAATTCATCATTGAGACCAGATTCTTTGCTGTCCAAATGATGCCAAATGCACCTATACCACCCACAAGTAAGGAACTTCTGTAAGTGCATTGGCATTCACTGTACATTACGATGAATTTTGTGTATAAAAGTGTATAAAAGGCAAAAAACATTATTCTACCTGTAGCTTAACAACTTTCACAAAGCACCTCAAGAGAATCCTATAAAACAGCCTCCAAAGATGAATCTGGAAAGTAACACATAACATCTATAAACAACTTCCAGCTTATTGGAAATATTAGTTTAATTTTTTCTTTCTCCATGACGCACAACGTCCCGTGTCCTGTCTTTCTGTCCACACCACTTTTTTAAAAAAATTTTTTTTGATATTGTAAAGATGATCAGTGATAGCACTGGTTTAAATTACTGTTATTAAACATACCCCTCTCCCATTACTGTAGTAATTCACTTTAAAAAATATCATACCCATTTGGTAAGTGTTAGGCCATATTCATTTGAATCTATATGTAGCTACATTGCCAAATTTGCTGCCATTTTTTAAAGTAGTTATGGTTGAAGACATGAATTCTCATTGATACAAAGTTCTGCATTTCTGTAAAAAAATGTGTAGTGTACATGGAATAGATATGTAAATGTGTATGCATATATGTGTATATCATAAAAACACATATACATGTAATGTATATATATATATGTATTAAAAAGTGTGTTGTGTCATATTCTTTATAAAAAAGTATGTTAGCGTATCAGAAACATAGTATTATTTATAATACTGCTACCCTGAACTAATTTTTGCTTTGATGCAGTTATACCTGAGCATCTTGAACAGAGAAGTTCTTTGATGGCCACCTTAGCAATTATGAGGCAGTAGAAACAAGAAACGTAAGAGAAGCGTGAAGGTATTTGAACATGTAGCACCTTCCTCCTTCTCTCCCCTTTTCCCATTTAATTCCTTTTCCTAATTCCTTTTCCTTTTCACCTTTCTGGTGAGAGGTTTGGATGCCCTTCTGCTGTGCTGCTCGCATGGCTCTCAGGCAAGAGCTGGGATTTCTTGACATGGCTGCTATTCTGTGTAGTGTGAGGTCAAAAGGCTAGAGCAGAGTGAAACGTAAGGGAACCGGAAGGAGGCAGCTGTAGATGTATTAAAGGCAAAACCAGAGGATTTGTTTATTTAGGCTTCGTGTGTGTGAATTGTATGTCATCTAAACATGGTGATGGGAAGTAATTTCTATGAATTGTGTTTTTTTAAATCCTTGGCATATTTTCATAAACTTGCTTCATTTCTTATGCATCACCATATGCACGGCAATTTTAGTTTGCACGCACACAAAAAAGAAATCTCTAGCTAGTTGATTGAACTATTCTAATAGTTTGAGAATATGACTATTGCTCTATCCATGAGTGCTTTTTTCTCTTAGAAGTAAATGTAAGCCTCTCTTATACTTTTTTTTTTAATTTTCAGCTTTAAAATTATTACTGAATAACTGTTAGTGGTTATTGAAATCTTATTTACTAGCTGCCAGACTGAAACAAATCTATTGGATGGAAGCAAATTAAAAACACTTTTTGCAATTCAATACTGCAGCCATCAACACTTTAATAGAAACTTCTGAAAATGCACCTGAAACTTGAATCTCTTCTCTTGTTCCTATCACCAGCTACCAGCTCAACAAAATTTCCAGGAACAGATTGTCCTTTTGTCAGCCTTGACAACTGACAGTGACTAACAAATGGATTAAAAAGCATACTTTTCCCCTGTTTTTTTCTGCATGCTGTAGGGTCTTGTATGGTTTTAAATATTTAATGATGTGGTAAAAGCCTCATCTCCTTGGGGAAGGAAGTTCTATGTCACTAAAAGTGTGTGATCACTTCTCTAGCAAACAATGTAGAAATCTTTGTACAATTCTTTCCTGTATGCAAGTAGCACCTTATCATAAATAGGTATAAATGTGCTGAATGAAATGAGGGAAAAAATGCCTTAATCCAAAACAAAGCAATCTTTCATGGTATTGGATGTAGTCAGCATTTGCCTGTAATGTGTTTTCTATAGGAAAGGTAGAAAATATTAGAATTTAGTTAAAATTCAGAGATTCCTTAGGAAATTATATTGAGGAATATCCAACCAAAACCATTTAAAAAATGAAAAGAATGTTAAGAGATATGAATATTGTATCAAGTAGCAACAAAATTATGGAAATTCTTGTTCTTTTTTTCATCAGTTTTACATGGTAACTTATTTGTGGAAAGAGAGTCACAAGTCTTTCCAGTTATTTTACAGCAATTGTTTATGACTACTCATAAGAGATTTAATTTTTTTTTGTAAATTAGACAAAGTATTGAGGGTTCATTGAAGTAACAAAGTAGATACAAAAATCACATTTGTTGAGGGTTTTTATACATTTGTTTCTCTTGAAGCTCAGACATTTAGCAGTCTAAAATTTTTGTCCTGTCACCTATATAAAAATTGCTGTCATATATTTTGCAGCTGCCAGAAGTAACAACCAGTTTTTACATTAAAGTTTTCTTTCTATTCAAACTGTAACATTGCTGTATCTGACTATCAGTGAATTAAAATGTATTTTGTGAATTTTCATTGTCAAAATTCTGACCCTGGGTGTCTTGCACCAACTTTATTAAGATGGAAATAGTCTTGAGGTTAGGAAATGTGTATTAATATATTGGTTCTCTGCATTCAAACTGTCAAATTTGAGTATAAAGATTAGAGGCATTCCAAATATTTTCTGAAGTTAGGTAGAGGGAAGAAAATCCGTATGGAAACACTGAGACAGCACTAAATCCAACACAAAGTGGAAGGGAGAATGTGTAAAATAGAAGTTGAAGCGATAGAACAAATGGTATTTGGAGTTCCTGAGTGTTTATAATATTTTCTTTTCAAGATAACTTCACATAAGTGCCAGAAAAGAAGAGTTTACTTGAGTTGAATGGTTTTGCTTTGTGATGCCATTCCCACAACAGCTGACTATTCAAAAGTTTAAGGGTGGTAGCTTCTTTCAAGTAACTGACAGAAAATTATGCACAATATTTTGACTTGCATCTTATTAGTTCAAATAATTTGAATTTATGTTGTTACAGGGAGCATAATTTCTCTGCCCTCTCTCCATCTTCCCAAACATAATGTATGAATGTAAAATTCTGGAGTAGAGTAAAGACCTGTATTCAACAGTAGTCATATGTGGATGCCTAAGGAAAAGTACAAAATCACAGATAACATAAATTATACTTCCCTCTAGTTCTTTTCCATTTTTTTAGTAAGGGACTTCTTGCACTAAATATACTTAATATGTATTTTCAGTAATGCACAGTATTTTTTCATGTAGTTGACTGTTGTTCACTTGAACCATTGTAAACTTTAATGTTCACAGTATCCTTCCACAAGAAGTCGCACAGATTAGTTTGCTCTGAGTCTGGCTCCTGCTGACGTATTTTGATGTTTTTTTTTGTTGCTTTATTAAATGACATCATAAATAGCTGATTCCTAGCCAAACTCTGTATGTCCCTAATGATTTTGTAGACCTCTGTCAAGTACTCCTCTCTACTTCCCATCATTCCTTGAAAAAAATTGTAAGTCATTACTTCATGTGGAAGCTAGTCTGTATCCCTGATTTCCCTGATTATCTTGTTTGAGATAGGAAGGGCTAGAATTGTACACAATACTCAAGATATTAGTTAAGATATTAGTTATAGTCAAGATATTAGATGAAACATGGATATATACATGATCTTCATATTGTCATCTGCTTTGTCTGAATTCCTAAGATTAGATTTTTTTTTGACTGCTATTTAGCAGTCAAATGCTATTTAGCATTGGTTCTTCTCTTACTGAATATTTACTTACAATATTTCTTATTCCTTATATCATAATAACAAGATCTTATTCTTGATTGATAATAGTTTCTCATGTGTTTAATGAACAGTTAGCATATGTTCATGTGTTTAATAATAACAGTTATTATTTTCCTGATAGACATAATTTTATATGTACACACACAGAACCAAGTCACCCAGCAGTTCATCTTAATTTTCCCTTTAATAGTTTGGATTGGGACTTTAAAGATCGTCTAGATCCAACCCCTGCCATAGTTGCCAGGTTGTTCAAGGCCCCATCCAGTCTGTCTCCTTCTTTTGAGGGAGCGTTGTGTTTAGCTACCCAAGGAATCCATTCCAAATTTGAAAGCAGAGCTGTTAATGATCCAGATGGAAGATGATGAGTCAGGTTTTCTATATGTGAACACTTTGTGCAAAAATATTTTTTAATGGAGCCTGAGTGAAAATATTGATCTTAATAAATGATAACTCATCAGCCTAAAAAGGGTAGCTCCCTGTGCTGTACTGTATATTTACAGATGATCTAGACAAGATGCAAATACTCAAATTACATAGTCTGGTGATACAAGAGTATTAAAATTATCTGATATGAAGACAGAAGAATTGGAGAAAGACCTTGCTACTCTGAGGTAATGATGAATGAAAATTATCATAAAGCAGTTCACATAGGATAAATAATTAAAAAATGTTCAGTGGTGAACTTCATTCTTTTGAATGTGGTCTTGCAGGTTCTGTGAAAATAACAGGTTAGTGCTTACTATCAATGTTGGTCTCCACATCTCAGAGGGGATATAATAGAACTGGAAAAAGCACACAGGTGGTGATCAAAATCAGTGAAAGACCAAATAGTTGAAGATGTAAATGAGGAGGCATATGGTGGGGTATATTCCCTGTGTAGGACTGAAAGGCGAACGGGGAGCAACTATACACTGCCTTCCTGTACAAGGGTTAATGAACCTCAAATGTGACCAGCAAAAGACAAACTGGAAACAAAGATGTGCTTCCCACAGCATGGAATTAGGTTACAATTTTCTT
This sequence comes from Vidua macroura, assembly GCF_024509145.1. NCBI lineage: Eukaryota > Metazoa > Chordata > Aves > Passeriformes > Viduidae > Vidua > Vidua macroura. The sequence goes on from NC_071576.1 coordinate 36,246,170, forward strand.
TACGAGTGTTACGGGTAGTAAAGTTTTCATGGCTTAGAAAAGTTCTGATGAACTTGGAGACAAAAAAAGTCTTAAATACCATCCTTGGCACTCTGTGTTTTGTGTCCCAGCTTGCTATATCCCCAGAAAATATTCTGGCAAGGGTGATCATAAGCTTTCTGTGTCTTCGTATTTTTCCCTAGACATCAGCTGCTGGCAATAGTCAGGGACAGAAGATTGGACTAGGTGCATCTTTAATCTGATGCAGCCTGTATCCTCTTCTGATTAGCTGTCCGTGCTATCTGCTTTTCTCCTGTCTAACCTAATTTTTTTTTCTGCTGCAAATTAAGTTGATATTTTTGGATTTGTTCCAACTTCAAATACCTTTGCCAAAGTTCCATTTTGGTTCTTTAATACCTGCCTTCCATTTCAAACCTTGAAGGACCTTGGATTAGGAGCTCAAGTTTCAATCACTGCTGCTTGGAGCCACCTTCAACTGCAGCTATAAAACAAGTGCATACCAAGCCACATTGTTGACTGGAGCTCCTTTACCTTTGTAGTTTCCAGCACCAATATTTTTTAGGGACAAACTGGATACGCAGTCTTAGATGAGATATACCTATCTCCTTTGTTGTTGTGTATTGTACTTGTAGATTTGATGTTGCCATGTGATCATTGTGGAATATTCTGTGAACAAGAGAGACTTCCTGGCACTGTACAGAACCTCTCTCTACAGCCATGCCAAACTGAAGATAAAGTAGTAACTTGTGCTGCTCTGCTGGCAATATATCATATGTTTATTCACCTGCCTTACTGCCACCTTCATTCACCAGAGCCAGGCACCAAGCCATTTCCCACCTCTCCTGTCATTTGGCAGTGCATAAGGACCCACTTATGTGGCTGTGTCCTACCCTCTGGTGCTAGGGGTGTTGACAGAAGTGTTGAATTGGTCTTGGCAAGAATGTCACTGTGGTTTTTAATTTTCTCTTTGTGCCCGACTTTTTTAGTATTCTTGATCTGCTGCTGAAAAGTACAATGCTCCTTGAACAACTGAGGTGTTACTGCATAAATGTGATGGTACTGTAATGTGATGGTTTGTCTTTCCTCCTTAACTCTTTCAGGGATTGCTGTGCTGTGTGGCAGGATGGGTGTACCTTCCCCTCACTGAGGAGGCCTATCAGAGTTTGGTAGATGTCCTGTACAATGTGGACTCCCTCATGTTCCACCTTCCTATCAGTTATGCTCTTTTGGAATCATCCTGCTTTGGTGTAGTAGTTGCTGTCCTCATTTCACACATTGGGGAAAAGAAGAGCTTTATTTAAGAGCTGTATTTAAGGAGATGGCATACCTATCTAGCCACAGCTAGTGTCCTCTCTTTATCACAATACTGCAGCAGATTTAGTTACGTGCCCTGAAGATAAGGATGCTAAGAGATCAGACATTACAGACTGAAAAAAGATCTTCTCCTCTGTTCTTTTTCCTGTTCTGCTTAGCAAGCAGTCAGGCTTCACTCACCATGTCTTTGTGATGTGCTTTATACACTGATATATCAAGAGAGTGCTCAGGTTTTGTTAGTGAGTCCAGGTCACTTCATGGCTGGTGCTGCAGGCTGAGCACAATGCTTTGAGAGCAGTCATGTGGCTGCCAGCTGAGCTGCTTCTGTGCCACTGGCAGCCCTCTTGATCACTTGAGTGCTGTCAGTGCAGACGACATTTTGCTATTCACATGCTGTCTATCTGAACATCTCGTCAAAGTTTCTCTGCCAATTTTCTTGTATTTTCAAAAAAGTTAAGTGTTATTCCCATTTATAATTAGAGTTTGCCCTGAACTTTAGTTGTTTGGATGAAGCATTTAGCTGTGTATATTCCCTTGCATCATTCTCACACAGTTCTTAGCAGCAGCTCTTCTCCTCTGTAAATTGTTATGTATCTACTCTGAAAAGTTTCATAGGCTTTGAAAGAAGTTCTTCAGAGCAGTGCATTGCTTGCCTTCTTGTCTCCTCTAGTTGTGTGTTGTATGCATGTGCTGGGCATTTATATTTTTCCATTCTGAGAAAATGGATTTATGAAATAATAGATACTACTAGTCAAAAGGTCAATAGTTTTGGAGCATCTTAAAAGATCAATTTATGTTATTCCTTGGAATATAAATGGTGAATTATTAATATTCTGAGTTTATCATAAGAGAATGACTTGCTATTCCAACATTTCAAAAAACTGGAAGCAAAGATTTTAATTTTGCTGATAAATCCAGACTGTAATTAATTTGATATTATAATATTGTGCCACTGTTCAAAATATCTTAATTGTTTGACTTCAAGCTGTCTTTGTTCAAAACTACACTTCACTGCCACTTTGCTACGATGAAAATTTTCCTAGGATCTTAAAAAATTATTATTTTAAAACCTTGTATAATTAAGGTAATTGCAGAACTGACTTTCCACTTTCAAGTTTCTTTGAAGAAGACTTGAGAAGTAAAACAAATTTTTATAGCAAAAATCCATGATTCTAGTTCTGTTTAGGTTTGTTGTCAATACCCCAACAGTCTTAGTGAATCTATGACACAGAAATACAGCTTTTCTTTTTGAAACAAGTGACAGTTTTAGGGTTCTAAAATCAATTTTTGAGTAATTAATAAAGTTTCACAATCCTGTTTTTGATTTGGAACATATTCGGAGATGTGGGAAAAAAATTGAGAATGAATTTCACTTCCCCAAGGGTTAGTTTTCCACAACAGTATTAAAGGCTCTGCACCTCAGGTTGACGTTCAACAACTGGTTTCAGTTGAAAGCAACACAGTTGTCCAGCCTTTCCCTGTTTTCTACAGCTAACTTCTGTTCTTTCTCTTTTTCTGACATAAGCCTTTGTGCTCTAGTGGGACCAATCAAATTAGGAAATTAACTCACACATCTGAAAAATACCATGGTAAAAATGTCATGGATTAGATAAAGTTTTTGATATATAACTCATTCTAATTCTCCCCTGACCGAATTTTTCTGGTTTTCTATAGGTAATAAATTACATTCTGTTTCTCTGATAGGTGCCACAACCATATAATCTCTCCCTGTCACGTGCATGCAGATGCTTTCCTTTCTCTATGGCAAGATGTAGAGCACCCTTTATTTCAGTTGGTCTGATCAAGAAATACTGAAGTTTACTTCAATGCAAATTCTTTTAAGTCCAATTTATTAATTTTCCAGTTGTAAATATTGTTTCTGACTTGAGGAGGGTTTTGTGTGCCTAAAATGTGTATGTTTTTGTTACATGAATTAGTTGGTTTAGTGAAAGGTAATACATTCCTTTGATAAACTTTGCCTTGAGTTTCCATAGTATCTTGGTACTGAATTCTCTTGCAAACTGAAAATAGTGTGGTTGCTTGAAATTTATATCTTTTTAAAATAAAACTTGAAACTAAATGTTATATTTTTAACTCTATATTCCAACTGAGAAAATATCACCACCTTGTAATAACAACTGCAGAAGTTGCCAGAAGGAAATACAGACTCTTTGGCAGTAGCACACAAGGCAGTTGGGAGCTTTTCACACCTGGAATCTGCAAATGGTGATGAGTATTTTTGGCACCCAAGCGCTTGAGAAAGGAAAATGTAAGATGACATCAGTTCTGAATTTTTAAAAAGATTTTCTTCACAACCAGTACAGTTGTAAATCTAAGTCAAGGTTTTAAATTCAGTTTTCTCATTGATGCAGTGAATGATCATTTTCAAAACACCAGCTTTTAATGAATGTATTTAGAAAATATTCAGGTTTAATTGTAGGATGGCTTTCTAGTTTGGATGGTCAAATAGACGAATTTAAATAATTTCTATCCCTAGAATTAACAATTTGAACATGTTCTTAGCCTTTCTAAGACAGTGAATTTTACTGTAAATGTGGTGAAATTAGGACCTTTGAACATTTCCTGCCTTGATTTTCTCTTTATGTTAGCCTTTTAAAATGTTCTTTGTTCCTTAAGTTTTGCTTAAAAATAGAAAATACGGAAATGGAAACCATCTTAGGTAGATTCTAGTTAATTTACTAGTTTTTTGAACGAGCTGAAGGCAGGCAGGTAGAGCTCCTAGTATGCTCAGAGCATTCCTAATAGCAAAAGGTTGATACTATTCCATAGCAGAGGCAACAGGGCGTGTATTCCTTTATATGGAACAGAAGTAATCTTCTGTGCTCCCTTGCTTTGTCCTGGAACTTACAATACATCCATTTAACCAAATTTGTCTGTGCTTTCTCAACCTTAGGTCTGAATTTAAACATCTATACAGGCTGGTAAGCAGAGGTTGGCTTCAATTTAGGCTATACATGCACACAAATTACATTAAAGAATTGCTTTTTTTCCTGGATATTTTGCACTGTGATTTTCAAATACCATATAATCTCTTAGTGTACTTGGATGGGGTAAAATCATCTTTTGCAGGGCTAATGTGTAGTTAAAATCAGTGAAAGTGGATAGAAGGGTTTTAAATAATGGATGTCTGTACAGTGTTCTGGATATTAGCTCTAATGCTCCTTTACCTGTTCTTGTTTTATACTGCAATCAGTTTCCAGCAGAGGCTTATGTTATGGAACAATCTATCCTCATTGAATTGCCCTAGTTACTCCATGACCTCTCACCTGGAAATAAATTTGACAGAGGGCTAATTGTCTTTCATTGTAGTTGTGTTATCTTGTAAAGTTCCTCTGAAGTGACAAACTGATCTGGTAAGAAAACTGATGAGTTAGTGAATACAAAATTTTATGAGATATATTGCAATTAGAGTGGCTGTTACTTTTTTAGGAGAATTGTAAAGAGGTGTTTGTTGTGCTGGAAATGGCCTTACTGCCACCTAAAAAACTGCACTGCTAAAGGATTCATTTGCTGAATGAGTAAGGGAAAGCTTGCACCTTAACTGTGTGTCATTAATTATTCATCTGCTTCAACAGAATACAGAACATGCTGGAGCTTTCTTAAATTGTTAACAGCATTGTATCCTGTTAAAGAGCTATGCTGAAAACAATGTATTTCAGTAATACAAATGCAACTGTATTTACTTTTATGAGTCTTTAATCCATCTGTGACATTTGGAATGGACCAAACAGCCTGAATTCAAATCCTTCCAAATTCAGAGAAATTTCAGTTTCAATCTTGACCTGAGAACCACCTCCAAAGAATGCATAATTTATATCTATCCAAAAGGCCTTTAAATGTAGTCATCTCTAGTAATGTCCTTTTCTTCTGTATAAATTGCACCTACTAGAATACACATTATCTGTTATTCGGTAAGGAATATAAAGATATTTATAAACTGTAGTACATCAATAATTAACAGATAATTAACACATTTGCAGATTATACCAGTGTTAAGACCATTAGAGAACACATCAGAACAATGAAACTGCCTAGATCAGATTGTAAATAAGGTCTTTAAAAACCATATTCTTGTAGCAATGCCTGAGTGTAAGGATGGAGGTGTATAAGCATCTGATAGTGTTGTGGTTTAGCAAAAGTATAAAGCATTTTCAGACTTAAATTAGGGAAATAAGACTTCTATCACAAAGAAGTAATAAGAAAAACACTTTTCTCCGTATTAGGAATTGGTATTATAGGGTCTAATTCAGTGTGGATGTCTAACTCAATGTTGCTGTTCATACCACAAGAAAAATGTGGAGCAAGGAGAGGGGTTTTGAAGGAGGACCATACAAAAGACCCTGGCTGTGAAGGAAGGCTTAAAGCTAAATGTATTAATTTACAGGAAGTTAAAAAAAGTATGTTTAGATGTTTAAATGAAGTGAAATTACTGGAAATGGAATTTGGTTACCAAAACTATAACCAAATTGTGTGGTAAAACGTTAAAATTAAATGTATTAAATCTTGAAACAAAGCAAGTTATGTTTATTGTGAGGAAAGAAACATACTGGAACATATTAGCAGTGAAGAATGTTTGGAGTCTTACATATTAGTGTGTGCTAATTCACTGAAAGGGTTTGAAGTTATGAAGTAGTCCAATCAGATAAAGGTTTGGACCAATTTCAAGCCTTCTGGCCTTGAAATTTGTCACTGAATCCTTCTGTTTTACTTGAAGTCTTGGAAAAAATGAAGATTCTTCAATTTGACTTCAGCATGTTTGTAATGCTTGCAGTTGATTATTAAGCTTCAGGAGAAGCTTAGTACTTTGTCTTCAGAGGCTCATGAGAGAACTTTTTCCTCCCATACATGACTGTTCAATGGGTCCTGGTGCTTTATTGCTTTGAGTACCTGGTTTTGATGATACAGAATAGATATGGTTGCTTTGTAATGATCTAGGATTTAACAAGGAATTAGTGTATTAGAATAGGATTGAGGAATTGTGTATAAATTAAGATTTTGTTACCCTGGCCATGCAGATATGACACACAGTAATAGACTTGTACAACAATTCTTAAAATACAGGGTTTTTCTTTGAATGTATATGTTGGACCTTTGCATTCTGGGCCAGTTGCGGATGTTCTGTTAGTCTGCTCAAGAATCCACAAATTAATAGCTTTCAGAAATACTTGTCAGAGCTGTGACTATAAATTGTAAATTTAAATGTATTAAAAAAAGAAAAAGTTAAGTATCAAATCAGGAATCAACTCAAGGCTGATAGCAGAATTAACAAAAAACTCTGAACTGTCATATCTTTGATTTAATAAAGCATCTATTTTTCCTACAGGTGATGAATTTTGCTCATGTTTGAAAGCTTCAGCAAAAATTTTACTTGTGATTTTAGATTTTGCTCTGGTGAGATGAATCATTTCACCATTATTTGTTTTAAGCAAATATCAGGAAGATATAAACCCTTTTGAAGTTCCAGTATAGAAGTGAACAATTCATTTGTCAAGACCAACCCATGTTTTGATGGCAGGTGGTGGAAAGAGAAGCAAACATTTGAGTTAAAATGGGGAAAAGGGGAAAAGCCACTGTATGTGCTTTAAGCATGTAATTTTGGAAATATACCTTTTCCCCTTCATTAGTGGGTTTTTGTTTCGTCTTTGTTCCTGACTCTGTTATGATAATTCTGTTAGAAAGTACAGTGAGTGTGATCCATGGTTAGTAATGTTAAGGGGTTCACATAAATGGCTCTAGTTCTTTTTAGAATTTTGACCTTATCTGCAGGGGAGAATTAACTATCACTGGTAGAATTTGAATTGATTAAATTGCAGGATGGATGCTGTTACTCACAATACACAATCTTAATTTGGTTTCCCTTAATTCGTTTGAATTAAACCAATTTAGGCTGTGCATTCTGAATGAACACTCCTTTACAGGCACGTAATCCACTCTCATTGGATGTAAATTTGGATCCTCAGCTAATCCAGATTTATGTTTCTCCAGAGGGGTCTGTTTTATCTGGAGTTGGTTCAACTGTCGTAATGTCCAATTGAAGCAAAAAGGCGTAAATATAATACGAAAAACAAATAGCAAAGAACATGGAAAAAACCTACAGTTACTGTTGTGTCAAACAAATGTGTGTCTTAAAAAGCCAGGTTGTTGAAGCAGCGGAGTGTTTACTTAAAAAGCATGATTTAGTCCCAGTAAAGACTGGCAGTTAGCCACGTGGTAGGCCATACTGCTGATTTAAATCAGAATGTTTTTACCAATTTTGCTTATCATTTGTTTGTTGATTCAGGGAGAGAAGCATTGTTCACTTGCAGTTATGCTATTTTGAAAGCCAGAGAAATAACCTAAAGCAAATATACTTTTTGCAAAGAGTATTGTCTCTTTGCATAAGAAGGCTTATGCAAAGAGTTACATTTGTTTAATTACACCAGTGAAACAATAAGCACAGTTCTAGAAGAGCTCAAAGAATTGAAATAAGCTTTTAATTGGTTGTAGTAGTTGCTGATGGGAGCCATTACGGATATGCTAATCTCCAAAGTACAATTTTTTATAATGCTATCTATAATCCAATTCAGCAATGATTGCTAAAACCAGAAAATTAAAAAAATTAAACTGTCAAAATTACCAAAGACAGGGTTTTTTCCTTACCAAAGACAGCTGTTTATAGCCCAAGATAATTATACTTTAGATGTATTTAATCAGAAATAATCCTAGCTATGTGAAGCACATTGTAAAATGTGAAGTAGTCTGTATGCATGGCAACTGAAATTTAAGTATCTATTTTTAACACAGTAATTTTTGGTTAATATTATTTTAATGTTATATAGTACCATAAATTAATTAAACAATTATTTAATAAATTATTAATTAGATTATTTAATTAATTACTAATTTTAAAAGGAATTATTAAAATTAAGTTTAAATGTAATTATACCTTGCAGCAATTTGAAACTGCTTGTGGAATATACGTCTGAAAATGTTTAAGTTCATTAGTTCTATATTGAGATTGGTATTGGAGATTTGGCAGAGAGCAAGTTGGAAAATTAAGGAAGGCTGTCCTTGAATTTTTTTCTGTACTGGAAACTGTTTGACTAAAATTTCAACGTTAGTCACTGTGGGGTACAAAAACTAGTTAAGGTGTTGAGTGAGAAACACAACTTTTGCTGTATTTCTTGTTATTCTGTTAATCACTGAGTTCTGCTCTGTTTCTGCAGTGACTGGTTAAATGGAAGCCATTCCTGGGATCTGGATGGTTTCTACTGACGCAAACTTTGCATAGCAGCTCCATCACCTCAGGAGGTTGCAATGAGTGGAGGAGGGGATCAGCCTGACATCCTCAGTGTGGGAATACTGGTCAAAGAAAGATGGAAGGTGGTGAGTATGCCTTCTGCAATTCTCTATCTTCTTTGAGACATGTTTTTAGAAAGAAGTGGTCTGTGCTTTGAAATTAATTTGAAAATTCTTGTGAGATATATTTTGCTTAATACTTACATTAAATTGTGAATGAGCTTTAAAACTACTTGTTTCTCTTACCCTAATTTAAAGAAAAGTTATGAGAATGTAAAGTGTTTTTTTTTTTTTTCCTGATAAGGAGAGCGCTTAAATCCCAATGTAGTGCCTGATCCAAGAACAACTGGAAGAGTACTGTCAGTATATTGAACCCAATGAGCCAGTGATTATATCAGTGTTTTGGAGATCATCAGATGCCCTCCCTTGAAACTAGTAGACTTGTGAGATATGTTACTCCTTATAGGAAGATCTTTCAGGACCTTGCTGTTCTTCCTTTTGTTTGTTGGATTTTATGGCATAGATTTATTCTCAGGTGATTTGTATTCATTTGACTGTGTGCCAGCATTGGTTTTGCCATAAATAGCTCTCTTCTCTTTTGCTGTTCATATCCTTGATTTGCATCTTGAGGGAAATAGTATCCAGTTGAAGCTATTTTTGCTGGGAGAAACAGGCTGAGTTCTTGTAGTTCCTTCTCCATTCCTCTGATCACTTTGGGTTTTTTACTTAGAATAAAAAAATAAGGAAAAAAAAAGGCCAGTTCACAACAGAACGTTTAGAGTATCTGTGTGTGTGTAGTAGGCTGTCAATGGATTCTGACCTTGTTCATTGCAGTTGTGAAAACCTTATCTAAAATTTTTGGACATGAATGTTTTAAATTTAATTTTAACCTAGACATTAAATTTAATTTTAACCTAGACATTATTTAGGGTGATTATATTTTGAAAAGTAAGCATAAAAAAACATTATAAAATATTTTTCCCCAGCGACAACCCCCTTCTTCTAATAGTGGTGTCTGTTAGCATTTGCTTTTATCCTTTGTTGATGCCTTTCCTCATGTCTCTTTTTTGCCTTTGAAACATTTATTACAATCCCGACTTGGAGAGACTTGCTTGTAGTGATAATTGATTTTACATATGTATAAGAATGCCATTCAACAGTGTAGTAGTGTAAGCAAAGGTACTGAGATAAAACTTGTTGGAAATTGTATGCTTTAGCCTGGAAACATATAAAGGCACAGAAGTCGAACAGAGAATGGAGAGAAAGAGTTTGGGGTGTGAGATGCTGAATGCAAAAAGAGAAGGCTGAAAGTAATGAACAAAGTGGGAAATTGTAATGCAGGTGTAAATAAGGGCAATGTGGTCCTCATCAACGTAAAAGATGTTGAGCAGATGTGACAGAAGACCAGTGTGGTTGAGTGGTCACCACCTGTGTGAACTGGAAAGCAAAATGCAAGTGAACAGAAGGTGGGAACAGGGATGGGCTGCCCAAGATTACTGTGGAAATGTTGCCCCTGTGTGATGAATATATGGGAAAGCCAGAGCTCAGCTGGCAGTTGTGACTGGTGAAGGATGTGAAAAGCAACAAGAAAAGCTTCTATAGGCATGTTGGCAAGAAAATACCCAAGGAAAATAAGGACTCATTGTTGAATGTGTGTGACTCAGTGACAAAGGACATGGAAAGTATTTTTTTCTACAATCAAAGAGAGGTTAATTTGTGCCTGGAACTAATGAGTGGTGTAATTATTGGGTGCATGTTAATGATTCTGGTGTACTTTAGCCGAGGGTATAAATTGATCTGTTTATTTTGTTTCTGTGGTGGTTTTGTTTGTTTTAAATTTCTTTTAAGCACATATGCAGAGAAACAATGCTTTCAAAGGCAGTCTTTTGTGGACTCACCATTTCTCAAAGCTGGTAAACGGAGTTAGATGATAAACGTGACTACATTTGTAAGAGGGTGAAGATGGCTGTGTCACCTCTTTCCTTTTCCTCCCACCTTTTTCACCATGCATTCTCACTGGTGTGCTTGTACTATGCTTAAAATTCATGTGTTATCTGTTATCTTCTTCTTCATTCATAGAGCCTAGGCTATTTTAAAAAATGTATTTCCTGCTCAGTCGAATGTCTGATGGTGTTGATTAGGAGACATTAGATTACTTTTCAGAATCTGAAGATAGGTCAGCATATTGCTGCTCTCTAGAGCAGTTTAGATGAAATTTTATACAGTGTAGTCATATAATGGTAGCAACTGTATGTTTTCAGATGACATTTAGAAAACCATGTTAGTCTTAGGGTAAATTCTTTTTTGTCTCCTTTTCTCTTTTAGCAGCTTTAGAATGTTAGCCAGGGGAGGCATTCTGTGAAACAACATTGACATTTTTGATATTGAAAACCAAAGTGTCTGTTCCCTGTGACCACTTAAAGCAGAGTGAAAAAAAAAACACCTTTTAATATTTGCTCTGAATGTAGTGCAAACTAATTAGTATGCCATGAGCATTCTTTTTACCTCTTTTTGCACAGATGAAACTTTCACTGCTGCAAGTTTCTTGAGTCTGTCTGTTAATAAGAGTGATATTGGTGAATTGTAAGTGAATGTGAGTAACATTTGAGATGTATATTCAAAGATAATCTTAGCCATTTTTAATAATTTATGATTTAGCTTAGCTGCTGTGTGTTAAGTCACTCCATATAATAGAAAATACTATCTCTTTTCAGGAAGTCCAAAATCTTGCATAACTTTTTACTATTATTATTCAGTGTGCATATTTCTGAAAAGAGAAAAAGATGGCATATTTTAAAAATGTCACTGTGCATTTGTATTTGAAGATCTCTGGGATGTGTGTGACTATTTGAGGAAAGACTTTATTCAGCATGCTGCCTCTGCCCAGATTCATGCTGGGAATACTACTGCACTCTTCTATTATGCTATATACAATAGTGCAGATGGGAATCAGATGTTTTCTCTTCCAAACTGTGGTTAGCCATACCTTGGTCAATTATTCAGTAGCTCTTTTATGTACTGAAGGATATAATTATTATTTTAAAATCTATCTGTAATACAACAGTATTTGCAGTATGACAGGCAAAACAAAGAAGTATTGCTGTTTTATTTCCTTTCTTCTCCCCTCTTTAAAATATGTTTTTGTTCTTTCTTTTTCCCCAATATAGTTGAGGAAAATAGGAGGTGGAGGATTTGGAGAAATTTACGATGCACTGGACTTGCTTACTCGGGAAAATGTTGCACTGAAGGTCGAATCAGCTCAGCAGCCAAAGCAAGTGCTGAAAATGGAAGTAGCTGTGTTGAAGAAGCTGCAAGGTAGGGCTGCACCGTGGATATGTGAGAAGTAGTATGTCAGTGTCTTCTTTAAAAAATAATTGTGATTATAGTAATATTTTTAGTAAATATTTCCTATATTCTGCATGTTCTTGGTAAATGATTATTAGAAGTGGAATAGAAGCTCTTTCAGATTCTGAAAGTTTTGCTACAGTGAAGCTTTTGTTTGAAATGGGATGATATGAAAATAAAAATAACAACAAAAATAATTCAATTGCAGCAAAAATCTCGGTTCAGATTGACTTTATTCTGAATCCATATCTTCTCTTTGTCTTTTGCTCTAGACTTTGTTGTTATTCTTGTTTTTATTTTTCTTCTAAGATTTTTTTTTCTGTACTAAGTAGCATTGAGTATTTGAGGGTCCTTCACATAGCATATGTGTTAAGAATATTTGTTTTCTTTGCTTTGCAGGTATTACTGAGAATCCTGATATTGAAATAGGAAACATACTTAAAAAATCCCCACGAGCAAAAGCCCCAACTTTAAAGTACTGTAACTTGTATTAGAAAACTACTGGCATGTAAAATCCTGAAATACTTCCAGGCTTCAATTCCTTGAACCAGAGTTTGAATAGTCACACTTTCTGTACCTTTAGATACTTTAATGAAGCTATCAATACAGAGAAATATGTAGTGGCTTCTCTTCATTGCTTTTTACAACACAAGATTACAGAAAGAAAGTTTAAACAGTGACTTTTTCTTTAAAAATTATTTTTTTTAATCTGGAAGATTTTGAATAATACATGCATTCCTGTCAGCAGGCCAATTTTTCCAAACTCTTACTTTGAATAAAACAACGTCTGCATGACATATGGTGCTGCCTAATGTGCTGTAAAGGTCACACTGCAGCAGGAATTGACAGCCTCTATAGATTTAAGAGGGCAAGCATGTCACATGTTATGATGGTAACAAACTGTTCCTACGCTTTTGTCTGTTTCAAGGATTTCACTAAAACATCTAGTATTAAATAGCTGAGCAGGGAGATTTTCTTTGAATTTTAAAGTTTCTAGTCCAGAGATGAATAGTAAATTTCAGTATTGCCAATTGTAAATTTGGAAAACATTTGTCAGCGTTCTTGAAAGAAATTATCCTAAAGACAGTGAGTTTTGAAGAAAAAATACTTTGTTACTCCTGGAGTTTTTAAACATTCAGAATTAATTTTTCCAAGAGTTGGTGGGTTTTTTTTCTGCACACATGAGCTTGATTCTATTTTACAAAACCCAGAGTCTTTAAAGTGGTATAGGTGAAACAACTAAATGATAAGTAAATTAATAGAGGTGAAAGAAAACACTGGAATTTGGTAGCGCTACAATGCCAATGTATTTATGAAAACATGACCTTATATAGCACTGTGCAACTGGAGTGCATTTTAACTTTCTACTGTAAATTATACTATGGTGGATTTTCAGTTAAGATATTAAAAAGGGGATTTTTTTCTTAGTCAAAACTTCTTTATATTTTGAAATACTTGTGGAAAAAAATTGATGAAATAATAAAATATTTATGTGTGAAAATTTGCCATAGGGCCTTACAGAAGTTACACTCTCAGAGGAATAGTTAGGAAACTATAATTCCAAGCAGCCCAAGTCTTCCTGCAGAAGAGTCTTTGGTTCTATTGAATCATGGGAAACGTCTAATAAAAAGAACAGAACAATGAAACATATGAACAAAATATTGATTGAGACAAATAATCCACAAAATATATAATCCAAATTAATATTTCTGTTACTTATTTTCTCAGTATTATTTCTCTGAGCAAATAATAAATAGAAACTTTTGTATAACTGAAAACCAGATTTGATACAAGATCTTTAGAAATAACACTTTTGACAATCTTTCTGTGAGAAAACAATCTAAATGTATTATTCCTTACATTTGATATCTTGTTGCTGTCTTGCACCAAAAAAAAGTTGGTGGTGATAGTAAAACTAGAGGTCACCTCTAGTCGCTGTTGTGGAAGTTTACACTTAATACTGTTACTCCTCTGGTTTTAGACAGGGAATGTTGTAGGTGATCAGTGAAGCAAAGACTGTGAAGAGATGGGTCAAGTGAACCTTTTGCATATATTGTGATTTAGAATTTGCACAGATACAGTACTTTAGTTTTACATGCAGCTTTTTTTATCCATACTTGGATTAAATAAGGTTATTGTAGAGAGCATTTTATATTTTACAGGAAATCTTTGCTCCTAGGAGCCATTTGCATTAATTTCTTTACCTTCATAAAGGTAAATAAATTTGATTATGGAAGAGCTAAAAATTTGAAGCATAGGGTAAATGAAGAAAAGTGGAGAGAATGGGGAATAGAAAGCAACTTTATAATTGCTTCTTAAAGATTTTTAATTATTATTCTTAAATGCTTTTTTATTATTTAGAAATTAGTCTTATTTTTGACAATTACTTTCTTTTCATGCAGATTCAGACCAGGTGATATTGTAAACAGTTATTTTAGGATATTTTTGTAACAACTTTGTATTATCATCCGCCCTCTGAGACCAACTTTTATCTTGTTTTTCTATCCCTTTTTGGTGTGTGTGTATGTATGTATGTGTATATATATAATTACTCTCCTTTTCCCAAAGGGCTTAGGTTCTGTTCTTGCAAGGTGTTGTAGTTACGTTGGGCATAGAGAAGAAGGAAAAGAATTGTCATGAAAATCCTTTTTATTTCAAATATTTGAAAAGTTTCCTCTCTTAGTAATGAGAGACAATGAGCTTGCAGTGTTGGTAAAGATTTTCTTGATGCGTGGATCTGATTTGTAAAAGATATTGCACAGTTTGTGGAATATTACAAAGAAACAGGCTTTTAGAAGAGCAGGTGTGTTCTTCTAGTCTCTACTAGGCCTAGGCACATTCTCAGTGTTATAAACCTGCTTTTGATTGTATGTATATTATTAGAACCTTATTTCACAGAAACTGTGAAACTGATGAGAATAACTGTTGGCAGAAGTGTAGGGATGCACTATTTCTTACCATTCTTTACTTTCAGAAACTTTTGAAATTAAAACTGTGTGGTCATTATTGTGGGTGTAAAATGAGTAATAACTATGTGGTATAATGAAGTATATAAAGGTAGTAACTTTGTATATGGTGCAGTGACTAATGAAAAACTTCAAAGAAGTTCTTTTTGAGCTAGCAAAACATGCTGGAATATGTGAGTAATTGTATGACTTCTCTCTTAATTATGAAGGAGGACTAGGCTCACTGATACGGCCATTTATTACAGCTTAGTCATCAATTGCATCTTAATTTTTTTCTCCCTGCTGTCTCCTAATTATTGTTGCAGAATATTGTTTAACTCTTTAAGTTCCTTACTTTTGCTTTTTTTAAAAGAAAGAAATCTGCTGCAACAGATGGTTGTTTTGTTTAACCATGTTGTTAGGCCATCTGTTCCCACAGTCAGATGGGAGAAGACAGATTTATCACATCTCACTCAGTGAGAGTGAGACTCACTCAGTTGGTTTCTGTCTCACACAACCTTACAGACTTCTCCCTCACTCATTTACAGCTCTGGAGCGTAATTTAGTGATGGGCTGTGTCTGGTGTAGGCTGTAAACTGCTGTAGTGCTACACTGCAGCAGCCTGGGGAATGGCACAAAGGCTTAGCACCCTCCCTAGGAGATTTTTCAAGGGCAGAGTTGTTCCCTGCAGCCTATTAACATCATCTTCTTGCCCTGCAGCTCAACAGTGTAGCTCACAGGTGTAAGAAAATATTGTTTTCCTGCTGAGGAAAAGGCTGTAGTAGGTGTGTATAGCCCCACTAGAGTGGTGGAGGATCATTCTGTTTGAATAAGGTATTCAGGCTCTAGTTCTGTCCTTCCTCTTTCCCCAGTTTTATAAAAAAGTTTCTAGGGAATTTACCACACCAGCTGAGTTGGTGCACCAGTCAAAATGGGATTTCTCTGACTAAACTGAATTTTAGACATTTACTGAATTTGTCAGATAAAATCTAACTAATATATGTTTCTCTGAAGATGTTCCTTCAGAATACCCACAAGTGGCTTTAAAATTAATCATAAATATTTGAGATGAGACTTCATTAATGGAAACTGCAGCAATGAATATACAAAATTTCATCTTGATAAATTTGCTATTAATCCTTTTTCTTAATAAAATTATACTGTCTGTAACATTGCCTGTCTTACTTGAACAAATGGAGGGAAGGAAAAAGTGGAGGAAAAAGTGATGCTTAAAGTTTAGCACTTATGTATTTTGAAAATGTAGAGATTTCTTTTAAAATAAATTATTTTGCTGAATCCTGTAAGATTTTCTTTGTTTAAAAGGGCCTACCTTCCTGTTTTAATTGGATGTGGCAGGCAGCTTCCTGAGGAAGCAAGAAACAGGCAGCCATTTTTCTGTGAAGTGAATTGAAAATATTTGGAAGCTGTAGAGTCAAGTTTTAGAGCTTTGATGGAGCTACAAGTGCAGCAGCTGCAAAAGGTCTCCTCAGATCTGTAGCTAGACATTATGGTGTTTTGAAAACAGTAATGAGTGGCGTGGTTTGGGATGATGACATTCTTGCAATCCTAAGGGTAAAGAAATTCATGATATAAATATTAGGTGACAAATTTTACACATCTGTAGCAACCACTTGAGATCATCAGCTTTCTGTTGGCTGTAGCTTCCATTGGTGTGAGAAAGAAAGGTAAATGGCCTGAGGAGCTTTAACCCTGCAGTTCCCTGTTCTGTCATAGAATGGGGCAGACGGGATCATAAGGGGTCTCAGCTTTTCTCCAAGTCAATGAACACTAGTACCAAAATGACAAGAGGTTCTCCCATTCTGTTTCCAGCTGCAGCCTTTGGCTTGCCTTTTTCTCTGTATTTACCTGGGGAATATTCTGCTTTGATTTACAACTGCAGGATAGTAAGGAGATTATTTCTGACCTGTCTTCTCCACAGTTTGCTTCTAGGACAGGAGAAGGCTTTAAAGAAAATGAGCTTAAACAAAAATCTGATTTTTTTTTTTTCTGTTTCAGTATACCTGAGCTGAATTTATCTTTGCTAAACAGCAAGGATTGTGTTCTAGAGAAAGATATTAATAAATTGGATTAGTTGAATTACATTCTCTACAGTTTTTTAGTATAAAACATAACTCACAAGTAATACTACTGTTTTCTTTCATCACGGCATCCGCAGCTTATAGAAAAGAAGAATATTGGCTAGAAATATTGTCTATTACAAACCATTAGCTTTGTAAGAAATTACCTTTTCCAATCTGAAATGCCTCAAATTTGTGGACATTTAGGCATATTATCATGCATGTTTTCTTATGGAAGAGTGAGAGCTGTGGTTATGGGAGAAAGCTTCTCTTTAATTGCAGGTAGAACTAACTTTAGTTTTATTGCTGCTGAACTACATGGGGCTTAATTTATTATTTTACATATTTTTCAGTAATTTCCTAGGTATTTACAGGAATAAACAACAAAATTTCATTATTATTGGCTAATTTGCTTCTTCTTCTCTTAGGAAAAGATCATGTCTGTAGATTCATAGGATGTGGACGGAATGACAGATTTAACTATGTGGTCATGCAGTTGCAGGTTAGTGTATCAAAGCGCTCAATGTTTGCTTGTGTGGTTAGGTTTGTTAGCCAAGTGTATATGAAAATACCAGTAAGATTTTAGAGCATGCTAAACAAGCGAACAAAAAAAACCCGCCAAAGATCATAATTGCATTGTAGTAAATGAATGTAAATTGAGCATATCCTTATATTTTTTTCTTTTATATCCTTTCCATAATTCTCTCAAAAAAGAGAAAGCTTGCATCCTGAGAAAGACCTGACTGTTGGAAGAGTGAACTGTGATGTCTTCTGAGATATTTTACATTCCTTTTAAGTCTTCACTTGACAATAGTCTAAAATGTATTATATTAGTCTCTGCATTTTGTTGGCTTTTTTAATAAAAGTGAAAAATTATCCTATGTAAGTAAAAGAAAACACTTCATTTTACTAAAAGACTTGTTCATTTAAAAAGGGATAAAATAGGTGCTTAGCACTTAGAGTTATGGGATTAATGTCCTTTGCCATCCTGGTGAATATGAATACTGAAAAAAGTGTGTTCTAGTTCCTACTGTTGTTTGTCTGTTATTTTAGAAGAAGCACAGTTCTGTGATGTCATGGGGTTGCATTTCCTACATAATATATTTTTCATCTGTTTGATATAACGTGTAATTAAATTACGTACTTTTCCTTAAAGAAGTGAATGTGAAGAAGTCTTCATGAGCATTTTCTCAGTGGCCTTATTTTGGGTGTGACAAAAATACAATTTTAAGTAATAGTGTTTGTACTGGTCTTCTAATAACGATTAGTTTGTTCCATGTTTTTAGGAATAGAAAGGTACTAAGTTGGTATTTTCAAAAACAAATTCTGAATTTAGTGTTGGAGATACTTGTGGACATACAGTCAATACATTTAGGTGAGATGTGTTACCCTTGAGTGTGAAAATAGGTATTGAGAGTATTTAATGGTTAATCATGAACAACTAAAGAAGAAGTAGGAAGCCTTTACAGTATTTGAGAATCTTGGTATTAGTATTTTTTAATGAAAATGTCCTTTTAATTTTATCAGGGTCGGAACTTGGCAGACCTTCGTCGTAGCCAATCTCGAGGGACATTCACCATTAGTACCACCCTGCGGCTTGGGAAGCAGATTTTGGAATCAATTGAAAGTATTCATTCTGTGGGATTCCTGCACAGGGACATAAAACCAGTAAGTCTGCCCATTAAATCAAAGCAGGCAAGTAAGATGTGGTCATTAGATGGCTACATAAGTAAGAATAGCTTCTATACTAGATGCTGAAATGCAAAAATGAGAAGGGATGGACAATTGAATGTTTAATCATAAGATAGAGCAGATTTTTTTTTCTATTAATTAATGCTGGATTGCAACAAGAGTAACTTTGGTATTTTTCAGTCTTTGTTTCTAGTTTAGGCCTCCTTGCAATTTGCTGTAGTTAAAACTTCCAGCCCTTATCTTTAGCATCTTGTAACCAAGAGTATTTGCCATGAGATATGACATAATGTGCTTCACTAATGGCAATTGTCATATAATAAATCTAAAAGAATAGATACTAACTTTACAGTGTATTTATAAGTCCTTCAATAGCAATTTGTATGTTTTTAATATATTTTCAACAAACAAGAAAATGACAGACTGTATGAGAAAACTATTTTTTTATTGTGAAATTCTTATTAGATCTATTGTTAATAGGTTAGAGTGAGGAGTCTGCCTTCCTGATAGTATCATGCTTTTGTTCTTACTATTTATTTGAATTTATTTCTGACATTCAATTGCCTATTTTTAATATTGATCTGTATGACATATAGCATTAGAACTCTCAAGTGTCAGAATTTGTAAATGAGAAAAAAATAAGCAAATATTTGTGTTTTCAGCAGATGTAAATATGGTTTGTTATATCTGACATATATTGCTAAGTTTCTTAAAAGCTGAATGATGCTTACATAAAACTTCCACCAAGTTTCTGTACATTAGGGAAATTTCATTTGCATCACTTCTTCCTGGCAACTTTTTATAAAACTTGTATTCTTCCTGACCCATCCCCATTTAAACCTCTATTTAATAGGAAAAGGACATAGAGACAGTGAATGTCAAGTGAAATTGGTGAGAAAAAATTAGCTGGAGGTAACTGTGCTTTGTGCTGAACTCAAATCTTGAAATCCTTGGTTGTTTTCCTTGTGACCAGTTAGGCAATGCTGAAATTCTGTGAGTAGGTGACATGATTGGAAAATTCTTGCTAAAAATTAATATATTCTACATGATCAAGTGAGATGACAATCTCTTTGGACAATATAGGCCACTGCTCAGATATGCTAAGTTGGATGCCTGTTTCTCTTAACAATGTTTCCTTCCGATTTATTGGGTATTCAGTAGAAGTGAAAACATGGAAGGAAGGATAGAGAAATATAATATGAATTTTCTGGTTGTGTTATTGCATTTATATGTGAACATATTGACATCTGTGTGTATTCATCTATAATTTGTCTGTATTTCTTTTTCTTCCTAGTCAAACTTCGCAATGGGACGTTTTCCAAGCACCTGTAGGAAGTGTTTTATGCTGGATTTTGGCTTAGCACGGCAATTTACCAACTCGTGTGGAGATGTCAGACCAGTAAGATTTTTTTTTTTACGATTGAAACCCGAATTCTTGAATGTGGTACTATGCTGTCTTTTCTTCTGGGGAAGTGTGGGAGTTGCATTGAACTGGTAACTGTTGTAAACTTGACAAACACCATCCCAGATCAGAAATGCCATGTGATTTATTAATTATGCTTAAAGATTGGCAGTAGGGAATGAGTCAGGCTTCTGGTTTTTGGCTTGAGACAGAGGTGTACATCTACGATATTTTGGGATAATTTGTCATTTGGTTTGGAAAATCAAGTGATGAATAGGTCTTCGTTAAATATCAGAAAAATATACCAGAGCTGAATTTCGCTTGCCGTTTTATATTGCATTTAAAAAAAACCCAAAACCCAACAACAACAAAAAAACTGAGGAGAACCATGTAAAATCAGACACTAAACTGGATACATATAATCTGAAAGAGAAGGTCTCAATAACTAAAACAGTGATAGGACATTAATTATATAATATAAGAGGACATAAATAAGTGTAGTTGTTGTATTGCCAATGCAATGCAATCTGAAGAAGATTGTAGGTAAAAGCATATGAATGAAGAAATTACAATTTTAGGCAAGTAGAGCCTCCCTAATTCACAGGTGGGCAGTTAGTTTTGTTTATTTCAAAGTTTGAAAATGAGCAAGACACTGCCATTGTACATGATCATGTTTAAAATAAACATTTTCTTTATTGAGTTAGTTTAGTTTACATTTTGATGGGAATACTAAATAATGTAGTAGTCAATGTTGTGTAGCGTATTTGTAAATATGATGCAAACTGAGTGGTAGAAGCCATTTCGATTTCAGGATTTTCACTCTTAATTTGCCTAAGAAGTTGGAAAGTGGCAGATTTTTGTGTGCAGATTGAGGTATGTGAATTAATAAGGTAAATTAGTGGGGTTCTGCTGTACTCTATTCCTTCAGCTGTAATGCTGGACACTGCAATGAAAGCAAAGAGCAGGGGAGACCAACAGAGTGCCTGCTGCTGTTGGAAAGGTGAGATAAACATTTTAAGTAATTTATTTATTTTTTTCATTTCTCAGTGTTCTTGTTGTGTTCTGTATATCTACCTCTCACCTTTTGTTTTTCATTGCAGTGCCCTACAATGTAACTGAAGTAGTTCTTAAATTGAAATAGTTTAGAAGTTTTTGACATTGTAATCAATATTTGTAGAGTGCAGTGATGGTAATGAAAAAGATTGTGGTTTTGTTTTTATGCAAATGGTTAGTTAATTAGAAATGGTTCTTGGATAGCAAGCAGCCAAACTGTTGGCCTTCTTAGTAATAGTATTTATTCATATTTTCACTAAATGTGCTGTGTGCTTCTCCTTAAGGCTGTCCTTCTAGGCTTCATTAGCTTCCTTCTGCAGATACTGCACATAATGCAGGACAATGTAAAAGCATGTTCTCCAAAAGCATAATACTCTCTTCATAAAAACATGTTCCTTAGTTAAGGATGGCTTGTTGACTATTAGCTTTTTATAACCCTAGTTTTGCTTTCTCTGTTTAATTGTCTTTATCTCAAACCAGGAGGTTTCTGGCTTTTACCTCATCTTGCTGTTGGGGAGTGGGTGGGTGGCTGGGTGGGCCTTGGTTGCTGACTGGGGTTAAGCCACAAGAGGCTGTTGTTAGTTGTTTGTTATAGACAGGTTTGGAGGGAAGATTTCTTGTTGTCAGTTTATTCTCTTCCTAAAGAGTTATGGAGTCTCCTTAGACTTATCTGAAAGAATGGTCAAGGCAGAGAACTTAGAACAAGAAATTCTTTCTTGAAGATGATCCAAACTAATTCCATGCCATTTTTCTGTACTGAAGGATCCCCCAGAGCTGCCTGTCATTTTCTAGGACATCTCAGTGTTGTTTTCAGAGATGTTGTTCATCTTTGTACTACCCATCTTAATGTCAGACTCCATGGTGATTTAGCAACGTTAAAACCATTCTGCTAGGGAGTCCATTCAGCTGTACCTGCTTCTAAATACTGTTTTGAAAAATGCAGATTTAATATAAAAAGCTTTTCAGAAAGAAATAGTTAAAGAAAAAAAGATTTTCAACATTCATAGTGCTTACTGTGTTTTTCATTGCATTTTGGAGTGTTGCATATTGACTATCTGTATAAAGAACTGAAGGGCCAGCATTGTGAGCCCATTTCACTGTTTTCTTTTCTCCATGGGATTTTCATTAGCATAATTTTGCACCCTTGGATTAGGTTATCTACAATCACCTTTGGCTTGCAGCAGCCAGATGACAGTAAAACTGATTTTGAAAGGAAAAAAAAAAGTCAGGGACATATATTGTAATTTATCCATCAAGAATAAGACAGCATCTAAGTAACTGCTTCTGTAAGTGTTAATGCCACCTTTATTCTCACATTTCATTATCCATCAGAGTCCCTTCTTCATGAAAGGCTTAAGCTTTTGAAGTCATTAAGCAACAACAGTCTTCATGTGAACTACTGCTGCAGGATGCACTGATTTTTATGTAACTGAGGGACACAATTCAGAAGGGTAACAGATATCTCTTGGGAATCATCAGTTAGGTTTTCTTCACAGATTAACCTGGGGGCCTAGACAATGATGTGTTGTTTGGGTTATCCATTCCATCTGACCCAAGCTTTCAATACCAAGAATGGCATGGAGTTAAAGAGTGGAGGAGCTCAATGAGCTTTTAAAAGTGCGCATAAATTGCTGTAAACATAGAAACATGTTTTGTGTTTGTAAAACCTAGTATCAAATTTCTTCTTTATTCTTCCTGATTTCCCTGGTACTTCTGTCATTGCCTTTTTTGTTTTCTAATAGAATCTTTTCACACACTGCAGCTGAAATAGCTGAAATAGCCTTTTATAGCCTCTCTCTAGAACTGCAGAATTTCCTCATCCAGCAATATCAGAACTCTTTTTCAGATAAAAGTGAAATAATACATCTCCAGGATATCGTAGCTGTCCTTTTTCTCTTTCCTCCTCTTCCCCACAAAGGGAATTCAATGCTCTAAGCTTATTTTTACACATCCACTGTGTAGGTAGTAATCTATTGTAAAGTTGGTGAAAATGGATAAAATTGGTTATAAATGTAATACAATAACTGTTAGAAAAGGACTAGTCCTTTTTGGTATTCCGTAATCATTATTGGGACTGTAATTTCAAATTTAGCTTTTTCCTTACAGGAAAATATTGTCCCTCCTAATAAAGAGGGGTAAAAGATCATTTCAGGAAATTACAGGAAGGAGTATTTTGAGAGACAATTTTATGTAATGAAAATGTGTTCAAGCTTTATCAGTCTGCCCCAGTGTCTGAGCATACTGTCAAAAGGAAATGCCTTTATTGCTTGTCTGAAGGATCCAGGGGTTTTACATTCTCTTAGGTTATTCAGTTAGCAGAGACTGTTTCCCACTTGTTCCAGATATTAGCCTTAAAATTAATTTGTTATAGTTGCAGTTTTCTTCTTGAAGTATCATTTTAATACAGTGGTCTATGTGAGTCTTCAAAATGGAAAGAAAAACGTAAAGCGTAAAGCATAAGCAAAAACAGGGCTTTGCACACTTTTTCATGCTACAGATAACTCTCTCTCAGAATTACTACTGTAAAATAAAACATTTTTAACTGCTAATTTTAACATAGATTCATTTTACCAAAGTTGCTCTGTCTTCCAGCTGTCTGAATGACTTTGATTGTGAGGAGCTGACTGTTGTATTCAGTAATAAGTTATTTGTAAAATGTATAAACATGTTGAAGACAGTAGTGAAGAGTTGCAGTTTATTACGTTGTATGATCTGATGCTATTACCTGGATAAAACTTAAAAATCAGAAATGAACATTTATTGCATTTTGTATGTTTGTGAAAGATGAATGAAAGGTAATGGCTTCTGATACTAAATTCTACATGGTGGGGACAATACTAGGATGTAGGTATTTGGGATACATGTAGAATTATAGAGTAGAGGTTGATAAGGAACTACTAACTGGTGGGAGGAGCCTTCTCTGGGGATAGGAAAGATCAGAAGAGAAAATTGAGTGTGGGAGGAACAAAAACTGCTGGGGATGATGTAGGCTGTTAAAAGAAGGAAGGATGAAGCACAGACAAGCAAATAAATTGTTGGAGAGAGGAAACCAATAAATGAATTAATGGTGTAGATAAGAATTGATTACTGAAAAGCAGGGTAATTAGAATTTAATTGTAGGGATACTCTAATCATCAAGCAAATACATTTAGCAGGATGCAAATTTAGTATGAGATCCATAGTCTGCTGTTTATTGCTTTTTGAGGGTGTAGTACCTAACATTTTGTTTGCTATTGTCTTAGAGATAGCTAGAGTAAGTACTAGTGTATTTTTGTTTTTTAATGGAGACAAAGTATAAATGATTCTTTTTGCATGTAAACCTAACTTTATACAGCCATCAATTTCCATGTCTCTGTTTACATGCTGAAAATGGAAAGTGAGGGTGTCAGCTGTGGTACAGAAATAGAAAACCTTGAGGGACAAAATGCGAAGGACATTTGCATTCTTAGCATCATCAGTACTGCAGCCAGCTCTTAGGCAGTTGTCATCACTCCTGTTTTAAAGGGAACCTTAACCACAACTGTTTTCTGAGGTACTATTAAATTTAATACAAAGAAAGCAAAATAAAATAAAAGAATAAGCCATTAGTCTTTGCTGTTAAAAAGATTAACCTTTAAAAAAGAATTTTAGGTCATAGTTCTTTAAAAATCCATAAATTCAACCACCATGTATTATCACACACCTGAGTTTTGTGGTCTTCTATTTATGTGGATTGCAAATTATAAATAACTGAATTTTATTTGTTTTACAAAGAAGATAGTTTAACATATATGCAAGCTGAGGTGAAAAGGCTAGGGAGTAACAGAATTAAAACCCTATCCATAAGAAGATGGCATTTAGATAAAACCTTTTCATCTAAAACATCAGTGGTTTTCTACTCAGTATACAGGTCTTACTGACTGGCAGCCTAAAGAATTGTTCAGATTAACAGCCAGTCCCCTGAATCTGATGATTTGGACTTAGCAAAGATAATTGAAGGAGAAAATTCCGTTTTGCCCAATTTGGTATTTAGTTTGGAATGTGGGATTCCTTTATTGAGAGTATCGTGACTAGTGGGTTGAAATGTATTCAGAGGAGAATATTTTGTTTGTGAAACTGTAGTATTTTTGATAAATAAGACTTTTCAGGTCAAGGGGAGAGGTACCCTATGACTGCATCCCCCTATCTCCCCACCTTTCTCCTGCTCTTCCCAGTGACTACATTTTAGGTCATTCTTCAGTGGTTATTTAAATAAAATTAAAAGCTTCATCAGAGTTCTCATGGTCATAGGATATTTTAGCATGACCTTAATTTCAAGTGTCTAAATTTTCCTATATTTATTTGAAAACAAGTAAAAAAATCAAAATTAAATTATTTTAACATTAAGTAGATTTAAATTATTTTACAGTATTTACTTCCTCTGAACATTAACAGAAATGTTCAAATCCAAAGGTGACAGAGTATCCACCAAAATTTTCTGAGGCACTACACATGCTCTTTACTGGTGACCTGTCAGTAACAAAAATTGTCTTTGACTTTTGCTCAAGCAGGAGATACACCAGCTGCTGTACAGTCTGACCCTTAGAAAAATGCTGTGAATGCAAATGTCTAGATTTTTTTATTGTCTAGGGAAGCAGTTACAAATCTGTCCACATCAAACAATGCACATATTATTCCATATCAGGTGTTTCTGTACAAATCAGCTAAGTGCTGCTTGCCTTTCATCAGTGCCCTCAGGTTCTGAGGATTTTCCAGCAAATGAGGTTTTATCTTCAAGTTTCACTTTAAGGTACAGATGGTGTCCTAGAAATGTAGTATAAGAAGCTGAATACTTCAAAAAAACAAACAAACACAAAACCAAAAAAAGAACCAATAAAATGATGGAACATCCCCCCAAGAAACAATTAACG
The DNA here is from genome assembly GCF_024509145.1 of Vidua macroura. Taxonomy (NCBI): domain Eukaryota; kingdom Metazoa; phylum Chordata; class Aves; order Passeriformes; family Viduidae; genus Vidua; species Vidua macroura. Next base: position 36,272,184 of record NC_071576.1, read on the forward strand.
CAAAACAATCCTGCACAGAATACTTCACCAAAATATATTGGTAGATAAAAAAGCAGAGTATTATATACATTTTGAAAGCTTTGGAAATCTATTGTACTTGAATTACATACAGGAACAGAAGGTATAAATTTTTTATGTACTGGAATTTTAATTTGGTTTTTAAATTGTGAAAATTTGGGAATGGTTATGCATTTCAATTGCATGGGTGTTTCTTCTAGTAAGATTCTGGATTATCTAGATTGCTGAGGAAGTCTAGAGAATACGTCCATGTTATTCTGCCTTACCTCCTGTCATCTTGAAAGAAGAATTGCAGGTTGTTAATTTCTGTATTTGGAAGAGAACATTGTTTTTACGGTGCTGAAACATTTAATGGAAGCCATATCCATTAAATGCTTTTTATGATGAGGAAAAGGAGAGGGATAGTTTCAAAACTAAAGGAGAGATGGTGAAGCTTGTAAACAAAATGATCACTGCAAGTCTTTTGTCTTCTTTAAAGGCCGTTTGGACCCGTGGACTGCTTAAAGTTCTCAATCTCCTTTTCAAGTAAATGCTATTATAGGAAACATTGATACAACTTTAAGAAATAAGACTCAGAAGTGGATCACAGATAGTGTTGACTAAAACCGGTGCAGGTTTTTTTGTTTGCCCCAGTGCTCTTCATGATTTAGAATTTGTGCTGGTAACTACTGAATAATCCCTTGGCTGTGTGAATTTATTATAAATAAGAATCTGTACACTGGAAGTTGTTCAAGAATAATTACTGAACGTGACATTCAGAATAAAATTTGGAATAAAGTGAGACCACCCATTAAATTTAAATGACTGGCAGCACCTCAGTCATCTGCAGAAAATGGTGAAATTGATCTGGTTCTGGTTTCAGTTAAAGAGCACTAAGATACTGTTTCTTCAGCAGTTCCTTGACACACCTCTGTTTTGAGTGACACAGGTCAAAGCAAAGTCCAAGGACAACTGGGGCTTGTGTATGAGTACAGTATTAAATGGCAGTGGATTTCATGGAAAATAATTAAATAGTACAGGAAAGTTCCAGGGAGCTGCTTGATATCTTAGGGCACCGTATCATGAGTATAATAAATAACTGGCTCAAATATGTTCACTGTTCTAAACAGACATCTCTTCCATACCTGACTAAAACTGTTGAAGGCCCTGTGCTGCAGGGTAATGGTGCATGTCATTTTGTTAAATGCACTGTTCAGTCACTCTTCCATCCTGTTGAGAAGCATTTTGTCGCTGGCATTTCCCTTATGTTATCTCTTCTCAGTAATGGCCTCTCTCAGTGCTGAATGGTACATTACAGAGGGATATGATTAGCTGAGGATTACATGTATACACCTAAACAAGGAACAGAGTATTTATTTTTCCTCCTGAAATATTTTTCATTTTCCGCAGAGCTTTTTGAAGAACATGTGTTAATAAGTTTCTGTGTAATAGTCTGCTGAGGCTTTTACACATTGATGTACTTCAAAGGCGATTTTTTCTAAGTTGGCTCTTAAAGTGAATACACCATTAGCTTGCAACATAATTGTTTGGAACAAAACAGTGACAAAAAGTTACTTTTCCTCCTCAGCAATTGCATGTGTGTATGCAATGTATAATATGTATAATATATATACAATTATAATATGTGTATAATATATATATATATATATATATAATATGTATAATAAGCTATGTATGATGTATTGGACACCTAAGCAGCAATGCATACAAAGCAAAGACCTGTGTGTGCTGAAATTTGGATCAAATGTCTGTAAATGGACAATCCTAAAATATTTTTTTTTTTAGTTTCTTCATTGTTTGTCTAACAAAGGCATAAAGTAATGAGAAGAAGCACTGAACACATAGAATTGTGCAATGGTTTGGGTTGAAAGGAACCTTAAAGATCACCTGCTCCCACTCCCTTGCCTAGACCAGGTTGCTCAAGGCATATCCAACCTGGGCTTGGACACTTCCAGTGATGGGGCATCTGTAGCCTCTCTGGACAACCAGTTCCAGTGCTTCACCACCCTGTGAGAAAAAATTTCTTCTTAGCAAAGCAAAACTATGTCCAATTTTTCATTGTTACCAACTTTCTGCATACATAGGACAGGTATCTTAACTATGTATTTTGAGACCAGCCTTCTTAACAGCCTCTCTGCTTCTCTTCAGCACTTCATGTGAAGATGTAACAGCTGGGATTGTAAAACATAGAAAATACGTAGTACATTTGTATTGAACTTTCTATAAATCAGCAGAAAGGCTGAAAGAAATCATAAGCAAACAAATGCTTTTAAAATTTAATGTGTACATCTTTGAATTTATTTGAGTAATGTTGGTTTATAAGCAGTATGCATGAGTTGGAAGAATTATGACAGTCACTTGAAGTTCCATTTCTGAATTAGTAATGATTTTATAGGGAAGAGATAGGAGTTAGTTTGATGAGGTTGGTGGAGACATTATTTTCAATAGAAAGATTAAAATAACTGTTAGACTATTGGGTTTCAAAGGTTTTTAAAGTAATGCATAGCTGTAATAACACCTACCAGTGACCTGTGCAGCTGTGTAATGATACAGCAGTGTTACACCTACCAGTGTAACATTAATTCTTGTCTACTAAAACCTCCTTCAAGGACATAGAGGGAGATTATTAAGGGCACAAGCTTATAGTGTATATATGTAGCATCTTCAGCATCCACTGAACATAGTCCCTACAAGTTTGGTTGTATTACTGACAAAGTAATGAAGGAAAGCAGTGTTACAGAGACAGACAGCTGGTGTCTTGTGTGTGGCAGTACAAGGTGAAAAAGGCAGGTGATGAATTAATGCAAAAGATGAAAAGAAGACCACTATCAATTGACTTGGTGACAAAAATAGAATGGATATATGAATTTCATGCAGTGTGACATTGTTTTGGATTGTTTTGTAACACCTCAGTGGAATCATCTTGGAATTAAATAATTAAACCAAAAATTAAGAAAATCGTGTGTGGTTATATTTGAGAGGAAGATTCTTTATGACCTGGAGTTTGTGGGTTTGGGGTGAAAAATAGAACCAAATACATGATATCCTGCCTGAAGAAACAGTTTGATTAATAACTATGAAAAATGATTATGATAGAATACTTTGTTAGGGTATATTGTTTTTTTCCTCCTTTCCTATTGTGTGCAGAACACTGGTATCCTATCCAAACAATCATTAAACAATTTAACTTAGAAATTTAAATGAGACATTCTGAAAGGTGCTTATAGCTGTCCTATATTCTGATTCAGAACTGACTCAGCAGTTCCTTTTTTTTTCTGTAGAGCTAATAGATGCTCAGGGGAATGGGCTATATCAGCCTTATAAAAAAAAAAGAAAATAATTTTTCTAGTGATATTTGATCTTATTTTTGAAAGAAATTATTCTATGAATGGTGAAACTTAGTTTTTATGTTGTTTTGTGTACTGCTTCTGTTATGCCCTCCAAATTTCTTATTATTTTCAGCTTCATTCTGCAGCTTACCTTTCTGATCAGTACCTAGTTGCACTGTGGGAACTAGGCTTGTATTTACATGCCATCTAAAACAAATGCTGATTGACCAGCTGATTGGTGTCTCTTAAGATGGATGTGAGCCATTTTAACTGAGTTTTAACTATCTGTCTTTGTGTCAGTGTACTAATTTGGATTCTGTCTTTAATCACCAATCTTCATTAAATTTGCAGGATCTAAAAGTCTTTGGGAGCTGTCCTATTTGTTTGAAATGAAAAGCTGTTGTGGTGGAAAGACAGATGTTTGGTCCAGTAAAATTTGTTTTCTGGTGAAAACAGAAGCAAATGAAAATCAAACCAGAAACTCTGGTTTCCAGTTCTTTCTGAACTATGGGCTAAATTCTCTGCTGAGTTATGAAAAAATACTTTGAATCATTTAAAAGGAAGAAAATGTGTTATTTTATTGTGGTGGTTTAACCTCAGCTGGCAACCAAATACCACAGAGCCTCTTGCTCATTTCCCCCGCCCTATTCCTGCCCCTGTGGGGTAGGGAAGAGAATTGGAAAGAAGGTACATGCATGTACATTAGCTTCCTTGACACTTTTTGCTTTCCATCCATAGCTGAAATAAGCCTACTACTGAAACACTCTACTTCTGGATTTATGCAACTCTTCAATATATGGTATTATCATTATAAATAGTAAATTAGATATGTACAAAACCTAAAGAATAAGTACAAAACATAAAAAAAATAAGGTCTCCATTCTTCGGTCTGCTAAGTGCAGAACAACTGTAAAATTTTTATTTACAGAGATAAATAAAATAATATTCTGCTCTGTGGGGAAATTATTTGCCAGAGCATAGCTGGTTTATATAAGTAGTCTTCTTTTTAAAGTAATCTCTGCTTCAGCTCCTGGAATAAGAGAAAGAAGAATGATTGCAGGGAGCAAAGCAAACATACATGTGGCAGACTTATCCAGTGTGATTTTTCACTGCAGTAAGTTTAGGTTTGTGACAGACAATAGTAGGTTGTTACCCTCTTCAGCCCACCAGACTTTCTGCCTGCTCATAAATCAGCATTGGAACGACTGTAGTCTTTAGCTCATACATCACGTTGGCTGAGTACTCCAGACTGAAAACTGAGTAGCTTAGGAGATGTTTTGTGTATCAAATACTGCTGTCTTAGAGATGGTGTTGCTCTTTATAGCACATGCAGTAGGAGATAAATTTTCATTTGTCACATGTCTATTAGAACTCACAATAGTGAAATTCAATTGTATTGTTAGTTGTTAACTTACCTTGTTACTCAGCTTCTGCTGCAACTAGGTAGCATAGGATCAGACAGCTGCAGTCAGTTTCTGGAACTCACATTTGTTTAGGTGTATCTGAGGCCAAGTAATGTGTCATAACAACAGCTTGTGGGAGATGGGTTGATGAAAAGTTCTGTGTGTGAGTACTCAGTTATTAGTGTTTGATGTGGAATTTAAGATAGAACTGAAAGTATGGGTTTGAAGAGCTTATATGCAGTGAAAATCAATTGAGATCTATAATATATTGTAATGGCAATTGCATTTCAACTGCTTGATCTTTCCTTACTCAAGTGATCCCTGAAATTTTCACTTGTTTTAAACTGGTGCTAACATGTGCTAGGCATTACATCAGACTGCAAAGTCTATATGATCAAAAAGGGGAGGATTGGAATATGAATTGTTGAAGCTATGAAAAAAAGGTTTCAGAGAATTGAGACTGTGTGTAGTTCCAATCATGGAAATAGATTTCTGGTGGAATTTGAACTAAGAAATTATCTTTTTTGAGGGAACAGATAAAAAAGGAGAATTCTACCTTTAGCAAAGGAAAATAGGGGTAACATAGGTGGCTGCTTCTCTACCCATCCCCTATGGCTTTTGAACCCTACTCTAGAGGCAGCACTGCTGGCTTCTCAGTGCAAAATCTAGACACTTGGGAATACTCAGACATGGCCTGATTGATTGGGAGAACCATGGTGTGTCTCAGACATAATGTAAATGACCAGTATTGATTTATTTTTTCATGTTGATTTTGTAGTTTCTGTGACTAAAGTAATAAGTTAATTTTTTGCTCTGTGTAACCTTTCCAATGTTGCCCAGAACAATAAACCCAGAGCATTTATCTAGAGACACTGAACTGTGCTAAGGAGAGTGATTTGCCTCTTCCACAGCCACTCCACAAAAGCAACATTCTTGGGTTTGTAAGCATAGTGTCTCGCAGGAGTCTGAAAGCTGTGTGCTTGGTGGAAATAGTTCACTTTGCTAGGAACTGCCAATTTCCTGCATGCAGATTATCTGAGACATTGCCAAGGCAGGGCAGCGACACCTCCAAAAAACCCTGATGTTACATTTAAAAAGTACCTTTAAAAGTAGAAAAATTCATTGTAGTCTCTGGATCTACTTAATTCATCTGCATGTATCTTCAAAATTATTTTTTTAAACTTAAATTTGAAGGATTTAGGATTTTTCTTTGGCTTTTTCTTTGGATTTAGGATTTTTTCTTCACAACATGAGATGTTGTGAGATGCATGAAAAGTTCTGAAACAGTTTCAGAAGTTATGCAAATGCTCAGAAGTTTGTAAGTTCTTTTCTGAATTGGGAAAACTTGATTTGACCTACAGAGCATCATTCATGTCAAGAGAGACATGGTAGAATTATTTTATTATTATTGTGTGGCATTGTTATACTGCTATTGAATAGTGACCAGCTGCATTGCTAAAAGGTATTTTATTGCATCTTGGAATACAACAGAGTGACATATGCTTTTACTTCCAATTATAGAAACTATACTTTAAGGCAAAAGACAGTGAAAGGCTTTAGATGTCCTTGCTGGAATAAAGAATTCAGAATTTACTTAGTGATAAGCTCATAGATAGAAACAATATTCATTCTTCTTTCTTTTTTTTCTTCCTTTTTTTTTTTTTTTTTTCCTTCCCATCAAGGTGATTCTCAGATAATTGAAATCATGTTAGGGCAGATAAGGATGGCTGTGACTTTAACATTCAAAAGCATTTGAATTGGTACACAATGAATTTCCTCATAAGGACATTTCTTCCCCAGGACAGAAGTGGAATAGGTCAGATTTTTAGTTTTTGTAAACTGAATGGGATAATTCAGTTATACGACGCTCCTTAGTCTTTTTCTCTTGCTTTGTCTAGCAACCAAAGCATTTCTGTTTTAGTTATCAAGTAGAAGTTTCAGTTGTGATGCTAGAAATGAAAGTGGCATTTCATCCTAGGTTTCATATTTGCCATTATTCTCAGAAGAACAGAAATATTTAACTAAGTAAAACGGAATATAGTCCTTCCTTTTTAACATTCATGCCAGAGGCAAAAGAGCAAACATTAGGTTTTATCTTCTGAAACTGTATGCTCTTGAGATTTATGGAATTTGTATTTGCAACTGTTTTAAAGTTAAGCTCTCAGTGCCCTCCTGAGAAAATACTATTCATTAAACTACATATTTTTTGAAATTTATCTGTATTTTCATTGTCTTGGCAGTGATCCTATATTACTCTTAGTTGGATGATTTACCACCAACCTGCAGAACTACTAAGGAGATTTAAGTGCTTTTTAAAAACAATTCTTCTCCTAAAATTTAGCAGTTCTAAAGCATTTTGAGCTATTATTTTTCTAATTACATGGTTCTGTGAAATTTCTGCAACTACAGTGTTATGTTTCAGGGGTAATGTTCAGTATGGATTGTGATATAAAATTAAAGATAAGGCAGACAGTTGAGTCTGTCCTGCTTAGAACATGAAATGTGTTCTGAGAACCATTTAAACTATATGATGATGTGCAAAGTCTAAAATCTATGGAATATCATCTGAGTTCCTCTTCATGTTAAGAACAGCCTAGAAAATATTCTCTGCCTTACCTAACACTAGTTCAGCTCTCATTGTGCTATTCTAGCAGACTGATTTTACAGGCTGTTGAATCCTTTTTTAAATATGTTGTTGCATAATCCTGCTGGATTCAGTCATTAGATTTATTGACAGTAATGGCAGCTCCTGATTTATTTAAATTATACCTCTGTATAGCATCTGTTGGTGGATAAGAAAAAATTACACACATATATATGTGTGTATATGTGTATATATATTTATATAGGTAGAGAGAGATGGAAGTGTTTTATCTTAAGATATCAATTATATATTGTGATTATCTTTGTATGTATATCAAACCAGACTTTTCCATATATTGTGCAAATGTTTTAAAAAATCCTAAGAATTGTCATGAGTCTTGGGAGAGCATACAGATCACCAGTACCTCTCTAAGTACAAGTCAGAGGTGAGGTAGATAATTCAAGCTTCTTATGTTCATTGTTAGAGGAAACAAAAAGAACTATTTGTTGGGAAGATAAGACTGCATAAAAGAAAGCAAATTTAATAGTCCTGGTGGTTTTGTCTATATATAATGATTAGTTAAGGGAGTAGCATGGATTGGATATCTCTCTTAGGCAAAGTAATAATATCACAGTTTGAGTTAAAAAAAAATTAAATATCTACTAATTATGACTGTCATCAATTATATAATTCTTTCTGTAATACTTTTATTTGAATAAAAGAAGGATGGGAAAATACATTCTCTGATTATGAAACATCAATTGACTTACAATCACAAGATATCTAGAGTATCAGGGAAGAAATGGTGGTTTTCAGAAACTGCAAAAGAAAGAAATATTTTAAATTGGTGTCTCTGGTGCAGCCTTTGCTATTTATTGGTCAGCCAGTTAGTGCCCATTGAATGTCTACTGAGAACTTGTAGAAGCACAGTAAACTGAAATAAAATCTCAAACAAGATATGTTGTCGCTCTGTACTCACTTTGTAGCTGCCAAGTTCAGTAGTCAGAGGGTTTATTTCTGACAATGAGTCTCTTTCCTGTTCTTTGACAGCCACGAGCCGTTGCTGGTTTTCGAGGAACGGTACGATACGCATCCATCAACGCTCATAGAAACAGAGTGAGTATCACAATCTGGATCCAAACTATCTCGTGCAGCTGGGAGCAGTCAGTAACACAGTTACTGTTAATTTCCTTTTTTTGTATTCTTATCTGTGCATTTATTATGTAGAAATTATTAGATATGTATTTTGTGAAAGGATAATGTAATTTACAGTAGTTGAGGATAAAAAAGTTCTTGTACAAATAACACAGATTCTAATACTTATCTTTGGTGATCAATTGTATTGCAAGTTAATAAGTTAAAAAAGTGAAGCTTCTGAGTTTTATGAGGTACATAATGCCCAGTATGTTGTCTTAACATCATACTCTAAAGAAATCTGAATGAACAGAGATTTGCAATGTTACTTTAACACACTTCAACTTTTATTGTATTTCTCTCTGTCTTCTGTGGAAATTTACTTGTATATTTCTCCTTAAAATAGCCACTGGATTTAATTAACTTGTTCTGTAGCATAGATTATATTAAATTTTATATAATAACTTAAGTTTCAAGCAGTAAAGAACTTATCTTCCCATTTGTTAGGTATTTGTAATATGCTTTGGAATAATATTTCCTTTTACAGGAAATGGGCCGGCATGATGACCTCTGGTCTCTCTTCTACATGTTGGTGGAATTTGTGGTTGGGCAGCTTCCTTGGAGAAAAATAAAAGATAAGGTAAAGCTAGAGGTGAAACCAGAGCACGAAGGAGGTTTACTTCTGGATTCCAGGGAAATGCTGTGATAGAGTCCTCTTAGAATCATTAATTAATTTTGACGTTACATTTTACAGTGTTTTCTAGTGTTAGTTCTTGTGAGTAGTGTCATGGTATAAAAAGCAATTAAATTTTACTAAGTGTTCTAGGAAGAAAGGAGGTTTTACTTCTAGACTGAAATTATTGTAAAGGGCAGAAGTGTATATTTGGCACTTACTTCATTATTCCTGTTATCACTTGAGTACTTTATTTCAGCTATCACACACTTAAAATGTCTGATCTGTTTTGATTATTTGTGAAATAGGTATTTCTTATTTGCTGGAGAACAAAAGTGGATTGGGCAATATGCAGTAATGCCTTTAGTCATATGTCATAGGTGAAGTATGCAAAGAAACAATATATAATCAGCCTGTTATTACTTCTTGCAACTTCTTTTGACATCATACTAAAACCAGATTGCTTTCTGATGTGGTTTATATATTGATAGATGACAGTGTGGTGTATAGGTGGCATCTCCTTTCTGGTTTTGATTTATGCATCTTACATGACTGAATGTAGACCAAAAAGTGACCGAACTTGACATGATGCAAAAAGATTTTTAAATCTTTAAAACATACTATTCAAAAGGGTTGGAGCGTTTAGTGACAGTTCTTCATATCAGTCAGTATTCAAACACAAGCAACACAAACACAGTAGTAAATGGCTTTTCATATTGAATTTGAAGTTTGTACATTATTTTGCAAGTGTACTGAGGCCAAAACCAGAATCTCCTGTCTTACTATCTGGTGTAGAATGGCCTTTCTCACTACCACTTAGTGAAATGTAGTGGCTAATAGTGTATTGAATGGTTGTAACAGAGAATGTGTGTTGTAAAAGAGAATGAAGATGTGCCAATGTTTGTTGTGTTACTTACTCCTAGGAGCAAGTGGGCTCCATTAAAGAAAGGTATGAACACAGACTAATGTTGAAACATCTTCCCCAAGAATTCAACATCTTTCTGGATCACATTTCTAATTTGGATTATTTCACAAAGCCTGATTACCAGGTAAACACTTGTACTATTTTGTCTTTCTGTTTTATAAAGAAGAGAGTTTTATTCTGTTTCATCTTCAATTTACTTTGATTTCGTTGTGTAATCTTGGTAGTTATTAGGGTTTGTGCCACCACAAAGTTAATTTAATGACCATTTAGTGCCACAGAAACTCTGTGGTTCAAACATGTTATTTTTTTCCATTTGGGAAGTGTAAGGCTGTTAAGTTTCTAAAAACAATTGACACCTGTTTTTCAGTCAGTATTCTGTTAGGACTGGGAGCTATCCTACTATCACAGCTTCTAGTACGTGCTCCGTAAATTAATCCTCTCAGGGATTGTCATTCTGGCAGTTTTCCAGAGTCTGGAATTCAGCACCTACCGCTAGAGCACAACACACACTCGTGTGTTTTCAAAACTGAGGTATTGTGTACAGAAGACCAGTCATTTTCCTTTGTTTAAGTGAGCATTGCCTGCTGAAATGGACAGCCTCTGCTCAGTGGTAAGGTCGTATGTCCCGAGAGGATATGCTGTAGAACGTGTCTTAACTCACTCACTGTTGACCTAGGATTAAACAATAAATCAATGCAGAACTTTTTCCCAGTTTGTGGGAAGTAGCGGAGGAGTGCTCAGGAAAAGCAGGGAGGGAGAGACTTGAGTTTTTTCAGCCTCACACTTCTGAGGAGTTGTACTGATCAAACTGGCAAGCTGTCCCTGTGTGCCTTCCTTCTGGCTCCCAGAAACATGCATTCCTGCTTCCCACTTGCAGGACCTGTCTGCCTCTGTGCCTTTGTTCAACTCCCTAAATCAGCGAGATCAGAAGGAATGAGTTTCTGTTGGTGTTCAAGTGTAATTGCTTCAATTGAATAAATAAATCTGGCTAATTCTGGAATTGTGACTTCAATAAGAGCAACTCCTCTACTTTGCTTGGTAACATTAACAAAGAAATCAAGATATATAAGAATTGAAATAAGAGCTGAAAATCTCAAGGAATAATTGATTTCCTGTTATAAGTGGATTTCTCTAAATATACTGGTATATGATTCTGCACATTTGCAAAGCAAATAAATCAATTTTTGTGAACAAATTTGAATGTTAAAAAAACTTATTACAAATACAAAAAATGTTCAGTATTCCTGAAAAATAAATACTTTGATTTCTCTTTTCCTCATCTCCATTGTAAATTTCCATGAAATTTGTCCTATAGTTTGCAATTAAGTGAGGAAAAAGTTTTCAATGTTTTGTATGCCTGGTTATAAAGATGTATCAGATTTCTTTTTCCTAAGGTAAAAAGTACTATTGCAGAAATTTTGATGTTGCATAGGAAAACCTTGATTATAGACTGGTAAATACATTTTACATTGCAGCATATAGACAGTCACATTTTTGCAAATCCTTTTCTGTGGTCTATTTGTGTCTAACACAGCACATTCACTCAGCAATTAACACAATACCAGGACAGAGTTTTTCCATGATAGAGAAAGCCCAGTAATTTACAGTCCTGTGGCTACTCATGGAACATTTGCAGTTGTGTGGCTGCAGCCTGAGCCTTACAACACAGGCTTGCTCATGTGCTTTAGACCAGAGCAGGGTGGTTTATTTAGAGCAGTGGGAATGCTCTTTTAAACTCTGGTCTCTCTTAACTTGTGTTGGCAGTGGTGTTATTCCTACCTATTATTTTCTTTGTATTTATGGGTGGGCACTAAACAAGAATGTATGTATATCCCTGCTTTGAAGAGTTTGCAGTCTAAAAAGTTCATCACCTAGGCCAAGAAGCCATGTTTGATTTGGCAATATCAGATGTTTATTTTTTTCAGGTGTTTGTGCATACATTGCCTCAGCCTCCTGATATCATTGAGCATTTGAGTTTGTATTTGCCTTATAGCAGAAATTGCTGAAAAGATTTAAAGGAGAATGACCTTAAAAATTACTTCAGAGACACTGCTTAATGTTTAGAGGAAGAGAAGAATTAAACACAGTACAGAGTGACAGAGTGAACTATGGCTTTGTGCTCTTCAGTAGGCTTACAGAAATGACTGGGACAGGTGGCACACAGAAGGTTCTTGAGAGTAAAAAATTACATGGGTGAGACCACTCTATACAAGAGAAATGATCCAAACTTCCCATCTATTTTAAGTTACCAAAGGGTATGCCAAAGGAGAGTGTGGAAAAATTTTCAGCATCCTGGATTGGAAAAAACCCCAGATTTTTAGCTTCTAGGGGAAAAAAAAAATTAGGAATGTTACAGAGTAAGAGAATGACATGAACACAACCTTACCATCAGCGACTAGAATGAGACAAAGCTTATTTCACAGAGAGAGGAAGGTGATGCCATTTTTTTCTCTGTCATGGACACAAATTTTCTAATGACTTTTTCATAGCATAAAATGAGGATTGAATACTTAGACATTTACATAGTATAAATCTCAGCTTTATATGAAGTAAATGATGTACATTTCTTATTACAGAAATGTATGAATTAGCAGATCAGTATCCTTTCCTACATCTCATTCATTTCCTTGGTTTCATAGTGTTACCAAATGTATTATTTTCTCTTCCTCTGCTAGAGAGTCATTGTATGGTGTTCTGCAGCAATGTAGTTATGGTTCTCTGTGTGTATTTGTCTTTTACAAAAGTCTGTGGTGTGTCTTTGCCTCATGCCTTATAAAAACACAGATGTGGGTGGATTTTTTTTCTGTTTTAATAAAATGGAATTTTATATATCTTGGCCTCAAAATCTTGAAAAATGAGAGGTGTTTCATATAAAAAACTTTTTAAAATGTTGTTTTCAGTATTACAGGAGGATATTTATTAATTGTTTGGTCTCTTAGACAAAAATGAAGTTTATTATCTTTTTTCTTTATTTTTAGCTTCTTATGTCTGTGTTTGACAACAGCATGAAAACGTTTGGGGTTGTTGAAAGCGACCCTTTTGACTGGGAGAAGAGTGGAACTGATGGCTCTCTGACAACAACCACAACTTCAACCACCCCTCAGTTGCACACTCGCCTTACGCCGGCTGCAATTGGGTATGCACGGTGTGGTCTCTTCGATGGCAGCCACAGGGGGGCTTCCTACCAAAGGGAAATTATCTCGATAATTTAGGTTTTTTCTGCAGGATTTTGAATGCACAGAGGAAGGGAGGTTTGGGAGCATTTGAAGTATTTCCGTTTTTAGGGTTCCAGTTTATACTGTCCTGAAAAATCGGCACTGCAGTCCTAAAATTACAGCAATAAAAATAGTACTCCAGGAAATTGCATGTAAATTTGCTCATCCATCCTTTGCTAAATCGTATTTTGTGAAACTAAATAATGTGTCCTGAGTTTAAGAGCCTGGAAATTTAACTGCCTGGAAATAAACCCATTGTTTTCTGTAAGCTTGTAATAAAATTCTAGCTGCAATTTCCTTTATAAGTTTGAAAAATGACTGGATCTTTATAAGAAATTTGGAAGTAGATTTTAGTTGTGTTTGAAATAATATTTAATATGTTATATGAGACATTCTGTAATGAAGTAAATTTGACAAGATGTGATGTTTAATAATACCCCTACTCATCTCAGGGGACTGAAGAATATGAGAGGTGTTTATGGATGAATGTAAGAAGTGTTTATGGGTGTCATTAATTTTTTTGGATAGAAGAATACATAGAGAAAAATCAGGAGAGAAGTTGAGCCTGGACATAATCTCTAGCAAATTTTCTCAGAAGTGGCTTCAAAAACATTCAAAAAACAGCTTTTATGTGATAGGGTTTTTAAAATTTACATATTTTGTTATGTACCTAAATTAATTAAATTGTGAAAGCCGGGAAGCTGGAGATGTTATATTAAATAATTTCCAAGATTTATTTTTCTGCAGAAATGTGATTTTCTTTGTGAGTTTTTGTTTGTTTCTTTCTTTTAAAATAGAAAATAATTTCTGTAACTTGAAAACTATGAAATTACTGTAATTACTCAATTCTGTAAATTGAGAAGTATGAAATGAGAGTATAACAATTTTTACTTTTCTGATTTTATTTTTAAACTACTTTTATAGAATTGCCAATGCCACTCCTATCCCAGGAGATTTGCTGCGGGAAAATACAGATGAAGTATTCCCTGATGAACAGCTCAGTGATGGAGAGAATGTTATTCCTGTTGGTGTATCACCAGAGAAATTACCTGGATCCCCTGGACATCAGCGTCCTCAGGAAAAAGATGTTTGGGAAGAAATGGATGCAAACAGAAACAAAATAAAACTGGGGATCTGTAAGGTAAGGTACTTTCAAATCTGCATTGTGAAGACCATCTTTGAACAGCTTCATGTTCTTGTAGTGCGCATAAGCTATAATTAATAAGGCAGTTGTACTGATACTGATTAGCCAGAATGATCTAAGAAAATGATTTATGATAGAGATAACACATTTTATATACTGAAAAAAGCAGACAGGCTTTTGGGCCTTGTGTCACTTTATCAGGTCTTTATGATTAATAGCTTGCTGATAATTTGAGACTCTTTGTAGTTTACTCATATTTATTTTCTTCAGACATGATTTTCATTCTTGCTCACTGAGTGAAATCAAAGCAATTTTCCTGCATCTTGCACGTGTAGAAGCTAGATACTGAATGTGCAAAAGAAGATTTTAATGTTCTCCAGTTGACAAATCATCAGTGTGATGGCAGTATCCATTTAATTCACTTGGTTTTGTCTCCATAAGATATAATACCTTTGTACTGATTCAGAGGTTCATTGGCTGGTCTTTAGAAGAGAATACTGCTTTATTTTCAAAAGTGGTCTCTGAGAATTGGTTCCTGTCTTCCGTATTCACAGTCACAGTATTTCGTAGTTGGACAGTTGTTGCCTCTTTCTTGATATAACAGTGTTTCTAACATGAAAACAGATCTGGTACTAAAATGTTCTTTATCTAGGAGGGCTGTCTAGTTTTGAAGCTGTTACTCATTATTTGCTAGGAAAAAAAAAATGTATTGTGTGAAAGACCAAGGCATGGTGCCTGTTTTCAAATGTGCTTATTTGTTTGTTTGTTTATTTTTACCAAACAGAGAGAAAGGAGATTTTTCTAATTCAAAGGCACTTTCTGTTACACTTGTAGAAACTAAGGATGATCATGATTTCCCAGCTCTAAATCATATTCAGTTATTATTCTAAATCATGTTCAGTCATTATTAAGGTAGAATGCAGTTAGTTAAAACATAAAGTCACAGAAGTATTTAGTAGATTTAGTGTATAACAGTGTTATATACTCTAGGGAATCAAAAAGACAGCCTGGAACCTAACTTCTCTTTAATAAGAGCACTTGACTGTAAAGCAGACCAAAGATGCTACCAAATGCAAGGTTTCAGACTATTATTAAAGAAAATTTCAGAGATGGGTGTGAAGTGTCAGAGTAAATGTATCTGTATTACTGGGTCTTTGATACTTCTGTTCTCAGACTTACCCAGAACCAGTATATTGCCAGTATTTTGTCTGCTGTAGGTGTGTGCTGAAGAGCATATCTAAACTACCTTAACTATGGCATGAAGTTAAGGATCATTCCAAATACAAATTGGCTTTTCACATTCTGAAAACTTGGAGGGTCTTTACCATGTAGTACCTTGTCTTTGTCTTGTTCTGCCACTCCTAGTAAGTTAATTTTTTACTTTACATTTTGCACAGGCTGCCACAGAGGAAGAAAACAGCCACGGACCAGGGAATGGAATGCTAAATGCCCCAAGTCTTGGTTCTCCAATTCGAGTTCGCTCAGAGACCACCCAGTTAGACAGAGATGTTCCACTGGTGCGAAAGTTACGTTCCATTCACAGCTTTGAACTGGAGAAGCGTATGACGTTGGAGTCTAAGCCCGACACTGATAAGTTTCTTGAGACCTGGTAAAGAAACTGTGTTTTCATTTTGCTAGGATCTTTTAAGGGTGTGTGATTGGGATACTGTTATCTATGCTGTGTGAAGAGCAGGAATGGAGCTGTTGAGTATGCTTATGCAAGTTACAGCAAAGTATTTTTAATAATATTGCTCAATTAATTGATTTCACTGCTTGGCAGCTACTTTAGAAAATGATTACTGCTAGAATACAGTTGAACTGGACTTCCATACCTGGGACTTTAGTAATCCAAGACCTAGTGGTTGTAACCCTAGTATTTATTAACTTTCTTCAGTGGCATACTCTTGACAGTCAGTACAAGTCATCCTGAATGAGAAGGTTGACATCAGGTGCTCAATAGAGGCAACTTGAGATTAGGCTATATAACATGAGAATGGAAGTTTACAGGAAGTGGAGTGAAGAAGTTAGAAATCCACCTGCATGCAGCAGACTTAGTTATGCCCAAAGGTGTTGCACCAATATAAAAAAATCTTGGTGGAAGACAGTGAATTGGAGTTTGAAGGTAGAGAAGAGAAAGATCTATGGAAATTGATTCAGTTTGCCTGTGTCTAGAAAGAATAAGGGGAGAGGGACAGTGAAATTTGACTGAAAGGCAGAGGCTGAGTGGGGACAGTAGAAGAGAGCTGGGGTGATTCATAGGGGAGCTAGGAATTTGAATTTGGTTGATGAAGCAAATTCTGCAAAGCATAAGTAAGGAATCAATCAAAGCAATAAATAACATTCTTCTTGAAAATGTATAATCACTGCTGTGGGAGACATCTGTTTCTTCTGTTCCTCTTTGAGTTTCTGCTTTGTAACAAATTAAGTACAGTGGACATCTGTGGTAACCTCACTATTGAGTTTTTTTCTCTCACAATTCTCCCTTCTGGTAATTATATTTACAATACAATCTGATACATTACAACTGAAATTAAAGATGTGTATATTTCTAAGACCATCCACCCATTTTTACTTGACATCATACTTATTTGTCTCAAATTGTGGATCTTTGAACCATTGCAGGCTGTTCTAGAATATGACAACAAATTTTTATATAAATCTAATTTTCTTCTTCTGAGAACACTTAAATATAACTTGCATTATTTAATTAATTCTTAACTAATTCAGATATTAACTTCTTTTCTCTAAGTTTGGAGAAGAAGCAGAAAGACTTGAAAGTGGCAGAGACTCCTGTTGCTGCTGTTCCTCCTCTTTCTCAGAAAACATCTGTTCCTGCTCCTGTGACTGCCCGCACGGACCATGTTTGGCACTATGACGAAGAGTATCTTCCAGATGCTTCAAAGCCTGTGTCAGCTAATTCTCCTGACCATGCTGATGGTGTTATGAGCAATGGATTTGTAGCTGTTAACCTAAGCTCCTGCAGGCAGGAGGTTGATTCTAAGGAATGGGTGATAATAGATAAGGAACAGGACTTGAAGGACTTCAGGACAAATGAGGCTTTAGGGCACAAAATGACTGGAAGTCCCTCAGATGAAGAGCCAGAGGTACTACAAGTTCTAGAGGAGCCCCTTCCAGAAGAGCAGTCCAGAGAGGGCGGTTGGGCAGGAAACAATGTCCATGCCAAGAACCAAACTTCAGGGGTGGAGTTTGTTCTAGACATGGAATGTCATCCTGCTGCATCTGAACAGCTTACAGATAAATTGGAACTTCTGTCTGGAGCTGCAGGACAGCTTCTTGCAGCCACCCCTACAAGTCCTATGGAAGCTCAAGCAGAAGGAGCACTCACTCCGGTAAGAAAACCTCTGTTTCATTCAGAATTGTAAGAGGAAATGGTAAAGGTGGTGACTAAAATACAGCAGTGTAGCAGAAATTCCTAGTTTCAGCAGGTATGGGACTTGATTCTTGAAGACTGATCTTCCATATTCTGTTACACAGCTGTTTACAGTCACCCTTGGAAGTGCTAATTGTTCTGCAGGTATGATCCACAAAACTGCCCACCTTTAACAAAGAGTTATCTATCTACATATCTGTTTATCTAAAGAAGCTCCTTGTGCAGCTCCTAATCAGTGAGACACACACATGTGAACACATATTTATTATATTTGCCATACATAAACATAAAATTACAGTTGAATATGTAAAATACTGTGCTACGGTGTTTCATATGTTCCAGGAAAAATATAAGTGGCTGAAATTAAAGAAACAGTTACTTGCTCTCACCTCTCACTATAATTCCTGCAGTGTTTGCTTCTGGAATTCACTTTGTTTCTTCCTGTTACTTCAGAAATTTATAATGGTACCTATACAAACAACTCGTTGCCTTTTATAAAGTGTTGATGCTTTTCACTTCTAAAATACTTCTGCAACTCCTACTTTACCCCTGTATTTTTCACTAAGACAGTTTGCTTTGCTTTCGTTGCATATCCTTGTTTTTCTTTTTCTGTCTTTTCTGAAGAATTCTCTGTTGCACAGTTTTTGAACATTTACTTTTTTCTCCTGTCACTGTTTCTAAACAAGGGACTTCTTTGCCTTTACTTAAAGTGTAAGTGATATTAATGGTTAAGTGATTCGGAATCACCTCATAGTTTTATTTCTCCCCCTTTTAAAGTAGATATTGTGGCATCTATGATCTAAAGGTCAATTCTTTCAAGTTCCGTTGAGCCAAGAAAACTGGCTATATTTTTTTTCTTGTATCACCACTTTTTGTGAAAGTTACTGCCAGCTCATTAGAAAAAGAAACTTGTCACCAACTAGTCATTTATTATCAGGTGTGGAATATCCTTTACAGTGTAAATGAACTACTCAATGTAATTAACTATAGCAGCACAGTAAAATTTCAATTATGCCTAGGTTCTCATGTAAAGGCAAGATCATATCTTTCATATGTTTTATATAATAGAAAATACAGAACTGTGTTAAACAACAGATTTTTGAGATTTAGTTTGAAATATTAGTTGCATGAAAGAATTTTTGATGGTTAGAAACCTTTAAAGGTGAAAAATTATTTTAAAATTTTAAGTTGTTTGGTTTTTATATTTTAAGGTCAGTTTTAGCAAAACAAACAAGAAAAAGCAGCACTTGGTCCTGTAAAAATACTAATTATCAAGTGTCTTTATTTCAAAAGCCATTTAAAACAGCTTGTAATTTTCTATGCAAATGCACTATACAACTGTACACTTTATACAAATGTGGGGGAAATAGCTGTTTTACTTTAAACTAAAAGTAGAGGTGGTACAAATATAATCACAGAATCACAGAATAATGAGGTTGGAAGAGACCTCTAAGATCATTGAGTCCAACCTATGCCTTAACACCTCAACTAGACTATAGCACCAAGTGCCATGTCCAGTCTTTTTTTAAACACATCCAGAGATGGTGACTCCACCACCACCTCCCTGGGAAGACTATTCCAGTGCTTTATTATTCTTTCAGTGAAAATTTTTTTTCCTAATATCTAACCTGTACCTTCCCTGACGTAGATTGAGACTGTGTCCCCTTATTCTGTCAGTTGCTGCCAGGTGGAAGAGACCGACCCCCACCTGTCTACAGCCTCCCTTCAGGAAGTTGTAGAGAGCAATAAGGTCACCTCTAAGTCTCCTCTTCTCCAGGCTAAACAACCCCAGCTCCTTCAAACGTTCCTCATAGGGCTTGTGTTCCAAGCCCCTCACCAGCCTCGTTGCCCTCCTCTGGACACGCTCAAGTATCTCAATGTCCTTCCTAAACTGAGGGGCCCAGAACTGGACACAGTACTCAAGATGTGGTCTCGCCAGCGCCGAGTACAGGGGAAGAATGACCTCCCTGCTCCTGCTGGTCACACAATTCCTAATGCAGACCAGGATGCCATTGGCCTTCTTGGCCACCAAGGCACATTGCTGGCTCATATCCAACCGGCTGTCGACCAGCACCCCCAGGTCCCTTTCCGCCTGAACACTGTCCAGCCACACTGTCCCCAGCCTGTAACGCTGTAGGGGATTTTTGTGGCCAAAATGTAGAACTCGACACTTAGACTTATTAAACTTCATGCTGTTGGACTCTGCCCATCCATCCAACCGATCTAAGTCTCTCTGCAGAGCCCTCCTTCCGTCCAATGGATCAACACAAGCTCCCAGCTTAGTGTCATCTGCAAATTTATTAATGGACTCAATGCCCTTATCCATGTCATCTATAAAAATATTAAATAGAACTGGTCCCAGTACAGACCCCTGAGGGACACCACTGGTGACTGGTCGCCAGCTGGATGCTGCACCATTCGCCATCACTCTCTGGGCCCGGCCATCCAGCCAGTTCCTAACCCAGCGAAGAGTGCTCCTATCCAAGCCGTGGGCTGCCAGCTTATCTAGGAGTATGCTATGTGAGACAGTATCAAAGGCCTTGCTGAAGTCTAAATAGACAACATCCACAGCCTTTCCTGCATCTACCAGACGAGTTACCTGGTCACAGAAGGAGACCAGGTTGGTCAGACATGACCTACCCTTTGTAAACCCATGTTGACTGGGTCTGATACCCTGGCCATCTTGTAAGTGCTGTGTGATAGCACTCAGTATGAACTGTTCCATTATCTTACCTGGTACTGAGGTCAGGCTAACTGGTCTGTAATTACCAGGATCCTCCTTCCTACCTTTTTTGTAATCGGGTGTCACATTGGCCAGTTTCCAATTGCCTGGTACCTCACCAGTGAGCCACGACTCCTGATAAATGATGGAGAGCGGCTTCGCAAGCTCATCTGCCAGCTCCCTCATCACCCTAGGGTGGATCCCATCTGGTCCCATTGATTTATAAATATCCAAGTGTCCCAGCAGTTCTCTGACTGCCTCCTCTTGGATAACAAGAGGACCATTCTGCTCCCTGGCACCACCTACCAACCCCTGAGGACAGTTGTCTTGAGGATAAGCTGTCCTACCAATAAAGACTGAGGCAAAGAAGGCATTAAGCATTTCCGCTTTTTCCTCATCTTTAGTTACTAAGTTGCCTGCCTCATCCAATAGCGAACCAAGGTTGGTTATACCCTTCCTTTTATCATTGATATATTTGTAAAAACTTTTTTTATTGTTTTCAACAGAAGTTGCCAAGTTAAGTTCAAATTGAGCTTTGGCCTCCCTGATTTTTTTTTCTACATGCACTACATGTACTACAGTGCAAAAAATGGACATTATCTTTGAAAAGGAAGAAGCTTCAGAACATGGGAGCAGAAATGGTAGCAAGCAAAGTCAATTATTATAAAATGCATTGGAAGAAATACTAGCTGAAGTAGAAACTCAAGTGAAATTATATTTTACTCTGGTTTTGCAGGGAGATAAGTAGCATTTGTCATTACTTCAAAAAAGGGGAAAATTAATATAGTTTATGTTATGCTGAAAGGGCAAGTAGTGTTGTACGTGCAAGATGAATGGCAGGAAGGAATTTGGTGTTTCAGAGGTGAATGATGTACATTAGAAAATATAACTGACCTGGGAATAAAGAAATTAGAAATTACTTAGCCAGTTTAGTAGCTGGGGACAGAGTGTGCTATATAGTGTGTCTACTCCAACTGTGATGGCAACTTGGGATAGTCTTCCATCTACTTCATTAGCCCTTGAAAGCCACACAAAGCCTAAGAGGCTATTTCAGAGTGAATTTTCTTTTTGGCCTTCATTGGTGTATTCCACTTTATAAAAGATACTTAAATATTCCCTGTGAAGTGTACTAGAACCCGGTTCTTATAGGTGAGTGTTCTTGTCCCTTCACTGGGAGCAAGTGTGTGTGTATGCCTCTTCTTCCTGTCATTCTCTCTGTTTGAAGGTCCTGGTGACCTCAGGGAGCTGCTTGGTAGAGTCATTTCTTTCTTCCTCAGAGTACTTACCCTGAAACTGTTTTTTCAATGTGATCCTTGGTTGTGCATCAGATGTTCTTGTTTTTTAGTATTTTTTCTAGGTAGCACCTTCCTGGCAATAAAAATAATAGCCAAAGGTCATACTTTACTTTTCTGCTGACTTAAATATACTGCACCAGTTACTAAGGGCAGACTTAGATCCAAGAATGATAATTTTAAGACTATAAATCAAATGTGTGTTACTAAAAGGGGTTAAAAATAGATTTTGAAATTATAGTCGTATAGAAGCTTAATATAATTACTGAAATAGTTCACTCATTTCAAACAGCTTGAAACTCTAGGACATGCCATCATTCCTGATCATCATGCTTATGAATATACTTCCCATATGGATTTCTACTGATCTGCTTCACTGTTACTTAGAGGAAAGTACAGTTTTGCTTTTGGGCTTATTTTGGTAGGTTTGTTAAATATGCAAGCAATTATTTCAGTGGTGAATGAATAAAATAGTTTTTCTATCATAAGTCAAGTATTTTTAAAAAAAATTTAAAAATTAAAAAAAAAATTTTAAAAAAAATTCCTTTTTACTTTGACTCTTCTTTGTTCTTCATTTCTTTCAGAGCTTTACTGCTCTCAGTAAGTAATAGCATGGATATTTCGTACACGCACCCGTAATTTTATTTTCTCCTGAAGGAAAGAAATTTCTGGTCTACAGTCCTTCCATTTGTAGATAAATATTCTTCCTGAAATTGTTTGTGTTTGCGGACTTCCTGTAATTGTTGATAATATCACTTCTCACCTGTTATACACAGCATCAGCATTCTATTAAAAGTGTAAAGTTGCACCAGTTAAGACAGGAAACTTGAACTCAAAAAATAAGAGAGAAAAATGTGTAAGTTATTGGCTGGGGGATGAGAAAGTCTCAGGCATAAAAAATTACAGCAAATTGTGCTATCTATTATGAAAAAAAGGCCTGCAGGTAAGAGAAGTATTTTTCATGTTATCAGTCTTGGTTTTTTAGTTGCAATACAGATTCTTTGTGCTACCAGCAAAGACCAGTTTGATCTGGCTTAGTTGTGGGCACATGATCACATATCAGTTGAATACTCAGAGCATGCTAAGGGTGTATGTGCTGACTTTATGATTTAATAATACCTTTATGTTGGCTTTGGCTGCAGGACGGACAGTGTGGGATTTGCTGTAGTATCTACTGGTATGAAGCTAATTTGTCAAAAGAATTTGAGCTGATCTACACTAATAGTGAATTTATACTGGAGCAGCACTTTGCATCATAAGGCTGTGGTTTTCTTTTCCTACATCTGGTACTAAAGGGCTAGAGCTGGACTTTCTGTGTTGTGGACCCAGAGCCTCATTAATTTTCTGTGTTTGTATTGAATTGCAAAGAACTCCATACAGTGCTTGCACAAATCCTTGCAACATATATTTATCAAGTAGATATTTCAGTAAATAAGAAATAATGGATTTGAAGTAATTAGACATGTAACAGCTCTTTCCATCTTCATTTTCATTAAATTAAACAATAGTTTGCTTTGGTCCCACTTGGCTGACAACACAAATTTGTGTAGATATATATATATATGTGTGTGTGTGTGTGTGTGTGTATGTTATAGAAGAGGGTTTACTGTGTGAATCTATTTATTTTTGTTATTTAGAAATATTGCTGAAATGGAAATTTTGTATATCAAAGTTATGTTTTATCAAAAGCTTGCTCTTAAATTTTTATTTATTTCTAAGTTGTAAGTAATTTAATTTTCATGTACCTTCTATCCTCATTTGCTGCTTTCATGAGACACTGGAAATATTTTTTTTTTTAGTTGCAAGTCAGCTATGCATTGTGGGAACTGAAGCTTTAGTATTGACATAATTAAAATATACTTTTTCCTTAGAAACAGGAATGCTTGCTAGATGTTCTTGCTTTCCAAAGGATATATGTTAGAATTGCAAATACTGTAGAAAACAAAAAGTCACCTTCATGAAGCATGAAGCTTGCAGAAAATTTCCTTATCTCTACTCTTCATGGTTTTCTCTAACCGTAATTGGAACAAAGAATTGCAAACTATGTATAGCAATCTCATTTACAGGTATTTAAGTGTGTCACCATCAGATATTTATTCAGTACTGGAAAAGGTCTTGCAAAAAAACAGTTGATTTTAGTTTTGTATATCAAATCTATAGGTTTATTAGAATCACCAATGAGCAATTAAAAATGTACTTTGTCTAAAACTGATAGTTTGGAAGACTTTATAGTTCCTCTTCCTTTTTCTTACCTCTTATCTAAATGCTTTAATTAATGTAGTTCAAGATGAAGCAATTGTTCCTTGATTCTCCAGGCCAGTGTATCTTCCTAGTTTTGTCCCATATTTGGGAAATTTTATCAGAATTGTTTAGTGTTAACCTTAGTGATTAATCCTGTCAGGTGCAGTTCTTAATGTATGCTGTTATTGGCACAGCTGTAAAGCCTCCAGTGGGTGTATATGCTATAAATGTAGTATAATCTCAGAAACATAGGTTGGATGTTGTGCAGATGTGCTGTGTTTGAAAGGATCAGTCAGTGATCAACTAGCCAGCTATCAACTGATGTACACAATGTCCTTGAAACACACTCTGTTAGTTTATTACATTTGCCCTAGATTGTTACTGACCAGTTATAATAGTTGGCAATGGTTGGACTTAAAGAATCAAATTTTATATTCCAACCTAAATGATTCTATGACTCTAAGATTGAGTGAATGAAGAGGCTGGCTAGAGAAATTATGATTACTCTTGATTTTGATACTGTACTTTTGAAAATGGATGATGGAAAATGTGAAGATTAGACTTAAGACACCTCTTAAATTATGAACTTTCAACCTCTTAGGGAGTTGTGAATATGGTTTTTGAGGGAATGCATACAGGCGAAACATAAACAAGAATTATTAAAATATATTCAACCTTATTTTTTTCCCCGCCATGTTGTTCTCACAGCTCAACTCATGTCATATGCTGCATATCTCCACTCCAAGAATTTCAAGTCCCATCCTCCGCACCATGAGCCCTATAGCCTATCTATCCATCCACTCGGACCCTCTGAGGGAGGCTGCTTTACCAAGGAGTCAGCCAGCTGAGAGCCACTCCTCTTCCTCCCGCTCAACTGCTCGTAGGCAGCTTCCTGTCATTCCCTGTGGCAGCAAGTTCCCCCCTGTCATTTGCATCTCAAAAGCACAACTTGAGCAGGTGAATAAGTCTTGTCTTCATAGACGTGACTGCATTGTAGCAGTCATCTGTAAAGTTTAACAGTTTTCAGTTGCTCTGCACAGTCTGGTGCTAGGCATATGCTAGTCATACTGCTATACACAGCATCCTAAAAATGTTTTGAAAGATCAAGTTGGGGAGTAAGAACGGATCTTTTACGGAATAGAGTTGGGAATACTCTGTGAGGAAGACATATTGTCTCCCAAACTTAGAAGAGGGGAATATTTAAGAAGCTATTATTCCAGTTAAGATTTGTAGCACAAAGCATCTTTGGGTGTTCTGGAAGACAGATTCACTTCCTCAGAGATTTTTCTCTTGAAAAAATATAGGATTATAAAATCTCGAATTTTTTTTTTTTTTTTGCTTAATTTCAAACTAAGAATAATGGATTCCTATAATCACAGTATCAGCTGAATTTCAAATTGGAAAGATTTAATAAAATTTGGACTGTCTTAAATGATTTTAACGTGACAAAAAGGGACCTAGAAATAGTCAGATTGTTTCTTTGGAAATTAGCAAATAATAAATTTTTCCCCTACTTACAGTATATAAAATTAAGATGGCAATTATCAGGGGTCACAGGTAATGAGAAATGTCACTAAAGAAAGGGGACTTTTTATAGTTTTGTATTTCCAGTTTCATTTCAATATGAAAGACGAAAGCTTGCAATCATAATTGAAGTTAAGTGTAATTTTTGTATTGGTCACAAAAACATTGAGATCTGCTAAGTAGTGTGAGTTTGCATTGTTGGGTAAAGCAGTATGACATAGCATTAATGCATAAGACTAACATATCATCATCCATTTATATTTCATTTGGATTATATTTTGTGTTGCCTTTCATTTCCAATGTATTTTTCAGTATAAAAGTTCTATATTACAGTTTTTCTCAGTGAAGAATGAACAGGAGTATTGATATTAAAAGTAATTCATTAAGCTTAGTTTCAAAATTCTGTAGGATCATTGGTGTGTGATAAAAGGCAAACTCCTGACTGTTTTTTTAGCTGAATATAAAAAAAAAAATTCTGTGCTCAATGTATAAAAACAAACAGTAGCTCCTCAATGTTCGTGATTGTGAAGTTGATGGGGTACCAAAATGCCACAACTTCATGATGGCTGACATATTGAGTATGGAAAGGGACCTAGGAGAAATTAACTCATTAGGAGTTGAGCTTCAGTATTTTTCAGCATTGGTTTATATCGTAGGATGCAAGATGACCTTAATGTCTGGTTGGTGGGGGTTTTTTTGTTTGGGTTTTTGTTTTTGTGGGGTTTTTTTTTGTTTGTTTGTTTTGTTTTTGGTGTTTGGTTTTTTGGTGTTTTTTTTTTTTTTTTGTTTCTATGGCTATGATTTAAGTTTTTCAATCAGAATCTATTGCAGGTGTAATTAGCAAACTTAGTAAAATGTGCACAATGCTCAGAAAAAGCAAGCTGGCACAGAGGGTCTTCTCTGGCTTCCTTAGTACCCAAAAAATAAATACAGCTGCAATATTAATAAGCACTGCAAAGTGATGTACTTTGTCATGTGAAGAAGACCTGGCATTGTGTCAGGTGCTGCTACTTGGTGGAGTGAACATTAAGCCTCTTCTTTCCTTTTACCTGGTAAGTGCTTGACTGCTGTGTTGCTTTTTGAGCTGTGATTTGAAAGTCATAACTGTGTTAAGAATTACCAGTTTGTCATTTCCTATGGAAACTACAAGCATGTGATTGTTTAGTTCATTCCAACAATGAAAGCCTCATATACTTTATGGCTCACTGAAGAATTCAAAAACTTTTGCAAGTCCTTTATCTTTTTGACATATTTTAAATATTTAAAAGAATTTTATTGTCATTCATGTTAATCTGTGTCAATATTTCGTACTGAATATATTTTCACATCTTTCCTTCTGTCTGCAATTTGGTTCATCATTCATAACTAATGAATTACAGAGGTCAGGGATCTGTACTGTTGAATTTATTTTCATGTATTAAAAAATAAGAAATGATACATTTGTTTTGGAATCAAGCAAAGCAACTTTCTTTCCAGATTTTTGATGAATGAGGGCTCAGGAGCTCTAACCTATCTGCCTGTACTTTGGTATCAGATAGAGGACGTCATGAAATCTCTGTATATTCTCTGCTTACTAGTTCAGAGGGGCTATAAGATGTAGGTTGGTCTATATTTGCTCCATAGAGGTCTCTTGTCTTGCCATACATAAATTATGAAAGAGAATTGGAGTGTTTTCCTTCAGCTCTCCTTAGTTATTCAACTTGCAGCATAAAGAAAAGAATGTGGCAGCATTACAGTTCTCAAAAAAAAACCAGATGAATTCTTTGTGCTTGGGTTTGAAAAGTGTATCTGGAGTGCTATTAGTGTCCTTCTCATCTACAGCATGGTCAAACTGTACAGCAGATCCTCTTGAAACCTAACATTTTTCTTCCTTTCTGCAAATTTTCCAACCAGATGAGTTCTCTGTTCATTTAGAGAGCTGTATTGGGTGTTGTGTGAGGTCAATGGTAAAGGTGATGTAAGTGCAGCAACTACTGGCCAGGGCTGTGTGAGAAGATACTGCTTAAGTAGTTGTAGTGCTAAATGTGCAGCTGTGTCCAAAGAAACAATCAAAATCAGTGACTGCAGATTTTTATCTCTGGTTTCTCAGCTCTAATTCTCCAATAAGATAGAGAACACCTCTTCTAGCCATGGCAGCAATCTAGAATAATTCTAAACTGGCTGCTCAATATGATACAGCCCTTAAAAAAGGTGGATTCCAGTTTTGTCTGTCATTCAGGTGTATTTTCTTTTTTCAGTATGCTTAATCAGGTATGTGCAGGGAGGCTAATTTAAATTTAATTATTTTATAGTTATTCAATATGTTAGGGAAGGCTAATCCGTGTCTCTCAGGTTAAGCAATTGGAATTGTTGGGCACTTATATTTTCTCTTCTGTCTTAAAATTCTCAAATTTCTACCTTTCTGGAATATTTAAAAAATATTTTGTAATTATATACTTACATAATTAGTTACAAAATGTTCTGAAATCTTCCCGCACAAGAAGCTATGGAAATGCAAGCCATCACTTTAATATTCATATGCAAGATGAGAAATAATATACTGATCTGAGCTGAAAAAGATACCTTAATTTTTAAGCATCTCACTGGAATTCAGGGACATATGGAAGAATAAGGTAAGACCTCTTGACATGTTCAGGGGTTATTTAGAGAAAGAATGCATATCTCTTGTATTTTTTTTTTAATCTGCTTCAGGTTTATGAGCTAGGAGTGCACATAATTGTTGTAAATTTTGTTCTTTTTCATTAACTAATTTAGTATGTTCGCTAGTTTGCAATAGCAAGAGAATGAACATTTACATTGTTTTTCACATTTAACAATCCCTTTTAGACCACAAATAAACAAACAAAACCCCAAAGTGTTCTTTTCAAATTTGTCAGTGGTATTGACTTGTCATGTATGGTAGGATTGCTATAAAACTCAGCTAGTTAACACTCTGGTTTAGAATTTAAAATATCATGAAGGGATACATTAGTCTAAAATCCTCTTCCGAACTTCATTTTAAAGATGGCAAATTATCAAAAATAGATGTGTTCTTGAAAGAAAAGAGGGAAAAGGTTTCTTCTGTTTGGTGAGTCTGTGCTTTTACTGCTACCATGGTTAAAACCATAGTTTGTCTGTAGAAAAAAGGCTCTAATTTCAGATTTTACAGAATTGTTATGCCTCTGGTTACCTATCCTGTTGGAAACTATATGGAGTCAACATGAGGTTTAAGTTAGGTTCTTCCCTGTTTTAATCAAGGCAGAGGTTCAAGGAGTTAGCCCAGCTTGTAGCTATAAGAACTGTTTCATACAAGGTAGATTTGATTTGAAGTAGGGAAAATGTGCAGATGTTGTTCCATTTTGCTCATGACAGGGTAATTGTTAATAACTTAATTTTTCAATAAATTTTACTCTGACTTACATTCTTTTAAGCAACTAGATTTTGTATTGATAATGATGTTTCTAGAAAAATTTTCTTTTATACACTTTTCTATTGCAAACAAGTAAAAATTCTTATTTGTTACTTTTATCCAAGTGTCAGAGGAAATTGCTTGATACATAGAAATCTAAATGCTACCTTTTCAGAGAAGTCTTTTGTCTGAAGGAAATTCTTCAGGCATACTTTTTTCTCATCTGCCTTTGGAGTAAAGAAGAACTAAATAGTACAGCATGTTAAATTCTTCCAATGGAAAGTTTTCAAGTTGTAAATTAAGTAATTAAGAGTTGAGGATGAGCAGTCAGCATGAATGACGTAATTTTTCTTGAGTAGTGTGTTGCCGTAGAGAACATTTCCATTTGTAGTGACAGAACCATTTTGACTTTTCTGCTTCTGCAGGTTTCTCTACTAGAAGCAGCAGAAAAGTCATGAAGGTCTGGACTTAGCCATGGTAATAGCATCTGCATATACTGAGTCAAAAAAACCCAAACATACAAAAAGTGATAATTGTTTTACATGTCTGTGGTTTCTGGCATCAGCAGTGTTTTTATGATTCCCAAAATTTGTAATCACAACTTGCAGTTATTGTTGTCTGTCCTTGAAGTTACCAATTTTTAAAAAAATTATTCTTTTAAAATGCCAATCCTATAGAAAACATGTATGTTTTATTACAGTTTTCTAACATCATAATTTCATTAGCATAAAATAAGTAAAGATGTTTCAGGAAAGCTAAGTGGTCTGCGGGATTTTCCATGGAGAGCTGATTAACTCTGGGGTCAACAATTGTTTCCATGACAACACTTCATACTATAATAATGTTGAAATAAATAGATGGTTACAGTTCAGAACACAATGACTAATGATTATTTCTCCTGTAATTAAGTCATAATTGATCTAATTAATATAATTAACATTGTGCCTGTAGATAAGTCTACAGTATCATCCAGAAGATAATCTTTAATTTTGACGTATTTATTTCTTAAAATATTTGTCTTCTATTATTAAAATCATATATGATTCTAATGCAACTGTAATTACAGGGAAAAAAATTCACACCTCTGAACTGTGCATTGAGGCAAATCAATGTTTTCTTTGAAAAGAACCAGTTCTTTGGAAGTCAAGAAAAATACTATAATACTGACCATTTTAATAGCAGTATCACAGGAGTATTATGTGAGTGTTATGAAGTAGTAGTCTGTAAGTGCTTCTGCTTTCCATCTCAGCAGTAAATTTCAAGAATGTTCTTCAATTGGTTTATGCATTATATAGCAGTAGTTTCAAATTGAGTACTTGTTTTAGTCATGTTACCAAATTAATTAGCCATTTATTAGCAGTCACAGTCATTCTCTAAAAGGAATCAAAGATATTATTTTTAGAGCAATCAGTATTTGTCCTATTGGATATTTGAGGATATAGTTTTATATCAGAACAAAAAAAAAATCTAATTTTGTTTGGTAAGTTGTGTAGGAATAACTGAAAAGGGAAGATGTTTAAAGAATTCAAAAGTTAAGCCATGGCTAATAAGCCTTAGAGAAAGACTATACACACAGATCTCTATATTCTTTATCCTCAAAAGCTCTCCCTATCACATTAGAGAATTTGGAAACACAGTTGACCATTTATAGCTCTGCATCTTATTCCATCCTCTTCCCATTTCTTGCAACCTCCACATAAATGAATGCCAAAATTAACCTGATAGAAGAAATAATATATCTGAAGAGCTGTGGAGAGCAACATATGCCTCTTTTCAGATAGATATAAAAAATCTTCATATGTTACTTCTCTTTAGTCTAGGATTAGGGCCTGCCACATGTGAGTTTTTACTAAAAAAATGATGGTGTCCTGAGCCCCAGCAGTTCCTACAAATGCCTGCAATGCTTGCAGTACTATATATATGGGGCTATTGATAAGGTTTCAGTATCAAAATTTACAATAACGTCTAGTCTAATGTTCCATAACACTGAATTACAGCCATATGTTTCTCCTGTTTATCCCCCTATTAGTCTATTTGTAGAAACAGCCAATGTACTTTAGTAAACATACAATTAATTATCTTTAACTTCCCTGCTGTGAGCTTAATCTGGGAATGGAATGTAAGGGGTACAAAGGATTACACTCCAGAAAGTCAGTAGGAGTGATAGTAGTAGGTAGGGAGGATTTTTGGGAGGTGGGTCTGTTCTGAACAAGAAGCTGTGAGCTGTCTCCCGAGATGTGAAGCGTAGCAGTGGTTTATTTGTGTGAGAATGGCACTGGCAGTAAATTACAGGACAGTGCATAGTATACCCTTGGCTCTTTCTTACAACCTGCAGTTCAAATTTCTTTGCAGAGGCATAATATTGTGCAAGGAAATAGAAAGTAAGTGATATAAGTAAAGAAAAGCTCATGAAGTAAGAGGAAGCTGGTGAACTGGAAAGATTTAGGGAGATTTTTTGGTCTTGCGAATCAGAGTTGCAGTTGCAGACTTGTGCTAACATTGGTTTTGTTCCTACTGCCTATAGAGCTAACCATAGGTGAAAAAGAAGCATGGAAAAGAGAAAAGATGAGGGGGGTTTATTCTCCTGGATACAAAAGCTTCAAGGTTTACTAAGGTAGGAAAGATGTTCTGAAGAGTAAACTGATTAGGTGAAGTGTCTTCAGAATGTCCAGTAATACAATGATGATATATTAATAGGAAAAATTACAAATACTGAAAGGATTAGCAGGAAACAGATCTGCACACCTTGTGTCTAAGAGGCCCGAAGTCCTGACAGCCCTTGACATGCAGAAGTATCAGACATCATGAGTGGAATGAAGAAGCTATTGCTGATATTGTACAGTAATCCATATTCACACCTTTATGTCTTTCAGATTTAGCAACTTTGCAGACCTAAACTCAGTATTTTGTTCCTCTACAATTAGCTATATACGTACACAGAGGCATTCATGCACGCATATCACTTACTATTGCAGCCTGTCAAAGGTTTAAAAGGAGGAAAGTTTATCAGATGCTGTAAAGGATATCTGAGAGATATTTATGTTGTTGTTTTGGTCTTTTTCCTTCTTGACATCTTGACACTGTCTTATAAAATTTTCTGAAGAAATGCAGGATAATTTCTCATCTTGGTTCAAGTGTGAATTTGAGGAAACAGAAGGGAATGAAGAAATTATTTAGGGAAGGCCAAAAGATTCAAGACTATGGTGGCAGTAATTTCATTCAAATATTTTGGAGTGAAAGGAGAACCTTGAATTCATTGTTCCATATATTGTCTCAGCCATTTTTAGTCATCTGTTGTATCACATAACTCCTGTTGAAGTATGGGGATTGCAATAATCAGTGTTATAAACCAATTATCATAGTGAGCTGAAAGGTAGGATTTTAAGTTGTATTCCTCATATTTTATTTCTTAGATTAATTGTAATCCTTGTTCCTTAGGTTCAGTGTTTTACATAAATGATATAATTAACCATAAAAATCTCATAAGATGTGTATTTAGTGGCACAAGAAATAAATATATGAAGATCATTTATGACTACCCATTTAAATTTATTGGACATATAGATGAAGTGTCAAGTCCAACAGGGGTATAATCTAGTTCTTGTACTTTGAGAAGACTAATAAGAGGTTTATTGACCATGTGAGAAAACAAGTTTTTGTTTGTTAGTGAATAAAAATCAAGAAAGTGATATCTGTGTTCAAAAAGCCTTTTCTGAAGGTATGAATTATTCAGTAGTACCAGATCTTTATTGATACTTAGTCATCTAGTATCCTTTTCTTTTCTCCATTTGTTCAGTGTTTCTTTTTCACAAATAGCTCCTGCCTATTTGATTGTAGGTGGTTCAATAAGCCTAGTCTCCTCTTTCTTCAATGTAAGGGTTAAATCTGTATGGCCAAGATGTGCCGGAAAGACTAGAAAATTCTCTCTCCAGATGTGGCAAAGGATATGAAGTCTATTGAAAAATGTAAATTAACTTCATATCAGAGCTGCTTACTTCTAGCAAAGAATTGACATATGAGAGAGGTGTCACAAGGAAAAGAGTTTTAATGTAAATGCATTTGAGCAAAGGAGGATTTAATTGCAATTGCAGTTCTTCTGGAAATATATCAAATAGATAAATACCCTTCAGAAAGCAAATGCCTAAGGTTGTCTCATCTCTGTAAGTTGAGAGGACACCCTGATCATTCAGGGTGTCAGAGGACACCCTCTATTCTGAGGGAAGTCATCCTTCAGGTATGTGGATGATAACGCTGGTGTTTTAATCCTGAATGATTTGGATTGGCAACTAGATCAGCTCATCAAGTGAAAAGTTTGAAAAAGGAAATATTTACACATCCTTACTTTTGAGATGCATCTGCAGCCCTGGAGAGCAAGGTATTGAAACAAGCTTAAGACAGAGCTCAGTGGACATCAAATGCCCAACTGATCTCTCCAAAATTTGAACCTCCTCTTCCAAGGATAATATTGCATTAAAATTTCCTGAACCCACTTTTACCCAGATTGTAGATCAGAATTTTTAAGCAAGCTGATGATTTTTGTCTGACAGGCCAAAATAAGTTCCTCTGTCATATGAAAGCAAGTCCTTCAATGTAGGCTACCTCGAGCAGTGCTATCTTAGGGCAATTTCCTACATATGTATGAAAACTGATGGGACAGCTTCCCTGTTTCATAGACTTTTTTTCTTGGTTGTTTTTTTTTTTTTTTTTTTTTTTTGGTTTGTTTTTTTTTTTTTTGTTTTGTTTTGGTTTTGGTTTTTGTTTTGTTTTGTTTTGTTTTGTTTTGTTTTTTTTCCCCTCCAGTTTTATCCATTTTCCTCTAAGGAGTTCTCTCTAAACTGTTTTTTAACACTCAAGATTTAGGCACTAAATGATCTAATTATGAAAAGGTACTTTTAAAGAGAATTTTATTTCCTCTGTTCCTTCTGTAGCTGAACTGATGTTCTTGGATTCTCTCAGAAGAAATCTTTTGCACTAAGAAACACTTCACTAACTCAAAAGGGAAATAGCATTTCTTTCAGATGAAAAAACCTGGACTGAGAGTAAGAGGAGATGAGGACTGTTTTGCCCAAACTAAGTAACCTCAGATTTTTCTTCAATGAACCATTTTAATTCAGCAAACATGGAAGACTGTATTGGTCCAAACTTGAAAAGAAATTATAAAGGAGACAAAAAGTAGACTCTTACTGCAGATCTCTGTGTGGGGTTTTTTTGGTTTGGTTTGGTTTCTACTGTAAGTAGTACCAATGTACTAGCTCTTGCACAAGCCTAGTAAGCTCAGCTCAGCACTGTGTATAACTTCTCTAACAAAATCAAGTAAAATCTGTATTATAACATAGCAGAATCCTATCAACACTCCACTAGTTGTCTCTTCTACCAGTAGTGAATCAAGGAAGTGTTTTAACCAAACTCAGACTCCAGCTTCCACTTTCTGTTGAGTAAAGATTGTGTCAGATTAATGAGGCTACAGAATAAAAAGAAACACAGAGTTGAACTCTCTGTCCATGTAGAAAAACATGTAATAGTATCCCTTGATTTTTAATTTTTTTTTTACTATTTACACCAACTTACTCCATCAAATATATATAAGCCAGAATGTGAGATATATAAGCTCTTCATGTGAGAGTGCATTCCTCCATGTCTCCAGAGACAAAACTTGTTCATGTGCTCTCTCTTGTGTATGTGCTCTCTCACCCTCTCACCTCACCATTCTTGCATTTGTGTCTGTATCATTGGCTGTCTTCAATTGGGAAGGTGATAAACAACTCCATTTGGGTTTTTTCCCTTTTTGAAGGGAACTACAGGAAGTGGGTTTATGCCCTTCAAGTAGGGAGAGATATGAATGCAGGTTTCCCATTTCCTGGACATGTACTCTAACATTTAAGCTGTGCCAAAGACAGCACTCATCGTAACCAATTGTTTCTCAGAGGGAATCTGACTTATTGATTTATCCAGGTTTTAGAAGTGCTTTACATGTATCTATTGGATCAGACCTGTTAGGGGATTTAGATATGTAAGTATTTACTTTTTGAATGTCTTAATCACCTTAGGTAAGGAGATATCCTAACCAGGTTACTTAGTTAAAATGGGGCATAAGCTTCAGTAGGAAAAGTATTAACTAATATTAGATACTCAGAAAAGTTATTTTTCCAGATAAACTATATTAAGAGAATGGAATTTCTGAATCTAAATGTCACTGTGTTCTTTGTCTTCTGCATTTGTCTAAAAATATTGTTGTGTACTTGTTAAAGATTTTACATTTATATTCTAAGAGTATTCAAACTAAAGTAAAAAAATCTGTCTGTTAAGTTGGATTCATTTCCAGGGGGGTTACTTGCTAACTGTAACATTTTTCACTGACATTGTGGGTTTTTTTCCTATTATGTATTTCTGTCTTGGGATGATAGACAATTTTTTTTCTACTTATCTACATGTACGTTATGAAGTTAGGGTATTATTTGAACATTGTGATTCATAGGAATCATATAATGTATCTTGAAGATGTGGAACCAAAGCTGCTACTTAAAAGATGTTACTTGTATAACATTCCTGAGTTTCTCACCTTTTTCTTTAATTTTCCAATGCAGATAACAATACCCAGACCTTCAGTGGCATCCACACAGTCTGCTTCAGAGAGCTTTCACTATGGCCACCAGCTGGAGAGAAGAGAGCAGGATGGTCAGTCTGTAGAACACACCGTGGAACTTTCCTCTCCAAAGGAAAGTTTGCCAGGTTTGGTTGGGACAGAAGATGCACTTCCAGCTAGTGCCAGCAGACCAGATTTGGAACTTAATATTAGCCAAGAGGTGCTTGACAGGGGAGGACTTGTCAAAGAATCTGTCAGTGTCCTGGACTGTGACCAAAAGGACCTACCTGAACACAATGGGATACAGGAAGAGAAAGAATTTGGAAATATTCCTGTGGAGGAGGCTGAGGAAGAAGGGCTTCCAGTGGTTTCTGAGGATGCCATTGAAATGCTAAGCAAAGAACAGAATTCTTCGTTGCCAGGAAACTCAAAATCTGCAGAGGAAGAACCTCTAACAAATACTGAAGCAGCTCAAGAATCAAAGTCAAAGCCTGTCTCTTTGGTGCCAAATCAAGATGAGGTTCTGAAGTCAATAGCACCTAAAACATCAGAATTGTCTCCCTCAAGACTTAATAACGCACATGTTAATAGACAGGCAAATAAAATAGCAACTGTTCAGGAAAATGGTTTTCATTCTGATAAGGAGGAAGTCCATAGCCAAGACCTGAAATGCCACCAAGTGGCCCTTACTACTATTTTGCAGCAGGAGAATAAAAAAGAGAAAAATGCTCCCAGAAATGGAGAGTTATTCCACTGCATTTCAGAAAATGAGAATTCTTATCGATCTAAGAAGGACTCAGTTAAATCTTCTTTTGTATTCAGGCAGAGTCGAATCCCAGTTTTAGCACAAGAGATAGACTCAATGTCAGATTCCTCTTCTGTTTCCGCAAAGGAAAAGCTTCTTCTAAAAAAGGCCCATCAGACAGACTTGGTCAAATTACTTATGGAAAAGAGACAGTTCAAATCTTTCCTTGGTGACCTCTCAAGTGCCTCTGATAAGTCACTGGAGGAAAAAATGGCTGCTGCTCCAGTACCGTTTTCTGAGGATGATGTCTTAGCTTCATTTTCTAGATTGACACTGGATTCTCATTTCAGCAAGCAGAATGAAGATAGCTCTTTATCTCCAAGCAGCCCTCAGTCCAGAAAAAGCAAGATTCCAAGACCAGTGTCTTGGGCAACCACTGATCAAGTCACCAGTTCAAGTTCAGCTCAGTTCTTTCCTCGGCCACCACCAGGAAAACCGCCTATTAGACCTGGGGTAGAAGCTAGGTAATGTAGAGAAAATAGAAATAGATTTTCAGGTTGAAAATGGATTTGAGCTAAACTGCAGTTACTGTGCAGGATGTAATGCTGTAGAAGTTCCACCCTCTAACTAATTTTTTAAAAAATGCTGGGCTTCAATTCTCTGAGAAACCTTACATTGTTGGAGAATGAATGAGGAGAAGCTGTTACACAAGAATGAGCCTGGTTCAGTGTTAAAACTAATACATCAATAGAAGTGTATTCAATGTTTTGAAACTTGACAATCTACACATTTTGTTGAAGTGGGGTCACTTTTCCAGAACTGCTGGTTATTTACAAACCCATAGAAATTTTAAGAAGCTGTTGTATTCAGCCCCCTTGAAAATTAATCTGTTCTTAATGCAGACATTGTAAATATTTGGAGACTCCAGCCATCACCATTGAGTCAATTAGCTATGCTCAGATCATGTCTAAGTAAACCAACTAATTAAAGGAGGGCAGAGTGAATTTTAGAAGACCTCCCATTTGCCATGTCTATATGCAGACAACCACAATGTAGTTTTTTCAGTGTCTACATTCCCAAGATAAAGATAATTTTGATAGGGTAGTGTAAAATCCTTTGAAGGAAGTTGTAGTGAGTCTTGTCATTCCTTAAAATTGTGTATGGGAGTGCACTGATGGTGTGCAGGAATGGATGTACCCCTCTGAAATGGCAATAAGCACTGCTCTTCAGTGCACTTCTTCCAACACCACCAGGAAATTCCCGTTATCCTGTAAACACTGAGGCTGCTTATGTGAGTGAGTTTATGTAAATATAAATACTGTGTTGATCTGAACAACACAGAAGCCAAAGCCTAGATCCAAACACTTCTACTTAATAGGAAAGTTGAGTTCCATATATCTGTTCAGCAATGCAAGCTCCTCCTTAGTTTCTAGTGATACAGAGTTTCTATTTGAATTTTAGTGAATAGGTGGAAATAGAAATAATCTTTCTTTGTTTCTTCTTAAGGTTGCGCAGATACAGAGTCCTAGGCAGTAGCAGCTCGGACTCAGATCTTATCTCTCGTCTGGCTCAAATCCTGCAGAATGGATCTCAAAGACCAAGGAGTTCTACCCAGTGTAAGAGTCCGGGATCTCCTCATAGTCCAAAAACACCACCCAAGAGCCCTGTCATCCCCCGCCGCAGTCCCAGTGCCTCCCCTAGGAGCTCTTCTTTACCCCGTACTGCCAGTTCTTCTCCGTCCCGGGCTGGGAGATCCCATCACGATCAGAGGAGTTCATCCCCACATTTTGGGAGGAGTAAATCACCTCCTAGCCATTCAGGCTCTTCATCTTCTAGGAGGTCCTGCCAACAAGAGCACTGCTGCAACAAAACAAGCAAGAATGGTCTGAAAGGATCTGGCAGTTCTTTCCACCATTCCCCAAACACTAAGACTTCCACAGGAAAGAGCAAATCAACTACTAAGCTTAGCAGATAGGAACTGGGTCTTGACAGGTATAAAGTCTCCTCCTAAATCTGATGCATGTTGTGTCTGTGTACTGTGTATTTAAAAAAAATA
The DNA here is from genome assembly GCF_024509145.1 of Vidua macroura. Classification (NCBI taxonomy): domain Eukaryota; kingdom Metazoa; phylum Chordata; class Aves; order Passeriformes; family Viduidae; genus Vidua; species Vidua macroura. The sequence goes on from NC_071576.1 coordinate 36,310,551, forward strand.
ATCCAAAAAAGGTATATTTAAAAAAAGGTGTTGAATCTGCACATTTTAAAGAAAGTAGCCATTGTAAACTATTCATGAGAAAACATTCTGTGTAAATAAGTGGCCAGGCTTTGCCTTAGAGAAGGCAGCAAGCAGATCCACAAGATGGGAAGTAGAGGCTAGGGTAAGAATGGCTGGGTAGTCAAAGAGGTGCAATGTATTTAGAGTGAAAGAGTATCTTGAAGGTGAGTGTTTTAAAATGGTATTAATCTCAATGTGTTTAGTTTCCCTAGTTAGAAGATTTGGCCTAATTATTTAAGGCTTTGCATACTCAAGGAGTATGTAAGAAAGCCTGAAACAGTTATTCCCAAAATGACGTCACTACTCGGGAGATAAGTACTGTTCAAGCATTTCTTTGCAGTTTTAAAAAGCACACACTTTAGAAGATGATATTTCTACCTTATAAATTTCTTCCATTTTGAGATGCACTCACCTCTGAGTCACTGGGTGCTTATTTTGTCCCCTATCGTGGCACAGATTTCTTACCTAAATATCATATACCTTACCCCTCCTTGGCACTGATGAAATTTAAAAAATTAATATTTGACAAGATTTTTTTGTACCAGTACTATTTAGAAATTTGTTTAGCCGTAATTAGGATCCAAGAAGCCAGTTCTCAGTTCTATATCATACAGTTTTCTGGGAGTCGTAGGAGGGTTCTTCAAACCACATTTGGTAGGATTTGGAAAAGCATTCCTTCCTAGGAAATAAGAGAAAGGAGTAGATGTATGCCCTTCGCTGGATGTTACAGATTTACAGTAAAATGCAATATAAGTTAGAAAATAAGAACCTTTCTTTACCCCCTCAATTCAACTAAACAAAGAACCTTTGTTATTGCTGACTTTTGTTTTTCCATTAGTTATGGATCACTTAAACGACAGATCTTACAATGCAGAGATGATTACCAATCTAGTTTTGGGTTTTTGGTCATTTGTTTTCTAAAATCATGAGAGATGAAACAGAGATGAGGAAATTGTCTACTTTATGAACTTGATAGGTTAGGGGTGACAGAAATATACTTAACATCCTTACAAAAGCTGAGTATGAATATTAATCATCAAAGCAAAATATATGGAAAGAAATCTGAGATATTTATATATTGGATTCTTGTAATTCAGTTTGCCATATGTGTTTTTGATAGCCAAGCTTTGTGGACTCCCAGTAAAGTCCATGGTGTTTAATTCCTCCAACTTTATTAGGTAGTTACTTAGTAACATCTTGTGCTCTGCAGCAACCCTGTAGGGAATTAAAGGTACGGCACCTTTTGCTATATTCAGAAAAGCATTGCAGGTCAGAATAGGGACAGACAAGAACACAAGCCTGAGAAAGATGCAGCCAGCTCTTCTCTGTAATGATTCCTGTTGTGGAGACTCTGGATGCATAGGAGACTTGTCAATTACTGATCTGCTTGCTGTAGTCATATGCCTCTCCAGCCAGCATCTGTGTTTTTTTATTTAACCTCTGCCAAATCAATACCTTTGGATTTAAAAGGGAATATTTTGTCTCTGAGCTAACACATTCTAATGCTGCATTAAAGCTGCCCTAGAGCTGCACTGAATTTCACTTGCTTTGTCAGACTATGTTGATTTTTTTCTTTTCTTGGTATGTATGTTGTTTCCCATATGTAATGTAGCACAGTGTGGAACCTTAATTTCATTCAGGTTTCAAGCACTACAGATGAATGCAATAGGTAGGGTATACCTGCTTTTTCTGAAGAAACTGTACCATTGCAAAGTCCTATTCCTTTGTATTATATTGTATAATAGGTGCTATACCAATAATTGCATGTCCTCATAGTAAATTATAAAATATAAATATTTATATATACATATATGTATATGCTTATATAAACTCATTCTTTCTCATTTTTCATTTGTAATTTATGGACCACAAATAATACAGTTCCCTTTCTGTTAGTTCCTGTATACTTACCTCTTCTATTCTCACCCGCACCCCTGCCAAAAAAATCCGGAATGCACAAAGTCTAATAGCCTTTATACCTTGGTACAAAATTGAAGGACTGCTGGTTTCTCAACCAGCCAATGTTTTGTGTTGCAGCTTGGTTTTTTTTTTTAATTTCTAATTTCATGTGCACATTTGCATATGGAACAAGAACAAAGACTCAAAAGGTATTTTTATTTTTTATTACAAATAGGTCTTACTCATTTTTATTTCATGATGTGAGTTCTTAATTGTGAATACTTGTCATATAGGAACAGTGACTGTCTATGAATACCTAACGGCTGAATGTGACAACAACAAATTCCATCTTTTGCTTCCTGTTTTCTACATGTTTCTTTACGGTATACCATAAAAATAATTTGGTCACATTGTGATGTTTTTGTCCTGGGCACTTGCTGGAATTATTTGTTAAGGTGGTGTGGCAGCCCATGATTATTTTTCCTTATTTCTGAAAAGCATTCATTATCATCATGTAAGTTTATTCCTACGTTACATTGTCAGTTTTCATAAGTACTAACTTTATGCATCATTGCCTGAAAATGCTGAAGTTGAGGTGTTTATATTTTCTCTCTAGTGTAACAGGATCCAGAAACAGTAACTGCTTTACAGGTGAGAAAGCATATAACACCTCTTTTATTGTCTTCAAAGTACAGGCTTGTCCATTGTTAGACATGACTATGTAAAATAAACCAATGCTGTAGAAATTCACTTGTACTTGAACTACTTGACAATGTAAAAATAGTAAACTATGCCAAAAAGAAAAAGAGAAATCAGTTGTGATTGATGACACAGGCTTCTTTTGGTGATGGAAAAGGTAGAAGGACTGTATACCCTCAGTTGCTTTTTTGCTATAGATTCAACAGGATCTAAGGAGAAAATCATGAAGATGTGACTAGAGGAGCAATTGTGAATAACTTAGCTTGAGCTACCTGCTCTCCTTGAGTTTTTTGTTGCCTGATACCCTTCTCCCAAAAGTTTACAGAAATGCTTACTGTAGTCTAACATAGCAATCAATTAATGTTATTAAGTAATGGACAGCTGATCAACTCATACATAAATATTAGCTTAATATTTTTAGAGGGCCTATGTAATAATTAAGGACTCTGTAAGCCTCAGTATTTGAATGTGGAAATGGCTCTGCAGAAAACCACCAATGTACATGTGTGTGACCCTTGTGCAGAATGTGTGTGAATAGTTTTGGCAGGTTATCTGCAACACATTTTCAGGGACGGGGAAGATTTTTCTCCAGTGTACAAAATGTCTGCTGTTACTCTGCATAGAACACAGCAGTTTATGTAGGAATATTAGCTGGGAAATAATAAAATTCAAGGAGCTGTTGCTTTGTCTTCTTCAAGCCTCGATTTCTTTGGAGGGCAGTACAATGGAGCCATGACATGTAGCAGGTGTAGATGCTGCATGCTCATTTCCTCTTTATGGTGTATTTTGTGTTGTGGCCAGCACTTTAGAGCGTTTTTTAGAGAAACTGAGGCATGAAGCCTTTAAACTAAAATAGAACTTGAAATCACCAAACATTTCACACAGAGTTTTGTGCTACAATATTGCATGGTAAAATCAATCTAAGTTACAATCTCAAAAATCAATATTAATTAACCTCTTTATTAATTACAAATGCCAATTACTACTTAGGTAAAACCCTGCTAGAATAACAGAAAATGTGATACAGTAGAGCAATGTTGGCAAGTTGTATGATGCTAAGCACCTATCTACGGCTTGAGCAGGATCAATAAGCGTAGAAAATTTCACTGCTCAAAGGCAGGAGCAAGATGAGGTCTTAACTGCTGCTTATATATAATTATACAGGAGGCAAAGCCCTGCAGAGTGACACAAGGCATTCATTACAGCCACCAGCCGCATCCTGTCTTGGGAAATCTGGACATATTCTTAACTTGAAGTCTGCATGTTTGAGATCAAGCTTTCTTGCATACCTCACTAAAGTCTTGATGTATAAGAAAGGATTTGGTCCTATATATTTAAAAATAGCTTGAAATATTTTTCATCTGAAAAAGACTTGCTGGAGCTCTATAATCTACAATTTGTAGTATTATGGTAATAACTATTGCTGGGAAAACACACAATTTTGATTTTATATATATATATATATATATCTATAAAAAATACACATTTGTACTTAAGTGTATCTACATATACACTTATATAGATACTGTATATTATATAGAAATATATATATACATACATACACATGTGTGTATATACATATAGATAGTAAAAGTCTCAGCTATTCCATCCTGTTCACTGGAATTCATTTTCCAGAGTGAGCCAAGGCCTGTTTTACTTTGATTGACTCTGGTCTCCTTTTCATCTACTGCAATGTCCCTATGCCCTAATTCTGATTCTGTGTCTTTTTCACATTACAAGGCCTCATCCTATAGTCCTACTTGGGCAAAACTCCTGTAAGTCCTTCTTATTGCAGTAATATTTATGCAATCATTGACTGTAATGCTTCTATTTTTTTTTTCTTTTTCTCTTTGATGAGAATGTAGATAATGCCAGATTTACAGTACAGTCTTTTTCCTGTAAACAGAATTTTTCTGTAATGAATTTAACATTTTTATGGAACACTTGGAGGCATAAATTCTGGTAAGAACAATGTGATTATTCCAATTTCTTAAAAAGGTCTAATGGAAAATGAATTATATGTGCCTCCAATTTTTATATATATCTTAAATGAGAGAGTAGTCTTCTGAAAAGGAATAGGAGAATAAAAGAGAACTCAATGTCAAACTCTTTCTCATGACAGGCCTATAATATGTGGATTTTTTCATGCAGGACTGATGCTGTGAGGTGACAAGAGCCATGTCTGTCTTGTCATTCTCAGTGAGTCAGGGTCTGCTTAGGTTAGCACCAAGATTCCTGTGGTGCATTCTCTGTGTGGTTTTCCACTTTTAGGAATGGTCAGAGAACTGTTGGCTGGATAAAGGCCTTGATTTTTATTTTTGATTCCTCTGTTCAGCTGGTGAAAGCTTTGGGTGCTTGTTGGATGGTGAACATGGCAGTGCTAGGTTAGCAGTTGAACTTGGATCTCGGAGGTGTTTTCCAACCTTGATGATTCCATGATTCCTCTTTCTGAAATTTATAGAACAGGGCATAATATTTTTATTCAAATTCTTTTAGCTAATCAAGTAGGCAGTGAACTGATGGGGTTTGTTTGCTGTTTTGCTTTTGGCTCAAATGTCTTTGGTTGTAATTAGTACCATTTTTGGTTACCAGGAATGCTGGTAAAAGGAAGTGAGGTTCCATGTTTTGACTACATGCATAGGTCATATATTTCTTAGCTAATCAAATTGCATAAACTTGCACCTCACATAAGAATACCTCACCTGTCTGCTTGAAGCCAGTCTTCCCTACACATAATATTAGTGAAAGAGAAATTACATAAATCAGCTTGGATTACATAATAATTGTCAGGAATTATCTTACAATATTGTCAAATGCCAAAAGGTTTTTATCATTCATTTTCATATGGTTTAAATAATCAGGCATTTGAATATATATCTTAAAGGAGGGGTTTTTGTTTGGTTGAGTTTTTTAAAGAAAAATGTACTGGAGTCCATTGTTTCAAAGACTGATATATTAACTTTGCAATGACTCTTGCCAATCAGGTTTGAACAGGTAGGCTGATTTTGCTCTTCATTGATGATAACACATTCTCTCTCAACAATAATAATGACAAACCCAAATGCTATGCTCCTGTTTCTCCTCTACATGAAGAGCTTGGACCCGTGGAAGTTCTTGCTGTTCTTGTGCAGGTGCAACTTCATTAAAATCAGTATAGGGTCCTATTTTGTTAAGGCTCTTTCCCCTGCTTAGGGACTGAAAAGATAAAATCACACTATAAATATCAAATTTGCCATTACTGTATTTTAAATTGGAAAATGCTTATTTTTTATTGTTGTTATTATTATGACATGACATGCCTCTGGATCTCTCCTTTTCTGTCAGGATTGCTGTTGAGGGCCAGCTTTGGCTAAGAGTACAATGTGGTTTCTTTTAAAACAACACCACAAGTGGGCTGCTCATGTGAGGCCCCCATCATCCCACAATTCTGTGGGAATTCAGCTGGAATTAATTTGATGTTTGTTTTGAGATCACTTGATCTTTGACCTTTTATGTAAAGGGCCTATGGTAACAGCAGAACAGCTTGCTCCAAAAGATGCAATGTAATTAATTTGGTCTGCCTGGCTTCAAATCCTTTTAAACCCGTATCTGCTGCATGGCAAGCAAGGTCATAAATGTTTGATGCAAAGTGAAGTAGGATTTTTTTGGACAATTTCACATCTTTTTCCTCTGACTGGAGATCTGGATTTGTTGTCAAGCAGCCTTCTCTGCATCGTCTTTACTTTCATTGGCTAGAAAGCAAGACTGGAAACTCTTGCCCAGCTTTTAAGTTTCTCTTCTATAGAGCCAGCCCAGACTCAAGTTGCAGTGCTTGTGCTAATAGATGCCAATTTTAAAATGCTTTCCTATGAATATCCAAACTAGTAAATTAAAGAAATCACCAGCAATGCCTTCAGACTAGTACTGACTTTTTGAAGTGGCCGACCAAGAATTAAATCTGTGTATTAAGTAAAAATACAATGTTGTCAACCCCATAAGAAATCAAGTACTTGATAGTAACGTCTGCAGCATGATTAAGTTAAGTGGAAAGTAGTTCTGAGATTGTTTTTTACCATTGAGGAAGACAAATGTTGAGTCCTTCAAATTCTCTTACTCGGTAATTGCAATTCTCTTCCCCTCCTTGGAAATCCTGTAAGCCATTCTTTTCATTTAAGTTTGCTCAGGCACCCAAGAGCATAAAGAGTTAATGCCCTTGTAATGGTCATTTGTACATAAAGTTGTAATTATTTATTTTCTCATTTGTACCATATCAAGGCTTTGTACAATGTTTTAAGTTTTGTTTTCAAATTATTTTGTATTTTATTTTTATAAACTGGTTCTAAATAAAATATTCATTCAGCATGCAAAACTTCAATTCTTGATTGTGTTTGTATAATGATTCATTAACTTATAAAGCTTTAGCTGAAATATTTTTCAGTGTTTTTTACTATTGTAACCCTGTAATTTAAATGCATAAAGTGCTTTGGCAGTGATTTTTTTTCCTCTGTTTCAAGAAAGTAAAAAGGAAGTGTGTGTTGGTACTACTGCAACATGAATTAGATGTTCATATTGCAAATTGAAATGATTGGATCAATGGAAGTTTAACTGATTTAGTAGATTCATGTGTTGTATGCTATTAACTACAGAAAAATCCAAATGGGCCTCCTCAGAAACCTGACTTTCCATTTGTTCTTATCCCTTCTGTCTGTGTTCATCTAAACAATAAATGATTGGCACAGCCAGATCAGGTCAATTTAAGTAACAATATGGTGGTCCCAAAAAAAAGCCGCTGAAGGCATTTTTCCCTTCAAATTTGTGGGTTTTTATTTAGTCAGAGGTCACTATAATTGACCTCTTTTGGAGATAATCAGCTGTCTGGATGTAGTCACTAAGCTTTTACAGTCTCTTGAGGAGACTTGTCTCCCTCTGTGCAATAAACTTAAGCAGCAGATAGCAGAGAAATGAATGAATGGAAGTTGTTAATGAATCTGAGTGCTATGGGGAAAATGCAGTGTTAAGCTACCGGTTGCTCTAGTTTCTTCCAAGACCCATTTATTTCTCTTTCTAGTAATACTAAGCATAAGTAGAGTGTAAAATCATCACAATTTATATTTGTAGTTTGTGTGCCTGAATGTCTTAGTCCTATGCTACCAGAAAATAGTCTGCACAGTGGGACAAGTTTTTTAGGGAAGTCCAAAAGAATTGGAGAAAATTCCCTGGGTCTCTTTCTCAGTATTACCACTGTTTTGCCATGCATTCAGGCAAATTTAAGTCAGCTCTGCCTTTGTTCAAATCATTGGCAGTATTTTCATTAAGCTTCACGACCAGGTCATTAGCTCTTGTCATTTTTACAAATAGCCTGGATAGCTTCACAGGAAACAAATTGGGAATTCATTTACTCAGTAACAGTCCAAGAAAACTATGTTTCACCTTCTGTTAAGAGCAGCCAGAAACTTAATGGCATTGCTTCTGGATGGGGCATGTGATTTCAGTGCTCCCAACACAACCATCATTTGATCACAGAAAGGGTGTGTAAAGAAATAGTAATCAACTGTATTAATTAAGATGAAAATAACAATTTTGCCCACTCTGTAGTGATGAGAGGTAGCTCAGTTTCCTTCTGTATTTAAAATATGTAAATCTAGAATGTGTCAGAAGTGGAAGAGTGATTTTGATCTACCTCCAGTATATTTTAGCAGTACAACTGAAACAGGGAAAGATGCAAGATCAGAACAAACATGCTGTTGTACATTGATGTTGAGGTCTGCTTGTTGCCCGACCACCACAGTGTCTTTTAGCATTGCCTGGCTTGTCTTCATTCATACAGGACAGCCAATCTGCCCCTTCTGCTGCACTTCTCTACTCGCACTGTAGCTGCCTCTCACGTAAGTCAGTACTGGAATATGAGAAAGCAAACACAAGTCACCTCTCCCAAGAAATGCTGTAGTATGTGAAATTCAAGAATTAACAGTTGCAAAAAGAACTGAAACATCAAAAGAAAGACAGGTAAGAACTGCCAGTTGCAACCTGGACAAGCCCAAACTGCTGCCCAGAAGGACCAGGTAGAGTGCATTTGCTAATCTACCTGGAATGTCATGATAGCATGAATTCGCTTCTGTGTCCATGAAAACAAAATACAGAAAACTCTTGCTCAAGAGAGCCCATCTGTATTGATGGGGGAGAAATAATGCTTCCAACAGGTTAATCTGGAAAGCTTTTAACAACACAGACAAAAATCTGATTTAGAAGGATTAATTCTTTGTCATTCTTAAACTCAGCAATTTCTTAATACCTGCAACTTCTTTTAATAAGGTAAACCTGGAAAAAAGAACTTTCTCTTCTTTAGCATTAATCTTCTAAAGCATTAATCCCAATTAACATTGTGCTGTACATGCATACATTTTATTTTTGTGAGATATTTGCATATTTTCTCCATCTGTGATTCTGAAGGGAAACACTTGCTAACAACTGATTACCCTGTTTTCACATTTTAGTAGGCAGCAGTGGCTGGTTTTTGAAGTGCAGATGAGTTAATTCAGTACACCAAAATGGTGTAAGGGTGGAAATGAAGTACATTTTCATACGGCGGTGTTCAGTCAAAGCTGACTGTAAAAGTGGCATACCTTATGCTATGATTACATATTCTTATGGTTCTAGGAGAGGGGCAATTTAATTGTGATTCTCTATGTTATTTGTATTTGCTAAATTCCTGCAGCAGGAATGCTTGTGCCAACTGACACTTGAAGCAGCTAGTCATTGCAATAGGCCAAATTTATCTGTAGAACCTTTTTAAATGTTGGTGATAAATGCTTAAGAAGAGCACCTGTATGAATGTTCAAGCCATTGGACAAAATTTCAGGTGCGAGTGTTTGTTTGACCTCCGGTACAGACACCAGATATAAGAATATTGCACCTCTGCTACTTTTGAATTGTGCAAAGTAGAGTGACTATAATACATAAGTCTGAAACACAAAATTGTGCCAGTGACAATAGTTTTCCCTATCTAAATGTAAAATGGCGATTTTCCTTTTTGGCATGAAGATAAAATGATTATTGCTTGTTTCAGAGTTGACACCAGGTTACATTTTGCTCCAACTCTTCCTCATCTTTCTTCTTCCTTAGCTATATAGTTACGAGAAAAGAAATGATAATGAAAGCTTTCCAAACTATGCAGGAGCATTTGTCTGGAATTAAGTGAGTCCCTGCCTCCTGTAATTTAACAGCAAATCTGACTTCCATTTCATGTAAAACAATATAAAACTTTTTGTTCTCTGTATTTCAAATACTGTGGTATTGATGCCATAAGGCTTACAAAAGCAGATGAAGATACAGCCTACATATAACCTATATGTCAGAAACAGGCATCACTCATCCATTCCTCATTTTTCTGCATTTCTCTATTTTAACCATGTGACAAAAGAAGAGACTACCCTGCTAGTGTAGTAAAACACAATGTCTCTGAAGAGAAGGTGCATTTGACAAGCTGGGAATGAACAACAGCCAAGTGGAACAAAGCTGTATGACTTCTGAGGAGGACACTCATGAATACCTCAGTGCTAAACCATTCCTAGAATAAGCAAGTATCTCAAACTCCTCCTGTGATGCCTTGCACAGCTCAGACTTAAAAAAACTCAACAACAGCAACCAAGCAAACATCCCCAACATAACTATTGGAAAAGGGAAGTACTTAAAAAGCCAGCTACTTCTGAGGCTTGTTTAATCCAAGAACCAAGTAACTTCAGTGAGATAGCTCCTGGTGGTAGTAACCATGTTACTTTTTTACCTCACTCTCATGCCTTTTATTTTTCACAAGGTGGCATTAAACAAAGGATGATACAGACAAAAGTCTTACTCAAAATAAATGTTTGCTTTTTTAAGAGAATGAGGGGATAAAGAAAAGAGAAGAAATTTATTAGCCAACTGCAACAGAGTTAACTGGAGACTGGCAATTAGTGTTTAATGCCACCTACAGCAAAATGTTTCCCACTGGGAAAAACACGGGAGGCAAGTCCACTTCGCTCCTTTGAAGTCACAGCCTGGAGCAGAACATACATCAACACCCAACAACACAGTCATTTTACATATATTCAAGTTTTTACACATCTGCAAAGCAGAAGTAGTAGCAGCCGTTTGGATGTTCTTTCTTAATGGTTCTCAGGGGGGGCCTAGGAAACTCGGAAGGACCTGGCTCTTGTGACATGGAGCTGGAGCTGCAGCTGCTGCTTCTGCTGCTGCTTCCAGCCTGTGCTCTAGCTCTGTCCTTAGCAGGGGAGAGCTGGGGGGATCCTGGGCTCAGGTACCCAGCTGTGGTCTGAGTAGAGGCAGTGGCATGTGTGGTTGGGCCAGTGTTGTTTTTCACATAGACGTTCTTGATAGCAACAAGCGTATGTGCCATGATGCTGATGCTGTTATTCAGATCTTGCATGCCTTGCTGCAGCAGCCGAAGATTGTGGTTGACACTGTCAAAGCCAGACTGGATCACCTGTATTTGGGTCTGCTGAATCTGCAGTAGGTCCTCTTCAGTCATTTCATTTTGGTCTGCCTGGCACCTGCCTTTTGTTTTGGCTTTTACTTTCCCAGAGGAACCACCGCCTGACGTGCCCAGAAAAGGCAGCTCTTCTTGACTAGGTGGAACCACTACCATGTCCTCAGAGCTTTCTTCTGGCTCCACCACCTTCACTACTATTTCTTCTTTGAGGTTCATCTGCTCAAGACTGGATTGATGAGATGGGCCAGGACTGCCATTAAACCCTAGAAGAGGTGGGGAGGGGGAGGGAAGAAAAGCAAAGTAAAGCCCATGAGAAACTTCATAACCTCAGTGGTGATGTATTTTCTCATCCACTAAGCACAAACATCGGTCCTTGAAACAAGACTCTCAAACTCACATTACGTTATCTTTGATGGTTTTAGAATACAAATTACCTCAATAGGTGGTAAGAAAACCATAAATACGCATTCAGCAGTTAACCATGTATCTGCATACTACAGCTCCCTTACCACCACAGAAGCCAAGCTTTAGGATCCCAAAGTTCATTGCACACTCATTTCATGCTCTATCGTGCACGCAGTAAACAGTAAGAGTATTGCTGAAACACTGGATTGCAAGAATCCCTTGGTATTCCAGCGTGCTAGGACAATATCGCTGGCACGTACGAAGTTATGTGCTCGCAGCACTTTGTACTGGCTGGACCTGCGTGCTGCCATGGCTTTTTGCATTTGCAAGAATTACGGCAATAGTGAAGATCGGTGGCCGGGTCTAACGCCTCGTGGATGGGCAGCATCTGCTACGAGACGCTGTTTTTACTCTTGGTGCTGTCCTTAGGCACTTCTATGACCTAGAGCACGAAGCCTCACAGTTCTCTGTGCGTGCGTGTACATTTTGCCTTTCCAAGGATGCGAACCAGCGCTTTCTGCGGCGCCGGTCCCCGCGGTCCCTGCGCGCACGCAGCGGGCGGGCAGCGCCGCTCCTCCGCAGACCGGGGCTCCCGCGGCTGCGCTGGGGGACGCCGGGGCGGCGCCGCGGGGGTCGCTCCCGCACTCACCCATGTCCCCCACGACGGCGCCGGGCAGCTCCAGCGTGTCGATGCCGCCCACGATGGGCACGGCCTCGGCGGGCAGCAGGGAGCCGTAGGGGCGGCGCTGGCGGCGGGCGGGCGGCGCGGCGGCGGGCGGCAGCTCCTCGGGGGCCAGGAGGAGGCCGAGGGCGGGGGGCGCCGGCGGCCCGCAGCCCTGCGAGAGGCGGCACAGCTTGCTGCGGTCGCGGCGCTTCAGGTCCCGCCAGCGCTTCTTCAGGTCCTCCACGTCGCGGGGGCAGGCGGCCACCGGGTTCACCTTGTGCCGGATCAGCTCCCACACCTTCCGCTTCTGGCCCGCGGAGGCGCGGCCGGGTCCCGCCGCGAACAGCAGCTGCTCGTGCTTCAGCACCTGCTCGATCAGCACCTCCGTCTCCGCCTCGTTGAAGTTCGCCTTGCGCCGTTTGGGCGAGTCCTCGGCCATCCTCCGCCGCGGGTGTCGGCGGGCGGACGGGCGAGGAGCCGCGGGGATGGGGGGACGCCGCTGCCCTTCCCTGCGCCCCGGCCCGCGGGTGCCGCCGCCGCTAGGCCGGGCCCCGAGCCTTGCTGGGGAAGGAAATACCGCGCATGAGAGGAAAAGACGCGCACGGACCGGCGCAGGCGCCCCGTGCCCCGCGTGTTGACATGGGGAGGGGGCGCGGCCCCCGCCCGCCTCCCCGGCGGGAATCCCCGCTCGGCGCCGCCCCCGCGGGAAGGGGGGACACGCCGGGCCCGCCCCCGGCGCGGGTTGTGCGCGTGCTCGGCGGGAGCGGGGCCGGGAATGGCGGCGGTTTTGGAGCTGCTGCTGCAGGAAGAGGTGCCGGTCAGCGCCGTGGTGCGGTGGCTCCGGCACGGTCCCGGCCACCGCCCGGCTGAGGTAACGCGCGCTAGGTCGTCCGCCCGCAGCGCCCCGGCTCTGGCAGGGCCGGGCCCGCAGCCGCGCCGCTCCCCCAGCGCCCTCCGCTGCCGCGGGCCGGGGCCGTGCGGGAAAGTTTGTCCGCCCCGCGCTGCTGTGGGGGGGCGAAGCCCGCGCGGGTCAACCCGGGGCCCCGTCAGGTGCCGTTCTGCAGCCGCGGCCGAGCTTCTGTCGAGCCGGCGGCGGCACCGCCCCCGGCGCGGGCGGGCTCCGGGCACGGCAGCGGGAAGACGAGGCCGCCGGCGGGGAGCTGCGCCGGGAGCTGCCCGGCGGGCGTGCGAAAGCCGCTGGAATGCGCGGGGCTGAGCCCGCCGGAGCTCAGCGCCGCCGGCGCCGGGCGGTCTCTGGCGGGCGGTGGCGCCGCGCGGCTCCGGGGCGGGAGCGGGGAGGCCCCGCGGGCGCGGGAAGCGCCGGGAGCCCGGGGCGAAGCGCCGGGAGCCCGGGCTGCCGTGTGCCAGCGCAGAGCCCAGCGGGACGAGGGGTGAGCAGCGCAGCACAGCTGGTGTCGTGAGGGAACGCGGTGACACCCGAGGTGACGCTTCCCGCATCTTTGTAGAGGAAAGTAGCGGTGAAAGAAGGACGAGGCTGTCAGCGCCCGGTGATGGCTTTGTGCAGGCGCCAGCGCGCCTCCCGGCTGGACGCTCGTCCCGCCTGGACCTTGAGGAGGATCTTTGCGGGCTGGGAGAGGCTGCTTGTTGGCTGAGTTTTGTAACGAACGATTTGGGTTCCTTTGGAAATAAAAACATTTTTAACTGTAGATACACTAGGAATGCTTAAGTTTCACATGAAGAATAACACAGAGAAACAATTGGCATTTAAAGCATCTTCTACCTGAGCCCCTCACATAGTGTTGCCTAGTATTAAAATCAAAACTCAGTAGTGTCACCCCCGTGAGTTAGTTGGGTATTGCTGTCATCCTAAACGTGTGGGAAGAATGGACCAGCACTTTTATGTTGTGTGGTATTTCTTCAGCTGTGACTTGCAGAAGCAGACCTGTGGACATTATGAAGTTTGAGATCCTGGCAGCTCAGCTAGCACTGTGTGGGTGAGGGGTGTGGAGGTCAAAAAGTTTGCCCTTGCAAGGGAATTTCTTGCTGCCTTTTGCTGTTGGGAGCAGTGCAGTTGCTTCAGCATGAGAAAGCAAGTGGGAGGTTTGCAGCTGGCAGCTGTTGACAGGTTGTTACCAGTTGTGGAGGAACCAAACCTCAGTTAACTTGGAAAGAGAAAGATGAGTGAAAATAGGTTGTGCCCTGAAAAGTTGGAGAAACTACCCAACCTAATGCATAGCATAGACTGTAATCATCTTTGTGCTCCTATGCTAATTCCAGGGGAAGGAATGCTAGGCTATGTCTTGCTCTAGCTCTTATGGCAGTTTTGGGCTGGAGATGGTCTTCTGACACCTCATGGGGGTTGTATTGTGACCTGTGCTTTTTCACTGATTGTTGGCTGCTTGGCTTATCCAGGCTGTGTCAGAATTTCACACTTCTCCAAGGAACTGAATTGGTCTCACGCTCTCAAATATGAATTTTAGTATAGGTGTTGAAGACTGTGCGAGTCCAGTTACAGGCATGCTTTTGCTTCTTTCTTTAATGCAGAAACCATCTTCAGAAACAGTGTTTGCTTTCTTGACTTTTCATCTAGTTAGGGTTGTGAATATAACTTTACTGGAGTATGTATGCAGTGCTTTCAGTATTAGTAAGGAAAGAGTTGCTGCCTTTGAGAACCTCTTCTGTTGTTGCAAATGTTGCTGAATCCCATTGAGAGGAAACAGAAACTTGGTGCAGTGTTAGGAACAAAAGAATTTTACACAGGGTACAAAACTTCAAACTGCGCATGTAGCATGAAGTTGTTTTTGTCTAGGTTTGCCCTTATAAGATCACCACCACCTGTTTAGATTTCAAATGTGTTGAGTCAGTGGTGGGGTTTCTGTTTAAGTTTCTCAAGTATAAACTTCATGCACCTTAAAGTTGAAAAGTCTCTGTTTAGACCTCCATGAGGTCTCGAGCAAAATTTTTTCTTTGACATGGAAGAGGAGCTTTGGTCTTGTATTTGGCGCTGCAGAACTCCAAGTGCTTCTTCCGTTGTTGTTATAGCACCCCTCTGTGGGAGCAGGTGGCATTCACACAAAAATAGGACACTGAGACCTTGCAGATTGTAGATTTTTCTGTTAGAATTAGATGTTTTCAGTATTGATGTTTTCAAAATGTTGAACTTAGGGGTGTCAGTTGCTCCAAGTCCTCCCTGGCCATAGCTTCAGTGAGTATTACTGATGTTTCCATGGAACAGTTCCACTATTTTCCAGTCAGAGACCAAAGTGAATTACTCCATCTGAAAATTTGAGCCAAAATGGCTTGTGTGAAGGCTGATTTTCAGGTCTGTGACCAGCACTATGGTTGCTTGAATTTCAGCGACCTACTTTGACAAGTCATGTTGGTTTTTATTGTGTATTGAAATCCCATAGTTACTACTTAAATGTGTCTGGGTACTTGGACAGAAAGACTCAGGTAGCATCTTTATATTAATTTTTTGTCTACTTCTCTCGTAGGAGAACCACATCCATGACAAACTGGTATCTCTTAGCTTGCTTCAGAAAGATTTTGTGCCTTTTCTGCTAAATTTTTTAAGGGAGCAGACCAGCCAGATCCTGACTAATGGACCCCCTACTCCTGCTAAAACTCCTAATTCCAAGGCCCATGGGAGCCAAAGGACAGCATCAGAAAGGAGGACAGGCCATGCAACCAGCAGCCGAGTGCAGCTCTTTTCTCAAAGGACTTCAGTGACCACCTGCACCACAGATACCAGCTTTTCTCCTGCCGCAGCATCCAGTGGTTCCTCTTCCTTTTCTGGGTCAAACCTGTCTAGCCCTTACGGTGATTTCCCCAGCGTGGTCTCCAGCAGCAGCCCGAGCTTTGGGCACAGCCCTGTGCTCCACCACGGCGAGAAGCGTTCCTCTCAGAAGGCCAGCCTGGGGAGCTTCCTCACGGCCACGCCTGAAGCCCTGCCCGTGAGACGAGGCCGCAGGAAAGGCAGCAGCTCGGTTGGTGCCTCTGGCCGGCAGGTAGCTCGTGATCTGGGGCGTTCCCTTGCTGAAGAGGAGGATGGAAAGAGTGACAGTGGATCGTGGAGTGGAGGGAGAAGGAAGCGGAGTGAAGTGCCTCTTGTTCCTGCCAGATCCCCGCCCAGCCAGCTGAACCTTAACAACTTGGAGGAGTTTCCGCCCATGGGTGCTGCCTCTGGCTGGACAAAGTAAGAGCGAGTCTGCCTCGCTGTGTCACTGGGATTGCTGTGGGTTGCAGCTCCTTGACCAGCTGTTCTGGGTGTCCAGATGCAGAAGAGGCTGTAATACACAATACCTAGCTTCTGGGAAACATGGTCAGAACTGCTTTATTCTGGTCACTGTGTAGGGAGGGGAATATTGCCTTGACAGGGAGTCAGGTTTCCTCTCCGTGGACTCACCAAGACACCTCTTTTGCCTCTCGCTTGTGATGCTGCCTGCAGCTTGCCAGTGCACAGCCCAGCTGATACAAAGCTGAGCACATCTTTGTCCTTGCGTGTTCTAACGAGTCAGCATTATCTTGGTTCTTCGTGTTTCTCATTTAACAGAATATCAGTTGGTAAGGAAGAGCTGTCCTGGAAGGCTCTTCAGCTTTACTGATTCTAGCAAAAAAGCTTTTGGATTGATCTTCTGTGGCTTCTGGTAGCAGATGTTAGTGTGCAGCTTCGTTTGTGCTGTGTAATTGTGGACAAAATAGCAGGCTGTGTTCTTGGTCTGCAGCAAGCCCTGGTCTCCTTGGTGACTACAGCTAAGATTTGGGGCAGCTGTTTGTGTTGTGGTTGCCTCAGTCCTTTAATCTTTGTCTTTGCATTCTTTAAAATCCTCATTACCAAATATAAAGCCTTTATGTCAGCCTGTTTGCTCCGTATATCAGTCACTGGTCTCTGAAAGTGGGACTTTCTAGTTGGACATGCAAAATTCCAGCCAAAAATTATAAAATGTGTGAGTCTGTACAGCAAATCCAAAAGCAGGATCTGGGTCATGCTCTAGACGATGCTTTGGCCAAGGGAGATAAGGTGTGTTTCCAGCACAGAGAGCAAGTCTCTCTTCCTCAATTGCATTAATGCTCAGCTAGGAAAAAGCAGGAGGAGAGAGATCACGAGTCTTTGGGAATCAATGTTACAGCGATTTTGAGAACACCTTAGCAGTTAATATGTAGCAATCAGCATTTCTGTGATGCTTTATGTTTCTGTATCCATTTCCATTTTTTTAGTGTTTTTTGCTACTTTACCGAGCTTCTTCCTGAAGGACAAATCCAAGTATTTTATGCAGGAAGGATGGGTTTCCCTGAACTTAAATGGCCTAATGTAACTTTGGCAACTTGATTGATTTTGGTTTTTTTTTTTCTTCCTGATCATGTTAGAAATGAATTCACCAGCAGTTTCTTACTAGAGTGGGGCATATCCTGTCCTGCAAATTAGAGATCTTTGGAAGGGTTGTGTGGCCCTGTGGTACCTGTTAGGTGGCTTACTATTTGATAATTATTTTTGCTGCAGGTTCAGCAGGTTGTTTGTTGCAGTGTATAGCTTTGTGACTTTTTTTTTCAGTGATAGAATAAAATGGATAACTACAGGTACAGTTTAGAAATTCAATATCCCAACTCAACATCCATTTTGTTTTAGCATTAGATTCCTCTGGAAGAGTTGATTGCACATCTGTCTTGAGACCAAAATTTTTTGTTGTTGTTTAGCTTGATTTCAGTGGAATTGCTTCTCTTCTTTTCAGCAAAAGCAAACCTTCCAGGCGAATAAACCCAACTCCTGTGAGTGCTGAGCGGCCCCTCTCGAAACCAAAGACCTGTTTCACTTCTACGCCTGTCAGCCGGTCTCCAGCCTCAAGCCTTGAGGCCTTTACTGCTGTCCAGGAAGGAAACCTTTCATCTGTGATAAGCAACAGCCTTCAAGAGGAGAGGGAGATGCTGAAGAAAGAACGGTACAGTCTGAGCAGGGGGCTTATTCTTAATGCCCTTGTGTCCTGGTTCCAGCCAGGACATGGTTAATTTTTCAGTAGCCGGCAGGGGGCATGGCCAGGACAAAGTGAAAATACTGAAGAATATCCAAACCAGATATTGGTGACCTTAAACTATAATTTGCCTAAAGCCAAGTGTATCTGTGTTATCAGACTAGGATATTAATGCACCTAGCTCATGTTTGTCATTTTAGAGGTGTGCTGACTTTGGAACAATGACTCTCACTTCAAAAGTGTAGTCATTCCTCACTGCTTTTATGAGATTTTTCTCTTCATGGAAATGAACGTGTGTCTATCTCCTGTGCATCTTTTCTTAGATTGCACAGGCAAAGCAATTGGGTGTAATTAGACTGTGTTTGAAGATTGCACCAAGACACATTGGTTTGGAGAAAATGAGTTAGTGATGCAAATGTGTGGAAAGTGTTAATCGTCTTGCAAGGTAGGTAGACTAACAGTAGCTAGCAGTCAGAGAAAAGAGAATATGGGCACTTGAGATTCTGTTTTAAAGATTACTACTGCACTTATCTGTTGAAAATTGCTGTCAGATGAGGTGAATTCTAGCTTCTAATTTTTTCTCTGCTGTTTGGTTAGTGCTTGTAAAATGGTATCACTGTTAGTCTATGAAGTATCTATTGATACTCAGGAAAAAATAAAGTGCAGCAGTTTGCACTATTGTTTATAATTGCTGACAGAACTGTTGCTGTTCTTTGTAGGTTTTGTTCTTGGGGAAACTCCTCAGGACACAGAGGTGTAATTCTTTTCCTGTTAAGTTTTGCCGTTCACTTCAGTGGGACCAGAACTGGCTGAGACACATTGAGTAGAGTCTAATGAGCTACTGCTTGTACTGAACCTGCAGCAGAACTGCTCAGGATTCAAACCTGCCACTCTGCACTTAAGTCTAGCACCTATTCCAGTCTGAATTCTATCTGAAATGTCCCAATAATGTGAATATTCAGTGAAATTCAGTGTAATTCAGTGAAATAGCAGTATGTGGTTGGTTGGATCTTGCCCATGGAGTGATATTCTCATCTGACCCATCATACTTGAAAGCTGGGAGTTGCTGCTGTGTCCTCAGTTGTGGTGAAGTACAGAAATAAGGCAGCCTTCAGCCAGCTGGGTCCCTTTGAGCAAGGGCAAAAGGTGAATTTCATCCTGAGGTAGATGAGCACTTGGGCTGAAGTGAAGCTCAGTCTCACTGTGTTATTGGAACCTTGCCTTGGGTAAAGTCACAAAGTACTTAATGGTGGGCTCATCCCTTGTAAGTACTTAATGAATAATTTTCTTCAGTTCTATCTCTTACTCAATAATTTTCTTCAGTTGGTTGATTATGTTCATTGCAAAGAAGCTGTTGGTAATCTTTCTACTTCCATTTTGGGACCAGTTGTTCTTCATCACAGCAGTTCTGCCAGAAATAAGCCAATAGAAAAGGTTCTTTGCTGCAGGTAAAGATGTTTCTGACTTCCCAGAGTCCTTAAAGTGACTTAAATCTTTCACTTTTGAGACAGTGTGGCAAGAGGTAGTGTGATGTTCCAAGTGTAAATGTTCCATTGGAATCTTTGACAATCATTTGATATTGCTGTTACAGCCTTGTGTCCTGTTTCTCATGTGTCTTATGTATGCCACTCTGGTGTTACATTTTGGATGACCTCTCCAGATATAGTTCTGTACAATGTCTGTGTATTTAACTGAGTAATCATTGCTGATTTAGAATCCAGCAGTCAAAGTAGTTTGTTCCTTCTATTGTTTAACTTGCCAGTATGGGATTTCATTAGTTGTTGCATTGCCTTTCCACTTAAGTGGTATTGGGTCTTCTCAGAATGTCATTACTTTACATCTATACCAAAGGGATGGGTGTGAACCTTATTGTCATAGATGTTTTTAAATGTCTAGCTGTCAGAAACTGTACATGCAAAGATGATTTTTAGGACCTGATCTCTAACAGATTCCCTGTCTTTAACAAGTACCAGTTCAGATGAGAGCAGCAATAACATATGTTAGTTGGTTAATTTGGTCAAAGTGCTACACTGTTTTAACAGAGTTGGAATTTGAATGGGATTCTTTAGTCTTTTGCTTGCTAACCCCAAGATCTATTCTCCATAAATTGCTATCATGCTAAAAGCTGCTTTAGACAGTGTAAATGGCATGGTTTAGTTATTGCAGGATTTCCTTCATGCTACACTGGAAGAGAAAGACCTCTTCTGGTTGCATGGCTGCTGTAGATCATCCTCAGTCACATGGTTATGTCGCTGCTCTTGAATTTCAGATGCAAATTGCTGCACCAGGCGTCTTCTCCTGCAGGGATATCTTTTGATCCTTGTACTCCAACTAAGCCTAGCTACACTCGCAGTGCCAGCCTTCCTGCTGAAAGCCATTGGGTGACCTGTGCAAATCCTGCTAAGGTTTCCTGCAAGAAACAGTTGGAGTGTCTGGCACAGCTCTATTCATCGTGTATAGCAGGTGAAGACACAGAAGATGTGAGACTGACCTTTCTTTGAGCTTTTAACTTGTCTGTGTGTTGTGGAAGCTGTGGGATAGTTATAGTGTACAAACAAATGACATCTGGAAAAATAAAGTAAGCCAATACAGTTATTAAAATAAATTAATACTTGGTAAAAGTTTAGGGAAGGAGGTGAGCTTGATGCAGTACTCTGAACTGCAGTAGACTGAAGTTGTATGTCCCATCTGAAACCAGGCTATTCTCTAACACACCTTGCACATGCTGATCTACACTGTATCACAGTATCATGTTGTGGGGAGAGAATTCTTTGCTGATTACCACAGAATAGGAATCTATCCTTTTGCCTTTGTGTATTAAAGCAGGACAGTATTGAGTAATCCACCTTTAACATCTCAATTACTCTCTCCCAGAAAACCTGGTACCAAATATTTTTCTGGAACTGTTTTTCGTTCTGCAACTGTTGACATCTAAAGGCACTTCTACTGCAGAAGATGGGGATAGTGACCCTGAAATCAGTGAAAGAAATAGAGGTAAGCAGTAATAATGAAGGGAAAGAATCTTGCTTCCGTAGAATGAGAAAATGTTGTAGAGTAGCTTGGACAGTTATTATTAAATTACATAAAAATGCCTCATTACCAGTGTGGGACTCATCTGAGATGCTGACAAAAGTCATGCCTGTATGGGAAGTGCTTCCACAGTATGATGGAGTGGGGTTGCTAGTTACTGTTTGAATCTAGTTTTCTGCTATTGTGCAAGAGTTGCTGTAGCTACTTCCTAACACTGTCTTTTAGAGGTAAAGACAGGTGTGCTTGAGTTGCTTCTCCACTGATCCTGCAACTCAAATGTGCTGTTGACCTGCTATGTGTTTATTAAGCTTCAGGTTTGGATCTGAGTGCACAGGATCCAGCCATATTGTTGCATTTGTTTTTTTGGCAAATTCAGCCTTAAGCTTGATACAATTAGCACTTTAATATGGATAGTACAACCAAAATAGCGGCTTTAGGATGAGACCCACCACACCCTCCTCCACCCCACATGCCTCAGTTTGATTGACCTTTGTTTTGCTACTCTTTGATTCTTAGGGCTGAGATTAGGAACATGAAACCTTCAGCTATGGGAACACCATTTTATGATTGTTAGTAGTTGTTCTACTTTTCTTGTCCTGTATGTGCTTACTGTTGTTCAGAACATTGAGAAAGAGTCTTTTCTTTTCCATACAGGATTAAACAATTCAATTGCCTTTAGTATAGGAAGGATAGGGAATGGGAACTTCTGAAAATTGAATAGGAGTCTGGAAAATTATTTTTGGATATGTCATTTCCTACTTTCCTTAAAAGCTAATTGTTGGTCCTTTAGTTCATAAATGGTAAAAGCTATTGTTGTCTCATGTTTCTTTTTTCCCTTTAGATTTATCAGGGACACAGCATTTTGAAAGTGTGCACAATTGTGTTTATTTTGCTGTTCGAGTCTTGGATTATCAATATGAGTGAGTTGAATTCTTTTTTCATCTGCTTGTGTCTGCAGTTGTGTGTGGGATTAAGCAAGTGTGCTTGGGTTGTAGAACTGTACCAGTTACAGGCACAGAGTTGTTAATTTTTCTTCAAAACATACAAATTGACCTGGATTTGGATGTCTGTGGGTTTCCTTGCACTGATGTGTCTACTGAGCTTTGTTGTAATTGTGCAAGAACGGGAAAGTTTTTAGATGAGAATGATAACAAATACAGATACCAGTAGGATTTCCTGCTGGGTACATGTAGTTTAGAACACTTTACTTGGCAGCATCATAAAACGTCAACATAAGCATTTCTTTAGAATTGCTCAAGTATTGTTTATGTCTGTCTGCCTCTCTGAGCTTTATCCCCATTATCTTGGCAGAATTATTTCCCATTTAGAAAAGGGGATGCTGAAGCTTTTGGCTGAAAATGAGCGGATTGCATCTTTTTCTCCCACCTTGCACAAGAGGCTCAGGCAGGCTTATGAAAGCAGCACAGCTAAGGTAAAAATTGGCAGACCCCAAGTGACATTGCTTCAAGCCTTTGTGTTGTTGTTCTTTTATTTGCAATGGCTTTGATGTTAAATCTCATTCCTCCTCTTTCATCTTCTTGTGTTGTCTTTAGAAACTGCCTAAAAGCTACTTTTTTTTCTTGTCAGTGGGTGAGTGAGTTGCTGGGTCCAGTGATTGTCAGTTGTGAATCACTGCTGGCTAGCCTTACATTGTGCTCCAGGCCTTGACCTCAACTAGAGACTTTGATAGGGTCAAGTTTTGCTTTTGAAATTCTCACCTAATAAACATGGATCCCAGGAGAGTGATTAGTTAGGTGCAATATCAGAAGGTAGTTTCAAAGATTTGGATTTCTTTCATAGATATGGACTCTTTTTAAGCAAACAACATTTCACAGGAGACAATCCAGACTGGGAAAATGGTTCCCTCGTGTGATCAACTGGGTTAGGGAACCACTTTGATTGGTAGGAATTGGATGGTAGAAATGTATTTTGTATCTCATTTCATCCATCTTTTAAAAATGGAAATTACTCTTGGCAAAGCAAGGACAGGGTACTGAGATTGGGACTTACCAGTAGCTGAGCGTTAAAGTTGTATATAAAGGTCTTGTTACTTGAACAGTAAAGAGAAAGAGTAAGGTAACAGAAATTGCCAGCCAGGATCCTGAATTTTCTCAAGCCCTATATTGAAGGTATACTTCAACTGTTTGTGGCTCTTTCCACACTGTATCAATACTGGTTGCAATCTGGCCAGCAGAGATTTAAGGGGACCAGATACTTTCTCTCTCAATGCTGAGTGATTCTGTGTCTGTAGCCTAATGTAGGTTGTAAAACTGTTGGTGTTGGCTAGTAGTTAGCAGCTGGGAAGTAGCATGTCTGAACAACTCAGCTAGTGATACTTCTTTCCTCACCATGCCTTTTCCCTGCTTTTTTCTTGGTCTCAGATTGTTTAGAGACTTCCATTAGCTTAATGGCTGCCTTTATATTTTTAACAGGTGTCTCTCCTGCTGCCATGCTCTGTACAGTCTGTTTCTTTTCAGCCAGAAACTGATAATCGCTCTAACTTTCCCAGTGACAGAGCATTTCACATATTTAAGAAACAAAGGTAAGTTTCTTCTACTGTTCCTGGATGCTCAAGGGTATAACCTTTGCATGATTATGACTAAAAGATATTAAGAATGTCTCACTTATGCTACATGCTGTAGAAAAAAATCTTGAAATTTTTGCTCTAATTAAATGAAAAAAAGTCTTTGTCCGTATTGACTGCAGGAACTAAATGGTTAATGTCTTTAGAGAAGAACAGCTTCAGGAGTTATTGAGACTTCTGATAATGCCAGTACTGTGTGTCACCCTACTGGATTACTTCTGCATATATATCTGGTATGCTTTTATTCTTCCCGCTGTCTCCCTCCATGCTTGCAGCAACAGGGTGAGGGCAGAATGACAAGTTGTCTCGGTCCTTTTCTTTTTCTCATAGGTATTACTTCATGTGGCTTATTCTTTCCTGCCTCTCAGTCTTCACTATGTCTGTCTGGTAATGGCTGTTTGGGTCATTCCATCATAGATTGGGCATAACAAGCTTAAGCACTTGCTGTCAAAGACATGGAAAATGGAAACTCACTGAAGTACTGCTAACATTTATGAGTTTTTCAAAGGTATCTGAATGCTTGGAGGCTGGAGTTACTTAATCTGAGGTAGATTCTTGCTGGGAAGCTTTGGAGCAATTAATGCTCGGCTGTTTAAATTTTGAAGAGTGGGAATTCATTCCCTTAAATATCTTGATTTGCAGGGATATATTTTATGAACTTCTGCGTGAATGGGAGGATAACAATGAGAAAACTGGCTGGGACTTTGAAAGAATTCTGGGCAACAAGATCAGGTAGGAGTCTTAAGCAACTTCAGCTAGCTCTTTAATGTAGCTGAATTGCTGGTGAATCATGCTACATCTGGCATCCTTAGTTCCATGTCCTCCCTGGTCTTCTGCACTACTCTGTAGGGTGTTGTGTGCTGCTTGGAAGAGGCTGCCCATGTACACTTGCTTCTGGATTTAAAAGTTTCAACCGTTACCTTAAGGAAGCAAACCATAAGTGGCAGGGGCCTAATTTGATCAGTCCTGATGTTGATTTTTCCCTTTCATAATCACAGAAAGAGCTACTCTCAAAACCAGTGTATTGTTGTCTGAACATCGTTATTGTATACACTTGTGTGTGCATGTGATGTTTTCCATGTCTGGCTTCTCTTAAGTGAGGAGAAGTGTTAGACGTTCAGAAGCTGTTCACTCTTCTAATTATTTCAGGAGGTCTAGTGCATTGGCTCTGAAAACAAGACAACTGTGTCTCTTTCTGTGGAAAGCAGACTGTTTTATTCATTTATTGCTTTATCAAAATGCAGTATATAAAGAAACTATTATAGCATTGAAAGCAGTTGCCTTGTGGGTTTCTGTGTTAGTCTCAACCACCAGCCTACTTAAGTAACATGTATGTAGGTGGCATTTCATCACAAGAGCAAAACAAGGCTGAGGCTTAAACTGAGAAATTTTGGGGCATCAGAAGTAACACTGTTGCTGTTTCCTTACTTCCATATGTGTGAACTCTCAACTTACTGTTCTGGGCAGGGGAGAGTGGGAACTGAATGAGTTTATTCTTTTTTGTAAATAACAACATTATTGAAGGAAAGGAAGAAATTATTTTTATCTCTAGAACTGTCTTTGCTCTGCAGGTGCTCAGGGAAAATTTTTGTTTCCATGTCAGCAGCATGTGGGGCTCAGTGCTTGGGAAACTGGGTTATAAAAGTATTGCTTTTTTTCAATGGCCTTTGGATATTGCTTTCTTAAAAGTAGGTCTTTTATGCTTTTGGTATAGTTTGAGGTTAGAACACTGTTTTTTGTACCACAAAATTCCAGTCAGAATTTGATCATGATTTCCTTCACAGGGCCATGATGGCTCACCTATCTGCAACCTGCAACCACAGCCATTTTGCCAGGCTCTTTCAGAAACAGCTTATCCAGGTAAATATCTTGGGTTGTTTAATGAACGTTTACATCAAAGCGGATTTGATCTTTCCTTGGCCTGAGAAAACAAGCCATGTCTTGTAAGCTTCTTTGAGATTTTCCTATTGAAACTTTTTTGAGGAGAGTCAAGTTTTCAGGATGGGAATTTCTTTCCTTCTTCAGAAAAAATCAGTGATAAATTACCAATGAAGTCTCTTTAAATCAGGAATGAGGCACACTGAGAACATTATGAGATGTAAGCATTTATTCTTCATGCCTATTTGTTTCGACATTCTAATTTTAGTACAGTTACAGTTTCTGGAAATTTTAGGGATGTATTTTGACATTTTTCAAGTGCAGAGGTTCCCAGTTATGTTTGATAGCAGCATGAGTGCAAAAAAAACTCTGGTTCTTCTGTGTAACACTCAACAGGCTGGTTTTGGTACAGTATTGCTGTTGTAATTTGGGGGTTGGGGTTTGGCCAATTTCAAGCATCATCTGACTTCATTGTAAGTAAATAAATGAAGAAGAAGATTCACTGTATTCTCTGTAGATGTGTGGCTTATTGGTGGGCTCCTTTTGGAGAGCAGAACAGCCACAGAACCTCAGCTTGAGTGTTAGCTCACACACATTGCCAGGAAGTTGCAAGCTGTTGGAATGTTGTAAATTCCTCTAGTGTCAAGTCTGAGTTTGCATCAATGGCCCATCTGATTGTATTGGTGTGTTCATGGAAATTGTAGCAAAGAGGTAAGATTAACTTTGTTGCATCAATAGGATTTAATTAGTCATAGGTGTTGTATTTCTCCTTTGTATCTGTGCCTTCTTAATGAAGACTGCAGGATTTCAAAGAGCTAAACTGATCTAAACTGGTGTCTTAGTGGCTCCAATGTGTCTGTCTGGAAAGTGATTTTCAGGATCTTGTGTGTATTATGATACTCTTGCAGAAAAGAATGGATACTGAGGACTTGTGTCAAGGCCTGATAATTTAAAGGTAGAGAAGTGTAGCAAGATGTACCCTTGGGGAGGTGAGGATGGTCTGTTTGGAATAAATGGACCCAGTAGTTGCTCACTTGATAGGCATTCTTAAATGTTGCTTCTTTTTATTACTATGTCTCTCATTAAAACTATCATGACTTAGATGTAGGGATATGCAGTCAACTTTTCCTGTTGCTGGGTATTTGCTAGGTTATGTCTGGAGTGCTGTGTCCAGTCTTGGACTCACCAGCACCAGGAAAGAAAGATACAGATTTACTAGAGAAGTCCAGCTCAAGGCTATGCA
Source organism: Vidua macroura (assembly GCF_024509145.1). Taxonomy (NCBI): domain Eukaryota; kingdom Metazoa; phylum Chordata; class Aves; order Passeriformes; family Viduidae; genus Vidua; species Vidua macroura. Next base: position 36,337,407 of record NC_071576.1, read on the forward strand.
AATGATTAAGGCACCAACCATTTTTTGTATGAGAAAAAATGCTGAGACCTGGGAGTATTCAGCATGGAGAAGAGAAGGCTCCAGGTTGTCTTAGCACTGTTATAAATACCTGCTGGGAAGGAATGAAGAAGAAGGGAGTGAAATTTTTCTCAGTAGTGTTCACTGCCAGGTGAGGAGGCTGACCCTGACTGAACAAAAGGGTTGCATTAGATGATCCAAGAGGCCCCTTCTTAACAGTTCTTCAGTTCTGTAATTCTTTGAGCCTTGAGTTGTATCTATGTGTTTGAGGCAGTGGGACATCAATTTTTAAATTTTATTTAACTCTGTGGAAATTCAGGAAAACCTGCTCTGGGAATATGTAGTGCAGCATTGTGGGCCTTGGAGACTGAGCTAAAGATCCTACTGAGTGGTTCATGAAGATCATGAGAGTGATAGGTATTCTCTCCACACATCCACATGTAGCCTGCTAGATATGCCCTAGTTAGATGTGTAGGATTGGAATTCCATCTCACAAGACCTCTATGCTGTGTATGGCCAAGGTGGGTGGCATGTTTTGGCATGGGGAAGAGTTGTTCTGTACATTCCTGGGCACCAGGAAAGACTATGCGTGGATTGCTCCAAAAACAGTCTTGTGAGGAAGGGATAATGTGCTGGGTGAGAGATTAAGTGAAATGATGCCTTGTTACAAATATTCCACCTTGCTACTCTTTCTGTCTCCTAAAGATGTGCAAAGGTCCTATTGGTGGTGGTGCAAGCTGGGGAGACACCCCAGACCAGGATGTCCTCAATATGCTGGGGTCTGACAATCTGAGCCGTCTGAAGAGGCTGCAGGAAAGATTTGTTGTTCCTCAGAGCATCAGAGGGCCTTGTCCACCTCCTTCATTCCCAGGGTGCCAACAGTTCTTCAGGGACTTCATCCTCAGTGCTGGAAGGTGAGCTGCCTGGGCTTGCTATTCCCTCTGAAATGAGTGGGCAATGGAAGCACCAGTATGTTTCTTTTGCGGCAGGCAGTTATCCAGAAAGTTTGGGACTACTAGATTATATGGTAATGATTTTTCTTCTATAAACCCATAATATTTTTTTGGAGCTGTCAGCATTTTCCAGTGCCAAGGCATGCAGTGCTACCTAGCAAGGACACTGGACTGGACAAATGCTTCTTGTGTGATAGTTCATGAAGCCAAGGTGTACAGGACGAAGCCAGGTTCATGGTTTTGTTTAATAAGTTTTTCACAATTCACAGCACGGGGAAATTGTAATTTATGTGAGATTTTAATCTTAAATTCAGTTATTTTATAGATTCCTCATTTGGCAGATCAATTTTATTATCCTTATGCCGAGACTTGTTACATAGCATCTCTGAAAAAGTACAAAAGAAGAATGGAAATGAAGGTGGTCAGCCAGTCCTAAGTCTTCTCTCTTGCTTTCTTGTCTGTCAGTGTGTTATGTTGTATATCTGCTGATGCTTGTTACAACTCATGAGACAAGCTTAAAATTCTGCAGTGTGTTAGTTGAGGTTTTACTGCTGTTTTCAGCCCAGTCTGACTCATCATGATCTTTTGCTGAAGTTACCAGTTCAATCAGCACCTGATGGATAGTCTGTGCCTGAAGATACTTGAACTGAATGGTCTTACTCTGGTGGAGCACGAGCACAGTGATGGGGAAGCAGATATGGAGGAACAGGTAGGCTTGCTTCATGCAAACACATCTGTCAGGAATTTCTCTCAGCTGTTCCAGTAGTCAAACAATTACTGGCTTGATTGTGAGTTGCTTTGAGCTTCCACCACAGTTTTTACAGGACAAGAGCTTATTAATTTGGTTTTGTCATAACTCTGCAATTTGTTTATTTGTCTGAATTCCTTGCCACTTAACTTGCATGCTTCAGGGTGCTTCATAGAACTGTCATGAGAGCACAGTAGTTGCGAAAGCCTCCTCTTTAGGTTGTTATAACTTGTGTTAGATCAATGAAATAACCACGTCCAGTTGTGGCACCCCATTGCAATAAGTTCCTTATTACTTTTCCACATAGAAAGATCTTAGTTACATTGAATTTGTAGTCATCCCTGTTGATAGGTGTACAGGAGTTTCTTCACTCAAGTCTGCATATCAGAGGTGTCACGGCTTATAGTCTATTACCAAAGTAGCAGCCCAAAGGTTGATGGAGACTTGCAGAGTGGTAGTGCTCTAAAGGAGGCAATGTGAGATCAGTTCTGCCTCTCATTGACTCCAAAGTTCTTAACACAAAGATATGATTGAGCAGCTGTATGTTTTAGAAAGCTCTTGAATAATTCCTTCTTGTGAAGAAGTGAAGCAATGGAGACAGAAGCAATTTAAAATACTTGATAAATATGTATTTTGGAAACTTACCTTTATTAAAAGCAGTGATGAAGCTACGTGGCCCTTTTACATGAAGGGAGTGGAAGTTTAGTATAGACATTTGCTTTGCCAGTGTAGGCTAGCATTGCTTCAGCTCACTTTTCTTCATTTTAGGATGAAAAGAAGCGTTTCACCATGGCCCTGTTGAGTCTCCGACTCCTTGCCAAGTTCCTGGGGTTCCTTGTTTTCCTGCCCTATCGCACTGCGGAGCAGCCAACCAGAGACTTGCAAGATTCTGCGTTGGCGCTGAGAAACCAAGTAAGAAACCCAGCACTGCCTTTTGCTGGACAGGCACTTTTTCTAGCCCAAGGGGGATTGTGGGTAGTTATGCACTTTCAAAGTGAGCCGGTGGTTCCTGGGATGATGTTGTATGGCCCTGTGTCCCTGCTGCATATTCTGGGGTTGGGAACAAAGAAAAAAACAATTTGTGTAACCTTGAAAAGAGGGAGCAATGGTAAGGTACTCAGTCTTCTGTTATTTCTGCTAATCTGGGTCTGTCATACCAAAACTTTCACCTAGCTAAGACAACTAGGATTTATAGTGTAAAATCCAGCTACCAGGACTGGTTGTGTTAGTTTTGCACCCATCTCCCAGGAGTGTGTCACTGAATGGAAGCAATAGACCTTGACTCCACTTTGTACATAGTCAGGCTTTTAACCTTGCTTTTGAAAGTCCCAGTGGGACCTTTGGTTGCAGTCATAGTTTGGTCATGTACAAAGAAGTGTTTTCATTAGTCAGATGTCACCAGTACAGAAGATGAAATCCTAGAAAGAAAAGTCAATCTATAGATAAAAAAAAATTCTATTAGTACAAAAAGATAACTTCAAGCTGCTGGTTTAACTTCTCTTCTCCTTTAAGACCCTGCCGGTACTGGATATATTAAAGCTTCTGAGGCAATCTATCCGGGATCAACGTTCTATCCTCACTATTCCTTGGATTGTGGAGTACCTTTCCTTTGTGGATCATATTGCTCCTTTCCTTGATTATTACAGGAAAGTGTTTGGTCTCTTGCTGCAGGTATACAGGTAAGAGCTTGGGAAACTATATCTGTAAAGGATTTTTCAGTGAATGTTTGATTGTTTTTTAATTTTTTTTTTTTGTGGTGCAAATCATGCATACTTTTTATCTTATGTAAAGCTGCAAAGAGGACACAGCCTAACCTTGGGGATTAATATTTGATTCAGATATGTGTTTTTTATTAAGTAAACAAAATCTTTAAAGCCCACTTGATCACTCTACATCTGCAGCTGTGATTGACCTTCAAGCTGCAGCTTGAATTTTGACCTTAAACCTACAAGGTTTCCAATGGCTAAATAATTTTCTAGTTTTCTTTTCTATATATGTGAGGAAAATTCGAAGCCCATTCTAGAGAATGGCTTGTTTAGTATAAACTTAAGACAGCATGTTATGCAGGTGCATACATAAAAAGTAGAGCTTACTCTCTCTTTAGGTTGACATGCAAGGAAATTGTTCGTAGTATATAGATAGTGTAATTGGTAAGTGAATGGTTTGGGAACATTTTCCTTAATGAAAATTGAGCTGCTTGAAAACTGACACTCTCTCTTGCTGCTTCTGCTGCATGGCAGGTTAATGGTCCTTTCTGAAGACAAGGAGATGAGTTTCCTGAACAAGCTGCTGATCCTTGCAGTTCTGGGTTGGCTTTTTCAGGTAGAGTCTCCTCTGTGCATGTAACTCTTCTCTGAACAAAAAGCAGAGCACAGAACTCAATACGAAATAGTATTGAAATAAATTAAAACAATTCAATAGAGTTTGTTGTTTTATCATGGGTTTTTTACACTGGTGTGGGGTTTAAAGAATAATTGTATTTTAGTGGAGAATTATTTTCCTTTAGTGGAATTGTGTGAAGCAACAATTTTTTTTTCCCAATAGGAATTGTAATTGAATCTGAAACACATTCTGTATTTACTAATCTGCAGCCTTGCAAGAAAATTGACAGCTGATTCCTGTTACAGCTGGAAGCTCTTGTCACAAAGATGGTGTGCTAGCTGTCAGCCTTGAATTACTTAGGAATTCATTAGATAGAGGGATGGTGTATGATGAACTTTTAAAATTCTTTTGCGCCTCCAGTTGGAAGCAAGGTAATTACTTAGCAGGAACCTGTTGGAAATGTGGAAGATGCTGTATGGGGAGGGTAAGGAAGGTGGCTTTTGTTACTGTGATCAAAATAAGTCTTTAATTGTATGGAAAGTTCTCCTCAGGGCAAGAGGATCCTTAGTGCTAGGGGTTATCTTTTGTTGGTGGAAGGGTGGTGAGATTTTGCTGTCCTGTTATCAGAATTGGTGGAAGTTACTGACTGCATTTTGGGTTGCAGCTGCTGGGTTTTCTGTTTCAGGTTCCATCAGTCCCTGAAGAGTTGTTTTTTACTGCTGACGACAGGCAGGAGAGATTTGTGATGGATACTGTGACATCTGCTCAGGCTTTGGTAAGTTAGTGCAGCACCATGTCTTCTGAATCAGTGAGGGAAGATGGACCTACCTCAGGAGTTGTAAGATTTTATCAGGAACTTGGCTTCAGGGCAGCTGCACTGAGCATATGGAGGCCAATGGATGCGATGCCCAGTTTGTCCAAGTGCCTCAGTTGCATCCATATTATGGGTTGTGAACTCTGTGTTATAGCTCTGGGTTTTCTGTCAGGCAGGAGCCATCTCACCTTGCTGCAATAATTTGCAGAACAGGTGCCAAGTTATGCTGGAGGATCAGATGCTGTTTTTCTACAAGGTGAGCTGATAGAACTGTAGCTCTTCCCAGAAATAAGCAAAAGTAATGGTGAACAGAAATAGAAAGATGGGACTGTAAGAGCAAGGTTGCTGTTTGTGAGATCACCTGTTTTCCAGTGTCATGATGAAGGGTGACTGAACTGAAAATGGTATGAGCAAGCAGGAAAGGAGGTTGAGGGTATGGCATGTATAATGTTTCAGATAATTCCTAGACATGCAAGGGGATATATAGTATTCCATGGAAAAGTGGTATGGATGCTATGGTTTTCCTTGGTGGATGGGATGTGAAATTCCTGTTCCTCCCGTGGCCAGGATGTGCTGTGTTAATACTGAGGTGACATTTCTCCCTGGTGTGGTGTTCCAGTGAGTCTGAATGAAGGCACTTGTGGAGGTGTAATGCATAGCAGATGTGCCTCATTTATTTTCCTCCATGGAAAGGTTTCTCCCTTATGAGTAGAAGCTGTGGCAACAGTCCCAGTTCCCTTCTTTAATGCAGCTTTCAGCTGGGCTTTGATAGTGATCAGGGGCAACGGCTGAGCTACACTAATAAAATGAAGAGCAGCTCATTCTGTGTTACAGGGACTGAACACTTGGGCTGCAAAGTTCATCATTTTACTGTGTATTTGGAACCCAGTTATTGCTGTCATGGAAAGGTAGCCCTGAAACCTGCCTGTGACTGCATGTAAGGGATTTCTGACTTGAAGACTGTTTATTTTGAGCTGTATCCTTTCAGCATTTCCTTCATTTTCTCACCAGGACTTTGTACCCTTGGTGGATCAGCAGTTACTTTATACCTGCTGTCCCTATCTTGGTGAGTATTTTACTTATTTTTGCTATATACATAAAATATATTAGTATGTATTTACTTTTATTTAGTCAGTTGTTTATATTTGTTATTTGGTACTGTGAGTCCTTGGATCACCTTTCTTACTCCTCTTCACAACTTAAGGTCTCAGTTGTGTATGCAAGAGCCTTGATAAGAAGCTGTATTGCAGAAGCTTCTGCAGCTGTGGATAGTATCTGGTGAAGCTGGGGGAGGGAGGCTACCTATTCAGGATAGTTGATCCACAGAGCTTGAATCCAGAGGGACAGGGGAAGCCACCCCTCACAAGCTGTGAGGAAGCATTATAACAGCACAACTTTTCTATCCTAGGTATAGGAAGAGGTGTTTGTGCTGCAAGGAACGTCTTGATCCTTGAGCATATTTCTGCTGCCAGGCAGAGGGGAAGAATCCTTTTGTGCCCTGGTGTTTTGTCAGGTTGTTGTTTGAGATAGCTTTTTCATGGGATCTGTCTATGAATGGTAAGATTCTTCTCTGTAGACAGTAGAGTCCCAGATGGGGAGATGGTGCTCTTCTTCCTGAGACTTAGTAGGAAAACTGTATGTTAAACCTGCATCACAAAAGCTTCTAGGGATGAATAGGTTGTCCAGCTTTTCCTCCAGGATTTGCTCGTGACTCTTGGAATTTTGTGTAACTGCTTGCCTTGTTGTCCTTGTAGATTTTACGGTTCTTGCTTTCCACGCTAAAAAAGAATGCACAAAAATAACTGCTCCTTCATCCTTCTGAGCAAGTCCCATCTGCTAGGGGGGCTTTTCAAAAGCTTCCTCTTCAGAGCCTTGCTGTGCTCTGCCAGTTATATGTGTGGGATGCCCCCTCTGCTTCACTGAAGCTTCTGCTTTTGTAGAAGCTGAGAGAATCTCCCCTGGGAACAGGAGTGAAAAAGTCAAAGTCTCTTTCTTGAGTTTTGATATTAGTTTTTCTCCTTGCTTATGAGGTTGATGATTGCTTTTGCATGTTTTCCTGTACAGGTGAACTGCGTAAACTACTTGCCTCTTTTGTGGCTGGTAGTGGAGGAAAGAATGGTGGTTTTATGAGGAAAATCACTCCCACAGCTGCAGAGTCCTTAGCACCCAAGGCTTCTGTCACGCAGCGGAAACTGCAGGTAATGAAATCAGGGAGTCACAAGGGGGAAAGGGGCAGGAGAAATTTGCCTGTGTGAGTGCAGGGTTATACAGTGGTCTCTTAATGCCAGGGAAAGAATGGACCTAGACAGCAGGGGAACATGGTGTTTAACAGTCAGGTATCTTTACTCCCTGTTTTTCTGTTACAGTCATGTGGCTGGGATATGGTGTGGGTGCTGAAACCCGGATAACCTCAGTAAACATTCTTGTAGTTGGAACAACTAGTCTTATTTATCTGTTTCCCTCTTCTTTAACATAAAATGTTGGTATGTTTATCATGCTTTGTTTTGGTTAGATTGTAGCCATGCTTTCCATTGAAAGAAAGACATGCACAGGAGCCTGTCTACAGGATTACCAGCCTGTAGTTAAGAGGGCATGTTCGTCCCAAAACAAGCCCTGTATGGTGGCTCACTACTAGCAGACACTGTCAGAAATCTCCCATTCCCCTTTACAGGTCTTTTGTAGCTTCAGAAACCCTGACAATAAGCTTTGTGTTAAGTGGGTAGAAGAGAATAGGGAGTAAAACTGGGATGATGAATGCTAGAGTAGCAGAAAGTTTTAGTGGAGGCAAATTGTCTTTTAGTAGATCTCCAGATGGTATTCTGTCCATTCCTGTGTTGGTGAGAGGAGGATCTGGGTGGAGTGCTCTAATCAATTGTAGTGCTTTCTCTTGAACAGGTAGATTTGGAACAGGCCTTCTTTCACAACCAGCCTCCTTCCCTACGGAGAACAGTGGAATTTGTGGCAGAGAGGGTGGGATCCAACTGTGTGAAGCACATCAAGTAAGTGCTGATCACCTGTTCTGTGACTTAAGAAGTAACTTTACATTATAATTAGACAAAGAGTTGATCCTTTAAACTTGTGTGTACTGGGGAAAGAAGCTTCCTTGGGGGCGTGTTGTGTAGCAGAACACCAAGGCTGTGTAAGACTGCGCAGCAGCATCTGCCATTGTAGAGGGGAATTTGTGAAGGAATGTAGAGAGGAGTGGGATACATCTGTGGGACACTTTGTATGTGAATGCAGTGCAGCACTGAGACTTCATAGCCTGTTCAGAACATTCTTGCTAATGACAAGAAAATCTCCTATCAGAAATGACCTCTGGAGGTCATTTCTATTCAGACCAGGCCCAGCTTTCAAGTTAGGTTGGGTTTATTGGCACCTTTTCCATTTGGAAAAGTTTCCATCTCTTAAGGATGAGGATTCACCCAACCTCTTTCTACCATGTTCCAATGCTTAATTTTCCCAGGCTTTGTGAAAAATGTTTCCGTATATCCTGTCAGAGTATCTATCCATTGTTCCAGCTTGTGGATATTCCTGTCAATCTTTAGCAGTGCTCTTCCTGGAAGTCTTGTTCTGTCTTCTCTGTAAATTTCCTTCTCCCTTCAGTTTTTCTTGTTTCCAGGCTAGGTGAAACTGACTCCCCCTTGTAGGTATGTGCTCCAGCATCCCAGCTATTTTAATATTTTTTTTTCTTTTCTCCTGCAGTTACTCAAATTGTCAATGGCTTTCTTGTCCTGAGATCCCAAAGCTGGACACACTACTCCACATGCAGCCTCACAGTGATGAGGGAAGCAGTAACTTCCCTTGACTTGCGGGCTGCATTATTGCTATTGTCAGCCCAGTATAAGGTTGGCTTTCTTTGGACACTCCTAACTCCCTTACCTTTTTCTGGGACCCCCAGGTCCTTTCTGCAGAGCTGCTCTGTAGCCAGTAGATCCCAGCCTGTACAGGTGCTCAGTCAGCTCATTTCTCCCTCTTTTCACAGCCCTCCTGTGTGGCAGCCCTGCCCTCCAGCTCATGAGCTTGCTCAGTTTGCACTGTTCTGTTGTCTAGTTTGCTGAAGACATTAAATGTTATCAGACACAAGGAATGGTGGTTGTAGTGGGCTGCTGCTGACATCTTTGAACTTCTGAGCACTATCAGTTGAGCATCCAAGGGTATTACTGCCAGAAAGGAGACCAAATAAGTTTTTAGTAAAACCTAAAGGCTTTTGACTCTTGAGTCTTAGTGCTATTTTGGTGTCTTCATTGCTGTTGTCTTCCACACATACAGAACAAAGAGATGATACAGTACTAAATGCAGCATGATTGATTTGTTTTTAGCAGAGTGACTATTGCATTTGAGATGGGTATCTCCCTACACTGGGGAGAAGAGCTGGGTACACTTGGTGTGCACTCTTTCTTGTATTGATTTCAATCTGCCTGATTGTTCTTTGTTTTGTTGCAGGGCAACACTGGTAGCAGAGCTAGTTCAAAGGGCTGAAGCCATGTTGCAAGATAAAGTGAAGGAGGAGGATGTTAATCATGACAAACTGCTTGAAGAGGTGTGCACTCATCTGTATGAGGAAGGGGCCCAGGCACTCATCAAAGGCAGAGAGTAAGGAGGAAAAGTTATTTAAACATGTGCCTTCCTATCTCTTCTTACTGCAGAATCTATAAGCCTAATTTAGCTTGGCCTGTCATGCTCAGGTTCTGGTAATTATAAACCATGCCCTCTGCTCTTCTTATGGTGAGTGTCTGCTGTGCTCCAGCCAGTTAATACTGCATTTGTAGGAAGGAATAAAGGTGCTATGTGTCCCTTTGCTCTGAACAGACATCCACTGCAGCTATTGTATTTCCCCTCTTTGGAAAATTGATATTGCAGCTTAGTTGCTTGTAATTACCCTTTCCTTGTCTTGTTCTTTTAGTCTGATTTATTGCATTGCTACAGAATGAACCTCTGAGTGTTGTCCAAGAACCTAGACTAATCCTGTGGCACAATTTCTTCCTTTTCTTGTAGATTTTGCAAAAAAAAAGGTCCTGAGGCAGTAAGGGTGTTGTTGCCAGAAGAGACATCTGCAGCAGTATGTATTTTCCCTAAAACTTATTAAAAGCCTTGACTTTAAGTCTGGATCCATGACCATTTTTCCATTGCTGCTTCATGTATCCCTTAATAGCTCAGGTAAAGAAAATCTATTGATGCCCTCATTGGGAGGACTGAGAGATAGCTAAGAAGAGTCACTTCTACTGGGCTGCCTTGCATATTCTGGGCAAAGTGATATTCCAGCTCATAGCTGACTAATGAGGCTAGAATGTTATAGAAATTGCATTTATCTTGCAAAGATAATGCATTTTTCTAGCATCAACTTCCACAAGAGTTGATGAGGTTTTTGCAAAATCAAGATGGGTCAATTGTATTGCTCAAACTAGCTGTTTCCATAGATGTAGTGGTGTCAGTTTAATTGTTGCATGCCAAAATTAAGCTTTTTCCTCTAGACTTCCTTCTGAATTTTCACTGACTGCAGCGCTGTGGCTGATAGTAAATCTCCTATCATTTTTTATCCTCCCTGTACAGGTTTTAAGTAGTGCAGAAAACATTGCAGTGGAACTGGCTACCGAGAGAGCCTGTGGCTGGCTCTCTGCCAACATTGCAGGTGAGTGTTTTTACCTTGAACTGGAGCTTCTAACCTGTGCATTGTACTCTCTTTTTCTGAGATCAAGGGATAGACAGTATTACAAACTTGGTCCTACTTGTTTTTCTTTTAGTGGAAAGTATGCAGTTACTCTGTTCCTCCTTGCTTAGAAAGAATAGAAATTATTTCCAGCTCTAAGAACCTTTTTGGGGGATGTTTTGGGCTTGGCCCATGGTAGTGATTTTTAGTTATGGAGTCTTGTAGGATGGTGAGAGTAAATGCTTCTGAAAATGTCATCTAAGCTGAAGTTGTCTTAGCACTTCCAGTGTATACAGACAACTGCTCTCTCAAGCCACCTTATGGTTCACATGTATAGAGTGCTTCTGAAATCTAAAGTCTAAGTGTTTGTAAAACAAACACTTCTTGGACTGGGTGTGTTTTCTGTAGGCTGAAGGCAATGTAGTCCTTTTATTCTGTAATACTGCACTGGCAACTCTTCAGAGTCTTTGAAAACCCATTTTTTCAAGAGGTTGTGCCAAAAGCCTGGGGAGGAATGCCCAAGTACCATTTGCAGCCACAGGAGTTTAGTGTTTTGGATGCTGATCAAAATATATTTTGGTAGAAGACATATGGTTTTTATGGGCACAGTGGTTGAACTGGAATGATCACACTGAATCAGCTTTCTACTTTGGCATTGCCTTCTGGCTTAGCTACTGTGTTTGTTAAACCCATGGAAATATTTTTATGGGAAGTGAGATGAGTTGCCAGCAGTACCTGGCAGTGATGGGTGGCTGCCTTCTACAGCTGTGGGTTAGCACACCCTCTCCACATTTGTCTCTGCACATTAAATATAGTGGGATGTCAGAGAGAAGGGGTTGAAAATGTAAACTGTCTTTTTTCCTTATTCACTGTGGCCCTTGGAATGAGGGTCTAAGAGTGTTTGGAAATGATTCTCTGCTTCAGTGGAGATAAAAACTGAAGCAGACAGGATTTGTTCTCTGTTCTATAGCTCTCATCAAAAGGGAAGTGAAGGCAACCTTCAACAGAATGCTGAAAGTCCCAGGATTTCCCTTGCCAGGTGAGGATGCTCTTGAGTTGAGAAGGGACTGTCCTCCAGGCTGTCAGCACTGTGCTCCATTTCCCTCCCAGATCATCAATGAGATTAAGGTACACAGTATTCACTTCCTGGCTTGCCTTTCTGTTTTTCATGTTGGTGTTTTTGTGGTTTGGTTTTTTTTTTGTGGTTTTTTTTTTTTTTGGGGTTGGTTTTTTTTTTGTTTTGTTTTTTTTTTTGTGGTTTTTTTTTTTTTTTTTTTTTTTTTTTTTTTTTTTTTTTTTTTTTTGTTTTTTTGTTGTTGTTGTTTTGTGGAGGTTTGTTTGGGTTTTTTTTAAGAAAATGTTCTGGGTATGAGGAGGTGACTATGAGGAGTGCTTAGGAAGCATGATGGAAAGTTCTCAGGTTTTTTCCAACCCCTTTTTGCTGTGTCTAGATCAGAGTTCCCTGTTAGGAGTGCTATCTCAAATACAGGATTTCTGGTAGCGTGGCAGTGTGGCCTTTTTGATATGAGTAGGATGGAAACCACAGTGTGGACACCATGGTATTGTGTGCAATTTTGCAATCATTTAACCTATGTACCCCATAAGGAAAAGAATTCTGAACACCTCACCTTTTACGGTTATGTATTCTGCCTATGTTTTTTGCAGCTGCTTGTCTGCTTGACAGATAAGTAATGCTGGTTATCACTGTCATTGGTTTCCCAGCAGCTGTGTGAAAATGAGTTCAGATCCTTTAATGCTTTCTTGCTTGTGCTAAAATAAAAAAAGGAGGGTAAGTTGTATGAGGAAACCTCTGGGTTGGCACTGAAGCTTCCCTGACAATATAAGAGGGCTCTGGATTTCTGTAGCACTTCTACCCTGAACTACTTGCTGTGCTGTCAAATTCATCTAGAGCTCTCAGTACTAGTACTTTTAAGAAATATGAATTTGTTGCCATCATTGAATATTACTTCATAACATTAGTGAGAACTGTGCTAGAAAATGAGATTTTGGTAAGGTTGTGAAAAATCAGCTTTAATCTGTCTTACGAAATGTATATATATTAACTTAGGTTCTGGTTTTAATGAGGACCCAAGAACTATTTATGAACTGCTCTGTCACAGGTCCAAGGATCTGTTTGTGGAAAAGCAGTATACTAATGTGTGTGTTACTGCTGTCTTTCTCATCAAGGATGTGCTCTGTGTTGCTGTGGGCCCACGGGAAGAGGGTGAAGTGGTTGACTACATGTGGCTGGAGTGCTTGCTGGGAAGGTTGAGTCAGACACTTCGATGCAGAAAGGTAAAAGATGTAAAAAAGCAACAAAAACCCCCTTTGAATCACTTTGGACTTGATACCTGTAAACTTTTTAATTTGCCTTGCTTCACAGTTGAGTTCAGTTGAGGCGTTTTTATTTGAGCTCAAATATGGCAATGTTGCACTGCATTTTTTTACTGTGTAGATCTGCTTGTTACTTCAGTTTGCCTTTGTGAATCCCCTTTTCATATATGACATTTTCTCCTTCAGTCTTTAGTGGTCTCCTCATTACAGCTCTGTGCTTCTTGCTGGAAATTGCCTGCTCTTCTTGGATATTTTTTATCCCTTGGGAATCCCTGTTTTGTCTAGTCTGCTGTATGGGGAAAAAAATATAACTTTTTTTGTGTTTCCCAGTTCATATGTCCCACATCAGAACAGCAGCTGGCCAAGTGCACGGTTGAGTTGGCATCTTTGCTGGGTGAGTTATGATAAGCTATTTAAGACTTAAATCTGTTACTACAGTTCTCCTTGAGGTCAGAGATGTAAGTATTTAGCGCTCATGGATATTTAATTCTCTTTGGTGTCACTAAGCCTGCAGATTTTTTTCTGCCAAATTGGGTGGTTGCTCTTACTCCCTCTTATGTTCTGCGAAAGAGAATTGTACAGTGACTAACCAGCCTCTGATCTGTTTCACATCTGTTGTTTTTTATTTATTGACACTTTCAGTTAAATATGGGATATGTTTTCCAGTATTTCTGCCTCTGAAAATTTGTGATTGAGTTTGGGCTTTTTTCCCTAAAAGTAAGGGCCTTTTCCATTAAATTATGTTTTTATGGCTTTTTAAGGGAAAGAATGGAAGTAACTTGTTTTCTGTGTATTATGACTCCTGTGAACATTTTCAATCTGTTTTTTTCTCTTGCTCTGATGTGTAAATACAGTTTTTCTCTGAGCAGGAGCTTGTGATCTCAATGCAGGTGTGTTCTTCATGGGCAGCCTTCTAATTTTGTGGATTTAGAACCAACTTTAAAAATTTTATACATAATTTGTCTTTCTAAATTTCCATAATTTGTCTAAACTATGGACAACTGTTCAGTCTGTCTATAGACTTAAATGTTTAACTGCTACTCTTCTCTCCTTTGCAGTAACACCTAGGTTCTCTTTGACTAAATATTAGGCTGACTTTCAAGACTTGGGGCTATATTCCAACCAGTTGGTGTTCTTTGAGGAATAGAAATCTTTTCCTATGTCATACTGTCTGTATAGTTTCAAAGCTCATAAGTTTGTATATTTCCAAACTCCAGTCCTCTTAGGTTCATTGGTTGTGCTCCCTAAGTGTGCTGCTGAACCCAGATGATGACTATAAAAGGAAATAATGCAGCTATAGGAGTTCATTTTTCATCTTTCTCTTAGTTTCAGATCGTGTTCCTCTGAGTCTTGGGATCAAATCCCCAGAGAAGAGCCCTGAGAGGCTGCGTGGAAAGAACAATCCCACCTGTGGCCTCCTAAAGCTGCTGTTCTCCATCTGGAAGGAGGACTTTGGGACATCTGTGCCTGTGCAGCTGCTCTTCAGCAAGAAGAACATGGGTTATCTCGCAGAAGCCGAGCAGCGAGAGGTAAAGCTCACTGCGATGTGTGGAGAAGGCTGGCACTCGTGTAGGAATTCTGCCAGCCTGCAGTGCTCACTGGTGGCTCGTGTGACTCAGGCCAGCGGGGTTTGGCCACTGCTGGCTGGCCTTGTTTCTGCGGGGCAGTGAAAGAGAGGGATGTGTACAGATGTCAGGGGTTGGTACCTGCCTGGGGGTCTCTTGGGAAGGCACAGTTTTGGTTAGGAGCCAATGAAAATTTCGCCTGGGATATTGCAAGGACTGTGACTCTCATCAGTTGCACTCTTGTGTCTTTTATCAGCTTGCATTTCTGCATGCATGTTGGTGTTACAAGCACCCCAACAAAAGCTGAAAATCACCCTATTTAATTGCAGGCTAAACCCAGCTTATTTCAGGAATTAAAGAAATAATTTTTCATGCTGTTTTTGATCAGGCAGGAACTAAATTCTTGCTGTGTTTATAAACTGAGAATTTATGGTAGAATACCATATACCTACCTTTATGGTAGAAGATAATCAGTGTATGAACTAAAGGAATTGTGTGCACTCATTTTGGATGTTGCTCTTGCCTTCATTGTCACATGCAGATGTGCTTGCTCTTTTTTGCCATGTTCTGATCCAAAAAGAAAAGTATGAATTATATATAGATAAAGAAACAAGCACACAATCCACTTCTTTTTAAGTTGTTGATATTTCCTTCTCTTGTGCAGTGGGATTTGTTCCTTTTCCTGCTTCATGGTCTTATAGAACATGAACTAATGAGAACTAGTGAAATCCAGAGTTGCCTGCATATCCTTGAAGAGCTCCCTTGGCCCTCAGTAAGTAATTAGATATGCATGAACAATAAGTGAAAAAAAAGTCAGGCTATATAAACAGAAAATCCTTGTGTTTCTATTTAATATAGATAAGGCCCATAATCTTCCCATCTGTTGTTCCTGCTTAATGCAAAGGAAGGACTGGTTTCCAACAAGTTTGTTTCTTTTGCTAGTGTTTGGCTGAAAGCTGTACTTGTGTGAATCCAACATTGTCCATGCAGTGGAAACATTTCCAAGAAAATTGTAAACCAGTTTGGAGACCAGCTGGCTCAGTTACCAGTTTTCAGTTCTAGCCTGAGTTCTAGCCTGAGTGCTTGCTGCCTTCCAGCTGAGAATGATGTGTTGGGAAGTGTCTTAACTGACCAGTCTTCCACTTATATCCCTGTGCCTCCTACCACCAGAGTGTGAGAGCATTTGGAATGTTCTAGAGGAGTCTCACTATTCTGGCCACAATTAAAATGTAGGAATCCACCCAAATGCCTTGCTAAAATGGACAGTATTCCAAGGCTGGTGAGCACTTGCATTTTGGAGCTGTTTTAACCATTTAAATTGTGGTAGCAATCTTGTCTGAGAAGGGTGTGGGGATCAGAGGGGAGACTGAGCATGTCTGCAGGCATTCATCATTGCAGTCAATTCTGTAGTTCCTCTAGGTTTTTGCACTGGAAAACCATCAATATGTTTAACCTTGTAAAGTTCTTTATGGAAAAATTAAGGCAGCCTCTCTTGTTTCCATTACTAAGGGTTCTCTGGTTTGTGTCTGTTTGTTGCAGGATTTTGTAAAAGACCTGAAAAGGCTGTCCCATGTATTTGTATCAGAACATCAGATAGAGGAGCCCAGGACTAACCCTTGTGAGCTGACCAGACAATCTCTAGCTACTGTGACCACACAAAGTTAGCAGACGTGGACTCTGTGGACAAAAATTACTAATGAAGATGCAAATGGAATTTTCAGTGTTTCTGAAAGGATTGGGAGCTCTTTGCTGGGAGCATACTGAAGCTAAGAGGTCACTTTGTGCAAAACCTGCACTGGGCTTTCTGTTATGGGCATTTTGCCGTGGTGACTCTGCTGAAGGATTTACATCGGCAAATGAATCTCCGAGTCAAAAGTCTTTTAAGCACCTTGATTGTATCTCAGAGCAGCTGTTCTTTGGACTCAGAGACACTTTTTGTATTTGTGCAGCAACAGGCTGTGACTAAACCCAGGAATCAACTCAAGTTACTTTGTGATCAGAGAGATGGTTTCTTGGTTTCTCTTAACTCAGTGTGACTTCTCATGTTGTCTTTTAACAAAGCCTCTACAGTCAGGGGAAGGAAGAGGTGAACCTATATGACACAGAGATGTGCCTATATTTATTTTTCATTGTAATCTCAGTGTTGAAGGTTTGATTTTAAATTTTTAAGACTGATTTAAAAAGTTAAACCACATTAAATAAATCCACTAGATCATTGATGGCATTATTCCTAAAGGATGTAGATGCTTAAGTGTTTTTCCGTCTCTTGTTGGAAACAGAACTTGCAATTCCCAGGGTTTTTAATAGAAATAAGGAATAAAATATCTGTTTATATTTTTTACTGAAGACAGTATTTTTAAGACACTTTTATAGTTGTGAACATAAATGGCATCTGGCTGCTATTCACTGGTTTTTTATAATTTTTCTTGCCTTGAGTTTGGGTTTTATCAGTCAGGAAGTGCTGCAGCAAGAGAACTACAGCCTGGAAGAGCAGAAAAAGTAGTGAAGAAGCACTGTGATGTTCCCTGGAGAGTGGGTTTTGAAAGGGGCTCGTTTCTTGGAGGACAGTGGGCATTTTCTGCCCTTACAGACAGATTGTCACCAAGAGTGTGACCTCCTGTTCACTCCCTTCTCCCCAAGTATTTCCTTCAACTGATGTTTGGAGCAGAGACTGCTGGTAAGTAGCAGAATATCTTTAGGATATTCTAAAGATATCCCTTCCCCAAAGCAGTGAGGACATTATTTCCTTTTGTCTAGGAATGTCCTATTAGTGTAGGTTTTTCCAGAAAGCAAGTTCTGTGTTACTTAAGAATGGCCTCTGGACAAGGTGAAGCCCAGGACTGTTCAGCTTGCTAATTAACTAACCTCTTCCCTTTACAAGGTGAGAAAAGGTAACATCTTGGAGTTAGTGATTTAAGCAAAACTACATACAGGACTCATTAGGTAGAACTGTGGTTTCTGTTAAAATATGTGATGCAGAAAGAGAAATCATAGAGGCACATTAGTGTCTGACCTATATTGTAATTTTTCTTGTCTTGTTTACTAAGCACTATATCGAAAGATTTGTCAGGTTCCACCTGCATTCCTCTTTGTAGGGGCTTTCTGATGTGAATGAAAGAGTCCCTAAAAGTAGGCATGCTGCAAGACAAATACAAATTGAACAATTCAATACAAATTGAAGAGCAAGTACACCATATCATGCCATACCTGCTCCCTGAGGCTGAGTATTACGTGATGTTTTGCTGCAGATCTCATTTGAAATTGTTGTCATAATAAACATTATTAAATGTCGTGTCTTGTGTTCAAGCTGTCAGTGCAGAACCTCTTGGTATTAGGCTGAAGAACAAAACGGGTACGAAGCATGGGGCAGAGAAAGTGCAGCACAGACCCCCTGCCTGGCCTGTCGAGCTTCTGCTGAAATAGAAATCTACTTTGTTATGTAAGGGAGGGCAGGGTGGTGAAAGGGGAAGAAGCTGGAATACATAGGAGTTAAAAAAAGATGCTCCTGGTTCTGGCATGGATTTTATTTGGGTATCATGAAACTGTTTGTATAGATATCATGGCCACAGCCATTTTTTTGAACTCGGTAACTGGAATTATCCCTCTCTAGTACACATTTTGAAGTTTTTATTTAAATGTGACCAAGCCCCAGGAGCAGTTTCCAGCAACCAGAGAACGCAGTTGTGCCCTGTGGGACAGGAGACACTTCTGCAGTGGGACCCAGCAGGTAAGAAACACCTCTGTTTCTGTGTTTTTAAAACTTAATGCAGTGACACTGGTTCTTGGGCATCCCACAGCCCCAGTTACGTTTGCTCTGTAAAAGCAGACACCCTACTCTGTATCCAAGGCACAGGGGCACTTGTGGAGCACAGGTTTTCTGCCTGTGGACACCTGGCTGTGCGACTACGCCTGAGGACATGAGCCTGCAGCCCCCTGGGCCAGTGGCTTTCTCTCAGCATGAGTCCCTGGGCACTGCTGCTGGTGCCACAGGTGCTGCAGGCAGGAGAGCAGGAGCTCAGTGAAAGCCAGCTCTGCAGGTGTGGCCTTTCTTCTGCCAGTCTTTCCTATTGCAAACTCACAGGTCTCCAAAGAGCATTAGGAAAAGTGGTGTTATATTAGCTTCCTTCTGAATGTGCTGGTCTGGGGCATTGTGTAACAGGACTTGGGAAGAAGCTACACCCAACTTTTTTTTTTTAAATAACCAAACAAAACCCCCTTTGCTTGGAGAAAGCACTGTCACAGAACCCCAATTTAAGCAGTGATTGGCTTCTTGATTCTTGTGCCAAAAGTTCATGTTCCATGCTCATTCCTCAGCAGGTAAGTAGGAGACCTACGTCTGTTATCACAAACTTGCCTTTGTGTTGGTTTTCTATCCAGCATAGTTTCATAGATGGGTATCTTAGCTGGAGCAAAATAAGGTGGGGCACATTTTCTTGTGTAGAAAATACCATTTATTGTGGATATGAAAATAGCAACCTTGATTCAGGAGCAGAGATGCAACCCTAGGTGGTACAATATAATTGATCATCTGCTGCTCAGCAATAACTTACAGGAAGTTGGTTTTTGCCTGTTGTAGATAAACAAATTTGATATCTGCTGGGCCTTTTTTTCTTCCTTCCAAACAAACCAATGCCATACATTAGCAAGTACCAAAAAATGTTGTATTTGCAAAAGAAAACATTCATATAAATAGGCTTTTTAGTATCATTTGAAGACTGTATTAAAAAAAAGTTACATTAATTCAATACTGATAAAAATAAAACTTAGCTTTTATAGCATATAAAAACACTTCAAACCAAGCATATATAAATAACTTAATTTGTAAACGTAGAAAAAAAATTAAGTATATATAAAAATAAACATCTGATGCACTGTACAATAAGACACTATCCTTCATAGGCACTGGCATCATTGATCAACAGGAGTCCCCCGAGATGTTTTTCCTACAAAAACTGCTTTATCACTAGTGCCATGTCCAAAATAAAAGGGAAAAAAAGCAAAGCACTGAGCAAATCTGTAGTGGGTTGTATAAGGACCTCCCCTACCTCCTCTGGAAAGCTACAGAAGCAGCACTGGGCACAGAGCCAATATCCTGTGCTGCTGGTTCTGCTCATTTTTCCTGGGGCTTTACTGTGCTGCCTTGTCTGCTCTTCCTTCTGGGTTTCCACTGAGGAGAGGGCGTTGACATTTTACAAATCTAGAAATTTGTCATTTTGCTCAGTTGCAGAAAACTGACAGGTTACCCATTCTTCCTTGAGGGGCTGTGTAAGACATGTGATGCTCAAAGTGAACCATGCTGTGACTCAGGCTTTTAGCAAAAGGCTGCACCTCACCAAAAAAAAAGAACACTAATATATTGGTGTTAAGATTGTAGCCATGACTATCTAAAGATGAAACAAAGCAAATTTGTAAGTGAAAGGTTTTGTTACCCTCCCTGATCTAGTTAGAGGAGGAAGCCTTGGATGGGTATGTATCAAAACTGCTATTTTCTTACGTATCAATTTAAAACAGCTATTGTCTTTTCATTTAAAACTCACTATATTAGTAACTGGAAGTAACATAGAAGCTGAGACCCAAAACTGCACCTGTGCAAAAATAGAGTAAAAGTAGATCTTGGCTCTTGACTCAAAGTTGGGAAGTGCAGCTAACTTCACCATATGCTGGGAAAACTGACCTTGTATTGAAAGCAACTGTGTTAAAGCAGCAGGCACTGGCTGCAGTAGAGTGGATGCTTAAGTACACATTTCCCACTTGACAAATTCAAAGTGCAAGATCTTCTTGAACAATGTGGGCTTTTTTTGAGCTAATGAAAGCATAACATAGCAGCTTTTATTGCTTAGATATATCTAAAGTGATTCTGTACTGTTGTGCTGAAGAATTAAATGAAGTTATTTGGATACTTGAGGTGGTTGTAATTTTGTTTAAATTTATGAACATATGAACCAGCTAGGGATTGTGTTGAACAAATGTGTAAAGCCTGACAGCAGGATTGTTGAACTAAGTGCTACAGAAGTCCCATGAGGTAACTGAATGGGAAGAGTCTGTATTTGCTGCAGTGAGACAGCTGGTCACTTTATGAACAAAGAAATGTGGTAAGACTATGACCAGGCTATATTTTCAGCTCCTAATCCATTTGGGTGCAAGGGTAGAAGGGCTGATTATGAAAAAATATTGGAGCTACTCTTACTTGCAGGACTTAAATTCTAGGAACAAGCTGATTACTGAGTACTAACCTATCCGTGATAGTGTCACTGTGTAGAACAGTTTGGTTTCTTTATTTCAAAGCACCTGATTCTGCAGTACAGTAAAACTGTGTCCTGAGGTATGGTGGTGTCCACTGATGCTGCATAGTGTAGTGGCAATCTGAAACACCTTACACTGGCTGCAAGCAGTCAGCAAATACATGAAAAAAACCTATCCAGGGTGTAGGATGACTAGTGAATATTGCACTGCTTTGACTTCCCTCTTCAAGGGGAAGGGAACGGGCAGCCAGCTAAGATAAATGATTTATCTACACAGTCAGGAATTCTGAATTTGGTACTTATCTCATCATTAGAAAGTGGCCTTGCAGCTCTGCTCAAGAGCTTGTGAAAGGTCTCAAGCCATACAGATACTGCTTCCAGCCTAAACTTACCTACAGAAAGAAGTTATCTCTGAAGTTGCTTGGAAACAGGAGCTAAGTAATATGCTCTATGATTCTGGCTATTGTAAAGCAAGGTCTCTTCCTCTGCTCTTTATAGAGCAGAATACCTTTCTTCTTGTGCATGGAAGTTTTCCACTGCTGTTTCTAGGAGGAGAGGTTCCCCACTAAACTTGCTGCGTTTCTTATGAGCAGTGTTGGCTAAAACAAATGATCCTGTTCTCCAACTGCACTTCCATATAGTCCAGCAGTAGCAGCCAGGCTCCTGAAGTGAGGCTTGATGGTGGCTGCTTCAGGAGACAGTATTTTCCATGGCACTTTCCAACACCTGTGTGACCCTCTGAGCTGTCAGGGGCTTTTCAGTGTCCGGTGGTGCTGCAGCACTAAGCATTGAGCAGGTGAGCCAGCTGAGCAATCACCAGGGGCTGCTGCTTTGCCATGGAGCTCAGGAGCCTGGCGGGGATGGCCGGGGCAGCAAGGTCCACCTGCAGGGATTAGAGGAAAGGCTGCATGGTGGAGTTTGTACCTGCTTTAAACAGAACACTTCTTCAATCTGGAATAGCTCTGATGTAAGGAGTATGCGTTGGGCACAAAAGTACTTAACAGCCAAATGCCATCATTACTGTGTGGTTTGTATCTTTCTCTTCCCAATGCTCCACAGACTTTCAAAACTTTGCTATTTGATGTTGCTTCTATCAGGTATGATCCACATTTTGAGTTCGAACTTGGATTAAAGTTTACTAGCTTGAGACACACAGTGTTACTGAAAATGTATATGCATACACCAAAGGACAATGCATATGCATATATGCATAAAATGCATATAAAACTTTTAAATGCATATATACATCTCACCTATGCATTGTAAAATGCATGTGCTAATTAATGATATTTTTAAAAATGTATCCTAAGTTTTAAATAGGCGAGTTTAAAGGACTAATGGCATTTATCGCTACATAAGCATTTAAATAAATTTTACACATTAAAACATGCTCTTCTGGACATCTTTAAATACTTAGTACCCCTGTCTCAAAGTGAGCCTACTTTTCAAATTAGTCTAAAAATGGATGATAATATTAGATTTTCTTATTCTTAACTGGAATCCTAATCTTGACTTCTCTTTTGTATCTACTAAGTGTGAAGAATTAATGACTTTGGTTAGAAAAATGCACCAAGTATTTTCAGGGATTTTGAAAATAGTATAATCCAAGTGAACTTCTTGTGTCCACAGCAAGGTGAAAATGCAAACAAGACTCCCCATATTGTCTCCCCACATGAGCACAACATATCCTAAAATTGCTAATAAATCTTTACAGAAGAACTTGATATCCAAGGAAACAGCCTTGAATGCTGTAAAAGCTTGGGAACATGTTTTTAAACACAATCCTAGTAAGAGTCTGCATTGAGAAGTGTGAAAGAGGTGACTCTGTGGTCACTTCATGGAGCATAGCATAAGGATTGTATTTTTTGTGGCTTACCAGCTCTTCTGCTGTGTAAGAGCTTTTTGTATTCACAGTTGGACATAAAGAAAAATCCTTACCTGTGCCATGTAAATAACTCTGGTGATCTCTCTTCCATTCACTATGTCAGGTTCCAGTATCCAAGCACTTGGCAAAATCTCCCCTCTCACTGCTTCTTTACAAGGCTGAGGCATGGATGCATCATAGACAGACTGAATAGCCAGGACAGACAAGTTCTCCTGCACATGACAAGGTGTAAAGATGACAATTTGAAAAAATTTATGAATATAGCAATGTTTTCTTTGTTTGCCATGAGGCATATTTCTCACATTGCTTACTTCACACAAAAAATTACTAGTCTCTTCTCTTAAATATGTTTTTGTCAAAATCCTGTGTGTTTGCAACCAGAATATACTGTGTGACACTTGTGTTACTGTCTGATGGGCCTTGGTTGGGAATTGTCGTTCACAAGAGGGTCTTACAAGTAATTCACTTGTGTGATACTGGCATGGCTTTCCTTTCTGCTACACTGGCACTTCTGCAGATATGAAGATTGACCTCTTTCTCTCCTTTATCCTTGAACCAGGATATCTGAACAACTCCTCTGTGCTGCAGACAGAATGTTCACTTTACCTCTTTGGCTTCTACAGTAATGCAGCAGAAATCCCGGGGCTGCTTTAGGTAACATAGGGAGGTATCAGTCACTAAATATACTGGGGAAAAAAAAATAAGGAAGGGGAATTAGACTTTGACAACTTCAACTTGTCACAATTTTCCCCACCCCTTACATGGAGATACATATTTTATTTTGACTTGCTGCCTGGGAGCAGAACTCTAGTTCATATGCTGTAATATATATTTAAAATGTTTTTTCAAGCCACTTCAGGTTTATCTTTGCTTTCCAACCACTGTCTCTAGCTGCACGTCACAGCAAGATGTGTTTCATATCAGCATTGGAAAACTCTTGCAAAGCTGAAGCTCCCATATTAAATACCGAAATTGTTTATTTACACCTGAAGAAATGGAAAAAGATGTCTTTAACTTTCTTCCTGGCTGCCTACATCCAGATGGTGCTGGTGATTGTCATCTGCTGTCTGTGTGAGGATACTCACCCAGGTGAATGTGGCTGGTTACCTTCTTGTGTATTCGAGCTGTATTGATAGAGCTGTCATAGAGGTGCCTTTTGCCAGGATCTCTCACCAGTCCCCACACATAGGGAAGAGGTCTTTCTATCACTCCTGCTCCCAGAAATCCATGCCTTGTTGCTGAAGGGAAGACTTTGTAGTACACCTGCACCTCTTTTTCTGTACACTGATATCTGTCAAAGGCAAACAAAAGGTATTTGCCCACAAGAGGGCCAAGTACAGAGAAAGGCCTCCCCTTACACCGACCTGCCATCAACTTACTTCCACCCAGCTGCTGCTTGGCATGTGTAGAGGTTCCTCAGGTTGTGAGAACATGCTGCCATTACCTTAGAAAACAATGACAAATGACACCAGCTTCACTCAAACGTTCCAGCTAACACCCCACACTCTCTTCTGCACCCCATGGCTGCAGCCTGGCTCCCTTTTACCCATCCTTCAAAATTGTTCAGTGTGTGTATCTGTACCTGACAAATAGGTAACTGTTTGTGATGTAGAACAAGACTTGTCTCATCCATTTTTGCTACAGCTTCCAGAAGGAATAAGTGAAAACTCTGTTTTTACTTACCTCAGTGGTAGCATTAGCCAAGATGTGTTTGGATAAATCTTGGTATCCTTTTGTTGAAGAGGAGTTGACAGAAATAGTTAATCCATGAGTGAACCTACAGCTGGTGCCACTTGAAGGAAGAGGTGGCTGAATTCTGCTGGCTTCTGCAGGAAATAAAAAAGCCAGAGAGGGAATAAAAAAATTAAAATGTAACCCCACCACTGTTCTTAAATTGTAGGGACTTAAACTCTCCACTGAAGCCCCCAGTCCATGTGATCCTAATGAAGCAGTGATAAAATCCCTTGCCTAGACATTCTGTGTGTTGGTAATTACACTGCAGTTATATCTTGCAGTACTGAAGTTTTAACAGTTATTGCCACATGTAGGAAAATAAAATAAGGAAAAATAGACAGCTTAACTCTTGAGGCTCAAAATAAGAATTTGCTTTTACAATTCTATACTCATTGCAGATTTCGGCCACACACTCCTTGCTTCCTCCCTTCATTCAAAATATTAGCCTCATATTATCTCAAAAAGCTGTACTTTGATGTTACCACATCAAAAGACCAACTTCAGAGGAAGCAAATCACCATTTAATATTTAAAGAAATTCTAAGCAAGCTCTTGCTACTGGTTGGTGGTATTTTTCTGAAGTCATGTAAAGGTAGGGATGTCCTTGCAATATCCAGATTCAAATTAGATTTTGATTTGCATAAATGACAAATCTCATTAGGCTCTGGAATGCAACTCAAAAGTAGCAAATGTATGTTTTACTTACCAAAAGTTGAATCCTTATGCAATTGCTCTAATGTATAAAGCTGACTATTTCTAACAGCCGAGCGACCTCGTGTATCTCTTGAAACCAAAGTATTTCCAGAAGAAACCTGATTTAAGAAAGTGCAGACATGGGAGTGTTCATTTGAAGTGGGAAAAATAAATTGTGTTACATAGGCAGTGGAATAGTGGTAGCAAATCTGCCTTACAAGGCTGTAAGCTTCTCTTTATCATGAGGTAACCCCTTTGCCTTTCTCATACTATGAAATGATACTTTAACTTGGAAAATTTAGCAAAGTAAGTGTAAGGAAGTAGCATGGGTGCATACTGCAAAAGTGACTTCAGGAAAGTACATTTTCACACAAGTCAAGTCAATGCATGTACCATGGAGGGAGTCACTCAGAATATCAGATGCTATCAGATTTATCACAAGAAAAGATCTGCTGTTTCTAAAACATTTGACAGATCTCTGACAGTTACATAGGCAGCAGTAACTATCTGATTTTTCATCCATGAATTACAAAAAAACTCCCTGAAAAATAAGTGTCACTGTCCTTTGCAATTACATTACAAAATGCTCCCTCACCCCATGTCACCCTCCTATGTACTGGTAATGCAAACTTGTCCTGCTTCATAGCTGTGACAGAATTCAAATCATCTCTGTTCCAACACTCTGCCTCTGTGCTTGAAGCACCAGAGGGCATCAGTCTCACACAGCAGTGGCTTCTCACCTGCCCTTCCTGGCTGCTGAAGTTACTTGCAGTGTATGTGGCAGTATTACTGCTGTTGTAACCAGATGTTGGGCCAGAGGACAGGCTGAGGCTGGAGTCTGTACATAAAGTGCTTGTACTTGCAAGAGTCTTCAGTCTTGCTTCTTCCTGTAATAGGAATCACAGTATTGCAAACAAACAAACAAAGAAACAAATAAACCACAGCACTGAAAGTTGAAAGAGGAATCTAAAGAAATCCAGTTTCTTCCAAGAAGTTTTGACACAAACTTGCCATACAGAAAGCATTAAATAAGCAAGTTTGTTTGAAAGCCTAGGCTCATATAAACCATAGAGTGAATGATTTGTAAAACTTGGCAGTCTGGGAAAATGCAGCTTTTGCTGTTTTCTTCACATATAAGAGTTCAGACATATAAGAGTTCATATAATGCTAGGATGCTTTTAAGAGGAAGTAGTTTTATAAAAAGATGTCTTTTCAGTCCCATTTGTTGCTCTTTGTCTACTTCTCAAGCCCCTGACTTAACTTGCTGGTCCAAATACAGCTGTTAAAGACTGAAGAATTTATTTTACCAATGCAGCTACTCAATGCTAGAAGACCAAGTAAAAATTACATACAAAGAAAACCCTGAGAACTTCAAGACTATGTGTACTTTCAATATAATGCTCACCTTCTGTAACTGAAAAAATATTTGTTCCCGTATCCGCCTTTTTTCTTGCTCTGCTCTCTCCCTAAGTTTGTCCCTAGCTCTTGCAATTTCAGTTTTGGTTTCCTCTCGTGCCCTCTGATAGTCTCGGAGCAACAGTTCAATGTCTGAAGGGTGCTGAACACTTCTCCTTTTTGGTTCTTGAGCTCTGTAAGGATGGACAAGTAAGGGGAAGCACACATAATTACTTGAAATACCATGAGAAAATTGTATTTCAATTTAGAACAGGAAAACCTGCCAGAAAAGCAATTAAATCCCACCACATCAGCCTCCAAAAAGCTTTTCTTTGTTCACTAAAGGCTAAGTAGACATAAGCACTGGAAAATTACTCAGATTGCAAGTCCAGTTTACTACTGAGATTACTACAGTGGTTTCTAAATCAGGTCTCCATATGATATAAGGTTATGACTTTGGCATATCACATACAAGATTATTGTGTTGGGAAAATAACTGTCTCCTGACCACAAAGGAAGCAAAGCATTTAGGGAATATGGTGGGAATGAGAAACTGAAATTCTAAATAGTGAACTGTTGCAGACCTTTTCTGATATTTAAAATGAAACTGAACTCTGTGGCTTTTAAGTTAGTGAAGGAGTGGTTCCAGTCAGGACAGGGTTAATTTTGCTGGGAGGGGGCTTGGCCAGGACACAAAGGTTATTCTGTACCACCTCACATCATTGCTGGTGGTGGGGGCATTGGTGGTGGGGGAAAGGCATCCTTCTGGGCAGAAGGGGTTCCTTCCAGCTGAGATGTGGCAGAGGGAGCCATCCCATATTGTCTATCGTCAGGGACTTTCAGTTTGAATAATTTCTTTTCTTACATCTTTTGTTATTAATGCTGTTGCTGTTACTGTTCTTTTTCTTATCTCATTGGTGTTTCAGCAAATTGTTCTTATCTCAACCCATGATCTTTACCTTTTGTACCTCCAGTTGGAGGGGAAGGGGAAGCAGCACTGATTTTAGCAGAAGTACTAAATTGGAGAATACCATTCCTAAATCACAGCAAGACTGGTCTCTAATCAGTCCAGAGAGAATACTTGGCTATCTCCATCCATTACACACATATAATAAATTAGACACTTGTTATATACTGAAATAAAACTAGACCCAAGATTTTAATGAATGTTTTCTAAAATCAGGCATGTGTTTTTCCTGAAAGCATTTTCTATCCCAAAGGTAAATGCACCCCCACTGAGAAGAATTCTGCCCCTGAAGTCTCAGATGCCAGCAAGAACCATTAATGTGCACCCGTTGTGAGCACTGTTAATGAGCATCAGGCCTGAAGAGAGGTTTCCAAGGCCCTACCTGGTGTTTTCCACCACATCTCTTCTCAGCTGTTGCAGATATTCTCGGCGTCTGCTGGGCAGGTCTAGATCCCTCTGACTTGTATCCAGAGTCTGGGACAGACTCAAATGCTTTTGGGGGCTCAGGCTTCGGCTTCTTTGGTACCTTTGTAGCCTTTTTACTCTTTCCTTCCTCAGAGCTTCAATAGTTTTCATGTGTCTGTTAGGGAAACGTGATTAGAGTGACAAAATGCACCCTGCAGAGATACATTTTCTGATTTTTTAAAGCACTTAAATATTAGGTAGACTTTTAATGTAAAAATTTTATAGGAGTCTTTGTCTAGATGCTGGGAGATGATGTAGAAATTCTAAAATGCCACTGCTTTTCTGACAGCAGGAAATGTAGAAGAGGTTTGTGATTACTGCTGGTAATGGCTGAGAGGCAAATTGAGGATGAAGACTAATGTAGCTGCTTCAAAATTTTTGTTGCAACACAGTCACCAGGATCAAGTATCTTTTTTTTTTTAATTTATTTTGCATATTTATGGGGGGGTTTAAAATTTTTTGGGTTTATTCATACAGCAGCATTTATTCACAGAAGCATGAATGGGATATTTCCATAAATAGGATGTATCAATTATTTTTACATTGCAATAAATCAATTAAATATATTCCCATATCACCAGGTACACCATGATAACTCTCATGGCTGCTAGAAATTTTAAGAGTGAGGTAAGACTAGATTTGAATTATACCAAATACTTTTCCCTGTTTTCTTGGAGTAACCCCAAAATTTTGGGGTTCCTAAATGCATTGCTTAACAGTTTTTAAAATAAGCCTGATAGTGTATCTCTTCACATATACTTCACTCAGTGTGACTAAATGATTATGTGCTCATTACTAAATGCTATTTAAGCTGCATGAAGTGTATTAAAAATACTTAAAACAATACTACATAAAGTAATTTACCTTTCATAAAGTTGCTGCTTCACTGGAATTGTCCCTGGCTCATCTGCAGCTCCTCTCTGAAGGACCCTCAGCAGGGCATCTGTTTCCCCAATGCCATAATTGAGCTTTGCTTCAGTCAGTTCCACTGTGAGGGGATGCTGATGCAGATCCAGGTGAATGCTAGACATGATCTGGGCACGCTCTCTCTGAAGTCTCTTGATCTCTCTGCTCCTGCTGTCACAAGACTGGTGATTCCCTTCCACTTCTGTTGATCGTGTGCTTCTAGGCTTCTTTTCCGCCTGACCTCTTAAGTCGGCCACGCTGCCGCTCAAGCCGAGTAACAAAGGAGGAGGGCTGCTCTTAACACCACACCAGTTGCTGAATTTATTGTGTATGGGTAAGTCACGGAGACTGTAGCTCCGAGGCCTGTATGGCTTTGCAAAAGTAGAGCTCTTGCTGAGAGGGATTTCAGTGTCACACTCGCTTCCAGTGACAGAATCTGTACTGTCATCTCGGAAGGAAGTCTGCACGTCGCTCACATCAGAGAAGAGGGGAGGGCAGCTGTCCTCATTCTTCCAGAAGAAATCATGAAATTGTACAGAAGATGCTTCTACCAGAGGTTCTGAGGATGTGGCAGCATTTATCTTACTTGAACAAGTGGCATTAATTTTTTGATTAAAAAGTGAGTCAGCATTTGGAGAAGAGTAGTTATGAATCAAAGCAGTATCAGAATTCCCAGAGTACTTTTCGTGCCTGATTCCACCTGAAGAACCTCTTCCACCCCTTGTAACATACATACAATGAAGGGAATGTGCCACTGAACCCTGGTCTCTGACATCACCTGTTACAACTTCACTGTGGCCTGACACCTCCAACATACTGCTGGAGTGATACAGCTGCTCCGCACAAATGGTAGTGTGGGTGTCAACCCTGACTCTATGCTGTTGTTCCAAGTCTTTTGAACCATCCTGTCCTAAAAGTTCTTTGGCTGCTTTCTTATCTGAGAAAGTGCCAGATTTCTTTCTTATGCTTTTGTGTTCTCTAGAGGTGCTTGATTCACTGTCTGTTTCTGTCTGTGAAAAATTGTCCACATAATGTTGCATGCTGAACTGTGGACCTGCCCTCAGCTTTCTCTTGGTGTGAAGGGGACTTGAAGCAACACTGGAATATCCAAGAGGTTCCTTAGTAGGGCAGACAGACTTGCTAAGAGCAGTCTGGCTGCTGGGACTAGCGCTAAGAGTAAGAATAGGGGAAGAGGCCCTATCGACCAGTAGGGTATTTTTGTACCAAAATTTTCTTTCAGCTGGAGTCTCTGTTTCATTGACACTTCTTTTATCCTGAGTGTAAAACGTTGGAGATTGAGAGGTACTATTAGTAGGGCTGCTAACTACAGTGCATGAAGAACCATCTTGCCCTGAACTTGGCAAAGATGGTGTGAGAGGTGAAACTCTGGTACTAGCAAAAGCAACATTCTGCTGTGCATTTAGTGATGTTTTTTGAAAATGTAAGATAGGGGTGGAAGTTTTGGGTAAACAAGGCAGATGCATAAAGGAGTCTTCCAAAATGCTGTCAAGACTGTCATGGAAATCAGAATTGCCCAAGTTTTTCATCCCTGTTTGTTCATGTGTTCTTTCTTCAAGAGTGGGTGTTTCCTCTTTCCTTTTGGCAATCTCTCCCACTGTATCTGCACCAATTTCTTTCCAATCAACATTTACTGCCTGAGCTGCCCTCAATTCTTTTTCCATTTTTGCCTCTAGCAGTTTTTCTTCATGTTTGCTTTGAGGTTTTTCCAAAATCTCAGTCTGAGTGCCTACATCTGCTGTAGTCTGGGTACAGCTATCTGACTTAATAGCCTTTACAGCACCTTCAGTTCTTTTTTGGTTGATTTTGGCATTCTGCTCACTGTCTATAATAGTCTGTTGGGAAAGGTTTCCCAGCAGCTCAGAAGTGTTCTGAAGAAGCTGTGAAAGATGCATGGACAGGTTTTGCATGCTTGTCCAAGAAGAAGGTTGATGAAATAAATCTCTGTTTGTTTCCTCCTTTTTTGCAGAAATATCTGTATAGCTTCTCTGATGTCTTCTCTGCCTTTTATACCTTCCTGTAGTTGCTGTTTGTGTTCCTTGCTCACATGTAATCCCTGGTGGTTTTTTGGAAGGTTTTTCAGACTCTGAAGGATACAATAGTACAATTTCATCAACCTGTATTGAAGAGTTACCAGGTTGTGTGGAAGGATTCTCAAGTTCAGCAGTGTTGTTTTCTGAGTTAGTCTCCAATGTTTCACTGGATATGTTGCTGTACTGTTTGGTAGTGTCACTCGAGTATGCTGATTGAAATTCTTGTCTGACACTGTCCCATTCTTGAAGACCTTCAATGCTACTCAAAGTGCTTGACAAAACTTTTGCTGTAGCATATGAACTTAGATGAGAACGAAAAGGAGAATTTTGAGAGTTCAATCCATTGTCTACACTGGAACATCTCATAACTTTACAATTTTCCCTATTCAAAGGAATTTGATTGCAAGAGACATCACTTGCACTTCCAAAAGCATACTGTTTCCAGCCAATCTTGCAGGCTCCATCTGGTTGCCATGGGTGAATGTATGGGTTGATATCACTTGATCTAAAATGCATCGCATCTTTATTATCTTGCAAAAATGAATCAGTTTCTGGCTGGTATCCAGCTTCTTCTCCTTCCCCTTCACTACACTGAGCTACAGAATTGCTCTTTGAATGGACATTTGCTTCTGCACACACAGAACTGCAAGCTGTGGGCAGTAAGGATGATGGAGATTGACTAGCACAGTCTTTCAAAGACTGGCTACTTTGGCTTCTTGCTGCTAAATTTTGTAAGTTTTTGGAATTGCAGTTTGCAAGTTTCTTAGTTTGTGCAATTTTTTGCTGAAATCTGGGTTTAGATTTAACTTGTAGAAAGTTTTTCAATTCTTTCTTTGAAAATCTTTCAATTTCACAAAGATCATCTTCAGTTGGTGATGGAGGCTCTACACTCATATTCAAATCTTGCAGTGATTTAGATGCAGAATATAACAAAGGATCTGCCTTAGATGAAGCTTCCAAAGTATATTCTGTATCAGAGAAAACAGCAATAGCTGGAGCTGATACTCTGTGACTTCGTAAATAAGGTCTCATTTCACTTTGTTTACAGCCCTTTGTACTCCGTGTGGTAGAATATGATTTTTTGCTCCTGAATTGCACCAATTTGGATTCTTGAAGAGTTAAATCATGGTTTTCTGGCAAAAACTTTATGGAGGTTGTTTCATTAGTTTTTACAGAAAAATTGAGTCTTTCCGATTTCAGGGTATTATTCCTCATTGTAGTGTCTCCCATTGTTGAACAAGTGTTTGCCTCGGCATCAGCACTATCAATGCTCGAACATATATTATTTTTGCAAAGTAAAATCTCTTTTCCACCATCTGTATTTGTTCTATCTGGCCCCTGTTCTATCCGTGCACCTGCAGGCACATACTGATCCTGCAGATCTGCAGGGTTTCTTTCAAAACCCAAGACAGTGTGATATGGTTGCCTGGGATCAGGGCTTCTGTATGTGGGATATGCTTGACCAAATGAATTGCAGGTGTATTCAGGATCCACTTGAACATCTCTTGGATACAGATTTTCCAACATTGTAACTTCTGAGCCTGTTAATTCATTTGGAGAATTTGAGGATAGATTAGTTTGCTTTTCAGCAGGTTCTCTACTTAACGTTTTTCTCTGTTCTGTCTTTACTGCAAAATGTTCAGCCTCAATATTTGCATGCAGTTCTTCCTTACTTCTGTTAAGTGTATTTCTCATTTGTCCCTCTTTAATAAGAACTGCCCTTCTAGGGCAATTACCATCCCAAATTGGTAATGGTGGTAGTAAAAGAGAACTATCATTTGGTATTTTCTCTATGTGTTTGTTGCAAGCTTCTTGTGGTGGAACTTCATTCCAATGATGCTGATCAATTTCTGTATCACTGTCAGGTTTTTTATTATTATTTCCATATGCAGGTTCCCCATCTACAGCAGAATTTTTATATGAAGTAGAGTCTATGTCTGAGACTGGAAAATGCCTGTTTTCTTTTGCAAGAGAAAGTAAAATACTTCCTGAAGCATATATTGGCTCATCGAATACCACAGCTTTATCAGACTGAGTGTCTTGTATTTGCAAAACAGCAAACGGAGGCTGTTTCAATATATTTGAATGTGAAGTATCACATGTGCTAGTTTCACCATGGCCTATATCTGCAGTTGAAGGAAATTCTGAAAATGCTGTTAAGGCTGGGTAATTGACTCTTGCTAATGATTGGAGAAAATCTCCTTCTTTTACAGAGTACACATCTGCAGAATTGCAGGACACTTTCTCAGTCGAACAACTGTCCTGAAGTGAGTCCTCAAGCTGACTAAATACTAGAGATTTTGAGTTCCCAAGTAAAGATGTGCTAAAAGCACTGAAGTTCTTGGAGCTTTGAAATGGTGTCTTAGGTGAAGTGTCCTCTGCAGAGTGTGATGGAAGGGACTTTGATTCATTACAGCCAGTCTGTCCTTGGCTCTGGAAAGTGAGCAGACCCGATTCTGGTACAGTCACACTATTAGTGTTACTGCAGTGTTCTGAGAACTCATGAATTTTATCTTCTTTTATGTCACCACAATTCTGGAAATAACCTTGAACAATTTTCTCCTTTTGCTCTGTTCCCACAACTTTTTCAGGGAGTTTATTACTCTGACCATATGTGGTCTCTGCAACTGCAGAATTATTTTCCTTTTCGTCTCCTTTTTGAGAAACACCAGGAAAAGTTACAGATACACTCAAATCTGTTGATTCACTTTCAAAGTACTTTGTTTCTTCAGAGAGAACAGTATCATTTTTACCTTTGTCTCCACTGCTGACAATTAAACTATCTGCAGATGAAGCTGGACAATTCAGAAGACCAGGAGAATATTCAGAAGTGCCCAAGTTCCTATTATAATTTAGAAAGTCTTTACTATAATGTGGATTTTCCTTCGGAGATTTCTTCAGGCCTTCTGAAAGAGAGGGGGCCTTCTCAGGAGCAGCGTTGCCTGATTGCTCTACACAGCACTCTTCAGAAGCTTCATGTTCCTGGTTTTCTGTGGGCTCATGCTGATATCCAGCTACACCAGGAAACTCGGCATTTTCACATTTACTGTTTGCTGTAGGATAGCTTGCACTTAAAAATGTCTTCTCATCATGCAGTGATGAACCCCCCAAGTGAGGTACTTTCTGAGTCGTATTAATATTCTGAAATATTTTTTGGGTAGTGCTTTCTAGTAAAGAATGGGTTTTTCCCACCCCTGTATCTTCCATCACTTCTTTCTCTGAGGAAGACAGCAGGTTTGAAGTATCCAACACTAGTGAATCAGGCACAATGGTATCCTTTACATCTTGACCTGTATCTTCTATGGAATTAAGACAGTCTTTTAATAATTCATTAACCATTAAATCCATACTGTGTTCTTCATAAACATTATTAATATCCTGTACTATATCTTCAGAAGAATCTAATTTTTCCAAGAAAAATGAGCTTCCTTTGGCCCTTTGCTGAAGTACAACAGCTCCAGACTCAAGACCACCTGCACTGTAGGGAGTGAAAGAGCAGTTCTCAGTGGCAGGTTGTGCAGATATGGCATAATCAGGTCCATTTTTAAATACAAAGGATTCTTCCTCCTGCCTCTGCTGCATGGTCCTGGTTTGCAGAAGAGCTACACTCTCACTTGATATTTTACCTGGAAGATGTTTGTCTTCTCCCATTTTCTTGGCTGTAACAGATGTACCAACACCGATCTCACTCTCCATTAATGTTTTGTAGTAAGGCAGAACAGGTCCAGTTCCAAGACTGCTGTCAGATGGTTTTGTACATCCTCTCAGTGCAGTGGGAACATCTTGAACAAGATGGGAATCATCACTTCCTCCAAGATATAAAGGCTGATTTACAGACTGGCATGGGGAATCTTGAAGTTCTTGGGTTTTTTCTGTACATTTCTGTGATGCTGGTGGATTTTGTTGCTTGCTAATGTCTTCATTATTTCCAGAAAAGCTGGTAGACACACACTGGCTTTCTCTTGATATTTCATTTAATCTGCTGTTATCACCTGTCATTTGGTAGCTGCCTTTGTTTTCAGGGAAGAGTTCATCCGGGTTTTGTAAAAAGATCAGTTCTATCTCCTCCGTGCTTTCTACACATATCTGCTTTTGTTTGTCTGCTTTGGTAATTTCTACTAACTTCATCAATTGTGCTGTCTCTTCCTCAGCTCTGGAGCCTACTTGATCCAATTCACAAATGTCAAAACTTTTTCTAACAATACCTACATTCAAGTTTTCTGAAGTGCAATGCTCAGGAGATTGTACAGAGCAAGTCATACACGTATGTCTGTCGAGACTGGTAAATTTTTGTTCAGTTTTGTATTGGTCAATATCAGCAGTATCTTCAACTGAATATTCACATGCATCAACTATATTTCCTATCTCTGTAGCAGTGTCCACTGAGTCACCATCCTCACTCATTTCAGTAGGGTCATGGTATCTTGAATCATCCTCTAACAGTATATTTGGTTCTACTTCAGAAGCCATCAGGTACCTTTCAGGGATCTTAAATTGATCTAAAATTTCTTCTTTGTCCCCTCTGTCACAATACATTTGATACAGAGCTGGAGACTGTTCATTGAAATAAACATTTTCATCTGTGCATATATCTTCTTGCTTCATAATAACCAGCTCCTCAGTGTTTGTCATGATAATTTGTTCTTCATTCCCAGTCACTTCACATTCATTAACCTTGTCTTCCTGGGGCAAACAGTCTGATACACAATGCTCAATTATATTGTTAGAATTTATTTGTCCTTCATTTTCAAGTTTTGCTGGAATATTTTCTTGCTTCCTTGGGATTGATACTGTTTCAGCTACATTCTCTGATGTTCCATTCATCTGTAAAAGCCCTTTGCGAGTATCAAGGAATCCCAAAGTATTCTGAATAATATCTGTTGTGTGGGAACACACAGCTGAAGAAGTGGTTTTGGGAGCAACAGAAAGCTCTGTTGAATAAATACCTATTTCTATTTTCTCACTTATTTCTTTTTGGCAAAAGCTGCTTGTTTCAAGTTGGCTGCCAGAATGCACAAGTGCTTTTGGTTCCTGAGTATGTTCTGCTCCTGTGCCAGCTTCCTGCAGTTCATCTTTGTGCAGTTCTTCATGTGTTAGGCACAGGTTTGTATTGAACTCACAGTGAACTTCACCAGCTGCGGTATCAGTAGGTTTCTTTGGATTCTGAGTTAGACCAATGTCTTTAAAATCCTTTTTACTGTCTTCAGTTACACTTTGGACTTTGGCTACTATTCTGTCAGGTAAACTTTCAGTGTGTCTGGATTTAATTTCCAATGCACTTTTTTCTAAGTTGCTTGCATTATTGATTGATTTTGTTATTTCCTTATCTGTGGCTGTCCCTGCATTCTGATAAGGAGTCATGGATTCTTTATTTCTATATGAACTCTCCTCTTGAGAAATGGCAGCTGATGCATTTGTGTTACATTCAGATACCCTTCCCAACTCTGAATTTGCATCATATTCAGCATGAAAGTCCACTGGGCAATCACTTTCGAAAAATGCTTCTTCCTCTTCTCTAGATTCAAGTAAAGATTTGTTCTGTGTTTCTGTTTCCAAGAGAACAGAGGCATCAAATTCTGCAGAAGTGTCAGTTGTCTTGTGTGTAGTGTTTTTCTGTCCTGTTGATTTTGAAGAGCATGTTGGGCAGAGGCAGCCAGAATGTACATCAGAACAACTTTTTGTGACACTGACTTCCACAGTAAGATTAGATGTAGCATCACAATCTCCTTTCACTATTGTGACATGCTCCAATAGTTTATCATAATTTTCGGTCTCACATGCACTTTGAAAAAAATTAGCTTTTGTTGAAACTTTGTAAAATAGGCTTGAATTAGATTCTGGGAGAAAATCATTTGTATTCTCACAAATTGCAGCAGGAAAGGACTTGGTGTTTTTCCCATTTACATTCAGTAGGAAATAATTTACTTCATTTACGGCTAGGTTTTCATATTTGGATGAAAATTCTTTCTGAACTACAGCCTGAGAATTCAATACATTGTGTTCTTTGCTTTCACTGTTTTCTTCTCTTATGTTATCAGTGCATAATGTAGAATTTTCTGAAATTTGCTGGGATAAACAACTCGCCCGACTGTCTGCTAGAGCACATTCAGGGGAATAATCCTTTGAATCAGGTTTGTGTTTGAATTCATAATGATTTAGTGAAGACAGATCTTCACCCTTTGATATGTATTCTTCATGATCTCTGAGCAAAGGCACTTCTGGCACAATGTCTGCCAAACTATCTGTGCTTATTTCCATACAGATTCTCTCTTTCTGAGACATCTCTATTGGTGTTGCAGACTGGTCATAGCTTGCACTGGCAGCAACAACTAGAGGGTGACACTGATATGTTGTCTTTTGTGAGGAAAAATCTGTCTCTGCTGTTACTTCTGCAAGTATTTGCTCATGATCTGTTTCTTGCATTGTTTCCAGGTTACTCTCCCCAGACCTGGCGGGTTCTTCTCTATCAGCTGACTCTGCTCCTTGCCCAGCCAGCATCTGAAGCTTGTAACTGCTCACCGGAGGGCAGCTCTTGTTTGTTAAGTCACTGAGGAAGAAACCTTCATCACAACATGTTGGTATTTTTTGTACTGGAAAAATCTGCCCACAGTTTCCAAATTGGATGTGTTTTACTGCAGATGTCTGTGTTAAGGTCATATTATGAGCAAGTCCCATAGAACACTCAGCAGCAGGTTCGCTGACAGATGCATTTCCACTGCCTGAATCTGTCACACTTGATTTTATTATCAAATTATTGTAGTCATTGTCAAACTCATCTTTTGAAAAAGTTTGGAATAAGTCATCTTCTAAATCTGCATCTACACAGCCATTCCTTTGCTCCACAATTTGCACAGGCAACACAGAGATAAAAGGTGGCTTTTTCAGAGTGTGATCTTTTGGCAACTCTGGATGAGTTGTCGTGACAGAGTTCTCTTTCTTAGATACCAGTGACAAGCAGTCTGCACTGGAGGTGCTTTCCATACAGTTGAATGTTTGTGCACATTTGGTATCAGACCTGTAAGTAGAGAATTCACCCAGTTGTTCTTGTTCAGGATGGTGTGACCTTGACTGTTCATAATAATCATGCTCTGCTGAAATAGGAACAAAAGACGAACTTGATCCTACTGAGCTAGCAAATGAGGACTTTACATTTGGAGATTCCAAGGAAGAATTTTCATTAGAGTTTGTCCATCCCTTAAAAATTTTATTTAATGATCTGCTCTCAGAAGTCCTGCTTGCAGTTGTTGTTTCAGGTAAAGGTACTTCCAATGTGTCAGAGGAGAAAACTGGGTTTATTTGGATTACGTGATGTGGACTGTGAGTAATGCTGTGAATCTGCTTAGAGCCAGAAACAAAAGACACCTCAGCAGCTGACTGCTTTAGATCATCTTTCTTTAGCCAAAGTTCTGGTTTGCTTGAAGAGCACGGACGAGCATCTTGAAATTCCAAGTTTTCATGGGAAGAAGATGCTGTTATTCTGGGGCTGCTGATGTCAACCTTTGAGTCACAGGAAGACCAGGCACCATTGGTAAGCAAAGGATTTCCACTTGCATAACACAGTCTTTTTTCAGGTGACCTTTCTTGTTCTACAAAGGAGATTTCTGTTCCCTTCAGCAACTGCTTGCAAGCAGTCTGTGGCTTGGAGTTCAAATAAAAGGAACTGCTCAGCTTCAGATCATAATTTGTCCCTTCTGTATGTCTGCCACAGGTCTTGGATTCATGGTCTTCCTCAATCTGTATAGATGGTGATTTAGGAGTTTGTAACTTCCAGAAAATCTCTGCTGGCATTTCATCAGATGAGTCAGATTTGGATTCTTCAACCAGATCTTCTGCTGGCATCTCTTCTCCATCAGCTAAGCTATCCAGAGAAAAGCTTCTTTCAGCCTTTCCCAGTCTTCTACGAGATGCATATGATTTCACCAAAGATGAAATATGGTTCTCGGTTCTGCTTTTGTAAAGCTTAGCTGGCTCATGAGGGGCCTTTAACTTGTGAAATTGGCTTGTATTTTGCTTTTTGGCTTTATTTTCCTTTTCTATCAGAGAGTCTTGTGACATTTGACTGTCATCACTCTCAGAATCTTCTGGGTTGGCAAGACATTTATTTCTGTCAAAATCTTCCCGTTTCAGTTTCTCTGGGAAAGCTTTTGCATAAGCACAGGAGAGCGAATCTACAGAATAGGAACTGTCAGTATCAGAAATCTCATTTTCATCATCCTCTTGCCAGTTCTCCAGCATATCTGTGGCTGTCTTGGGCATTCCAGCACTTAGCATCTCAGCACTGTGCCACCTTTTTTCAACGTAAGAGAGTGGTGTCTGTGAGTTCATCTTCGTGAGATTTCCTACTGATGTCGCTGTCATCAGAAATTCTTTCTCTTCTGCTGATGATTTCTCATGACTTGGCAAGGCTGAGTTGGCCTCTTTCCTCCAGTTCTTGACTGTTTGGTTTAGATCCACTGATGGTTGGTTTCCATACACTGTTTTCTTCATTTGTTTAGTAAAGTTTTCTGGAGAAGGCCTGTGGCCTTTTCCATTGATATCCATTCTAATCTTTTTATTGGATACCTGAGCTCTAGTTTGTGCTACATTGCTGCTGGCAGGCTGACTTAAATCTCCTAGCACCTTTGATTTTGTCATTCTTCTCCCTGTAATAAAGGTTTTAGGCTCACCTTTCTCCTTAAAAAGACCAGGAGAGGAACCTTTAGAGGTCTGGTTTTGAGATCCAGCTTGCCCTGGGCTGTCATCCAACTTTTCAATTTTTTTATAATTTTTAATGCTATAAGCCATGATAGCTGAATCATTAGAGTATTTCTCTTCTCCTTTTTTATTTTCAATTGAAGATGTTTTTTGTTTTTCAGTTAGCTGCCTCTGGACTGAAAAGGAGATCTCCTTTTCATCATTAGGGTCA
The DNA here is from genome assembly GCF_024509145.1 of Vidua macroura. Taxonomy (NCBI): domain Eukaryota; kingdom Metazoa; phylum Chordata; class Aves; order Passeriformes; family Viduidae; genus Vidua; species Vidua macroura. The sequence continues at coordinate 36,377,050 of NC_071576.1, forward strand.
TCACTCCCAGAACTGTCTTTACCACTTCTGTAAAGGTATTCTACAGGTGACAACCTCTCTGTTGTACTACCTTTACAGTATTGATCAATATTTGGTGAGGTAGATAACTTGGAGACTGACTCTCTCTTCGAAAAACAGCTGTGGAAGAAAACAAGAAATAAAGTCAAATCCTTGCTTGAATAATGTAGTTAACTTTCACCACAGTAACGTCTTGCAAAAAAAGAATAATAATTTATAAAGCAACAATCTTAATGCCTCTCAAAATCCAATTCTAGCAGGGAATAAAAAAATAAAATTCTGTGGCTAATTATAAAATTCCCTTGCTATCTGGAAAGATGCCCTGCACACAAATAAATAGCTCAATGCTATGAGGTATAGCTACATATTGAATCTCTGTAGGCTCAAGTAGCTGTAAATGTTAATTAAAAATAAAAGATAGTTCTAAGTCACAGAAATCCACTTAGCAGAGTTTAGCTATTTCTTGCTGTTGAAATAGCTAAGGACCATGCTGTGATAGACACTGTAGCATCCCAACATTTTAGCATTGCATGGAGATGTTTATTTAGCTTAAGAAAGGCTGACCAGTATAAAAGTCCTTTCCATAATCACCCCAAAGATACCAATATTCTGAAGAAGAGTTTGATGATAATCAAGATTAAATTGTGCAGAAATTAGTATTTACCAACAGTCTGAACAAGGCAACAACAAAAGCTAAGCTACTTCTAAAAAGCCTTCTCAAAGAGGTAAAAAGTGCAGAAAGGCTTGAGAGAGAAATGTAAAAAAGTGAGAAAGACCATGTCAAACAAATAAATAGGGAAAGTACTGAACAAACCCAAAGGAAAAGGACAAACGTTTCCAGCTTGATGTACAATATAATGGGCTGACTGACATTGCAGATTTGGGGATATTTTCAATACATTAGAAGGCATTGGAAGGATAGGTGGCCTGAAAATACCTTGGATTTATGTTACTTTTGAAAGTGCCGAGGATTTGGCAGATGTTAACTTACCTGGGTACCTGGGGCAGGTACGAGTCACAGAACAAACGCCTGTGCTGCAAGGAACTCGAACCCAACAATTTCCGTCTCTCTTGCGAGTGGCGATCCAAAGAGGACCGCACAGTAATATTATCACTTAGGGCTTGGGATTGCTTCACACACTCTTCACTGAGCCAGCAGCTAGCTTCCAGCTGCTCCAGGTTTTGCTTGGCTTCCAACAGCTTCTGCTTCTTGACTATCCTTTCCAGCCGGAACTTGACCTTCTTCCGCCTTATGTTTCTTTCGGCCTTTTTTAAGGAGTACCTTTGCAAGAGCTCCAGCTGCACCAGTCTCTTCTTGTTCTGCTGTAGCAGGGAAAGGCAGGTTTCCAGCCCAGTGGTGCTCTGCACCTCAGCCTCTGCACACAGCGTAGGCTCTGTTTGCACTGCAAACTCCCTCTGCTCTTGCTGAAGAGCAGCCAGACGTTTATTCTCATTTATAAGCCACTGCTGGTCTGTAAACAAAACAGTGATTGAAAGAAAGTAAAAATCATAGGAAAAACATTATTTGTTGCTATCTTGGTTCTTAATTTAATCAGCCTCTAGAGATCATTTGAGAACAGAATTTCTATGCATGTAGGGTAGAGACGTGACAAACTATTTAAAGAAAAATGTACTGTTGCTCTACTTCATTGATAACTAAAAGCCTCTTCATTGGGTTAAGGACTCAGGTAGCAACTGCAGAATATAAGCATGTAATCATAAAATTAAAGAATCATTAAATGGCTTGGGCTGGAAGGGACCTTGAATATCAATCGGTTAAATGTGCACAAAATAAAACAAATACTGTCATGGCAAAGATGCAGGTGAAGCAAACGCAACCTTTAGCTATTATGACAAACAGTTCAAAAAACACAAGCTCACACCACCAGTCAATGTGTATTTTTCACAGAATTACCATTCTACTCCACAAAAAGAATTAGATTCTCTGCTTCCGTTAATGACCCCTGCAGTTCATAAATGCCAAATATGTTCACACACCAAGTGACTAACCTAATTTGATAACAAAATATGTTATCTCTGCTTACACACTAAATATTCAGAGCCTGATCTTTGCAGTCAGTGAGGATGCAGTAGAGAACAGAACCATGGTGATTTATTTTAAACCCTGGATGCAAGAATACTTTTATTCCATGCATGGGATGGATGTGCTTATTGGTTTTTCAGAGCACACCAGCTTCAATCTGAGCTATGATGAACTGTAACAAAACAAGAGATTATTGAGATCAACATGACCAGGTTGTATCTGATGGCTTGAACCTGTTCTCTTAATGAAGCAGATTTTTTATGCTGCTATAAAAACATACATATTCAGCTCTCAAAGCAAACAAACAAAAAAATCCATTGCTGAACAGGCAATGTAAAACCTCAGGCCAGGTTCCTTTACAAGTGGAGCATTTCTCAAAGAACCAAAGTTTCCCAAAGCACTGCTGTCTTACTAGCAGCATTTTTTTTTTTTTTGGCTGAACTTAGTTTCAATGTGCAGTCCTTTACTAAATAAGCAATGTTTCATTGCTTATTCAGGAATGTAGGAATTAAGAGGTATTTATTGATGTGATGGATGAGGGCTTCCTGCAGCTCTGCACACCTGAGCTGCCAGAGAGGAATTTGGGGCTCTGAAGGTTTCCCTAGTGCAAGAAATCATTAGTGCAGAGACATTGTAGGTATCACTTGCTTGATGAATACTGATCTCGTTAAACACTCTTCATTAGTGATCCCCACCACAATGAGTCTCCTGTCCTGCTTATATTAGCAGCTCTGCATAGAGCACATGCACAGAGGTAGGAATTCCAACTCTATGGTTACTCTATGGATAAAAGGGAAGCATTTTTATCATTATTTTAGTTATTTTTTCTTAATAACATTTTTCGTTTTCACATACAAAAACCTTAACTTTGTTTCCAGATGTGTTCTCTTTAGTGTGATTTTAGCAAGCAGAATATTTGGCAGACCAGTTTCCCTGCAAGAGAGCTGCAAGTTTAAGATGCTAATTAATCTCTGCTCAAAACCTTGCCTCTGTCAGGAGCTGAGCCATAGAGGGCACAGAAAAGGCGAAGAACTTTGGTGGGTTGCCAAGTAAAGAATTGTATTTGGCTGGCAAAAACTACCTGCCTGGCTAAGCTTTGCATGAACACAGTGAAAACAGCAGAACTAGAGGGAAGCAGAGAACAAGTCTGCAGAGCAACAAAATAAAGATGTTTTGAGGAAACTCTCTGGATTTTCTGTACTACCTATATATTCTTCTGCTATATCCCATCAAAACAATTTCCTTTTAATCTCTTCGTTGTGGCTGGCATAATTAAAGGATAGCTGACTGCATAAGTTTTGGTCTGAGACCTTCCCAAAAATTCATGGAAGTTTTCTTCTTCCAGGATCAAACAGCAGATTTTGCCAGGTGGGAATGACACCTTTGTATAGGCACCCTTTGCTTATCAAGAAACCTAGATCAAATAATTCATCAGAAGACACACTAGAGAACACCAGAACCACAGCTGTAGGGAGGCAGGATTGGGATCAGCCTGGGAGAGGAGGCTCAGAGCCACAGGGGAGTAGCTGGTGCTGTCCCTCCCAGCAGTGCTAATGACCTGCAGTGCTAATTAAACAGTGCTGCTGGAGCACTGCAAAGGAGGCCCTATAGCTCTGTTAATCAAGGCTCAGTAACTGTTCTCAAGGGAAAGGCAGTTGTAGGAGAAATCCAGTAATTAGCCATAACAGAAGTTCCACTCATAAAAAAAAAAAGCATCACTAGCACAAAAATGAAAAAAGGATGAAAGTATGCAGTAATGGAAGGGAGTTGAAGCAGGGGAAGAGGGGTACCCACTTTCTTGGATTTGCTGGTTGATGAGTGCTTGGTCATTTTCCAGTTCCCGCTCTGCTTTGATCTGTCCTCTCAGAATCTGCTGCTTTAAATCCTCAACATAGAGCTGCTGTTGTTGAATTTGTTTTCTGTGGAAAGCTTCCTGGTCTCTCAGTTTCTGCTTGTACTCTTCATGCACAGCATCTATTTCTCTGCTGTTAGAAATGTTGACAGTGAATTTAAACCAGAAGCAAATATTCTTTGTAATGAAACCAGTCATCTTACTAAAGAAAGACGGACAATGTTAGTTCAATAAGGGTGCATTTTGACAGAAACTCATAGCTGTGTATATGCATGTCACAGCAGGCTGCAAGTCTGTAAGTGTCATAAATGCCAGAAAACATGAAAGCTCTAGTAGTGAAGCAAGTAATTCAATTGCCAGAAAGATAATAGCAAAAAGAATTTTTAAAAATATTGTCACTTTTCATTTTGCTGTACTCTTCCATAAATGAAACTGGGGAGGGGATTGTTTTTTAAATGATAAAATTTTATTACCACTATATAAGATACTTGTCATCTAAGTACTTTGAAGTGCTTTACAGAAATGACCAACATTCTTTATTTTCAGATCAAAAACTCCAACTTAGAAATATTTACAGGCATTGTCAGGATTACACCAACAGTCTCTGGCAGTGCCAACGAAAGACCTTGATCACCCAAATCTCTGTTGGATGCAAGAACTATATCAGGTTACTGCTTCTATATTTGGAGCAGAATTGGGATCAGAAAAGTGACTAGCCTGTGAAAAACTGCTTTACAATCTTCTCCAAGATGTTTGGTTTCTGACTGTGTGCCAAAATTTTACACACACAGAACAACAATCAAAATAGTATCTCTTCTTACCATAATGCATTATAATATTCAAGATACCTTAGCCCTCTGAAAGGAATATATATTCTGCTTTTCCACATGCTACCATCAAGAAATTATCAACATTAAAGTTAGATCATATCTAAATGTGATATACGATCTTTGATTGCTAAACACTGCATTAGTATATATAACCTCAGAAAATTAAACTTTTGAGTCTTGGAAAAAATGTTTTTATTACATTTTAATAAGAAAGTAAATAATGTATTTATAATACTTCTAAAGCAATAAAAGATGCCAGAACTCTAAATTAGAGTCCCTGAAGGTCAAAAAATCTCCAAAAATATAATTTCAAATGAAATCTTTGGAAATATCATGTAGTTTGTAAAATCACTACCAATACAATGTCATCTGTATGAAAAGAGTGTTTGACCTTTGCTACACAGGAATAATTTAACATCTCAATTTAGAACTGTAAGCATGTGTTCAAAGCAACCATTTCTACAGTAAAAACTTGATTTTGTGTGATAGTTTAGTAGAAAGAACAGATGAAATAATTGAGCAGCAAAAATCTACAAATCTCCTGGAGTACCTTTACATGGTACATGCATTGCACTTCATAAGAAGTAGTAGGAAGGTCTCAGTACAGAAAAGCTTTAAGATTTTCAATAATTTACAGTATTACTATGAATCTTGCTCACACAAGAAAAACGGAATTCTGGTTTTTTTTAATGTTTATGTAAATGTAATGCTGAGCGTAACTGAAAGAGAATATCTTCTGTTCAGTTGTCTGCCATGGTGCAAACACAGCACAAACTTTGCTGCTGCCATCTGCTAAGTGGTTTGCGTCCATTTGTCACCTACACAAACAAATGGTAAGAATATGCAGGTCCAAGATCTCTTTGTCCTTGGCTTGTCTCCAAAGATGCCAGTACCCTGTGATTTGTAATTTTTTCCCTCTCAGATAAACTTTAATTGATCTCCAGGAAGTAGAAGTGGGATGCCTCATTTCTCATTCAGCTGAAGTAGGTTTGAATTGACACTTCCCTGCAGCACTGAAATGCTCCTATGGCGATTACAAACCTCCAGCTGTTCAGGTATTTGTAACACCACCAGCCACAGAGGGACAAACTCAGAGGTTAAAGAAAGACTGGTTCACTAAAGAAGAACCACGTTCCAAACACAGTATTGAACCTGAAGTATCTTGTTAGGAAAAGCTCCCATGGTTTCAATGGTAACTCTCAGGAAGGCTTGCCCTAAATGCAGCTTTGAGGTTGCCTTCCATATTTTCTAATGGAGCAGCTGTATAATCTGGAGGTTAAAGTACTGATGTGGGACAAAACACTTCTGATTTTGGAGCAGTTACATGACCTCTGTGCTTTCACACCCTTGGCCTGCAAGGTCTTCAGGACGAGGAGAGCCTCTGGATGCCTATGCACCAAACCTAACGGCCTCTCTGCAGCATCTGGTGACAAGGTAGTCTTTAACCTGTTCTACTAACAGACATATGAAAGCTCTGGTTCCTGTGGTGGTATGAAAGTTGAAAAATATTAATCTAAATTGTTCACTGGTCTCACATGACCTTGGGCAAGTTGCTTAGTCTGAGACACGTGTGAAAGAAGTAAATGATATTCATCCAAGAGAAGTGATGGGGATCCATTAGCATTATCAAATATCAGAAAGTCAAATATCAGAAAAGCTGATTTCCATTGATTTATCATTGTTAGCATCATTCTGCATGAAACTGAGGAAATGGAGTAAATCATTGCCAGCAGGCTGAAAAGAAGCATGATACTAAAATAGTAGTGAAAGAATTCTTGTTCTGCAGCTGTTTACTAAAACTAGATAAAATTCTTCTGATAAAATATCTCTCATTCTTCCTAACCATGACTTTTAGCTGTCAGCCAATCATCCCATAAAATTGACTTATTAGATTTCAAACTGCTTACAAACTGAAACCCAGAAGATTTAACAATTTAACAAGAACAAGATTTAACAAGAACAACTCCGTGCTGCATTTCAATCCAAAGACCTAACAATGCCCACAGGGGTGGTTAGGTAACATCTGTTTACAGCTGTGAGAGGGTCACAAGCTTTTCCTATACTTTCCAACCTTGCTGAAACCACACCCCACCCCACATTATAAAGCAACAGAGAATAGGCAATACAAACAATGCACGTGGCACAGTGCTGTTTGTTCTCAGCAGCACTAGCATATTCCCTCACGTGTGTAGCAATGGCTTTTTGCTGAACTAACACGAAATTGTGAGATCCTTTCCAACAGCTGTGTGTGTTTGCACACAGAGCATAACACGAGGCAGGCCAAACTGATGGTATTAATCACAACTCCATATTATGACTACACCCCAGAAAGGCAGAGACCAGAGGAAGAGCCATACACCACTTTAAACCTTGGAAAAGCTAACACAGCACAGCAATCGCTGCAGTGTTCTTTCTGCTTTTGTTCAGGTGATGTAGCTAGCTGGTACAATTCTCCCTCTGTAAGGTTAACAAAATACTCCCTCTGTAACAAAATACTCTTGTTCCAGGTATATATACAACTTGCAGTTCTGCCCTTATTTCCGTGTCTCTGCTTCATTTCCTAATTTCTAGTAGTATAAAACAAAAATCAGGCAGAGCAGTAAAGCCAGGTCTGAATACAGAAACTGAACATTAAACAGCTTTTTATGAAGCTGCTTCTTACGGACAGTTTTCTGAAGTGGAACAAAAATATAATGACAATCCATGCAGAGCCACTTACATAATACACAAATGCAAGAGGATGTTTTCCCTCTGGCTGTGAAATACTGGCTGTGAGAGTAGAATTACTGGCCAGTTTGGGATACAGATCTGTCTCCCACAGAAACTGCTGAAACCAAGAACATGAAGTCAGAATGCTCCCTTTCTACTTTTGAACATGCTATGTCATGTCAGCACACTTCTGCTGGTTTGTGAAAATAACATGATAAACTAAACTAAAAAAGGACATGACAATGGCCCAGAAAGAAAATAACAGCTTCACACACACTTCATAGTTAATTCACCTAATAAGCAATTCAAGGAACAATCAGTTTGTGTAATATATGTTTGAATGACTTAACTACAACCAAGTATCAATCCAGTTAACATAGGAATTTAGCCAAATTTTGTAATAAGTAGGAGAGATCAGTAATTTTTTCACCTAAAACATCTTAAATCAGATGTACTGTTAAATTTAGACATGAAACACTGGAATGCTATGAGATACAGCAAAAAATCACAGCATGCTATTGCTCATATTCCTGCTTTTCCACACAAGCAATCTGGACTCAGTACAGTTCTAGGAGGAAATAAAATAACCTCAGGACAAACATAAAAGAAACAGCTTCATTTCTGTAGGTAACAAGACACACATGGAATCTTGGTTCCACAGGACCAGCATACTCTAGCATAAAGCATATAAAAAAAAGCAATTCTGCAGAGAATTTCATAAAAGCATGCAGATTTCTGGGTGTATCAAATGCAGCAAGAAGTGTCAACAGTTACCCCCTCCTCCAAGCAAACCATTAAAAGCTGCAAGTAAGATGACAACAAAAAGATACCAACCCTAAACTAAAGATAATCACAAATTACTGAGAAAACATTAATATGATACCGATTCTGCTGGATTGTTTTTCCATCTCATTTTTCTCTCCAAAGTTTGCACGGTGCATGCTAAACGAACCATCTGTAAATCCACATTTTTTTCCAGCCGGTTTTGTTGTCAGCTCTCTGGGATCCTATTGTGCTCCTAATTCTCCTCCCCTCTTCCCCAAACACTTCTGCTGCTGATGCAGAGGCTGGCGGCTGCTACAGCATAATGCAGCTTCCAGTAACTATGGCAGCAATAGCTCTGAATACCTGCTGCAACAAAATCCTAAGGCTCAGATAGAGAAACTACAGTGAAAAATAATTACTTGTGGTAAAAGCTGAAATTTGCCAGTTTTCTCAAAGAAAACATCAGTCAAGTTAGCATCCCCATCTTTTTGACTGCCTATTGTTCAAGTTCTATCTGTCTTTTACAAATTATTTTTCCCAAGGGAAAAAGAGTTAAAAATAAAGCTGAAAAAAAGATGTTGGCAAGGCATTTTGTGCCCTTGCAAACCCCACACTGAGAGCAGTCACAAGTTAGAGTTACAAGCCTATCCACTAATACACATCTACACAACTGCTCCCACCTTCTCCAGCTCTATCCTCCCCCTCTTGCCGCGTCCAATCCGGGGCCCTTCCCGCAGGGGCTCAGAGCAGCAGCAGCAGCAGGAGGAGGCACCACGCAGCTGCACAGGATCTACATCTGCTGCTGCCTGGCACAGGGGCCCAAACCTCTCCCTCCTCTTCCCTAAAGCAAAGGGAAAAGCTACGGAGGGGATACAAAGACCTTGTATTGTCACCTCCTTCAGCGTCCCGAAGGAATGCCACTCACAGAATTCAACCCAAAAGCTGGGGAGTGGTGGGCAGGAGGTGGGAGCCAGAAATCAGTCAAAATGGCCAGCAGAGTCAGAAACCTCTAGAAATAAGGGCTCTTTGGAAACATACACACATAGTAATTCCCTTCACAGAAGTTGCCATCAAGTGAAGTATCATTTAGATTTCTGATTAACTGGTTCGCTCAGAGAAAAAGCACACTGTTCTGTTTCACGTGTGGTTTTCTTAGCCTTATGTAAAGGCTAAAAAATGCAAAACCTCTTTTTCTTTGACAAGGCCCCCAAAATAACAGTAAAGCAATGATTTATTTAAGGCACCCCTTTAAATACATCTCTAAACCAGACCTCTTTTTGGCCAAGAGTCACAGGCACAAGACACAGCAACATTCTCCAATAAAGGCCAATGCTGCCTTTTTAAATTCCAGTTCAGCTAACACAGGTTTTCCCTTCACAATGTCAGTTATAAATAGAATTAGTTGTCCTGCTAATCCACTATACACAATTCTACTGTAAATTGTAGAGTTGCTGTAACTGACACAGTGCATTTCTCTGTGAAACAGAATATTTGAGGTATCTTTTAAGAGATGCAAAAATTTTCTTTAACCTTTTTGTTCTGTTTTTTGGTAGAGCATTTTGAAATACTCAAATGAAAGCTGTTAATGAGAACTCAGAGTATTTTGCAGATATTAGTTGGACAAGTTAACTATACCACATTAGAATAATAAATATGTTGGTTATACTGTATTGAATTCCACCCGCCCCCCCATTTAACAATGTTGGTATTTTCAAGGAAAGGGAGTTCAAGCATGTTCCAAGCAGCTAAATAATTCAATGTACTGCTATACCACTGAACGCTAATGGAAAAACTCCTGTGGGTTTTTTTTCTTAATCCAGCAAGACAATAAAATCAGAATTTTTATTTGTATGCAGTATGGTATTAAGGCAATGGCAGGAGAAAGACTTTTATTATCTACTTGTTTGTGGTGATGCTGTAATATGATGACTGATGCCATTCACAAGCCTTCTGTGTGTTTGCTGGCTGACAGCAGACATCAGAAATTGGCAGTGCTGGGACTCTTGTGAGTAGGGTCTATGAGCAAGCAACCAAATGAGAGTATAATGACTCACAATGCCTGAAGTTTTAATATTTGTGTGCAGTGATAGAAAATAGTTTTCCCTCTCATTTCTCAAAATATTTTAATGTACATTTAAAGGTTGAACTGGTAATTCAGCCCATAAAAGGCAGGTGAGAAAAATGTCATCATACTGACAGCATGAGAGATAAGACTCCTACCATTAATAATTGTTACTATAATATATATATTGACATCGTCTGAACTAAAAAACCCAGAAGAAAGTAAAGTACCATCAGGTCCTGATGAAAAAGGTACTTAAACCCATGGAAACTCAACAATTTCTAAATTATTTCTGTTTGCAGCTGCTGTGCTTCTTTGCACGAATGGACCACATTCTATGCTGGGATTTTTTTTTTTTTTTTATTTTTCCCTAAAGCAATTTTATTCTTACCACAAGAGAACCCAATTTATCCAAGCAATTTCCAAAATACTAATGAGTATTCCCAGTACCTACTATTGGCACAAAATCTAATACATTTAGGGCTCTTATATGCTGGAAATTGGTGGCAGCTTCAGAGTAAGCCTCACTCTAGTTATGGCTTTTAAATGCACGCTACACATGCAACAAAAATGCAAACTATTTGCACAAGATCTCATATGAAGAAAGAACATGGTTGCAGAGCCTTGCCTGTAACTCAGCTTTATGTACAGGTTCTTATTCCAATATGATAAACTAGTTTGAATTAAAGCTTAAAGTGTTAGCTTCCATCTCTTCTGGAGGAAATCAGTGTAGCACAGGAGAAAGGCAAACCTAAAGGTGTCAAAAATTTCAGCATGATTTAGACACATCAATAATCTTACCTTGGTTCAAGAGAACATTTGTTTTCTTCACAGTTTCTACATTTTTGACTGCAAAAATAAAAACAGGAAATCAAATATTTGGGAAAAAAGGCAAGAAAAATTCACTGCAGCCTATTGCACACGATGTTACTGTAATTTTCAGTACAGGAAAATGCTGATTTCTAGCAGCTGGGAGAGCACCAGGAACTTCCAAGGGAGAGGGGGACAGAGAACAAGACACACACAGAGCTTTACTTGGTCTTCTATTTTCCTCCAAGTATCTCTTTCTGACAGAGACAAGACCCTGCATTAGAGTGGACTTTTCTACTGGTGATCAAATAAACACTCCCTGTAGTCCACTTAGTCCTGTATTATGGTTTGTGAAGTATCTCACACACACGTTTTAGTACTTGACATTGACTTTTTTTTCATGAGACACCACACATATAATTTTATTCTTATAATATCAATCTTAGGCTAGATGTCTCAAGCATAACCCCCTCCATGAGCAAAACTTCTTGTCTGTACAGAAATACAGGCTCACAGGTTACTGCAAAGCACGGCTGAGTGGATCAGTTCAGTTTACCTATGCCAAATAATTATTCAAAAGGATAGTAGGACCACTGGATTACTTAAGGTGAAAACCAGCTATTATAAGATGTAGTTTACAGATCATTCCTGCAAGAGATGGACATTATAAAACCCAAGCAAATGCAAGAGCATAAATTTTCATTTTTACTGAAGTAGCCGTCTGAAATCCTCTAGGTAAGCATGAGGGTAATACGCTTGTAACATCCTGTCCAAGTGATTAAAAATTGCTCAACACATACAAGTCTTCTATCTGAGCATGGTCTGGAAAAAAAAAATCAATCAGAAATGTTCTGCAGTTTTGTCAGCTTAAAAAGGGAAAACCAAGTACAAATTTGTGATAAACTGCTCATAATGCTTCTGGATTTCTTCAGTTTTTTTCTAGATTCATCAAAAAAACTAGTGACAAGAGCTCCACAACTAATGTTTTTAACAACATAAAGAGGACCTTGGTGTGTACATTTGAAAGTCATTAGACAAACACTTATTTTTAAAATCATTTCTAATTTTTCCTAAGAAAAGAATAGCAATTATGTGTCAAACGTTCTTTAGTAAATAAACAAAATGAAGTAATATTTCGTATAGGCAGGTATCACTGCAGCAAATGATAAGCAAATGCAGAGATTGGATACCTTAAAGAGAACATATCAAACCACACTATCTAAGGTGGAAAGCAAGCCACTTGATTAGAAGCATGAAGAATATTTAAAACAGAGATAACATTTTATGCTCATAAAAATGAGCTTAAATACTTCCTCTAGAAAGAGATAAAAGATTCCCAGTATTTTACCACACCAAAAGCACTCTAGCAAGAAGCAGAACCACCAGCAGATATGAATGAGAAGATGGCTGTTTCTTGCTTTTAACAGGTTAATTAATGTGCCAGGTTGAGAGGAATTAAAAAAGAAAAAGAGCCCAGTTCTATTTAATTCAGTAATATTTTATTTTCAATGTTATGAACTGAAACAGAAAGCATAATTCATTTTCCTGATAGATATTAATCACTGTCTTCATCACACCAATCCTTTCCATTTCATAAAGTCTCTGCTATAAAAGCATACACTAAACACTGAGTATGAGCAGCTCTTCAACACTTTGAAAGCAGTATATGCCTTATTTACTGCTCAGTAAAAAAAAAAAAAAAAAAAGCAAGAAATTACATTGGCTTTCTGAGATGAAGGGCTCAATGAGGACTTGAACTAAAGGGAATTTATGAACAAACATTCTGATTTTCTCAACAAATTAGCAGCGAAAGTCAGTTGGTAATAACTGCCTTGGCTAAATCATATCCTGAAGAGGCCATTCTGTGCATTGAAGCAATAATATTGTAAAAATTATAAATTAGCTGTAAAACAGATGTCCAAGTGAATTGAATTAAGGCTGACAGTCTCATCTGAGGTACTTTCTTAATTGAGCATCAATAAATGATTTTGCAGGTTTGTTGCTTGTGTATCTTAATGCTCTATATTAGTCGGCTGGCCAATGTATTTTCTCTGATATTTTTATTTGACTACTTAAAAACATGATGGGACTTACTCTATATACCAAGTCCCTTATTTCAGACATCATCCCAAAGAGAAATTGTTTGTTCAGTTGCTTTTTTCTTAGTTTTAAACTTACTTGTAGAGAGAAGAAAGGATATAATGTGGAGAATTGATGCAACTTCCATCCAAATTGAGCCAGTCCAAAGCTCCATAACTCATAGTGGGTGGGGTTTCATTAATCTACAGAAAGCACACCACATAGGACAGGAATTTTAAAAAATCACAGCAACCCAGGAACTTCCAAGTTATCATTAATACTGTCATTGTAACTATTGTGCACAAGGCTGCATAGTACCTCCCATGTGACTTTATAATCTGACACTTAGCAAAATTGCAACATTTTTGTTACTGAGTACATCTCTTTTGCAGCTCTAGTTGAATGTACTGCATGGTTCATTAATCAAAAAATTAAGAATGAAAACAAACAGAAGTTAAGCCCCTTTTCTCGAAGTGAGTACAAAAGGATGTAGGAGTGGAAAGTAGAAAACATTAATACATGAAAATCCATTTTAAAAGGTAGACTCTTGCCAATAGCAGTTGAAAATATGGTTAATTCCTAAATGAGAAAACTTGTATTTTTAAAGTTAGGTTTTTAGTTACATTTGTCAGTCATTTTAAGAATTACCTCATTTCTTAAACATTACTGAACAAGCCAACCAAATAATATCTTACAGTAATTAGTTCCTGAGTTTAACATACCAAGAAATGTTTTGTCTATTCCTGATAGAACTGCTTTCAGAGTCAACAACACTTAAGTACTTAATCCCATAAATTTTCCATTTCTTCTAGTATACTTCATTCAAGACAGTGAAATGACAAAGAAGGAAGATAACTCAGAAAATTATCAAATGTGGAAAGATTCTTAACTGGTCTTTTCACTGCAGCATTCTACCTTTTTGTTTCAATCCTACTGTAGTCACGACTAGAAATAGGAAACACTAAATTATTCAAGAGATCTGCATCATCTTTTGCTAAGCACATCTGAAGGAAGTGCTAGTGTCCTCCCACAAGAGGTTTAGTGTCATTACAGACCATTAGATGGAGGAAATGAAGCAAGTGAATTTGATGATGAGATGAAATATTATCTTTATCAGGCCAGCTTTTAAGAAGAGAAAAAAGAGAAAACAAAAGAGAAAAAAAAAAGAGAAAAACAGTTTCAGAACTTACTGATCTTCTTAGTCTCAAGATAGCAGCTTCTGCTGGGTGATTGAATCTAAACTTATGAGATTTGCCAAGGACAACAAGGGCCCCTGTGAAAACAAAATAATTAGACATTTACAGAGTCATAATTCATCAAACTACTATAGAATAGTAGGTTAAAAAAAATCTGACCAATTGCTTTCTGTAAATCACAGAAGATAGAACTATTTTAAAAATTTGTCACTATGGAATGGCAGAATTATTGATCTGTAACGACAGCACCCAAGCAAACTAATCTTGGAGATCTCTGCAGAGTAAACATAACTGTAAATTCCCCGTTCATATTAAAAGCCAGCATGACCTCATGCCAAAACCATAACCAACCCACTGCTGAAAACTTGTTTTTACACTATATCTTTAAACCTCTAGATCACTGCAAATTCCCAGAAACCAGACTGTTACTTTAAGGAACCTGAAAGTATGGAAACCTGATCCATTTAATCTGAATTCAATCATTATAGCCTATGACTTAGGGGCTACCAGCTTCCAGCTAAATACATTGTGAAAAACCTGAAGGTTGTTTCAACCATATTATATAATTGCCAAAAAACCCTTTCAGTGACCAGCTGACTTAGAGTCAGTCCCACTATTTTCCACAATAAAGTCTGTGACTACATGTCTTCCCTTTTCAAAAACCTACATACTACTGTTGCCAAAATGAGGCAGAATATTGTCACCGAGGTTTTAATTTTACTTCCGTGGAGTACCTAATTTATTTAGCCACGGATCAAACCTTGTGGAGCTGGCAGCAGACTGAGAGATGTCTTTCTTTGACCTGCTCAAGTTCCATAAATTCTAGATCTAAACTGCATTGATGAGGTGACCATACTGCAGTGTTCATTCCCAGAAAACACAAATCGTGCCTTGTGACAGACGACACGACCCAGACACTTCACATCCGTTGACAGAGCAGCGCGCGCCTGGGACCGGCCGCAGGGTCACAATCCCGCAGTGGTTGTCTATCAAACAGTGATTCCTTTCAATCCACTGCCCCTGCAAAACTGCAACACAGAGATTACCTCACCTGCTGAAGGGCTTGGGTTTGCCCTGCTGTCCTCAGAAAGGACCACCACAGACTGTTTGACGCTATGCGTACTTCATACCCCAGAGAAACATATGTGCAAAACACAGAGATTAAATACTGCTAATAAATACTTAATCACAGAAAGAACTTACTATTGAAACTCACTATTGAAAATAGTGACATTGTTTCTGTATTTCTGGTTCTGGAAAACTACATATCACTTTCTGATTTGTGAGCTGATGTGCAAATTCTTCTGTTGTGTTGAATTTTATTAATGCCATTATGGCATTTATTGCTTATAATTTACTAATCTTTTGGCAGACAAAACCAAGCTTAGCAGAACTTAACGAAAGCTGAGATCCTGCAAATTTTCCAATTTTAGTAGAAAGTTTCAGTTCTCTATCATAGTATCTAGCTCCTGAGATTGACTACTAAAATTAAAAGCAGAAATTAAATTGAGTAAGACATATTCTAAATAATTTGGACTTTATATCTAAAATATTCTGTACAAGTATAGTTGAAAAGCATTTTCAATGTCTCGTGATCACTCGTGCCCCAAGTTTAGGACAGAACATCTGATAATTTGGATGTAAGATGTAGATAATTTTAAACTCTAGTGTAGCATTTTACAAGTAGGAAGAAAATTTTGAAGAGATCACAGTTTGGTCAAATCCAGTGACTTTTTAGCCTCTTAAACAAAAAATCCTCACATATTTTAGCAAACAATAATGAGTCTCTTCTACTTAACTTCTTCAATAAAGAAAGCTGACAAAAAGAAACTCTACCTAGCTGTTACACATGACAAATGTAAACCTCTTGGTTTGACCTGAGTATATGACAAATTAAGTTGTAATATCATTCTCTTACCAATGTCTTGATCTTGGTCTGAGTCACTTCTTCCAATTTTGGTTGTTCCTTCCTGAAACAAAAAAGAACTAATTTAAAAGTTGGTTACAAAAAAAAAAAAAACAACTGTGTATACTACTTAAAAAAGCTTTGGTGCATCATTTTAGCAAACACTTGAAATAAATTGTCTCTGAATTGTTTGAAGTAAATGCTGTGAACTCGTAATATTTCAGCCCACTGTCCCCCTTAGCATTGCAATTACTCTTCATCCTGCAGCTATGTCAGCTTCTGTGACTCCAGTAGATAAAGTAACCCTCAGTGGATGATGTTTGGACTGTGCTTGAGACCAATATTTTGAATATGAACATGCATCCTGATGCTTTGCACTTTTACTGTGAGAGTTGGTGTTTGCAGAAATGAGATAATGACTTTAATAAATATCCATGCAGAAAGAAAGAAGCTGCAAAATGATGATTCAATTTACCAGGCTTTTCTAATTTAGAAGTAACAGAATTCCTAATTTGTAAGGGCCCTTTGTCATATATTATGAACTCTTCAATTTAACTACTAAAGAAGAACTTTTTTCTGAAACTTAAATGACATCTATGAAGTCTTCCTGGTGCTTATGGTATATGGGCAAATTCCCAAACCTGAAGATTCAGTAACTTCAAAAAAAAAGAGAGCTGCCTAGAAACAAGAAGATTTGAATTATATTATGGGTCAGTGATGGAAGTGAGACAGTAGTTTTATGGTTGCCTACAAATACCAATTAAAAAGAGTTGTTTAAACAATAACACAAGAAAAAAACCTGCCAAAAGAGGCAATTAATTAAATTAATGTACTATCTGTCTATTACTTTCCATTACCAATTCTATGTTTTTCCTTAGGAAAAAAAAAAACAACAAGATAATTTCCCAGTTCTAAAGAGACACTGTAATTGGTTATGGTAAAGTGATTGGTAAATGCACTCTAAAATTACTTTTGTGGCAAGTCTTTCAGTTTTATTAAAATTAATTATGGACAGTAAACAATGTGATTTTGTATTCAAATTAGAACAAATTAAATATACTCTCCCCTCCAAGTGTATTGTAAAGCCTAGATTTAAAGATCAAGCACAAAGTAGTAATTGGAAGCCTGAAGACTGGGAAAACAGAAGCTGTGCACTACCTCAAGGCGCCCCAGTTCTGGGTAATTATGGGTAAATCCCAGTGGGTTTGTGCACTGGGCAGAAAGGGAATGGTTATCACAAAGCTCCTCACAGAGCTCAGCTGTCTGAACCAACCAATAGATCCCCCAGGCAGGAGCCCTGCAGAGACTTCATTTGCTGCAGAGGCTGAAGGCTGGGCTGTGCCTCCGCTTTGAAGCAATTAACAAGTTACATGCTCAGCAAGTTAATGTTCAACTGCAAGATATCCACCTGGGTTGGCTGTAACTTCTGGAAAACTTTGGTCCATGTGGCCTTTGACTCATGTCACTCAATCAAGTGAATTAGCAACATGCATTTTATACAGAGAGAAGTAAAAAGTCCTCAAAGTTCTCTTTATCAATTATCTTCTTCACTATCAATTATCAATATCTTTGGCAAAGAATTGTATAGTTACTGTAATTCCAAAATAAACTTTTTCCAAGTTGCTGAACTAACTCTCTGGTAATACAATTTAATTAAGAAAAGTGTGTTACAGCAGTATTGGCTCAGGAAATTCACAACAGCATCCAGTCAGTGAAGTGATTCTGGGTAAGTTTAAATCCAACTAAAAATTGCAGGTGAGACCAAAGGTACAGATATGATACAAGCAAACCACCTCAACTTGAGAAAACAAAATAAAAATAACCATATCCCAAGACCATGCTGATTTCATTTTTAAATGTTGTTATTGAGCTAATAATTGTCATATTTTTAGTCTATCCTGATTTAATATTGAGTATTCCACCTGAAAAAAGAGAAAGATGTTTCAGATGCAAGGGCTGCATAACCTGACCTGAGCACACCAC
This sequence comes from Vidua macroura, assembly GCF_024509145.1. Classification (NCBI taxonomy): domain Eukaryota; kingdom Metazoa; phylum Chordata; class Aves; order Passeriformes; family Viduidae; genus Vidua; species Vidua macroura. Next base: position 36,395,304 of record NC_071576.1, read on the forward strand.
AGCACATCTTCACACACCTTGAAGTGTTTTTACACTGTTACCTCTTCTGGCTGTTTCTCATGACTAGGGGTAGAATTCCTAAGGGACATTACAGAACCATAAAGAGTAAGATTGCTTTGCCCCTTCACTTCTGGAAGTACTCCAACTTTCAAAAAAGGTTATGAAGTATAACTTTCACTGAAACAATAAACAAATAGCATATTTTTAGGCTATGCAAAAAAGGCCAGCTAAATCACAGGAAAACATACATCTTTTATTAATGAAAGACAGAAATGAAGCATGGGCACAGCATCAGTTAGTGCAATTAATACTATGAAATATCAGGGGAGTAAAAGGGTAACATAATATTTATTTTGCATGATCTGGAAACTGCTGCTGTGACCTCTCTCTAAAAGTACAATGTAAAGAGCTGTTATATGGTGAAGCCTTAATTTGTAAGGAACCACTAATGTTTTACCTTCTTGCTGTTCAGATGAAGGTAACAGACACCAGAGACTAAAAGATGTAAAGCACAAAGAAAAGAAAAGGCAGCATCTAGAAGCAAAGAAAGAAGGGACAAAGATGTTAGTGTGACAGAGTCATGAATGACTTCAGAAGGTGACCCTTCAAACCATATTATGGCATTAAAATGAATATATTTAAATTAGGTGTTGTCAAAATTAGTATGGGAAAGTATTTGCTCTTTCCCCAATGGCACATAACAGAAAAACATTTAAGTAGTAGCAGTTGCTTTCAAGAAATATTTATTGTTAATGTAGGGTTGAGTAGTTGAAGTTGTATGTTGATCAGCACTGACATAAATACTTGGTCCCTAATAATTACCTAGCACAATTTCTTTGTGCTGGCATGAGAAAAATTAGTTAAGTTTCTCTTTCAACATGATAGAAGAACAGCCAGATTTCTGTTTTAACTATTTCTTGCCATTTTTAAGAGGAATAAAAAATCCTGTGTCCTTAAACTGTTAATTACCACAAAAATCTAGATGATGATTTTTATTAGGAGACAGATACATGATTTTTAACTGCATTTAACATATATTTCAGCAATGAGTGCATCCCTGTAGAAGTGCCTATCCAACATGCCTTTCACATTAAGCAGCATCAATATTTCAGTAATTTCCATTCATTTAAACAATATTAAAAATGTTGAAGTCTGGCCTAGCACTTGCCATATCAAAAACCAAAAAACCCCTAAAACTATCTGACCCAGCCATGCACATCATATGCCATAATGTGCAGTAATATACATACAATGCTATAAACGTTTCTTAGTGAAAGCTTTGCCTGAAATTAGCAGCTACACAACAAAACAATGTCTGTGAGGCCAGGAGTTCTACATGATCTTCAAAAATAGGCACTCAAGCAGTATCACAAGTAATTAACCTTCATGCTGCATACCTGGTATCTATATGGCAGATCTCTCACAGGGTTAAAAAGCAATGTATAGAAGTTGTTGCCAAAGTGAGTTTTGTTTCTTAAACCTTACTTTTATCTATACATGTACAAATATTCCAATCTTAAGTATACAAATGCATAATAAAATTTGGACAGTTGTCTGGAATACTTTAGGCACCATCCACCATCCTTTATGTTTCTACATATACGAACACATAACTGCCCTCATACTTTGTGGACTAATTTAAATATTTTGCTTTGCTTGTAATACAATATAAAATACTTTGCACATGCATTCATAAGGGATCAAATGATACTCATATATGAATTCTTCTCCGTTTCCAATTACTTTCTGCTTTTCCCCCTCATTATATCTTATGATCTGCAACCTTCATATTTTGATAGCTGTTGTTGTAATGTCACCCTCAGCACTCTCCATTTCCAAACAAATATTTTGAAATTAAAGGGTAAAATTAGACAGGTGGCCATATCTCACCCTGAGATGGTATAGCACCACTCCTGTGCTGAGGATATCATCATCCACGGCCATTAGATGAGGTAAATTAGAATCTATTGTTACTCCAGCTTTTTCTTTGTTGATGTCCACACTGTATTCTTCCATGATGGCTTTCTTGTCTGTCCACTTACTTGTCCAGTCTTTGGTCAATTGCTCAATCTTAAAGAATAGGAGAGAGAACTGTTTCACTTACTAAGCAGGATAATTTTTCTTTTTGATCATGCTAACAAATTATTTTAACTGTCTTTGGGCAAAACTTAAAGTCTACAAAAACCTTTTCAGGTTAGCAGTAATCAAATCTTCTCAATAATTTTGGTAAGTGTAGAATATTTTCATTTGAATAAATTGGAGTTTATGTTAGAAGGGAGAGACTGTGTATAATGAATTGCTCTGATATATTGAGACAGCTTTCAAACAAGCAGTAGATTGTGCAGGCTTAGTGATGCACAATGGACTGTGTCCCATTAAGGACATGAGACTTTTGTCACAAACTGGTAGAGCACTCTCAGCATGAATTAAGGATGGCAGTTTCCTGCGTCTGCAGAGCAAAAAGGAAAGGATTAAGACAAAAGAGTTTTCACTGTAGTTTCACAACTACAGCAATGCTATCCCCCTGGCCTAGTGGAGCAGGAGATAGTTTCAGCATCAAGTAAATCATACACACCTTCATTTCATTCTGAAGGACCAGCTCAGTCAGATTGCCATCCCTGTCATCACTCCAAGAGGGACTGGAATTTCTCTGTACAAAAAACAGCCACCAAGATCTACATGTTAGTTTTCTTATTCACAGCTGGCAGGCATGTTCTTTCACTCTCCAGTATTTCAAGGAGGTGAAATCAAGAGAAGGAAAGAGAAAATACACGTGCTGCCTTCTAGCATCTAGCCTACATCTCTCTAGCTATTGCATGCAATCTTTTGGCATAAAGAACCAGTGAAAAAGCAATAACTGAGAGATAGTTATGTGTAAATACATCCTGAAGTGTACTTTCTGTCACTCTCAGCAAAACATTCTCTCCATAGCTTGGAAAACCAAGACACTATTATTATTCCAAGAGAAAAAAAACACCAGGGATATCAGCTGTATTGTGAAGGCTCACGGATGTTCAAAACTCCTTTGCAGGGAGAGAGCATGCAGGAAATGTGAAACATCAATTAATCTCTTGAAACTTCAACACCTTTAAAATGAAAATATTTCTATTTCATGGTTTTTCTGGACAGGTAAACCATCCAATTCTATGAAAGACAGGCAAGGAAATCCTTTTGAATCATTACATGACTACTTATACTTCAGGTTCATCAGTACAATGACAGAAAGAGGAGAAATGACAGAAAAGCAATTAACCTTATAATAATTACAAAATCGCCCAGAGAACAGTTTCATTTCTCTCCAGTTACAATAAACATGGCAAGATAAACAGGTGAGATGAAAGTAAACTACCTAAAGTAACACAAAAGCTCCAGTAGGAAAATGTTGATACATACCAGTTCAAAGCTCATCAGCATAGTTTTCAACCTATCAATTTCTTCTCTCAGTTCTCTGATCAGTTTCACATTTGCATCCTGAAACATTGAGATACAGACTGTTGGAAAAACTCTAGCTTAAGAAATCAACCTGGAGATATTCCAACAGCCAGGAAGAGAGGAGAATAGGCAAACTCACAGCAGTACTCCTTGCTTCACTCTGCCAGGCCCTTGAGATGTACTGCCTAGGGACAGGTGGCTCTCATCTTTGATAGGTTCTGTTTTACCATAAACTTTTTTCCATCTCTCTTCTGAACAAAGACCTACCATAGCATTTGTTCCCATCATGACCAGATGGTTACATCACTACTTCTAATGATTTACCTTCAAAATAGTTCCATGACATCAGAAAGATGCTGTTACTTAATGCCGGCATACAAAATCCGATTAGAGGAGATGAAGCCAGAGAGTCATCCAGGATGGTATTAAAAGCCTTTACATACATACATGAAAATACACACATAAAGCTGATACATAAGGAATTTCCTCTCTGCTTGGTGTGAGGCATTTATCTCACTTTCAGAGTAAGCGTTTCTGCACTGGCAGTTTCTGGAAAACAGCTTTTACAGACATTTCAGACAAACTCTTGGGTCAAGAATCAGCTTTCTCTGAGCTGCCAGGTCAATTTGCAGTGAGGGGAAGAAGACTGAAGGGCTGGGGTCGAGGGTCTAGCATGGGCTGTGCAAGAGAGTGATGGGTACGCAAGTTGCGAGGCTGTGAGAGGCTGTGTGTGACAAGTGGCTTACCCACGAGTGTTTATGTGACTTTAGCCTGTCACAGAGCTGAGAACTGCTGCTGGCAAAACCAAGCACACAATTGCTGCTACTATTGATGTCTGAAAACAACTTCTAGGCACTGGTAATTAAAAAGCAAATTAAATTTGAGAAACCTAGGATTAGAAGGATTTGCTTCTACCCAAATTTAACAGAGTATTGTTAGGAAAGCAAATAGTGAAGTACAACCCTAAGATTCTATCCTTTCGTGTACAAAATAAAATCTTGATGCGCTCATGCCAAATCACAAAAGAATACTACTAAAGCTGTAAAGTCAATGGATTAAATATTAGGAAATGGCTGGAATAAAGACTTTTTTTGAAACCTAAATTCACTGTATATTACTTAAATGAATGCGCTGCGATTCAGTCCTTAAGTTATGCAATCATGTGGAAAGGGAGCCTCATGCAGAATTCCAGGTCAAGAATGATCAGTTACAGAACAGCAATTCTAGAGTTTTATATTTCTAGCATATGTGGCTGTAGATCTGAATCAGTATGTGCTGCTTAAATTTTGCTGTAAAGACAGCAAAAATTATGCACTTCCCCATGAATTATTTTTATTGCTGGTTCTCATGACTATAGCATCTAAAACCTCCAAACTGTTTTAACACTCTGTTTTTGAGAGAGTTTACATTTTTCACATTTGATAAATGTGGACTGAGCATAAGGGTGGAAAATGAGAAAAAAGCGCACACTGAAAATGTGCCTTAAGCATCTGAACATCTAGGATTGACTAAGAATGGGATAGCAGGGGCAGCAATAGAATTCAGGCCTCCAATGCAGCACCTGACTCTCTCCTTAATACTCTGCCATCTTTAAATTTGTGCAGCCTGTGAAGAAACTCTACATAATCAAACAAATGAACCTGTCATAAAGTCAGAGCTCATTCCTAGAACAGGCAATGAATGAAGCTTGGGTTCTGTGGCCAAAATTATTCCCATATATTTAAGGGTTTCATTATTTTGTGTACTGAGAAGAAGACAAATTGTGACTGCATAGGCTACCTTAGACACAACTCAAGGCCTCACCTCATTTACTCTGGGCTTGTTAATAATATTTTTGGCATTTGCAGCATATCTCAAGGTACTCATGGTCTCGTTGTAGCTGGAGCTGGCAGGTGAGATAGCTACAGACAGAAAACAAATTACACAATTTTAAAAAGCATTCAGTTTAACCCATAATTTTTCAAAAAGGTTTTTTTTTTTTTTAGTCTTGCTTCTTTAAAAGATAAAAAATGACCCTAGGGTTATTTCATTAAGCTCACAGAGAATGTCTTCTCCAGACTGTATTTATAACTGAATGAATCACCTAAAATCGAAGCTATCACCTTGGTAAGACTCTTAAACATAATTTCATGCACAATCAGCATGCATTTTCATTTCCTTGAGTATTCTATGAAGTATTTATGAAAATCTTCACAAGGACAGATTCTAAGTGTTATAGCTGTCTTCTCACTGCAGTAGAGGTGTGTATTAAAGGCACAATGCAGTGCAAAATGTTAAACCATGAATAGAAACCAAACTCACTGGCAATCATGATGGTCTTGGAGTTGCCCCCCAGACTGTCCTTCAGCAGCCAGGTGAGGATGGAGTCACGGTACGGGATGTAAGCCGGCCGCCTGGTCCCGCTGCTGCCGCCGGAGGGAGGGCTGTCCACATGGCTGCTCTCCCCTTCACTTGTGAGGGTGTTAATGCTCTGGCAGCTGCTGAACATCTGAGAATTTTGTGCTGAGGGAGAAGTACCACAGAGCTCAGGAAAGGAGTTCTTTTTTTTTGTCATGGCTACTTAATTTTCTTAGATGTCATTACCATTTATGAAGACACCACACAGCTGTTCTGTTGAGCTTTTTGATGTAAATGCAAATAACATTTACACTCAACACACAGTGAGTGAGTCATCTGCTTTTATCACTACCCTTCAATATAAAGAACTAATGTGCTTACCTAAAGTGGATATGACAATTCCAAGTGTAACTAATGACTTGTTAATATTGGCACCTTCGGTAATTCTATCTTTACAGTAACTGGGATCAGCTCTTTCACTGCAGCAAGCAAGCGTGAAAAAGACAATGCAAAATAAACAAAAATGCTTAATTATTAACATACAGTCAATATGAAAACATTATGTATTTTCAAGCAATACAATAAAACAGAAATTATGAGCTTTGCAATTAAACAACCCATATTCTTCAAATATTTCGTATTTCCCTCTATTTCAAAACACCCAAACAACCGTGAGCAGTTGGTGCAAGATACAGTTAAAAGACCTAACAAAACATAAACTCAATTGTGAACTGGGCAACTCAATCATAGTGGTTCTGAATTTAAAAAAAACAACATACATTTCACATCTCCACAAGGGTAGCCTGGCTCAGTGCAAAAGTCTGCATATTCCCTCAATGCCACTTTCTCTGACCATACACACATGGTAATTTATGTTCTTGATAAAATAAAATCATTTTCTATAACTGTTCTATAATTCTTCAGCACAACTTCCATCTTTCTGTTTTCTGTCACATCCAACACAACCACATGTACCTCACTGAAATGCACAACAAAGAGACTTAGGAACTTTTGGAATATGAACAACATAGACAGTGAGATATATTTCTATTATAAATAATATAAATAACTATTTTCTCCTGCCCATGTTAGGCAGCCATGAGGAACACATTCCTTTTTGCCCCTCTCTTTTCAAGGACAGATTAAGTAATTCCAACAACACCTACCAGAAAAGCCACTTAATAAGAATATGAAGCTGAATTGAATTACCTTAAATGTATTCAACAACACAGCATTGGTTCTGAGAACCCAGGAATTCCCTTCCCCAATGAAAACCAATACTCAGTACAGAAGAACTATTGACAAAGACAATATTAATATTAATATTCCCTGTTACATTATAAGAAAGTCAAGCTTTCTGTTAGTTCAATGAAATTTTAAAATATTAAACTTCATCTTTTAAGGCAGTACTGCCAGCATCTCCAGAGAAAATTACCTCTCTGCCCTTTGGTATATTATTACCTGCCTGCAAGGTCCACTAAGTTGATCTTGCTTGCAATTTCAGACGGAAGATTGTTCTCTAATATAGCCTGAAGGAAAAAAAAAAAATCAATAAGGAAGATTATTCCCCTTAATTAATTAATGAAAATAAAATTGATGTGCTCTTTTGTTTGAAGCTGAGTTGTTCATATGACTGTCTCACTGCCTTTGTTTGTGACCTTGATCCTCAGACTATGTTCAAACCACTAAATCAACAGCTTTCTCACCCCACAGAGAAACTACCCTCTTATGCCAATTTCCTCTCAAAAAAACCTTTACTGACTAGAGACTGTGAAAGGCTTTCTTGTAGACCTTGCAGAGTTATTTTCCACTAATGTATTCCAAAGGTCTTTTGTGAAACTAAGGAAAAATATCCCCAAATGTTCTGTGATTACAGGATGTTAGAAGTGTGAGATAGAAAAGGTCTATTGGATCACTGGACGACTTCCCTGCCAGGGAAGGATGTAATTCCTCCAGAGAAAGGCTGCATTGTCTCAGGGAGAGTACTGGATGCCAAACAGATGAGTACATCTTAAAAACTGGATAGATACAAAATTTTGGTATAAACTAATGCTGTACTTCAATTAAGAATCTTAAACAAGTGTGATAAAACATAACCTCAAACATATTCACATGTAATTTTCACAGCATCTGAGGGGTTATTGCATTTCAAAGGGCTTACTGAAACTGAAAACATTTATTTTAAAAGTGAGGTTTTGGCATCACTTCTGACTATAAGCTTGCACAAAGGAACAGAATGCTTCAATAAACACTCAACACATCTGCAGTGTGATCCAAAGGAAATTATTTCCTTCCACCATTACTACAAACAACACAAAACAGTGACAAGTAAACAATGCACAGTACAGTGAACAACGCTTTTGAAAGTGAAGAGGAAGTTGGATTATTTTTAGCTAACCTGAGTGTAGTGTATGGTGAAGATAGCATGGGATCTGCTGCTGGCATTGTGAATATGTGTAGCTGCTGTGATTCTAGAAAGAAGAACAAACCATTAAATTACAAAGGGTTACTTCCCTGTATTCAGGGAAATCAAAATCAACAAACACAGCAGATAAGTGAAACTTGGAGAATATGGCAGGCTGCATTCTTGGATCTGATTCCTGAGCATTTGGCAGAGAACATGAAAAGGGAGAAACTGAGGATGAATTAGAGGTGTTTTTTTTTCCACCAGCAGCACTCTGAGGAGATATTTTAAAGCAGCCTTACAGCACAGGTATAAGGTGTAACATAAGCAGAGAACAGAGCAGAGAAGTACAGCCAGCAACAGCATCAAACAGCTCATCCTCAATACAGAGTGCACAAGCCCAGCATATCTCCATTTGTCTCCATTTTTATCCCTTGGCATTTCCAGAGGGTTCAAAAACCTTCATACACAACTTCTGGGGTTCCTTTACCCTGGTACAACTCTTTTACACTGCCAGAGGAGGCCAGTGAGACTGAGCAGTCCACCCATGTGAGTGCTAAATGAGTACTGTAATTCCCTGTGTGGCACTTGCCTGACTCTCTGACACGGACAGACGGCTCTCGAGCTCTGACCCAGCGCACTCTGGCAAGCAGGAACTGCTCACAGAAGGAGCAGTAGAACTCTCTCACTGCCTCTGTAATGCAAACTTTTGGAAATTCTACTTTCTTTATTGTTGTTTTAATTAGAAAAACCCAAAGACAGTAGCATTTTGTCCAGGGCAAAAGCAAGGACACAGGTTTTTCTCCTTTGAGCTTGCCTTGAGTATCAGCTATATGTGCAGCCTTTATCATCAGTTTTGCCAGCCTGTCCTCAACAACGGTAGGTAATTTTAGTAGTGCAGAAAAGGACTGTGGCACCATGCTTTTGTTACCAGCCCAGCTGTCAGAGCACTGCAGAGAGCACTGCAGAGAACTGCAGCTGTGTGTACGTTGCTGAGTGCCCAGGGCACGAGGGCAAAGCCAGGACTCTCCTCCCAGTTGTTCTCTGCTTCCTGCGCCTCCTCCACTCCTGTGAGTGGCCACTGCCAAAAGCTACAGGCAGCTGAGCACATCGTGATTATAAGCGAGCCAAAGCTGAGGTAGCAGGAGAACATGAACTAGTCTCCAGATGCTGGAGGAGGAAGACAAAAAATTAGGTAAAGGGCAGAAGACAGAAAACAGCCCCACAGTGGGCAGAGAGTGTAAAGGCACAGCACCAAAGGTTATAAGGTAAAAGAGAAAAAGATAGTGCTCCAAGACTTGGAGGAGGAAGATTTAGCACTCCTCACCTCCAACAACACACAAGGTAGTTATAGAGAAAGTTCACATCTCAATTACTCACAACCCATGTAAACCATGTAATCACCTGGAATTTTGTTGTACTGAAATAGCCTTTTTTTACCATAAAGCTGCATCTATTAATTGCTACAAGCAGAAACAGCAAAACTTAATCCTGATGTATATTCTATGGGGTTTTTTGTTATAATGTAGCTTAGTTTTAAAATAACATTATCACAGTTATTTTAAAACCTTGACTACTCTTATGATAAGACTTAATATCAATTTTGGAACTGTGATTAGGATTTGGACGATTCTTTCAAATCATTTTCCATTACTGCAATGGCACCCGTAAAGATATTCAAGGTTTCTTGTCAAGAAGTATCTCAACTAACAAGAGCCAAAATCATTGGCTTCACCAGTGTTCCAAACCCCACAGTTCACTGACAGCAAACACAATTTGGACTAGGAACTTATAGAAATAAAACCAAATAATTGTAAACACAGTACTTCTAGAAAATAAATAAGTCTATATTATATTTTCAGCGGTTTAAAATCACTGAATTATATCACAAAGTGAGTTGAAAGCTATCCAGTTTAAAGTATCATGAGCAAGTGAAGGGGAAAAACAGATGTATGTTTACAGCAAAATGTTTTCTTGGCTTGCATTTTTTATCACTGACAGATGGTGGAATTTTGTAGGTAAGTCAGCACAGGATCAGTGTTGAGGAAAGAACTTCACGAGTGCTTGTAGCTCTTGCTCTGGACAATATGGTGATAGGTAATGTCTCATGTGTGTCTCATATGCAGGATCACCAGATATGACATCCTGTCATCACAAAGCACTGCCAACCCAGTCAGTAAAATAAACATCAGTGAAATCAACACACAGTGAAAGAAGAGTTAAATATAGATGGAGTTGGTTTGTCATGTAAAATACCTTTTAGCTATTCCTTCTTCTAGAAGTTTTACAACTTGCTTGTAGTCTGTAACTAAATGCTGAGTCAAACCTGCCAAAGATTCAAGAAGAGTTAACTACTTAGCTTTCTCAGGAAGTTTGATTCAGCTTATCCAACAATTTACTCATCAGGAGAATAAAAATGTTCTGCTGAGATGACAGTCTATTATACAAGTAGTCTCTCAACTAGAGTAATTTTTATTAAAAAACACAACTATTAAATTTTTTAAAAAATTATGTAAAAAATTCTAGTTCATCCTTCTGATGCAGTGACATTAGTATGAAAAAATGCCTCATACCTTCAAAGATCAGAACTTTTCCATCTGCACAACAATGGTATTTAAAAAACAGTATAAGTCCATAATAAATTTTCAGCTATGCCACCACTTATATTTGGGTACAGATCCTATAAAAAGATTTTGGCCATTGCCTCTGGGTGATGTTTCTGCTCATGCAACTGAACTAGGAACCAACCCTTCTGAATATTCACCACTTAGTTAAATAGACTTTAGCCTGCACTTGGGAATCTTCATGCACTTTTCACCTCACAGGGCTTTTTGAAGGATCCTCTGAATGATGATATGAATCATCTGGCCTTTTCTTGTCTTCTCCTTTCAGTTTGTTTTTGGTTGGTTTTTACTTGTCTGTTCTTAAAATCTGATTCTGTTTTTAAGGAGGGGGAACCCCCTAAAGAAAAGAAAGGAATCCCACATTCAGAGCCTGCTGTGCTGGAGGGGTGGCCATGCCCAGGAGGGGCCCAGTGGAGGGCGGTGTGCTGCTGTGCTGAGGCACTGCCAGCTCCTGGCACAACGCGAATTCCAGCACACGCGCAAAATCATCCTCAACGGGCTTGTATTTCCCACAAATCTAGTTTAATATGCCTCACCATCAAGGATTATTTAGCATTTGTACCGCAGTGACTCCTTAAAAGACACCTGAGTTGTGAAGCCAGTCTTTGTCATACCACAGCTAGCAAAACATGCCTGTGCAGAACGTGTTATCTCACAGCTGGAATCCAGGGCAACTTCCTCCCCCTCCACTGATTTAGGTTTGTTTTACTACAGACCACAAAAGTGTGGGTGAAGGGAAAGTACTGAAAAAAATATTGATTTATTTGGATCAAATAATTTTTCTACTGTTAGAATGTAAGTCGAGATTAATATGAAATTCAACCAGACTGAAATAGGTACTTTTGATATTGTTAGAGTCTATCCTTTCATGATAACAGCTTGCTTAACTCTAAATGAAAGTAAAATCTAAGGCAAAGAAGGCATTTAACTTTATTCCTTTAATAACTGATACATATAAAGAAAAAAAAAGATTTTTGGATCACCCACACTTGAAAAAAAAAAAACAACCCTAACTGCAGTGTGGGTGCAGGAACATTTGCACACATAAAAAGTATAGGATGATTTTCAAACAAAAGTATTTCTTCTGCTCTCTAGTGTCTCTTTACAACACATTAATTCCAGAAGTCATCACATTTTCCATTTGAGAAAGAGGCCCATTATTTTTCCAGCCGCACTGGGATCTTCAAAGCTCAGAATATGGAAACTATCATACATTGTTTTCCCAGACCCCTTTTCAGGGTCTTATTTAACTGAATAAAAATACCATTATAAAAAGGAGGCATGGAAAAAATTCTTACCTGCCTACATTTCCCTAAGCACTGGAATTGTGAATCTAGCAGAGAGTTTAAAACAATTAGCTTTTTAATAAGGTTAATCAAATATTTTAAATGTTGCTTGAAAAGAAATATTGAAGTGTTCTGTTGGTTGCCAGAAAAAGAAAGGTTATTTTCAAGTCCCATAGAAAGATCAAAACCACTTGCTTGTCTAGAAATCTGCCTTGGAGTAAGAAAGGATCTCCCCCAGAAATCTGTCTCAGAGTAATAAAGTAGATTGCATCATTTCCTGATTTAAGAGAGGTCGATTCCTTAACAGTGCAACCATCTGTGAGGGAGAAGTTTGAAACTATTCCAATCCAAAGCACTGAAACACTTTCAGCATTTTAAAGGCTACAATCTCTCAGCCTTTACGTGAAAAAACAGTGGGTTGGAAAACACTTGAAATACTTAGTGTTCAGAGCTGGGACTTTCTGACTGGACTTGCAAATGGAAAATGCATTGCCCAGGGCATCTAAGTGTCCTTAAAGGGATTAAGTTTTCTGATTTCCCCCTCTCTCTATTCTTCATCCACAGCTAACCATACTCTGGATGTCATTGACACCAAACACACAACTAAAACTAATGTACACTGAGAAGCTCCTCATAAGAGTCAGTAAACCTTAAAATTGCTGATTGCTTGCAAGAAATACAATGCAAATACAGATGCTAGTCCTTAACTTGCTTGATCTATGGAAAACAATGGAAAATTTCTGAGCTTTGCTGATGTTCACCAATTTAATTTCTCCCATGCAGTAAATTGCCTGGAAGTAAAGCTCAAACCATGCTCTCCTGGTAAACTTGCTGATAATTTTGATCTTAGCTGTCTAGCTATTGTAAATATTATTCTTGCACTCTGATCCTGGACAGAGAGACTACATATAAAATTTCCAAAGACTACTTCAGCACATAGAAAACCCTCATTACAGAGCTCAGCAATTTTTGATTGCAGCAATACATTAGTGCAGTTGAGAAAGGTTTTTTGTACCAGTGTTGTGAATCTCTTCACAAGAGGCTTTCTTGAATTTGGTCTTATTAAATCAAGCTGCCTATACTTGAAACTTGCATTTAAATCACTGCTGCTTATTTTTGATGTGAGCTAATGAATGCAGTTCCATCACACCTTATTAGTCCCTCTCCTCAACAGACACTAGGGCTGTCTCAAGTAAAGCAAACTGTCACAGCTCTCAATTGCATAAACTGCATAGACAAATGTATTAATATATATTTGTATACGTATGTCTAAAATAAAACAACTTTCATCTGTTGCCCTAAGCCACTGACTCATCAGCCTGAAATTACTTCAGTTCACATGGTCTCACAAAAGCATCCAATTGCACCCCATGGTGTCTTCAGCAGAGAAATTATTTCATTTCTCATGCACGTGATCATTCTTTTTAAAAAAAACATGAATCACAGTTACCATTGAAAATAAATTTTATCTTATAGGCATTAACATAATTATTTTTTAAGGCTGTCATAATATACAGAGGGAATGAATAATCTAAAATAAATTTACAACTGTAGTCAAAAGCAGCAAATATTGCTTAGGCTAATTTTTTGCCATTATCTCTTCTCTTAGTTTACAAAATCTAATCAACTGGGAACTTTATTGGCATATTTCAGAACTCTAGCATAAAATTGTTCCAGTCAAAAGTTTCAGTTGTGTCCAAGAATAAAATCCTTATTCAAAATTGGTAAATAAAAAAAGCACAATAGAAACAACCAACCAACCAACCCCCCCAACGAACCCCACAAAAACAACAACAAAAAAATCACAATAGAATTGAAAAAGAAGTGACAGAATTGGTCTGGAAGGTTCCAGATGAAGACAAAACAGTGACAAAAGGCAAGCCAGCCCATTGGCAGAAGTTATAACTTTATTTTCTTTTAGATAATTGAAAGTCCATTTTATGCAGCCAAGGAATCACTGGAGATATAAGGCCTAAGAAAATAGATGGAAATTGCCAAGGAAGGAAGCAGTTTAAAGACCCTTTCTTGTGTGGTGAATTAGCAGCTGCTAAAAGAAAATAATTAGTCTTTGAACTCCATCAACAATGAAGTTCTCCAATAACAAGCAGGTAGAAAGAGAACCTTGGAAAGCCCTCAATAAAAGCCAAATGAAATCTACTTTTCAAAGAATTATGTTTGCCATACTAATGAGATCATCAATTAATCTATTATTTTCCAAGTCTCCTTAAAACAGAATGCTGATGTGCTGGGAAAGCACAGCTAAAACAACCAGAATGTCTGATAGTCCTTTGTGTACAGGACCCTGAAAGTTCAACACTTCGCAAGTGCTGATTTCAAATTTTAAGAGGAATTGGTGACAACCATGGGTTGCTAGATGTGCTATGACCAATACAGCAGGTGTGCAAGGAATCCATTCAATCAGGCTCCATTCAATCACACAGTCAAGTCAATCTGTTGTCACATCTTCCATTAATCTCTGGAGGAAGGATAATTACATGATGTGTAATGCCGTAATAAAGAAAAACAGGGAGAAAAATCAACCAGGGAGAGCAAGAAAAACGTAACAGAGACAAGGACTCTATTTAGAAGCCAGGACAAATCAGTATTTGCTCTGATGTGACAGGATCCATAACATTCAGTGTGATACTCATTTTGTGTACTAAGTGCATACTTCCTAGGTATTACTGCTCACTACCAAGCAGTTGCAGAGGCAGTGATACCAGAGGCTACTCTGGAATTCTGTCCACTGGATATAAGGCAAGAAGAGAAGGAAATGTATGCATTTACTTTCTAAACAAACCCCCAATTTGGAAAATACTCTTCCTTCTGATCTCCACTGTAAATCTACTTTGTATGATTTTACACTGGTGCACTGATTTTTGAGATGTGATTTTTGTGAGCTATTGATCAGACACACAGCAACGTAGCTGGCAAACTTTACACCAGGAGTGAATCAATTCATGAAATGCCAAAAGCCAAACTGCAATTTAAAACTTTATGAGACCTTGAGGTGAAAGCACCAATGAAAACTGAAAATAAAATGGAAGTAGAAAAAACAGTGAGAGAGAAGGTAAGAACTAAAGTAAGAAAGACAACTGAAAAAGCTGACAACTGAAAATCAAGCTTATTAGGTTTTCACTTGGGTGAGATTTTCATTGTTTCTCACTTCCTGTCCTGCAACATCAGACAGTTAAATTTATCTACTTTTTTTGTTTTTTAATGTATATCCTGCTGCCAAGGTATGAAACAGGTATGAAGGGAGCTTAGGCTGGTCTGGAGAACCCATTTAGAGCTAATGTTGGTTAATCTTGATTAAGTTAATATTTCTTTAAAATGAAAAGAAGAAAAATAATATGGCTAGAAAGGCAGACAGTGCAGGATATCCAGCCAGTAGGATAACAAAAGCAAAGCTTTCAAAGCTTTCAGTGTACTACAGGTGATCACACAAGAAAAACATTTGAGAAAAGTAACCCTGGAAGGGCAGAAGCAATTCTGATCATTGCAGGAACACATGCAAAGATGCATACACGCCTGGCATGCGTCCACCTGCAGTTCTGCTGCTAATTGAGAAGCCCACTCTCACCTTGGACATATGGTCCTGTTTCAGGGTGCTCTCGAACTCGAAGTGTGTAAGGTTTCTTCCGGTCTGATTGTTTTAACAAGTCTCGGACACGCTCATTATAGATTTCAAGAAAACTGAAAAGAAAAAAAAAAGTTAAATTCACTCAACTAAAAACAAAATAAGAGGAGTAACTGTATATTTAGACTATGTAACTGACTCTTTTTGCACTAGTGGGCTCAAATCCCCAGATTTCCAAACACAATGCTTTATAAGGTCCAAGGGAAAGATGAATAAGACAGGAATATAGGATTATGGCTCAATTTAGGAGTTAAACAAAGCAAGTAAATTTTCACTGCATTCCTATTTCAGCTGTTTATACAAAAGTGAGCAGACAGCATCCAAAGAACTATACTTAGATGGAAAACTAAACCCAATACTTTCTCATCATTCCTCTGTCTTTTCCCCCTTGTTCCAAAACTACTATCTTCTAAGAAAACAGAAACAAAACAAACTAGTCTTTACTTTGTTCAGTCACAGGAGTGTGTTGTTAAAGCTTTCATGTTGTTGTCCAAAATAGTAACAACTTACCTGACCTTTACCCTGCATGATGCCATCTGGTCTGAATAATCATCCTTCCTAGAAAAGAGGCCCTTCACAAACGAGAAGTTTATGTAAATTTAAAATACATTAAGAAAATCTAACTGCTTAAACAAATTCAAGTGAAGAAAAAAAAATACCTCACATATACGAGGTGTCAGCCCAATGGATGCCTTCAAATAATAAACAGAAAAAAAATTAAATAATATGTTTTCTACCACTCATGCAGAATCTATTTTTAAACAAAAGCCAAGTTTTAAGAAAAGTACAGAATCATAGTGCAGTAATGACTGTATGGTGGATTACAACATAAACAGCCATGCAGTGTACTGCAGAACAGCATCTCTATTTATACCAAAAGTAATTTTAGAGCAATATACACAGCATTGATGAGAAGTTTAGAGGCTTGGGTTAAATCCAAAAGCTGTTTGATGTAATGATATTGGACATGTCTATGTCAGAGGTGTTGCAGACTAGATGAAGCCAGGCCAACAGTGAAACTAGCTTGATTGCTCATGAATATTTTTTGGTTTTTCTTATTCTAGTTTTATTTCTTCATGCTATGGCATCACTGAGGAGCCTTGGAACAGCTTTATATTCTATATTTATAAATTTTGTGTCTCAGAGAGAACAGGATATGGGGCTGCTAACAATACTCAGACTAGGTGATTTAAATTTTGCCCAAACAGCCTACACAGCACTGAAGTAACAGCATGATTTTGTGTGATGAACTCTCCTTATGATACGATTGCTCGCACTTTAGCAGTGCCAATACACCCGGGGAAAGACACCAGGGCTTAGGTGGATTCTGCTTGCTGAATGGCAAGAAAGGCTTTTTTCAGAAGGCACACTTGAAACTGTGTTAAAAGAAGAAAATCCAGGTTCACCAAGTGGACCACCATGGAAAAAAGTTCTGTTTATACCAAACACTGGAACACTGTTTCACAGTGAATACATGTTCTTAAAGATCAGCCCAAAGCAGTATTGCACTGGAGAAAGAAATTTTTTTTTTAAACAAGAAATGCCTTAGAAACACAACATCCAGAAATTTCCTTGAAAATAATGAAAATTTCAAGTTGTGGCCATTCTGAATTTCTAAGATATTTTCAAAATAGGGTAATACAAGTATCCTAGTTTGCCACCTATTAACCCAAATTTCAACAATTCTTCAGGCTTTTATGCCATTAAACTTGATTTCACATAGAATCAATAGAGAATCTGGTAATAATGTAACTAAATCCTATTGTTGATGTCTATTGAGAAAATAAAAATTTAAAAATCCAAACTGTCATCAAAAGAACAAGCTATGCTAGAACAGGCCTCTTATCTTTGGGGTTTAAACACATTTTGTCCTTATTTCACCTTAAAAATTGAATCCCATGGATGTAGAAAACACCCGTCTCCTTATGCAAGCTATTAATTTTTTTTTTTTTCTTTTCAGCAGTATGTTTCATCAACAGCTAAGAATATTCATGGATAAAAATCAAATTGCGTTCTCTTGCAGCAAAACACAGGAAATCATCAACTGAATCCATCAATCTGAGTAGCAAGATTAAATGATTAGGTGATGCCTGGTAGACAATCTCAGAATGTAACAGCTTCTGTAAATTCCATTCAAATGCATGTCAAAACCGGAAGTGAAGTATTACTTTCCACAGGCCAATATTCCAAGTAATAATCAAGCCTGTTACAAAACCATTACTGTGAATTGTATCCAGTTTTATTTGTGAAAGTAACTTAATCTCAGCATAGGCCAGATTGCCAAAATATCATACAGGAATGAATACTCTGTATTATCTTGGGCTACAGTTCTGAAAATCCAGAACTACTCCAGGATTCTTTTTTTTTTTTTTTTTTTTTTTGTCCTCTAATTCTGTGATAAGATTGATATGTAATAAGAAGTTTATCTAATAATAAATATTTAAACTAGACCACACTTTCTAATATTTTTACCTGATACTCTATTTATTACCTAAATGTAAAGGCTCACATATTATACATTTAAAACCAAATAAAACATGTATAAGCATTCTGCTCAACAAAGCACCACAACCACCATTTAAAAATAAAGCAATGTTTCTGCTAGACATCCTGCCCTCAACCCTAAGTTTAAAATGAATGGTGTAACTCACAGGTGTACCCATCATTGTGTAAGTTTTTCCTGAACCTGTCTGTCCATATGCCAAGAGGCAGATGTTGTATCCTCTAAATGCACCAGACAACACAGAAGTGCCAAGGTCCTGGAACACCTGAAAAGACCAAGAGAAATAAAACAGTGCATGAACAATACGTCTCCCTGCAAACACTCTTCATTACTTGCAGACCTTGCTCCTTTAATAACTCCATGGGAACATTTCTATTTTATCAGACTCAATGTTGAGTGCTCAGCATCCACTTGTTAGATCTTCCTTAAGATACCGGTATGCCAAGCATAATGCTGACAAGGAGCAGCAGTGTTTAAGTGCTTCCCTGTCTGCTATGTCTTATTTTATATTCAGACTATGTGAATTCTTGAGGATCTCTCCTACCCTGAGTGTTTACAGATCCCATCATA
This sequence comes from Vidua macroura, assembly GCF_024509145.1. Lineage (NCBI taxonomy): Eukaryota > Metazoa > Chordata > Aves > Passeriformes > Viduidae > Vidua > Vidua macroura. The sequence goes on from NC_071576.1 coordinate 36,414,100, forward strand.
AATGCAACTGAAAGGCATGATCGAGGCTCTTTGATGCAATTACATAAACTCAGCATCAAAATTACAGATCAGAAGCAAAGCAAAGTCTAACCTGCATGCAGATTTCACTCAAGCAATATTTCTATCTGACTCATCCGGTCAGTAAGTGACACCACCAGAGGCTACATGTTTTATCTTCTCTTCCCACCAAACACACAGTGATGTGTCTTTTTCTGCTCATTGTATTACAGAGCCAAGATCTGTTACCACCAAATCCTTGTCAGCCTCTCAGGACTTCCAGAGCTTGCACTGGTCTTACTAAAGTAGGACTGCTGCTAAAGTTGGGCCAACACTGGCAATCTACCCATACAGGAAGATCTGACCAATTAGCCCTCCTACTTTCCTTTTACCTTGCTCTCTCTCTCTCTCTCTTTTTTTTTTTTTTTTTTTTTTTTTTTTTTTTTTTTTTTTTTTTTTCCCCAGTAAGGTTTGCCAGGAAGTGCATTGTGGATCAAAAGGTTCCAGCAGGCAGGCTGCCAACCCCTCTGCACATTATGGCCTTGTAGAAGAGATGTTACAAACATTAATGGTTTTGCTGTTCACATAGAAAGCTGGTTAGTAAATATATAGGAATTCAGTGTTTCAGTGCTGTGAAATCTCATCCACTTTTCTATTTGCTTCTCTAATGGACAGATAAATGTACTAAAACTGATCCAAAAATCAATAGAAAAAACCCCCATAGATATCACCTCTTTACCTAAACTACCTAGAAAGCAGATTGCAAATCCTTTCCTGAGACTTTAGTTTTCAGATCATAATTCAACTCAAACTAGGACAAGATGCTAATTTCCAGCTGAAGAATCAATAACATTCCTATTTGGCAAAATTTGACTACCCCTGTTTGTATTTGTAAAGGTATGTGGCATCTCAGAGCATCCACTTCACTAGGATTATCAGCTCAAGAAATTTCTCCATTCAAAACATACAGAGAAAGCCATGAACAAAACACAGGGATACAAATGTAAGAGACAAGGGATAAAAAAAAATATATAGAGACAAACTCTCCAGTCACTACTGGAGGCCATTAAGAGAATGAAGCAGAGCTTTGGGGAGGACCAACCTGGACTTCACAACCAACAATCTGGAGGAAAAAAAAGAAGCAGGAGAATTTGGGATATTTGAGTGGAGTCTGCAGGACTGTGTAAAACTCACCAAGGATTGTTTAAGGTGAGGAGTATTGAGGCAAGGAATATTAATTAGGAGTAGAGTCCAAGCTGATGGTCAAGGGATTCAGGGCAGTAGGTGCTTCCGAGCACACACACATTTGTCTGTGAGCAGCAAATTGGGCTATGAGGCAAGTAGAAGCCCTGCAAAAAGATTAAAAGGGCTCAGGGTCCAGGGAAAGTTATTCTCATGTGAATTCTCCAGTGAACACTGAACTTTCCCTCAGTAGGAACACCGCTAGGCTCTCTTCCCTACCTGGTTAGCATGTAAAACTTGCAGGACATCTCTAAGCCAGGACACTTAAGTTCAAAGGAGAAAGTTCCTCCTGTGTGAGCACCTCAATGAAATCAGTAGCTGGAAATGTGAATATAAGGGGCAGGAGGAAGGAATTTGATCTAAGGTCAAGATGGCAAGAACTAGTTCTGAAGATTGACAGAGGACCAGAGTCAAGTAGTATAAAGGACTAAGAAGTTACAGGATGAATTATCTGGAAGTAAGGGGAGCAAGGCAATACTGTGCCCATTTCAGAGTATCAACATGGTATAATTCAGGAATTTTGCATGGCTATTGAGCAGCTGGACTCCATATCAATTTAGAAACCCACACTTCACATGGTAGAACCTCTCACAACAGGGATAAATGCAGCCTAGAGAAGTATCTTGATTCTTGGATAGTTTCCTCATTAAGTGCTGTCCTGCTTTCTGAAGGTTCACAATGGCTCTTTGAGAGTTAGCAACTGAGCTAAGTATTATAAAATGAAATCTTCACAGGTGGCAAGCATTCAGGATAGCAACACTAATCAATGTCATCTGGACATTGAAGTTGGTATTTTAGAACAACAGCACTTTACTTGCTCTGTTGTTGAAACTTTTGTATGACACTGTGCAACTCATTTAACATTTTCATGGTTAATTTTCCTATAGATAAAGTAGGAATAATGCTATCAGTTAGTAGAAGATTGTGGGATGTTCTCACTAGTGTTCATAACACCCCCTTTGCGATTCTAGAGCATCCATAGCAATTTAAGCCAACTGTGCAAATTATGGGGCATGCCCTCTCTCCAAGAGTACCTTGGATGCTCTGAAAGAAAAGCCCCTAACTCCACAGTCTTGGTTAAAGCTGTTACATTTGCTCTGTATTAAACACACATGGTTACTCAGATGCTTTAATTCAAATATGTTTCAAGACAGACCCTTCTTAATTAGGCCTTGAGAGAAGACATATAATACAAGCAAAACTGGATACTCTGAAAACAGCGACATAACCCTAGGATGGTGACGCATCAGAATTTCAAAAAAATTATTTGCTGAACTTCTATTAAAGGCTGATTTGTACTGTTTTATTTTCATTCTTTCTAGTAAATTACTCTCCTTCTGTGAGGATAAATTACAATTAATTTAATTGAATAAAACCTCAATTTAGTCAGAAAAGCCTCTTTGTTTTGGTGTACTGCAGAAAAAAATGGAGAAGTGAAGCACAGCAATGAATTTATTACTTGTATAAAAGGACAGAGAGTAATTGAAATCAAAGCCTTTTCTAATATCAGAGGCATTAGTCCAAATACCCATCAGCAATAACAGCTGTAGATTATACAAAAAATCCTCTAATTAATCATTCTGGGCATATGTACTAACATATTTCATGATACAATAGATTGAATCACAGATTTTGCTGATCATGAGGTGGGGATGGCAGGGAAAAGAAGATTCTTCTGGGAGCCTTCCAAGTCTCACATTTGAAATGAAACTTCAGGAAGATGAGGATTTTCAAGGAACACGAGTTGGATATGGTTTCCTGCAGAGAACACACCATTTGGCTGAGACAACTCTGTCTTCCCTGCATGGCTGCTCTGCGTGACTGGCACTGTTCACTTTGTTCCACACAAGAATGAGCCTTTCAACAAAGCCCTAACTGGCTTTGCCATGTCTGTTCCCTGCACTTGTCCAGCTGTATGTGGTCCATATCCCATGGTGATCTGTGAAATATTCTACAGTGTATCACTTGTCAACAATCCTAACAGTGGGAAAAAAACCATACCTTTCTGAAAAAGTTATGAAAAGGCATTAAGACAACTGTTGAATTATCACCATTGAGTTAATACTATTTAAAACTGAAGACTAGAAAGACTGTTTATTTCTTTTGAAATAGAAATGTATTAGAGGTTAAATGAATGTGCCACTCTGCAAACAACCTCTGAAACTCTTTTGGAAAAATTATGAAGCATAAACTTAAGTCAGCATGGACCACAAACTAAATCCACACCAAAAATCCTGCAGTTAGTATTAAGTTCATCCCTGACAAGAACATCAGGATTTATTAGTCAATTCAAAACAAAATAAAATTTGGTAGAACAAACTGAGATATGGTTTTGGGTTACTTCTTCAAGAATGCTTGAGAATTTGAACCTTTCCACAAAGTCCATTTTTAAAATGTTATATGAGGAATATCAATTGGAAATGCACCTTGTCTTACCAAAAATATAAAAAAATTGGAGGAATCTAGGAGATTTCAAAGAAGGATAGCACCTGTCCTAGGGAACAGTGATGACCATGTGCCAGAAGACGTTTCTTTTCCCCTTTGCATGAACCTTTATAAATTGAGTTTCACAATACTAAAGTAGTAAAACTCTTCCTCTTTAGAAATTGGAAACATGTTTTGCAATTAGATTTGTGAGTAATAAGCATAACAACCTTTTTCACTACTAGGAGATTTATAAGAGCAATAGTCTGTTCTGATTCTTTCCTTTTTTAACAGCAGAATCAGAAATCTTCTCTCTGCTCTCCTTTGCTAGCTTAAAAGCCAGAATTTATAGTGGGCTTTTTACATCTTTCTTAAATAATGAATTTTCAAGACGCTGAAAAATACCTTATTTATTAGCCTGAGATTATATCACATTTTATCACATTAGACCTGCATGTCTGTGTATAAGTATGCATTAGCAGACAGATGACTATATTTTTTTCTGATATATTTTTTCTAATATATTTTTCTGATTTTTTTTTTCTAATATATTTTGTTCTATTGCTAAGAAGTAAAATATGGCATGGAGCATATCCAGTTACTCACCAAAAATGAAAGAATTTTCAGATTTCATTTATTAACAGTAATGATTTGGGACTTTAGTTTAAAAATTGAAATTTTTGCTCTGATATTAAAAGTGTGAAGACTTTTGTTTTCAAATTCTTCTTTTTAAAAAGGCTTATTTATCTTTGAAAAAAAGTTTAAGCATATTCTATTTCTCCCAACTGCCTGTGTATATTATAAAGACTTTTTTTCTTTTATATTCTTTGACTCCTTAGTTATTACCAAACCAATGGCCTGTGGATAATCCCTTGAATCTACAACCTCTCTGTGACACACACCAAGACAGACACAAGTGTATTGACTGGCAGTTTTTCTTTTGTTCCTCCAAAAGGTTGGAGATAATTAAACTGTTCTCTAATGCATGAGATTCAAACTAATGCTACTGACTTTGTAAAATGAGGCTCAGTTAATATCAGTACCTTTGACTTTGAATTAGTATGCATTGAATAGATACACATCTAGCACAGCTGATCACAACAAATACATATTTTACATTGTAAGTGGAGGGGGCTCTCTTCATTCTCTGATAGCATCCCTCTTAGACTAGTAGATGCTTTAATTTTGAAGATAATAGGGTCATTCTATCAGAAATGAAGTTTTGGCAGAATAAATTTCCTGACCATAAAACGTTCCTTTCCTAATCCAATCAGAACCTGGATTGCAAGAAGAAGAAAAAAAAAAAAAGAAAAAAAAAATTAAAATGACAGTAAATTGACTGTTATGCTTTGGGATTTAATAATTTGGGAAATTGAATGTTTTTCCAAGTCACTAAAGCCAAGTCTCAGAGTCACATGAAAAAAAAATCCAGTAAACTTCCAGGTACGACATGTAATGCTAAGTTTGCAAGTATAAGGGATCAGTATTGATAAATAAGCATTTTCTGGCACTCAAGGCTTTTTTCCCCTAAGTAATTTCTGGAAAATAAGACTTGCATTTTGCTTTGAGAACAACGAACAAGCAAGGACCAGCTTTGACTGAAGCAGAGGAAAAGGGAGGGGAAAGCAGAAGGAGGAAGCTACAACTTTTACGAGCAGCAAGTTAATAGAATAGTTTATCAAGTCTTATTTGGACAGCATCTATTTTCTTATTTGCCAGAAATGGTCAATGTGTAATAGTAACATTAGGACATTATATCAAACTTGGAAATCTCAGAAACTTCAAGAGAGTTTATTTGGTAAAGGCAAAATAAAATTGCTATGTATTACAGGCATAGTTCACAAGCATCATCATTGACAATTCACCAAAAGGAGTTTAACTGAAAAACATTAGGCTAAAAGTTAGAATACTAAAATAAATTCCCACAGCTAATAACTAGGACCAAAATCAAAAGACAATTATCTTCTTGCACAGCACAATTTTAAAATAGCCTTTAAAATACCTCAGTTTTATAAAAGTGGAAAAGACTCAACTGAAGCAAGACACACAGCCAAAAGCTGCTTTTGACCACAGAACCAAGTGACTTTATAAAGGTTGAAAAACTCGACAGCCAGATTTCCATTAAAGATTTGCCATGCAAGCGAGATATGGGAAAACTTCCTCATCAGTACATAGAAAGCTTCAGAGCATCAATGCAACTGCAGCAGACACAGCTACAGAATGAATTAAGTGTTAAAGAGGTGCTGTTATTTACTATACCAACAAAATCACACTCAGCCAATAGGTCAGGGCAGTTTGAGTAACTGCATGAAGTCTAAGAGGCTCAGTCCTGCAGTATCTGTTTGCCACAGTCTCCACTATGAATTACAGATATGCTGCATCTCATAGTTGGTGTGTTTTCCTTCCAGAGCCTTGCCCACCTCAAGCTGTTGCTGTTTGGGTTACACCTAAATCTCGTTTAATTCAATTGTTGCTACATCTCGAATGTAGCTTCCAAGACTCAGATTTAAGGTTAAAAAAATATTACATTAAATAGAATAAGCAATTCTTGCCAAAATAATGAAAGCCTTCATCCCACAATCTTTACAAACCCCTCAAGATTAATTTAAATAAGAAAGCAGAAAGAGAATGCAAGGAAGAAATATGTAAAAACAAATCTAGGAGGTTGTTGCAATAACACAAGGCTTTTTCTGCACGTGTTTTGTCTTAACAAATATTACACAAATGTCAGCCGAAGGGCTTTCTGTACATGGCCAGAGAAAGCACAAGCAAAGGGAAGCACATTATGCTGATCAGATGCACAGAACCCTCCACTGTGACATTTGGATTACTTCAGCAACATTACTCCTTGGTTTGAATGGATAAAGCGGAAGGGGGGAAGGCATCGGTTGGTTAGTTTGGGAACGTTTTTTCTCTCTTAACAAGAGGCCACAGCTTCACAACCAGGATTATTTCTTTTCCTTCTCTCTATCCTGCCTTTTCAGTTTCTTTTTCCCAGTCCAACCGGAAACAGGGCTGTGAAAGAGACGGCTTCTCTCCAGCTCAAGCAGCTTGGCCCCTGGCACAGGCATTTGCAGCAGAACTTAAGAGACAGTTCTGTTCTTGGCTCTGCCAACAGACTTCCAGTGTGTCTTTAAATCTCTTTGTGCTTTAACTCTCCCTGTGAGAGACAACAATGATTTCTTTGTTCTTCTTATCAGGTGTAATTTTTTTCCAGTGGAAAAACTGTCTGCTCTGTGTGGTAATGTATGGACACACACTAAATTTAACAGCATGAAAGTTCAAGCTTGATTAAGGTATTTAGGAGAAACCATACAATAAAAATACTAGAGAAAGTCACAGATAATATGTGACAAATCTATTGTTCTCCTGTGGAGAACAGGAGGGAAAATATTGGATTCTAATTAAGCTGAGTAGTCGCTTTACATTCCTGGCATTTTATTGCTGGATTATATATTCATGAAAATACACCTTATTTACTAATTTTAAAAAATCTTGCATTTTGAAAAAAGGAAAAGGTCTGTGCTTACCACATCAGTCTAATTTAGAAATGTTCTGATAGAACTTGAACTTTTAAAAGTTCTAAACTGCTTCATCACCAAGGACACAACTCTACTCTCTACTTCTTTTATTCTTTTCTTTTTTATAAAATCTCTGGTATTCTGCTGAAAACACCGGCTTGTGTATTTTCATCTGCCTGTACAAAAGCACATACCTCTCATCTCTTTTCCTTTCCGACAGGGTTTCCTATTGTGTTATCATTGATTTATAGAAGAGCAATTTTTATGTAATAGCTACATAATCCAAACTCTACAGCATTTGACACTACATCAATATTGATTTAGCCCAGTCCAACTATATCTGTCATAATAAAGCTTTCTACACTGAAAAACATCTGACAATTTTTGGCTTTACTAATGAATACTTTAAGATTCACACACAGCATTTTGTGGTTTTGGGGTCTTTAAAACTAGATTAAAAACTTCACTAAGCATCCTTAGGGAAAGGAAGAAGACTGGAAGTGAATGCCTAGCTACACACAACTTGCAACACTGTCTACAAACCACTTAATGAGCAGATGAGAAACGAAGTGGTTTCATTTGTCTGTCCCAGGAACCTGGAACTACAGGTTTGAGTGCTGGGTTGGATGTTAGAGGTACAGATTTAATTTCTGCGCTGTGCATCTTCAACAACAGAACAGTAACATTGTCACTTAGACCAGTGCCAGAAATACCCCAGGAAGGAAAATTTTTCCTGAATGAATTCTGGGCCAGACCATTCAATAATGGAACCATAGGGGAAGCTAAAATCTTCAGCTTTTCAAAAGGTCTAACAAAGGCTAATGTCACAGCTGGAAGAAGCAACACAATATTCTCTACAGTCACACTGTTTTACTCCATGGCCAGATGTTTTAGACATCTCATTCCCCTGCCCCAGATATTACTTCATGCCAGAAATATAATGTAAGTTGTCACTTTAAATGCTGTGATACCATTGTTATCTGTGCCTGAATGACTACTGAAAAGAGATAGGAATTAAAAAAAGGCAGAGCAGTTAATTTTACTGATACTCTTAAAATGAGCAAAATAAGTACTGAAAGAGTTAAGTGGGTTTTTCTATACTGAATGATATCTCTCTTGCAATGAAGAGAGCAAGGAAGAAATGATGGATTATAATGAAGTTATAAATATCCTGCATTTTCTCCCACTGCCTCTAGCTCTTGGCTAAGATCCCAGGTCATTAGCAGATGTCTGTGATTCCATGTGAAAGGAAAGTAAAGAAAAACAACATAAAATTACCATTTTTTTTGTACAAGATAGCAGAGATAAATACCCATTCTCATCTGTGTCTCTGAAAATAACTGGTCCTTAATTTTGTGAGAAGACTGAGGATGGAGATGGAAAAACAATTCTTCCTTGACTTTATTCCCAGGAGGTAGAAGGAAAAAGTAGTAATTTAAATTTTTCAGTAATTCAGTAGGGGCTAGTAAGTGTTTGAAATACTCAGACAACAGCACAATGACACTATCAAGACAGATTTTTGCTTTTTTTCCCTTTGGCTGGAAATAGGTATTCTCTTTTCATATGTCATCTAGCTCAATTTGATATTTTTGCTATTAGATCACCAGCTCTTAAAATTACAACACTGGCAAAAAATTCTTAAGCCTATAAAATATACTTTCCTAGCAATCAGCTCATTTTTTCACCTTCATACAAGAGACCAAAAGAAAGTAAAAATTAAACAAAAGAGATGACAAGACATTGAAAATAGTTATTTTTATCAATAATTGTTTTTAAATGCCAGCAGAAATTCTACAAGGTATATTCTGTTTGTAAAACTATCAGTAATGGCTGCATTTCAATGGTATTCAAACCCAATATACTTCCCATCAGGCTTCTAGAACTAAATTTTCTGCATTTGGCATTATTTTATCTTGGGGGAACCTTGCAAGTGTTCATGGAACTCACTGGTGCTTGTTCTTAACTGTACCTCAGATTTCAGTTTTTTACAATCGCAATGATGAGACTGTTGGAACCAACCTGTAAGCTGATTCTACACTACATTATATACATATATTCTGTTTATAAATTGAGATATTAAACAAGTTGTAGCAGTATATTTTGTTAATAAAGCAATGCTCGTCATCTATTAAAAATATGTTTATGCTGTTACTGCACAAACCAGAAGCATTGGCACTTTACTGCAACAGTTTCTTGTTTAAAAGAAATTACGCCTCCATAACTGGGGAGATGAGAAAGTTTAAAGGACGCTTATTATAACTCACTGCAGCTGCCCCTAGTTTATTTCACACGAAGAAAAAAATAGTCCTAAGTCTGTTGCCTGAAACTAGGAGGATTTATCTGTTTTAAACATCAGAGAGATTTTTATTTCTGTGGCAGTTTTTAGAATATTTGCAGGGCTTATGGGTGCAGCATAAATTGGGTAGAAAAGTGGCAGGATGGCCAGGCCCAGAGAGCGGCGGTCAATGGAGTCACATACAGCTGGCAGCCGGTCACCAGTGGCGTTTTCCAGGGCTCAGTGCTGGGGCCAGCCCTGCTTGATATCTTCAACGACCTGCACGAGGGGACTGAGTGCACCTTCAGACAGTTCACAGATGAGGCTAATTTGGGTGGGAGTGTTGATCTGCTGGAGGGCAGGAAGGCTCTGCAGAGGGATCTGGACAGGCTGCATCGATGGACCAGGTCAGTTGTAGGAGGTTCAACAAAGTGCCAGATCCTATACAACCCACCCAAGCACTACAAGCTTGGGAAGAGTGGCTGGAAAGCTGCCCAGCAGAAAAGGACCTGAGGGTGCTGACTGACACTGGCTGAACACAAGCCAGTATGGGCCCAAGAAGACCAAAGGCATCCTGGCGTGTGTCAGCAATACTGTGGCCAGCAGGACCAGGGCAGATTGTTCCCCTGTACTTTGCACTGGTGAGGCCACGCCTCAAACCCTGCGCCCAGTTTTGGGCCCCTCGCTACAATATGGACATTGAGGTGCTGGAGTGGGTCCAGAGAAGGGCAGTGGAGCTGGTGAAAGGTCTGGAGTATGTGTCTTATGATCAGTGGGTGAGGAAGCTGAAGCTGTTTAGCCTGGAAAAAAGGAGGCTCGGGAAATCTTGTCGATCTGAACAACTACATGAAAGGAGGTTGTGGTGAGGTGTGGGTGAACCTCTTCTCCTAGGTAACAACTGACAGGATGAGAAGAACAGCCTCAAGATGTGTCAGGGAAAGTTTGGATTGGATATCAGGAAAATTTCCTTCACTGAAAAGGTTGCCCAGGGAAGCTGTGGAGTCACCATCCCTGGAAGTGTTCAAAAGATTTGTGGATGTGGCAACTGGGGACATGGCCTAGTGATGAACAAGGTGGTGCTACATTAAAAGTTGGACTTAATCATCTTAAGAGGTCTTTTCCAACCCTAGTAATTCTGTAGAATAGCTTGGACTTTTAAAGCTCCTCTTCTCCACCCATTCCGCAATAAGCAGGGAACAGTGACATTTCCACTGAGTAAACTCCTTTACAGCAGTGGGACTAATTTTATGCCTGTCTCTTGAAACACCTACCTGACAGGTCTGAACTAAAAGTGCAGCTGATGTCCACAAAAAGTATGTGAAGGAAAAATCTACACACTTTTATGAATTCAGATATGACATCAATGTATATTGAGAAGATCAAGAATCACCAGTCAAATTCCCAGAAGCAAGTTTCTTGACTGTGATTCAGCTCTTCAAATAGTCTTGCAATATTAAATACTTATATTTGGTTTCTTATAGTGCAAAAAAAAAGAGAATGTTTTCCATGGTATGTCCCACAACTTTAAAAAGAAATAAAAAATTATATGGAGCTGTATAAAATACTATGGAAAGAAAGTGGTTTCTAAATTTGTATGAGTTTTAGCAGTTTCCAGGAGAATCCAAACAATGGGAGGTAATTTAAGGTGACTAATGGGTTCATAGAGAGAGGTTTTGGCATCCTATTCTCAACAATATATTAAGAATGAAGTTTGACAGGCTAGTGGTTCAGTAAATTGTTATTTCTTGCTCTTTTGCAAGGTCATTGGAGCTCTATTCACTTCCAATTTACGAGGACTGCGTATTAACAGCCAAAGCTCCCTTGAAGAGCCACGGCTCACCTAACTAGAAATGTTACATTTAAAAAAGTGCAGAGTATCAGTTTCTTTTATTTCAACTCTCCTAGTGACAGAAATTACTCAGGCTGGACAGAACCAGTGCTTTATACTGTCATTCTCTTCCCTGCTCACTTCATACCACACCAGCCTCAAAACTGGGCAAGGCATTCTATGAAGATGGTTCAATAGTTCATACTATACTTTGTTTAACTATCATAAGGCAAAAAGCAAGATGGTTCACACCACCTGTAAAACTTCTAAAAAGTATATGTAAAATACAGAAGAAACCAACTATCCCAATACTCCCACAGAGCAAAAGATAACACCATGTATTTTCAAAATTTAAAAGATGCAGATCTTCTAAAAAATCAGTAAACCCCCCCCAGGCATCAGAACCAGGGAATCTCCATGTCCCAATTAAGGTCACATACTTGTGTGTCATTACAAGCCTAGTAATAACCAGATCATTGGTATTACCAAGATGAACAAAGACCCTTTGGCAAACTGTCAAAAAGAAAAAAAATTCATAGTATCATGGCAAGGCACTGCCTGTGAAGAAAACACTGGAGTTATCCTCTCAGATATTATGTTTTCTGGGTAAAAAAAAAAAAAATAACCCAAACTTTTAAAATATTCAGAGGAACATATCTGATTGTATAAGAAAACCAGAATTTTTTCCCCTAACTAATAAAACACATGAAAAGTTGTGATACAGAAAAGTGAGAGAGAATGAAGAAATTTCATCATCATTGAAAGCTCTTGAAGATGCATTGAATATTATTCCTTTACAAATTAAGAGTTTATGCTATGCAGCATATTAAAATGGGCAAGAAATGAACAAGCAATGAGCAGAGGCAGATAGCTAGATATTCAGAAAACATATTTACAAAGGAATGAAATGCAGGACATTAATGCATTTGCAGGATTTAACTAGCTGGAGGTTGCTTCTACATATTCTTTTCAGCTTATTGGTACAATAGCCTATAATAAGGTATAAATTTTGTCACTTATGGTTGCAACTTAGTTGTCGGTTCTATCCCAACATACATTTAGTGTTTTGAACATTTGCTAAATCGATAAATTTTAAATACATGTCTCAGCTCTTTTTTAATACAAGTGTCTTATTACAATAAACTGATTCAGAAAAAAACAGATTCACATAAAGCCTCAGGATGTTCTCAAATATGCCAACCTATTAATCTATATTTCTACTTACACTACTTTCTCTTTTAGATAGAGAACAGTCACATTCAGCTAGAAATTCAGATACTAGAGAATATTGTTACTGCTTCAGAAGACTATTGAATATAATGACCCCATGTTAAAGTTAGTTAGTGATTTCCAAACAGTTGTGCTGTTTAAGATGACCATCCATCTCCCTGGGATTTTGGTGCAGACTCTCTCTTTTCAGTGTAATGACTTCAGCAGAAGCATTGGGTGTTTCTTACATTCAAGATCTCTATACTCTGCTCTCACAGCAAAAGAAGGCCACAGGATCTGCAAATTCTTTAAAAATGGCTGCCTGCTTTGATCAAAGCTGCTCAAACTGGTCAAAGTAGCACAGCACACTGTACAATTTAAAACATTTCACTTCTAACATTTATTTTTTTATTAGTCCTTCAATAACTTTGAAAAAATCAAAGCCTGACTTGAAAAGAATTTTTAAAAGTTAAAGATTTTTAATAGTTTTATAATATTATTCTATGTGTAAGATTGTTTCCTCTATTTCTGTTATCAAATAATTTCTTTCCCCAAGTCCTTTTCCTCATTTTTAGAAATTAATCTGTTAACCAGAGTCTGACTGCAAGAAAGTCAGACTCTGAGATTCTTTCCCAACTGTATCAACCCACAACTCTTCAGTCAGCTCCCATCAGCAGCAATTTAAAAATATGCCCAGCCCATATGGCACAGAACAGCCCATGTTCAGACTATCAAGAACTCTCAGCCTCCAAGGCAGAGTGGCCACATGAAAACTGCCAGACAGGAATGATCCTGGTCTCTGCCAGTTCCTGGGCTGTGCCTACAAATCATTGCAAGAAGTACCAGCTACCCAGGTCAAACAGCACCAGCACCCACTCTAATAGTTTAGCACTATGGATGACCAAGCAGTGCTCATGGAATATTCCCTGGCCTCAAGTGGGGCCTGTACAGATACAGCTTCAGTTTGCTATAAGGAAAAAGAAATAAAATCAACCCTTAGCTGATAAAATGAGGGGCAAAAGATGACCTTCTAATCAGGATGAACTTTGAGTCTCTTTTGCTTCCTCTTTCAACTCAACATGCCAATGAAATTCAGTTGCAGAAAGCCTCTTGCATTCATAATAAATGGAACAGAAAAAGATTACATTCCATATATTGTAATAAGCAACAAATTTATGCAAATGACACACAGTAGGAAGCGAGACAATAAAAGCATTGTGGTGTACTGAGCACAGTCAGACACGCAGAAATGATGTAAAGGAAAACATGAATAGCTGAAAGCAAGTTTCTGCAATCCCCCAAAATCTTTATGTTTTCAGACTAAATGTATCTTCAAGACATTGACAATTCTTTTGAGTTTCTGCTGAATTTAAGTTAAAAATATAAAAGCTACCTGAGCCCAGGTTTTAAATTATCTTATTTTCCACTCATAAAAATCAAAACAGTTGCTAATTTTCTGAATATGAATTGGAAATTCAGTTTCAATTTCTTGGTTTAGAGCTGTTTAGAGCTATAAGACACATTAAAAATAACAAAGAGATATAGCAGGGTTAGCTGTCAAAAAAACCCCAAACAATCGAAAAAGAACAAATAACAGCCTCAAGTTGTGGACTAGAGCATTTCACAATCATTAGAGAAATGAGATTAATTTTGGCTTTAAAATTATAACTGGCTCCACCAAACCCTTTCACTTGATTGGAATTTGAATTCAAAAAACCACCATTGCTTCAATGATAAATTCCTATCAACTCTCTCTCTAAATCTTTAACACAATTCAATCTTTTCTCCTGCTTCAAAACAGCTATGAGAAATGCTCTTCCTTCTAATAAAAAATAATTTAAAAAAAAAGAAGAAAAATCATAAAAAAGACAAAAGTAAGTAGGTTTCAGACCTTGCTTAAGTAATGAAAAGGAGACTAACTCCAGAGAGTCATACATTTCAAAGCAGAACTTGTGTTCTGTTAGGAAACAGATTACAACATGCCTCAATAAGAAATAAATATTTGTCAGTCATGAACTACACTGGCCATTACTTCCAGTCATTAAGAAACAGGATGCAAATAAGAGCATCAAAATAAGAGAGACTGAGGAAAAAAATGGCTTTAGAGCACTTACTAAAGCAGCATGATGACTTCATGCATGGCATGCATGATGTAGGGTAACCTCAGTCATCCACCTTCACCAACAGCGTTGCCCTGCACAGGGAGGTCCTGCAGATGGTGCGTGACAGGCAGGTACAGCTCCAAAGCCCAAGTGAAGCAAGCCCCAGCATGTGCACCACAATGCCCACAGCTAAAGGAGCCCTTTCCTATTCTGCAGATGGAGCTCTCATAGATGCACCTCTCCTGCCCCAAAAGGGAGACAGGGAGACACCACAGCTCTCAGGGACATGATGCAAGCAAGCTTTTTGATCATTCTTTCAAGGACTCAGGTTACCATCGGTTGTGTGGCAAAGTGATTATTGTGGTCTTTACTGTCCTGGTCATAGACTGTCCCAATAGGATGCACTTCAAAAGACTATGAATCATTGCTTAGAGGTTTTTGACTTCTAAAATCCATCAGGAAATCTCATTTTTTCACACTGAGCATTACAACACATATTACCCATGAACCTTTCAACAACAACAGTAAAAAGTTTCTTTATTTCTAAATCTACAAGCAGTTGCTCGAATTCACTTTCTGCTATCATAAAGACACAGTCAGCAAAATCCAACACAAGATAAAACATGTCTCCCTTTGTTCTGTTTCTCTGCAAAGCAATTGGCTTTTTCATGGATGATGCAATACTGAAGCCCAGTTTAAATGTTATATGAGAGATCTTTTACTAAAATCAAAATCTAGACAAAACTTGCAGAACATTTATGGATTAATAAAATTTGAGCTACCAAAAAGCGTAAAGCAGTCTTGCACCAGTAATTTGGGCTCTCCCACTTAGTCATATTCCAAATGAAACAAAATGCAGAGATGTGGACAGTTCTCCAAAATTACATGTGAAACTGACAAATATAAACTTCCCTGAAAGTATGCCTACTTTGCATTGAATAAAAAATTCCCTACCATTTTCTCTTTCCAGTTTTCCAATGCTAACTAGAGAAGGCTTTCCTTACCCACCTTTTTCTATGAAATCCTAATAAAATAAAAATCCATAAATATAAAAAATTAGACAACTTTAATTAATTCTGGTCTGGATCCTCACACTTTGTTAGATTAATTTTTCAGACCTGGTGTTTTATTTGTAGGTCTGTCACATAGGGTGGGATGAGGTGAGTACTCTTTAGAGAGACTTGGCTCTTCATAAGAAAACCCACCAACAATACCATAAAAGCACTATTGATGACACAATCCATGTACACACACTTAAGCACATATGTGTGTGCAGGAAAGGGATGGCTGAAAATGGAAAACACTTGCAATAACAGTAGAAGAGAAGATGAGATCTATTTTAACATTATTAGGAGTAATTTTGAAAGCAATCAATCCTTACAGGCACACATAAGAAAATCCCAATCAATTGAGGAAAGTATCTGTTGCCATTCAGCATCTCAGGAATGAGACCCATCCAGCAAAGACTGATTCAAATGGTCCACTCCAAAACTTATCAATCAACTAATTCATGTGGCAGTGATGTAGTTTGGTAAGACATTCCTCAAAATACATTTGTGAATCTAAAATACAGAACATCAGCTCCCCTCCTTCAGATGAGAATGTCCTAACATTGTAACACTGAAGTTATAGAGAGTGAGAACTTCCCCATGCTGGTGTGTGCATCTGAGGGTAAGGAAACCTAAACTGACACTCAGAACTTTGATTTTGATGTGCTGAGACTACATGTAAATGTTGCTAGGCTGAATTAATTTTATTCATCTTCAGTCTCTCTTACACAATATAAAGGAACTGCCATCAGAAACTACTTTGTCAGAAAAGCCACAACTGAATGGAGATGTTAATTTTGCTTTTCACGTACAAGTTCTCAAGGGCAGGCTTTTTTGTTGATTAAAAATGAAGCTGAATAGGGCGTCAACATGCAGGTGCTCAGATACAACCAAAATTCATTCAGTTTGTGTTCAAGGCCACACACACACATCTCCCTGAGGCATAGCATCTTAGTTAACAGAAAAATCTAAAAGCCAGCTACTATTGAAGATAAATGAAGTGAGCACAAATTTACAAAAAAGGGAAGGGCTGCTTTTTGCTATAATATAAAGGAACAACTGCTGATCATACCAGACACTTCAATAAACAGCGAAACTGGACACATGCATATTGTTTATCAGACTTCAGCTACTTATGCATGCAAGTCCAATCTCATGCCTCCAACATGTCAGAAACATGGCTCATTTTCAGAGATAAACAAATAAGCTGTGTGGAACTCGATCACAGCTGTTGCAATAAACATATCTCACTATTCAATGCTAGCACAGTCCTGCCCAACAAAACCTTTCAGAAGGAAGCTGCCCACTAAAAGAAAATAAAATCTCGCCACCCAGAGAATAAAATCTCCAAAGCTGGAGGACCAGTCTCCCAGGAAAGTCTATCAACATCCTTCTATCCAGTGATTTCAGAACTTACAGACCTACATGATCTTAGAGACTTAGCTGAAGTTCTGCCTAATTTTCCAGTAATTTCAGCTCCCAAAAGACAAGTTTAACCAAAGTTATTCATATAGCACTGATAAGATTGGAGAAAAAACACCCCAAGTTAAAGACTAATCTTGGATCAATCTGCAACTTTGGAAGTACCACGAATATGACCTTCCCTTCTGTGAGTGTCACGCTGTGAAAATTCTTACAGATGAACAAGGGAACCTGCTTGCAAAACAGAAAGAGTTTAGAATAGTCCTTAGATTAAAAGAAGGGGGGAAAAGCCACTATTTTATGAACATGGAGGAAAAACTATGGTGTGATTACATAGAGGAATTTAAACTGTGAATGTCCATCTGCAAGTAAGAAAGAACAATCAACATCCACATACAGCTTAACTATATAGAAGATTTTTTTTCTTAAAAACATCTGTATCTCACATCTTAACCACAGTTAATTTAAAAAGAAAAAAATCATCTATCCAAATAAGTGTATTTTGCAGGTGACTTCAGAAAGTTTGCAGATCATTATACAAGTTCTTGGTTTTACTTGTAATACACGCAAGAATCACAAGATTTGTAAAAGTAATTCAGACGGCGAATGTGCAGGCTCACTGCAAACATGTACAACACCTCACAACCCAAAAAACTTGACTATTTTTTACTTTTAAGTTGCTGAAGGTACTTACAGATCCTTTCATTATTATTTAGTGAGTTATACTGAGTGCCTAATGTAAAGAATGTGCTCTGTGTATCTAGTAAGCAATGGTCAGTGCCTAGCAGGGAAACAATCAGTGAGCATGAGCATTAGCAGATGGAACAGTCAGAAAATGTCTAATTTCATTGTTTGTTAAACAGTTTACTGATTTCCCTCAGCTTAATCCTTTCCTGTGTACTCCTGTTTCAGCTTCATATTTGAAATGTATCTGCATCAGGCTACAGTGGCCTATGAGTATGTACAGCTATATAACTATTTCTAGCAATTAATTCAATGCCTCAATAAATTGAAAATCAACTTGATTCTTTTTGTCTTTCAACAAAGCCTGCTTTGAAGTTTGCAATTATTCACAATAATGCCCAGAGAAGTTTTCAGCAAAGAAGTCTTGGTATAGTCAGAAAGAATGACCTTATTTGATCACAAACTGAACACAGCAGCTGTGCTGCTGGCAGAAGATCTATAACATGCACTCATGGTGGCTTCCCTGCCTCCATCATAATCTGCTATATACTGACCCAATTATTGCACAAAAAGCCTTTTTCTTATAGCACACTCTCCTTTTCACTTCTGTTTCACTCTGGATTGAAGGAAAAAAAAATCTTGCGGATGGAATGCTTACTGCTTTTCAAATATTTCGTGCGAAAATGCCATTTACACCCACAGCTGCTGCTGCCGTCTCTTTCTCCCTTCTTTTACAAGGAGGGGGAGAGGACAGAGAGAAAAAAACCTGAATAATTTTTCAAGATATTTAAATTAGAAGTTCATTGTATTATATTTTTTATAATTAAGCTCATGTGACAGATGACAGATTTTGATTTTGTCCTGATAATTGACAAAGACAATTTAAAACTTGCAGGGAATGCACAGAGGCACGGAAGTGTCACAAACTCAGCTTAGAGAGGAATGGTCTTCCAGGTAAAGTTTTTCAGCACATGACTTTGCTTGCATTTTAGAAAAAAAAAAGAAAGGAATACAGTGACTTATTTTGATGAAGAGTTGGAAAGTATGTTGCAATATTTTCCTTCCAAACAATGCTGTTGTGTAACTTTTCTAAGCTTTTGCAGTTAAACATGTAAAACAAGTAAACAAATCCCTTGGGGGAAAAAAACCAAAAACCCTAGTGCTATATTGGAAACTTTGCATCCTAAACATCTGTTTCTTTATTCACTTTTCAGTTATGCTCCGCCAAGCAACTAAAAAAAAGCCTGTCAGCCCCTTTCCCCAACTACTTTTTGTAGCTGGAAATAGTATAAAACCCAGCTATGCTGCAAAGCCAGACATGATGGAAAGAACTTAGGATACTTTTTAAACAAATAAGAAATGAAATAAAACTCTTCACAGGGCTGTTCTATCACATGAGCCATCAGTAATCCCCATTTCTGCCTTCAGAGCAAAGAATATTTTTTCCAATGAATGTATTTATAAACAAAGACAGACATAATTAGATCATGTGTTTGAAGAGAAAGGATCTCTTCCTGGCTACGCATGTGGAATGGACAGACAGGCAAAGAGAGCCTGTGTTACTTGGCTATATAAAGTTTAGAAATAAACAACCTTTAACTGAACATGTCTTGCTTTTGAACAATCTTGTAAAATCCTCAGTGGCTCAAATGCACAGTGGAAGTGCACCAAAAACCGGATCATAGTTATTCTTTCACTTACATTAGTAAACCAGTGCTGAAGAATACGAAGGTGTAGGGTAAGAAGGCCAAGAAATTACAAGCAGTTACTAGATTTGCAATAAGATTTGTTTTTATCCTCTTACTGCTTTCTTACTGTAACACCATCCTGATTTATTAAGGTAATACTTCCTCACATGTGACACATCACAAAGCAACCCCTACATACAGGGAAATCCATAACAAAATCTTGAAAAGAATACTTTTTTTTTCTTTGATAGGCAGATAGTTCTCTTCAAAAAAGACAATGTATTCTTTCAGGGAAAAATATGCAAGAGTATGTAATCACTTTCATTTAACATGAAAGTGCTCTGTGCACTCTTATGTTTCTTAGACATATTGTTTGGCCACAGCCTTTTTGGTCAAGGGCTTTTATGCATATATGTTAGAACGGCCATTGAGAGTCACAGTATTACTGAGAATGATAATATTCAGAGAGACACTGAAGGAATATTCACACCAGCATAACCCCAATATTTTGTGTCAAACCAAAATAACACACTTATCAGGTCAAGCCCAGAAGTGTAAAGTTCTTTGACTGATATGAATATAATTCATTTAATTCTTAAGGAAGCCTGAGGAAAAAATTCTAAAGTCTAAATTATTATTTCCCTTATTAACACTATAATCTCCATTAAACTATTACACTAAGGTATGAAAAACTAAGCTACAGAAAGCATTTCAAGAAAACCCATTCGGAGTTTTGGATCCCACTGAAATCAGTGCTGGTTGGGAACGTAACCTTTTCTGGATTTCATTATATCTGCTGTTCAAAGCCTATTAGTCATGGAACATACTGCTGTTATCAAAAGGAACAGATTGCCCACATCAGCTGTCTGTGGCAGCTCTGTGTGTAAATACCTGCTGGCACATCCTGTGGGTCAGGCTGCCCACCCCGGGTACTGAGTGAGCACAATACCCGGATGGGAAGCGTGGCTGCAGGGGAGCTGAGGACTGAAGCTACAAGAATACTTAATGCTTGCATGTGTTCCTGTGTTTCTTACTCTTCTGCAAAATACCCTTATGATTTTGCCTAACTGTGCTTGCTGAAACTTTTTTTTTTCTCCTCAAGCTGAAATATATGTTTTCATCAGTAGGATTTAAATGAGCTCTTATGTAATTGTTGCAACATTTTTTAACATTCTCCTCTGTTTAGTGGAGCTAAAACAGATTTGGAGAAACACTCACTAAGAGCTATTTTAGGTTTTGCAAGGGAAGCTCAAAAGATTGAATGCCAGACAAAAATTTGAGTAAGTTTAAACTTAGAGGTTTGTTTCTGAGACAACTGTAAATGTCTTACAGCACTTCTTTAATAACTATCACATTCAACCAGCAAAAAGAATCAGCAAGCCTGAGTCTACCTGTAAGAATAAAAATTATAACCCCAAAAAACATTAAAATAACATCATCACACAGCATTTTCGCTGCAAAATGAAAATATGTCATGAATCTCTAGGAAAGGCTAGCCCCATAATTATATAATGGCCAAAGAGTGATGGATTTCCAAGATGGTCTTTGGAAAACAATCCTGAACTACACACAGGTTCCTGAAGATATTTGGGGAGGAAGGGAGTGGGAAGGAAGTAATAATCACACAAAATTCCCCCCTTTACTAAAGAAGATTTTGTACCAAATCAAAATCACTTCCCAAAAAAACCTTAGTACAAGGATATGGGGAGACACAACAAAACTACTTCATAGTTTGGAAGTGGTAAAGCACAGGTGCAGACAATCAGCATTTTCCCTCTCTGAGACTCAACCAATTCTGCATCAACCTGTGACAGAGGAAATCTGCACTTTGTCTCAAAAATTGCAGGAAAAGGAGCATCACCTCAAGTATAACACACTTTTGTGGGTTTGGGTGTTTTGTTGTTTTTGTGATTTTGTTTGTTTTCTTGATTTTTTGTTGTTGTTGTTTGTTTTGTTTTCTCTTTTGAATTTGGTATTTCTGTGGGCTGTTTTTTAGGACTATAACTGTATCTGGACAGCAATGTTTTGGAAAACCATTCACTCTTTTACAGACATTGAAAATGCACGTAACAAATTGCAGAGTTAAGATCAGAAAACCATGCGCGACCTTTTTCTCTTAAATGCCTATAATATTTTATAATTTCCTTTTGTTTCTCACTTCATACTTAGCACATCAAATATTCCATCCATTTCCTTAATCCATATTTGTTTGTTACCTATTCTGGTAACAAATAAATATGGATTCTGGTCCCACATAATTTCTTAATCTTCCTTCCTTTCTCTCTGGGCTGAAACCCTGGTGCCTGGTTCATCTCTCCCTGTTTAGAAGGATTTAGCAGATCTGTTTCCTTTCCCTCTTCCTTTGGTGGCTGATAGGTCTGGTTGATTTAGCCAATAAGACTGCCCTTATGGTGTTTCTTGATTTCTCTACTCTGTTTATACATCAAAAAATCCACTTAGGAAAAAAAATTGTCTTTCAAATAAGAAGGCAGATTTGCTCATCTGTGAAAGAGGATGAAAACCTCAGCTCAGTATCAACACAAAGTATTCAAATTCCCAATGAGAAAACAAAGGCAACAGGCCCAAGGATCTCCCAAGTGTGGCTACCTAAAAAACACAGGTCACATTGTAAAATTCAGCTTATTTGGAAAATGAAATAATGCTTGTATAGTTGACCTATTCAAAAATCTTCTATTTTGTGAAGAATTTATGCAACTTCTAAAGGAAGTCTAAGATTTCAGGCCACTTATACTGAACTACTAAATGGAGATTATAAGTTACAGGATGATCATTAGAAAAACTATATAACTTCACCACAGGAGAGAAATAAAGAAACCAGAACTCTGGCTCATATCTAGTTCCTCAAATGTTTCAAATGAGAGAATAACCATAAATAAGAGTAGACTATCCATGGGTTCCTGAAGCCATCTTCCAAAACCAAACACTATCCAACAGGTTCCATCTGTTAAGAAGCCTGTTTCCCAGACACCAGCAGTGATGGGTTGTTCTTCCAGTAGTCAAAATCAGCTTTGTTTTTAATTTAGCAAACTTTCATCTTTTTAGAGACAGAAAGTGGCTTACATTATTTCTGTAATGCTAGTCAAGGAAGCTCATATATATATATATATATATATCATGATACAAGAATTACTTTTTAAATTCAGCCTTTAAAAAAAATGGATATAATAACACTTAAAAATAATTTATGTTTTTGACTTTTTTGTCCAGCTTTTTTCAGGGAAAAGCACTTCTGGTTTCACTGCTATTAAAAAATGAAAGTAAAGGCATATAATCTGTCACATGACCATTACAGATTTTACCATATTGGTCCAATTCCTCCTCAGTTTATTGTAGTGCAAGGTCTGCTTTTCCCAAATTAAAATAAAAATACTTTCCCTACTTTTTTTTTTTTTTTTTTTTTTTTTAATACTAACACAAATGTATTGGGAAAAACATACAAGATGGGAAACATGTAGTTCCCTTTTCGAAAATGCAAATCAAGTACAGGTACAGGCAGAAAAAGAATGGTCTTTATTAACAGAACAAGAAATCCAAACTCATCTTCCAAACATTTGAAAGTACTTAAACATGTGTGGCTTAAGCCTCTTACAAATGCCTTTGATCAAAGTATATAGGGCATAAAACTTACTGTGTGTACACATCTTTGAAATGCAAGAGACAGGAACCTGAAGTATACAATGTTAACATTTGGAAGAAACTGTAAGAAGTATTCAGAGAAGGAGAGTTGTATCTTTAAAATCCTGCTTAAAACACTAGGATTTGCAGCCCTCCCACTATTGTTACACTGTCACAGCATCCTTAACTGAAGAAATTGTTAGGACTTGATTTTTATACATCCATCTACTGGGGGGGGGGTGGGGGGTGGGGAAGTAGTTTCCTAAAAGACAGCATTCTACAAAAACTAATCTCAAGACAGATACTTTTGTCTACTTTTCATCCTCAACCAAGACACCAATCACATATGATAACAGTTGGCAGGACATCTTCAAGGAAAAAGTAATCCAAGGTCAGCTCATGAAAGAAAGCTTTTACAGGATGACAGTGGTACTGAACCTCCTTTGGCTGCTGATAACATCGCTGTTGTCAGCTCAGCACTGAAGCAATGATTCCAAACGTGGCATCAGTACAATAAATTCGTTCATGCAGTGTAAGAGGGCAGAAAAATGCCCAAAAGCATGGCAAGATTGCAGTATTCCAGAAGCCTCTTCTCAAGGACACTTCAAGTACATTTTACTGGTTCTACAATCACAAAGACAGGAGAAAAGCCCAAGAAATTCCCTCATGGCTCCAGGCCTTTCAAAACACCAGTCCATCTTCTGACTTTCCTTATCTCATGCAAGACATCTGTCCAAGGCTCAGTAACCCAGCAGTTCCACAGAGCAGACCTGGATGTCCTTTCAGTCAGCATCAGGCACAAGTAAAGGAACTACTGCCCATTTCTCAATTTTCTATGGCCCAGGAGTTCATGTTTCCCCCTCACAGTTTTTGTCAGATAAAACTGTATTACAAGATAATACAGAGGTCTCCACAGCATCTGAAACAACTACTCAACCCCAGCAAGGAAAATCACTTTTTATATTACATTTTACATTCTTCTTCAGTCACACTTGTATTTAAGAACAACAAAAACAAAAATTTACATTTGAAGTCAATATTTGTATTTTCCATTTGGCAGTTCTGATAATTTCTCTCACAGAATAGACCTAAAACTAACTTGGCAGGCAGGATTTATCAGCATTTCATCTGCTAAACCATTCCAGCTAGAAAGCCAACTATATTGTCAACAGTTTTAAGAAGCAAGCTTCTACTTGTATTATGTGACAAACTCACAACAAACACAAAATCAGAACTAACAAGAAGATATAAGTGGGACTGGGGGGAACCCAAACAAATCAACATTTAAAGATTTGGTTTTTGTAATCCCTAAAATAGAAGTTTATCTAGTGCCAAGTACTTCAGAAAGACCATTTTCTTTTTTAAACCCTAATGACACTTCCTAAGCTCACAACGCATCTTCCAAACTACTGTACCAGGAAGGAAAAAAAGCACAGTCAAGAATTTCACCTACAGTTATGGTAATTTCCAAATGTGACAGTTTTTCAAATATTGACTCCCAAAAGTAAAAACAGTCCTGTGCTCATCACTACCAGAAATACAAATTTTACAGGACTAACTCAGTCTTAAATGATAATTTCTGTGAAAAACAACATAATTATACAGATCAAAATTTAGGAACAGTTGTACTGACAAGAGAGAGAAATTAAATTTGTATAATTTGGAAGACAGAACAGCAGTAAAACCTGATTTCAATGCCAAAACACATACACTTATATAATGAAATATTTCGATAGCTTTGCTGTGCACTGTATTTATTTGTAGAATCAATAATTCCTTGTTTATTAATAGAGTTGCAATAACATAATATTTTAATACCAAATCCTTCAATCTTCTTTTTTAATCAACAAATTTGTCTTGGTTTGGAAAGACAGGTGTCTGCTAAGGAAGGCAGGAGCCTAGGACATAAATTCTGGTTCTGAAGACAGAAGGAGTCTCCACTAGTTACAAAAGACTTCTGATGCTTTACCAAAGAAAATATCTCTGAACAATAAGGTGTAAGTAAAATTTTCAACCATTAAAAATGTGATTACTTCAATGTTGAGCCTCTTAAAAGAATCACCTCAACACTCCTATGTTCTTTCAGAGCTTTCTCCGTCTAGATCATGACACCTACTCCTGAAAAATTTCTTGTTTCTAAGCTAAAGTCCTCAGATCATCACCATTAAGGATCACTGCCAAATGTAACATATCAAAGGAAAGTGTGCATTGGTTGACAAACAAGGGTATTGCATTCCTACTGTGCCTGTTTCAGACAGAAGGACTGAGTGCTGTGGTATTACAAACAAAATAAGAAAAAGATAGGGGCAGAATAGAAAAGGACATCTTATGTATTCTACATCTCAATATCTTCCTGAAGATGTGGTTATGAAGGACAAAATGGGATGGGAATATGGACATGAAGCATCACTCACCACTTCCTGAGATGCATACTTTGGATCTTCAGGATCAACTGACCAGTAGCAGTAATCAAAGCTGAAGGCCACAGTTTTTTCTCTTGAGTCCCAGCTGCTATCAAATCTACTGTCAACCTGTCAATAAAAGGAAAAAGACAGAAAGACCAAGTCACTCTGAAGCTGACCCAAAAAAAGCATTTTCCAAGTTAATGGGAAGTTTATCTAGGATCCGTCTTATGGAAAAGGAATGGCAAAGAGTTAAACCTCTTTATTCAATTTTCTTTGGTGCTTAGAGTGAGGTGGAGACACCCATGACAAACCTGCTAGAGCATTTTTACTGAAGGGTTCATTTACTACAGCTAAGGTTCCCCAAGACACATACAATAGACATAATTCAGCTAATCTTCATAAATTCTATGTATTGGCAGGAAAGCTTTATAAACCTTTTGATATTTCTCTGAAGTTCTTCTGTTTCACAGAGAACCACATGACAGAAATGAGGCCCCAGGTGATAAGAAAACTATTTTCCCACTGCATAGTTAAATATGCAGGTTTCTTCCCCAGTTTCCCCTTTGCTTTGTCACAGTTGCAAGCTAATGCTTCTGTCACTGGGACTGCACAATCCAAACTTAACCTTTATGGGCTACTAACAATGACAGTGAAGCCTTTCCACCACAACAGTCAGCAATTATTGAAATTCAAGGAATTGTATAAATCTTTCCATATAATCTTGCCCAAGTGATTGATTATAAAACAGATAAGCTTATAAACACTCAAAGGAGGAGAGTAATAAGTCAAAACATGATACAAAATTAACACCATATACATGTAATTTTGATCTAATTGGTACCTTTGTTATAGCCTCAACATTCACACTAACTTAAGCAGAAAAAAACATGCAGGCTCCAGAGCTCTCAAGGAAGATGATGGCTACACTCAGTTTATTCTTATAGCTCTTGGTCTTCTACCAAGGCCTGAATTGTAGCTTTCCACAATTTACTCTATTCCATACAAATCAGTTGCACTCTGAGGGGAAATATGAAAGGAGGAGAGATACAGGGAAAGAAATTATCCAGATGTTAGTAACAGCAAGATATGCAAAAATCCTAAACAATTTACCAGCAGCTTTGAAGGATGGCATGCAACAGGATTGCAGAAGCTTTGATAAATATAACATACAGACAAGACAAGACAACTACCTGTTATGTCCCTTCTCAATTTCCACCCCTCCCCCTGCCAAAATACATAAACTAACCCCAAATGAAAACAATCCTTTCCCACACTTTCACTGCAATAATTCTAGGGCTGTGCCAGTTTAAACCTCTCCCTTAATATTTCTATTAGAATGATCCAATAGCCAATCAAACAGAGAAAATCATCAGAATATCAGGTTTCTTATATGGGAAAGAGGAGACAACAAAAAGCATACCTTTATATTTCTGACTTTTGCCACTTTGTCATCAACTTCTACGATCACTCTTCCTCCTTCTGCTCTCTCTCTGGAAACAGAACACATTTTAAAAATTAATTTAAAATATAAAGAAACAGAAAGGTGCATGTCAAATTTCTAAACTTCAGAAATTTATGTTTACTTTAGCAAGCTGCAAATCAGAGCTATAGAACAAAAACTTCAGATATCAAATATACACAGATAAGACTCTGTGTCATAAAATAGCATTTGCAGATCTGCATTTAAGTATGTCAAAAGCAAGGGGCTAAAAAAAATCCCATGACTGTGGTGATTAAAGATCTTTGAAGTGTTTTTCCTAAATACATTGTTGGTAATTTATTTCTGTTTAAGAGGTGTTGCTTTTACAAGAAATAGAGTGGAGTATTGGTAGACTGGCTGTGCTTTGTGGGGTAGGGATCCATGTCACAGACTTGTGAGCCACAAGAGTTGTCAGATTTTTCCCACTTAATCCAAAGTGTTTGTTGTAGTCCTCAAAAAGTACCCTTTAGGGGGAAAAAAGTGCCAAACAAACAATAAAATCAAAAAAACTGTTGTGAAATGCAAACGGACAAGATTGTTTCTCAAGTGCAAAGGACCATGCATTCATATTTACTGTCTAAATCTGTCATTGGAATCAGCTATGACTGACTACTACAGACAACTTCCACATCCAAAATGAGTCTGTTAGAAAAGAATGAGAATAGTATGTGGAAAAAGAAAAAAAAAAAAAAAAAAAAAGGGAAAAAAACAACAAAACCACAAAAAACCCACGAAAAAAACCCACCCCAAAAAATAATTAAAAAAAAATCCCAACAAACAAACAAGCAAAAATCCCAAAATAAAAGCAAAGCAAAAACAAACAAAAAACCAACTCAAACCAAATTAATTTTATTTCTGGGCTGACAGCAGGATAGCTACCTGAACATAACAATGTTCTTATTTATCCCTCTCAATAATTATAATGGATTTTTTAATACATTGTAGGATAGAACAGAGGAAGAAGAGGTCAGTGTCCTATTTCTCCACCTTTGGTACTGAGAAGCTAAGAGCAAGACAAAGATGCTTTATATTTCCTCTATATTTTGCTTTGTGGTCTGATACTGACAAATCTTTTAAGATGCAACTTTCTGATAAAGTTTTGATGCAGCCTAATATCTTTGTAAAGCTGTAAGAAATTGGTTTAGAAATAAAAACAATTTTGTCCTTAGTGCAGTTTTGTCAAATTTTATTAAATTAAGGTGAAGACACGCTGTCATTTGGGGTTAGATGTATATTTATCTCCTGATAATCAGCTGGATCAGTATCATGAGGTCAGTTAAAAATGAGATCAGATGAAACAAGAGTTAAAAAATTCAAACCCAGCTGACAACTGCTCATTCCTGGCCCTAGACCTTTAACAGATTCCTTTCTATGTGTGCAGAAGTATTTAGTCCCCCCACCAATTACAATCTGCCTTCACTGAGGGCTCTGACTTCCAGGTGGCCAAAAGCACATCATCCCCTGCCTTTGGGTCTCTCCACTTCCCAGTTTTTACCCCATGCTTTCTGTTGCAAAACAAGATTCAAAACAACGCCTTAGGACACTTAAGGCTTCCATGAAGACCATCACTGTGACATTTGAGCTTACCAAGCATAAAGAGGTCTTAAGCACATTTCTGAACATAGCTGTTCCCATTTTGCAGACAGAAATAATCCTTTACCTTAAAGTAAGGATCTTGCTTCACATCACTGATTTCTGAGGTACCCTCCTTGAGACAGACTGAACTTGGTACTTCCTGTAGTACATATTTACACATGACTCTTCACACAGAAAATACAAGGACAGCTCCCAGAGATTTTGGTTAAGCTGTGAATGTTCAGCTGTTCAATACATCAGTCACCAGAGCTCCAAGTCAGATCCCAAGAGAAGGGGAAGCATATTATGTACAGTTGGGTACCAAATGCTGCACTACGTACAGCTGAGCACAGAACAGAGGTCTCATAAGGCTCCCTAAAGAACAAAGGAACAAAGAACAGTGTCTAAGGATACAGGCTGTGAGTACCTAAGCTAGGAATGTGCAACTGATGCATTTAACCTGGACACGTGAAACTTCATAGATGTTTTGACAAGCAAATGCTTTCCAATGTAAGTTACTTAGGGGACTTCGATATCCATGTACAAATCTCTGCCAGGTCAGCTAAGAGACAAAGCTGACAATTACCCTGTACAGCAGGTCTGATTTAAGAGGCAATGGGACATTTTGACAGAATTTCACAATATTTTAAGAGTAGCAGCAGACAGAGAAAACCAGGGGGATTTTTTTAGGAGAGAGCTTGCTTTGGTTACACATACTCTTTCCTTCACTGCCCAAGTATGATATTGGCCTTATCCTGCTTCCCAATACCAGGAGCATCCTTAGTTTTTAGTCCTTAATGCTCCATTCTTACCAGCCTGAATAGTTCACTGTGTTCCTATGCTTCTCCTCCTGTGCACACACATCAGCCCCTGCAGGTATCTGCTATGTGTTCTCATTGGCATCATGTCCATCCTGGCCAGGGCAGTCTTCAACTGCTCTGCATGTCTTGTGTCCCTTCTCCTGCTGCATTGTAGCTAGTCATAGGCTGATGTCTCTGCTCCAAAGATACGTAATCCTGCTCTTCTTGTCAGTTCTTCCAGTGTCTAACCCAAGTTTATGTGTACACTCCCCAAGTAAACCAGTGCTTCTGCCTGGACACGTGCTGAGGTCAGCAAACAGATTACTGAGAATAAACCAGAGAGAAGACCTTGTTCTCAGGTCCCATTCCTGGGCTTCAATTGTGACTTGCACAACACTGAGCTCAACTTATTAAAGCAATGCTCAAACAATGAGGTGGGTTTTTTTACTTAAGGGGATGATGCAAACGTGATTTTCAACACTAGAGAATTCAAGCTGAGAGAAAGCAGATCCCTTAAAATGTTTACCTGCTATGCTATTACAAGTCTTCATTGAGCATGTTAAAGAGTTTTAATGATTTAGAACTTGGGCAGAAATGGGTAGATTGAGATGGGAATCACATCGGATTTCAAATTTTAAAATAATTTGGGAAATTCAAATAAAAGGTCCCCCTAAGTAGCTTTTATATGTTTCAGAACATAATTTCCCCATAACCTTATCTCCTGCAGCAGCTGAACAGCTCTGGGTGAAGCTTAAAAATAATTTTAAGCAACCTAGTCTGAAACAGGCATTCATGAATAGAGCATTTGTGCTCAAATGGGTGAAATCTGGAAAAGCTTTAAATCCTTTTAAATGCCAGGGTATTCTAGTTGCAGAAGTAAGGCAACCTCAGCAACAAACAGTGGTCTCAACCCAAGCTATAATAATTACATGAAACTCACTGCCCTCAGTCCACACGTGTTACACATAACCCCATGAAAAAGTGACTTTGTGATTTCTTACAGACTGATCTCTCACAGGCTATAGTCATTACTAAAGATTAAAGATAAAGAAGAAATTCCAAATATAAAATCTTTGAGATACAAAAAAAAATCTGGATATAAAAAACTTAATACTCATATTTACATATCTACTTATATTAAAATAAACATAAACCCAGGAAAATACAAACAACACAAAATGAAATTGCCACCTTTTACCAGAGGGCATCAAAGATCTCACACTATGCACCCCTAAAGTTTAATGCAGCAATCAAGTACCTTTGTTTGAGTCTCACAGAACAAGAAAGCCACCAGAAAACAGGGACAGAACTCACCCCAACTGGGTGCATATTCACAGCACCCAGACTTTTATCTTAACTCCAGACTGTTGCTGAAAGATGCGATTTCTCTTTGCTGCTCCAGCCTCCCACATGTGTTTCTACTTTCTAGCAATCACTCACCCATGCAATGACTTAGATCAGCTGTGATCAGGAAAACATTCCCCCACACCAAAATAAATAATCAAAGTGTCACAGGACTCTCAAGCCCTTCTAGAGCACTAAGCCCAGCAGTCACACAGCTGCTGAGCCAAAGCAAGACACAAGGCAGGAACACGTGGTGGTGGGAACAGAGACCCTTCCCTTCTGCTGCAGCTTACAGCCAGAGACCAGGGAGCACAAAGCAAGCAACCTGTAGCTGCCAGCTCTACAGACTATGCATTTGAACTCCCTGTAAACACATATTTATATCATGCTTCATTTAGGTACAAAACAAAGAACCTGGGGAAAGAAAACATAGTGTCCTATCTAAAGCCCAGGAGGAAAAACAGACTCACAGCTGTTCTAGATATTTTGACCTTAACTCCAAATTGCAAACACTAAAAAAGCTCTCTCAGCAAAACCTGTGTTCGTCACTACAGTCTTACACACAAGTGCAACAGCTTGCATTTGAATGATAAAGCAACCCATCATCCTTAGGAATAGATGCTCTGCTCCACAGGTATGAAAACTGTATTTTTTGTACTAATAAAATCAAATTCAAACTACACCTCTCTTAGTAACATGCTTGACTTCTGCTGCTCAGAAGTCACTGTGGTCCCAACACTTATTTTCCCCATCCTCTCCTCTCCCCCACTTCTAGAAAAATGCATGCTGTTTGGGAAATGCCTCTCCTAAATTATTTTCCATGAAAACAAATCACCTGTAGAAAGATAAAGCTGTAGAAACACCACTTGATGGTGCTTGTACCAGGAAAGACCTGCATCTTCTCAGTCACAGAAAGCTTTAGAGAAATGCAGACCCAGCAATAGAACAGTGACTTAAAGTCACTGGAGTGACTGGAGTGACAGGGCTGTAATGGGGAGCTACAAGGGAGACCTGTCAGAAACAAAGCTGCTACAACAGTCCAGAAAATATGGGCAGCCCAAAGGGCTATATCTCATATAATTTGCTGTTGCTATGAAAAATCATTTTTGCAGACAGGATGTAAAGCTAATGCAACACTCCCCAGGGACAAAGACACTGTAAGAATGAGTGGGTGGGAAAGAATCATGGGAGGATCAAGACCCCGGAGAGGGACACTTCCACAGCTTGCTGAATCTCAGTGAGATGAGTTCAGACACAGAGCACAGAAGTGCAAGGAGGTATGCAGAGCTGGAGGAAGCAGTGGGTGGAAAGAAAGGGGGAAGTTGTTTTTTTTATACATTCTAAAATTTGCCACACTTCTCCACCCTCTCAAATAACAGGCACTTGGAACAAAGGAAGCTGACTTTTAAAGTTGCCTGTTTGTTTTAAGAACATGTACATGTGATAAAGCAAAAATACTGTAGTCATTAGCAGCAGACACATCATGCAACAAAACAGCTTCTACAAATACAGGCCAGCAAAGTACTCACCAAAGTAATCAAACATACCAAAGCCAATACATACAAATCAAGTACAAGAAAAGTCTTAAATGGCTTTTTAAAGAAGCTTCAAAAACAACCCTGCAATGTAATCATTGCAATAATGCTTAATGCTTTCCTGCCAGTTCCCACCACTCTAACTCCAAACCCAATCTCAATCTGTCCCTCAATCTCAAACATAGTCCCTCAAAAGTAGTGTGTCAAGAATATCAATCCCTCCCCTCTTGCAGAGGCTCTTCCAGAATAAAAAGTAGCCTTCTGTGGCAGGATGTATACCAGCACTTACTCCTGCTGTCTCTTGGACTGTCACTTCCCAGGACGTGACCCACACCTATGACAGCCTACAAGTAAGGCAGACATTTATTACTTGTACCTGGGGACACTTTGGGCCATCTAATGGCAAACCTATGCAAGCACCATGCCTGCAGTTTATGTATAATCTTGAAGAAAGTCTAGCCCAACTATTCCCTTGGACATGAAGTCTAAAGATTTTATGGGGGAAACTTCAGTTAGTCAGATTTATCTTTTCTTTCCATTAACACTATGTCATACAGTGCCTCTGACTCTTGTTTATTGGCAGCCTTGGCAGAAGGATTTGGAGAAGCTGCCATCTTTGCTCTTCTTGAGTGACTGACTAACCTTGGCCAACAAAGAAACTATGCAGGGCTTATTCTCATCTTTGCTAGTCTTCAGAGAACACTATCACAGGAAAATGGGTTGAGGATATACCTGTCAAGAGACCCAGGCTGCAATGAGAAGAGCACTAAGAGTCCATGCTGCTAATCAGAAATGGTAGAGAATGTCAAAGCTTTCAGCCATTACAGCTTCTGCGCTCTACTGATGAGCCTAATATTTATCCTTATACCCGCTGCTGTAACCCATCGAAGTCAAGGTGCTAATAGTATGAACATCCTCACTTTGGCCAATGTAGGATTTTTTTATATGTAAAAATAAAGTATCAACAATCAAGTACATTTATCTAAGACTCATTTTCAGTGTTTCTCATTATTCTCATTACCCAATACCATTTTGGATATTTCTCTTTAAAGTCAAAACTGTTTCACTGTGTCTTGCAAATGGGAGTGCACAGCTGGTCAGCAATCCTCTTACCAAATTCAGAACAGATGTTTATAAATAATTCTAAACTCTCTACTGAAGCCAAGTACACAGAGTTCAGCAAGACAGCACGCTGCTATATGAGACAGGCTGCTCAAGTAATTTTTCGAGGCTCCCCCCAGCTGCATGGAGCTTTCATTGGCTCTCATAATGCCTAACAAATCTGAAAGTCAAAAATCACCAGTCCTAGTGATTACTGTTATTCTTGTGTGGTTTCCCTCATTCTCTTGTGCAAATACTATATAGCAATAAAAATATGAACATTTGGTGCAGATATAAACATGAGGCATTTTCCTTGATAAATCCAAGTCAGAAATACTCCTGCTGATACAGGAGTGCTTTGAATTGTGGAATAGTGATGTTTTCTTTTCATGTAAAGACATGGACAGGAGGAGGGAAGAGGAGAGGAAAAGGTCTTTTTCATCTGTCAACACTTGTTTTTCATCAATCAACACTTAGAAAAGCATGAAATAAAGAGGATTTAAAACAAAGCTACAGTCCAGTCAGTGCAGTT